>NC_044034.1:335976608-336599061 GCF_901765095.1 Microcaecilia unicolor
GGTTTTCGTCAATAATTCGTCCGAAAATTGACGAAAACTGAAACCGACGAAAACCGAGGCAACAAGCAATTTTTCTTCTAAATTCTTTTAAATGAATAAAAAAGACTAATGTGTAGAATAGATGAATATTTAACATGGCATTTACCTTTCTGAAGACTCTTCTTGATGTACGGAAGATGGAGAAAGAGGAGCAGATACTGTATTATTGTTTGGAAGGGGGATCCCCCTCCATAAGGACACAATCTGGGGGGGTCACTTCCCTTCTCGTTCTTTTGGCACTAGTACCAGCTTCTGGGGGGAGTGGAGGAGTGGCCTAGTGGTTAGGGTGGTGGACATTGGTCCTGGGGAACTGAGGAGCTGAGTTCAATTCCCACTTCAGGCACAGGCAGCTCTTGTGACTCTGGACAAGTCACTTAACTCTCCATTGCCCCATGTAAGCCACATTGAGCCTGCCATGAGTGGGAAAGCACAGGGTACAAATGTAACAAAAACTTCCCTTCTTGTTCTTTTGGCACTAGGACCAGCTACTGGGGGGTCACTTCCCTTCTTGTTCTTTTGGCACTAGGACCAGCTACTGGGGGGGTCACTTCCCTTCTTGTTCTTTTGGCACTAGGACCAGCCACTGGGGGGTCACTTCCCTTCTTATTCTTTTGGCACTAGGACCAGCCACTGGGGGGTCACTTCCTTTCTTGTTCTTTTGGCACTAGGGCCAGCTTCTGGGGGGGTCACTTCCCTTCTTGTTCTTTTGGCACTAGGACCAGCTTCAGAGTCTGTGGACCCATGCCGCACAAGAAACCTGTCCAAAGAAGTTTGTTTCTGTCGCCTCTTTAAGATTTGCCTAAAACGGGGCAAGACATTATCATTAAACAAGTTGCAGACACGGCCTGCAACAGCTTTGTCTGGGTGATGTTTCTCCACAAACACCTGTACTTTACTCCACATGGAGAAGGTGTCCTTAATCTCTGAAGAAGGCACATTCTCTCCTGTGTCTTCCTCCTTATCCGAAGCAACTTCTTCATCTGCCGTCTGTTGCACTTCTAGTTGAAGGTCTTGCAGCTCTTCAGTGGTGAGTTCTTCACTGTGGTCATCTACCAACTCTTTCACATCTTCACCACTCACCTCCAAACTCATGGATCTACCCAAATGAACAATTGACTGCACAACATGTGTAGGGTCATCAGGTGAAGGATCATTCCTTTCTGAATCTCTCTCATGCACACATCCCAGCCATAATTTCTTCCAGCCACAGTTTATCATCCTGGATGTCACTCCCTGCCAAGCCTTATCTATGAGGCTGATGCAGTTGAGAATGGTGAAATGGTTTTTCTAGAACTCGCTTAAGGACAATTCTGTATCTGATGTCACCTCAAAGCACCTTTGAAACAATGCTTTTGTGTACAGTTTCTTGAAATTGGAAATGACATTCTGGTCCATGGGTGGATGAGTGGTGTGGTATTAGGGGGCAAGAACTTCACAGTGATAAAACTGAACTGCTCCAACAGTGCATCTTTCATACCTGGAGGATGTGCAAGAGCATTGTCCATTAATAGGAGGCACTTAAGGGGCAAGTGATTTTCCTGGAGGTATTTTTTCACACTCTGGCCAAACACTTCATTCATCCACTCAATGAAAATTGCCCTCGTGACTCATGCTTTCTTGTTTGCCCTCCACATCACACACAATTTGCTTTTCATCACATTATTTCTGAATGGTACACCAGTAACGGATTCACTTTACAATCACCACTAGCATTACCACACAACAAAAGAGTTAACCTATCTTTCATAGGCTTATGTCCTGGCAGTGCCTTTTCCTCCTGTGTAATGAACGTTCTCTTGGCATTTTCTTCCAAACAGGCCAGTTTCATCACAATTGAAGACTTGTTGGGGGATGAATCCTTCAGCCTCTACGTAATCTTTGAGTTCAGACACAAATTTTTCGGCACCAGACTTGTCCGAACTCGCAGCTTCTCCGTGCCTAGTAACACTGTGTATGCCAGTGCGCCTCTTGAATTTTTCGAACCAGCCTCTGCTGGCGTTAAAATCACTTAGTGCAGTAGTACTCGTCCCAGGCATTTTCTTAATGAGATCGGCATACAACAGTCTGGCCTTTTCACATATGATGGCCTCAGAAACAGAATCGCCATCTAACTGTTTTTGATTGATCCAAATCAATAGTAACTTCCACATCTTCAATTGTTTGTGATCTCTGTTTTGTTAGCACATTCACACCTTTTGCTACTTTTGCCTCCTTTATCACTTCCTTTTTCGCCACGGTTGAACTTATCGTGTATGGTGACTTCCAGTACATGCGGCCGATTTCAGCAATCTTAATGCCACTCTCGTATTTTTCAGTGATTTCCTTCTTTAACTCAATCGTGTTCCTGTCCTTCTTCTTTGAAGGACTGCTGGATATAGAAACTTTTTTTGGTCCCATGAGGAGAGCAGGCAGTTATGCACAGGCACTTTTTTTCATCAAATAGCAGGCAATTAGAAGCAGCAGTGTGATCCCACAACCAGTAGTGTTGGCAAAACGACGCCTTAGAAGAACTCCCCAGAAGAACACCCCAGAAGAACGACATGTGAGAACGCAAAATTAGCAGTGTCAGCATGCCGACGAATTCCGAGGTGACCAACAAAAACCGTGACAAATTTTTCGGAAAAAAAATCGACGAAAACCGAGGTTTCACTGTACTGAATTTAATTCTACTTAGCCAGGGCTCCTATTGGCTCTCCAGAGAGTCAGAGTTCTCAGTCGCCTCCTACTGGAAGGTGTGCTCAACCCATCAGTCATTTTTCTGGGCTTATCCGGAGGGACTGAAGGAAAGCAAATTAGCAGGTAAAATCTAATTTCTCCTTTGACTACATTCCAAGCATTGGGAAACAAGAAAAATTTTAGATCTAATCTTTAATTGCGTTCTGCATTTAAAAAAGTTGTAGCTCTAGCAATCCATGAGCTTCTATAAGAACTTTAGCTCTAGCAATCCATGAGCTTATATAAGAACTTCAGGTACAATAATAATAATATTTATTTATGTACCACTTTAACCATATAGTTCTAAGCAGTTTACATAATCCAAAAACAGCCAGAAAAATCACTTAGAAATTACATTCAGATAAAAAAATAAACACATTTAAGGCATCAAATTAAATCAGTATTAAACAATTCAAAAGTAAAAAGCTGAACAATAATTAACAGGAAAAGGTTTTCTTAAATAATAAAGTTTTTAAACTTTCTGAATGATAAATAAGAATAAGATTGTTCAAAGCATAGTCTCCCTTCCACATTCTTGGAACTTGCCACAGCACCAAGGTCATATAGCAAGGTTATGGTTGTGGTGGTGGCGGCCCTCCGGTGCCATGGAATTGGAGTTAACCCGTATTTCAACAGCTGGCTCATTCTTTTAAATTCTTTTTCTGACAGTGTGGTGGCAACAAAGTTGTCCGCCTTCTGTAATTGTTAGATGGGATGTTCAGTTTCAAGAAGAGCAGACAAACTCTATCGCAGATGCTGGAGTTTCTAGGCATTGTATCTGATACAGCAAGGGAGAGAATCTTCCTTACGGAACGCAGGAGGTCGAAGCTGATACAACAGATTGGTCTTTCCCTCAGTCAAAGTAGGCCTATGAAGTGGTGCCATGAGCAAGGGCTCATATGCGGCCATTATCGTTTATCATTTATTAAACATTTGCTATACCGCTCGTGTTGAGCACAAATCAGAGCAGTTTACAAAGTAACAGTAAAATCAGAAAATGAAAGGAACTTTAATCATAATGAAGGAAAGTAATACACACACACACACACTTGGGAATGTAAAAGGTTGGAGAAGGCGAAAATGGGAAGGAAAGGGGGAAGATAATTAAAAATAGCAGGATTCTATTCTCAGCCACTGGTCTCTGGTGTAACAGAAGAACAACCTTCATCTTCCTTGGTTGGAGTATATAATGGTGGTTGTCGTCCAGGAATTTGTCTGTCGGAGCTCATTACAAGTTCCATCTGGCACAGGGCACCTGGTCGGAACAGGAGTTTCGGTGGTCTATAAATCGCTTGGAGCTCAGGGCAGTGCAGAATGCCTTACACAACTTGGCTCCCTTTCTGGCGGGGGCCCTGGTCTAATTTTTCTCCGACAATGTGACAGTGGTGGCTTATATCAGCAAGCAAGGCGGGATCTGCAGCCATCCGATGACGGTGGAGGCGGCATGACTCATGAGTTGGGCAGAGAAAAATCTCTGCATGTTGGGAGCTCAATATCACAGGGTCCTTGAATGTGGAGATGGACTTCCTCTCCTTGGACTCGGGAGAATGGGATCTATCCAGCCAGTGTTTTCAGCTGATAGTAGACTGATAGGGGTTCTCCGATTCTGGACTTGATGGCTACGAAAATTAATTCCAAAGTGCCCAAGTTCTTCAGCCGTTGGAAAGAACTGGGCTCAATGAGAATCAATGCCTTACTGGTAAGCCTTGTGTTGAAAAGGATCACATTGCATCGAGGTTGAATAATTCTTGTAGCCCAGGATTAGCCACGGAGGCCGTAGCTTCCGGACCTGATTCCGCAGGTACATGGCCTACTGAAGCAAGGTTCAGTGGTTTATGCCTTGGCCATTGAAAGGGCTCGGTTGAGACAAAAAGGTTATTTAAGTCATCTTTATTAGGAAAAGGCAAAAGGTTTAAGCACAATATAAGACTGCAAAATACAATGCATACAAAGTCACAATCGAACAAACCCAAATCTCAGTTGCTTAAATCACCCCCACCCAACCTCCTCCACTACCTTTCCCTCCCACTCGTCCTAGTATTTTTGGAAAGAGTAAACAAGCAATTCACGTCTACCCATTCCACTCCACTCATTATTTTATAGACCTCTATCATATCACCCCTCAGCCGTTTTTTCTCTAAGCTGAAGAGCCCTAGCCACTTTAGCCTTGCCTCATGCGGAAGTCGTCCCATCCCCTTTATCGTTTTCATCGCCCTTCTCTGTACCTTTTCTAATTCCACTATATCTTTTTTGAGAGGTGGTGGCCAGAATTGCACAATGGAACGATACAAAGATGTTATAAAGTCCTCATTTTTGTTTTCCATTCCTTTCCTAATAATACCTAATATTCTATTTGCTTTCTTAGCCGCCGCTGCACACTGAGCAGAGGGTTTCAATGTATCGTCAATGATGACACCTAGATCCCTTTCCCAGTCAATGATTCCTAATATGGAACCTTGCATTACGTAGGTATAGTTCGGGTTCCTCTTTCCCAGTGCATCACTTTGCACTTGCTCACATTAAACGTCTTCTGCCATTTGGATGCCCAGTCTCCCAGTCTCGTGAAGTTTTGTTATTTTTCACAATCCTCTTGCAATTTAACAACTTTGAATAACTTAGTGTCGTCAGCAAATTTATTTACCTCACTAGTTACTTCCATCTCTAGATCATTTATAAATATGTTAAAAAGCAGCGGTCCCAGCACAGATCCCTGGGTAACCCCACTATCTACCGTTCTTCATTGAGAATACTGACCATTTAATTCCTACTCTCTATTTTCTATCTTTTAACCAGTTTTTAATCCACGTTAGAACACTATCCTCTATCCAATTGTTTTATAATTGGTAGAACCAAATGAGTTACATCAGATCAGTGCAGCAGTCATTGTGGAATATGTAATTCTACACAGTGACATAGATAAGCTGGTGCCAAACCATATAAGACTTTGAAAAAAAAAAAAAAGAAACAGCATAAGTTTAAACATAACACACCCTCACTGGTAGCCAGTGTAATTTAAACAGATAAAGGGTAGTCCTGTCCATCTTCATTCATCCAGAATCATTTTAACTGCTACATTTTGTAGAACCTGTAATCTTTCTAATTGCTGATCAGATAAAGAAATGTTACAGTAATTCTGGTGAGATAGGATAGTTGTCTTAGCTTTGATATATAGGATACTGAGGAGCTAAAGGTAGCACCTGCCCCTTATAAGGGGTGTCAACTCTAAGCTTTCTTTCCTGGCTCCTTCTGCTGGCATGGGGACATAACCCACTCATCTGACAAGACTCAAGCAAAGAAATTTAACAGGTAAGTCCAAATGTCTCCTTTAATTCAAAGTCTGTGGGCCCATTTTACCCATGAGCCTATGCCTGTTTTCCCTTTGGAAACTGATACAGGTACAAGATGTCCAACAGGCTTTTAAAGTTGTTTTTTGTATGGATCAAATTTTTATGGAAAATGATGCATGTAGCTGCATGTTATTTTCTGGTCCTGTTGAAAACACTCCCCTGGGAATGCTTGCTTCAGACATAGTTTACGTGTACATGATGTACAACACCATGCATGCTTTTAGCTGAATTAAGGAAGGGCCATTTTCAGACAGTGAATGTGTGAAGATCATTATTTCTGCATGTACATGACTGATAGGAATGGTCCTCACACTGCATGGCATTTCTGCCTTTTGTTATGTCAAATACGTATTCAACTTGACATTCATCACACTTTATTTTTTTTTTTACTGATTTTATTTCTCAGGATAATCTTTTAATTTTTGAATGCTTTTATCTGTTCATGCAATCACGTTGATGCCTTTATCTGTTTTTCATGCAATTACGTTTTTGGACCCTTCATCAGATGGTAAGAAAGTAAAGGAAGAGATGTTCTCTTGTAATTTATTATCACAATTTTTTGGGGGGTGGGGGTGTTTCTTGACAGTTTGAATCTTTAGACACTTTCTTCTTCTTACTTATGATTTGGGTACTATCACCTTCTCATTGCTTTACATTGTCTGTTATATCATGCAGTTGTGCACTCTTTCCATACACACATTTATCTCCATCCGATTTCAGCCATCCCATCATCCCTCCATCCACCCCCACCCTGCACATCATAAGGGACTGTGTAAGTTTTTTCAAGAACCTCTCCATTGATTCCCAACATGTTGACTATTACCTTCAATTATTCTCCCATTCAGTTCATGCAATCCACATCAGATCTTGGTGTTTATGTGTCCTTTTGTGAGAGAGGTAGCGGTAAGGTAGAAAAGTGAGGAAAGTAATCGCTCCTACCCGTTCTGGAAAAAAAGATAAATTTCTGCTTACAGTGGTGACTAAGAAGGCCACCTTACCGGTGGAAGGGCATTGCCTTAAATGACCTACAGGATAGGAAGCTAGAAGGCTTGCTGAAACAAACCTTTGAAGTGTCTCTTTGCGTCTTCAAGCGACAATGTGCATTTTGTTTGTAGCAAGAGCATGCCTGTAGTAGCATCAACAGTTGGCAACACAAGACAGGTGCCATAAGGCCCAGCTGGAAGTGGGGTTGGCCTGCTTGGTGGATGCTACTTGTGGCGTGTTACTGGTTATGGCTCACAGTATGCTTTGGCTGTCACAGCACGTTAGGAACTCTGGTTGTGTCATTGGACAGCAGATACAGCATCAACTTCATGTCTAGTTAAGCTGCCCTTTTGGGGGAAGTGGCTGTTTGGAGAAGATCTCAATAACTTGGTAAAAGAAGTGGGGGAAAATAAGTCACAGCAGTTGCTGGAGGATAAGCCATCTTAAGGGGGATCTCGATTTCAAGACAGCAGATGGTACTGGCCTGGTTGTCAGCAATATGGTCAGAAGTCCCGCTTTCAGGCACACCAGTGTTCCTTTTGTGCAGACTGGAAGTCCTCTTCTCGTCAGCTAGAGCGCCCAATGCCTCCAGAGCTTTGCAATGATGCGAGGCTGGTCCATTCTTCCCTTCTTCTAGTGGGAGGACATCTTCAGAAGTTTCAAGAGGAGTGAGCCATATTCATGTCAGACCAGTGGGATCTGGATATTCTTATTGAAGGTTACAAGTTGGCGTTCTCCCAACTGGTCGCTCCTCTCTTCTTGTAGTCTCCTTGTCAAAAGGCAACCAAGGTGGTCGAGGTTTAGTCCACAGTAGATTACTTTCTGGTGTTTCCCATTTCCCCAGGCCAAACAGGGACAAGTCAGATGCACCATCTACGTTATTGTCCTAAAGAGAGAAGGCACCTTTCGTCCGGTCTTAGATCTCAAAGGTCTAAATCACTGCCTCCGAATGTCCTGCTTTCTTATGGAGACACTAAGAGCAGTCATAGCCTTAGTTTAAACGGGAGAATTTCTCGCCACCCTCAGTCTCAAAGAGGCATACGTGCATATATCCATATGGCCGCCGCATCAGAGGTTTCTATGCAAAATAATGCATAACGCTTGGCTGCTCTGCATTGGCTTCCCCTCCTTAAGAAGGAAATCGTGTGCAAATGAGCTAACAGCGAGCAGCTCATTTGCATGCGATTTCCTTCATGCATGCCCGTTCCTTTCCGAATCACTAAGGGATCGGTAAGGGAAGGGCTTTTTCCATTCAGTTAGTGCATCAGGTTGCTCTGTTGGTGTCCTGGCATGTCAGGGGACCAGTGCAGTACGAGTGCTGGCTCCTCCCACGACTAAATGAGTTGGATTTGGTCGTTTTTGAGATGGGCGTCCTCGGTTTCCATTATCACCAAAAATCGGGGATGACCATCTCTAAGGTCGACCATCTGAACCTTAGAGATGGTCGACCTAAATGTTGAGATTTGGGCGTCCCCAACCGTATTATCGAAACGAAAAATGGCCGCCCATCTTGTTTCGATAATACGGATTTCTCCGCCCCTTCGCGGGGACGTCCTGCAAGGACGCCCTCAGGAAAACTTGGGCGCCCCATTCGATTATGCCCCTCTATATGTATGAACAAGTATGCGTATGAATAAAGCACTTTACGACTGAAGGGAGGAAAAAGCCTCAAGGAGCTCACGACTAACGAGTCTAAAGAGCTGCTTAGCGATCAAAATGACCAATCAAGCGGTCCATATGATCAGTTCCTCATCATCAGCTGAAAAAACCTCCCTTTGTTGTCCAATGTTGTGCTTCAAAAAAATGTTTTGAAAACCATGCAAAGTCACTCCTTAATAACTTCCGGAGGCAGATATTACGTTGTCTTCACATATATTCAACTACATGCTCAATCCAAAGCTTAGGAATGAAAAAACTTGACTTTGCTTAATGCAGTCGTCCGTCAATAATGCTGCTCCAAGAGTTCCTCAGGACCGACGTTGGCCAGCATTTTGCTTCCACTGATATGAGTGATGCTGCTTCAGGGTCCACAAGTCGAGGAAATTAGGAAAAATGACAGCGTCTCAGTGAGCCTACGCTTTGGACAGATCGGAGTGTGGGACACCCCCTTGGTGGAACTCTTTGCCTTTCAGTTCAGTCACAAAGTCCCTCAGTACTGTTCCAGGTTCCAGGCCCATGACAGACTAGTATCAGATGTCTTCCTCATTCATTGGTGGACTGGTCTTCTGAAACTCAATCAAGACTGAGGAACCATGATCCTAATCACTCTATACTGGCCCCGGCAGATCTGGTTCCCTCTTCTTCTGGAGCTGTCCTCCAAAGAACCTTGGAGATTGGAGTGTTTTCTGAGCCGCATCACGTAGAATGAGGGATCTCTTCTCCATCCCAACCTCCGGTCTCTGGTCCTCACAGCCTGGAAGTTGAGAGCTTAGAATTTGCTTCCTTGTATCTTCCTGAGGATGTCTGCATGGTCTTGCTGACTTCCAGTGAAGAATCCACTAAGAAGTGTTACTCTTTTAAATGGAGGAGGTTTGGCATCAGATGAATACCTTTGACACTTCTCTGACTCTGATCTCAAGACCAACTCTGTAAGGGTTCACCTTAGCGTAATTAGTGCTTACCATCACCGTGTAAAGGGTAAGCCCATCTCTGGACAGCCTCTAGTTGTTTGTTTCATGAGAGGTTTGCTTTTGACAACCCCTGTCAATCCTGTGCCTTGTCATGGGACCTCAAAGTTGGCCTTACCCAGCTGATGAAAGCTCCATTTGAGCCACTTGATTCCTTTCATCTGAAGTATTTGACCTAGACAATCTTGTTTTTGTTGGCTGTTACTTAAGCTCACAGGGTCAGTGAGCTTCAGGCCCTAGTGGCGAATCCACCTTACATTAAGATCATCATAACAGAGTAGTTCTCTGCACGCACCCTAAGTTCCTTCCTAAGGTCGTGTCAGAGTGCCATCTGAACCAGTCAATTGTTCTGTCAACATTCTTTCTGAAACCTCATGCCCATTTTGGCGAAAGCGCATTGGCCTTTTAATTGGAGTAAACTAGGTCCTACAGACAGGCCACCCAGCTTTTTGTTTGTTTTGATCCCAACATAGTAAATGACAGCAGATAAAGACCTGTACGGTCCATCCAGTCTGCCCAACAAGATAAACTCATTTATGTGGTTTGTGATACTTTATTTGAATACCCGAGTTTGATTTGTCCTTGGCGTTCTCAGAGCACAGACTGTAGAAGTCTGCCCAGCACTGTTGTACTAAGTTCTGAAGCTACCGTCGAAGCCCCTTAAAATTTACACTCCAACACATCCCTAGCTATTCAGTCACGATCAGGGCATAGACCTTAGAAGTCTGCCCAGCTCCCATTTTGTTTCCCAATTACCGGCATCGCCACCCAATCTCAGCTAAGATTCCGCGGAACCATTTCTTCTAAACAGGATTCCTTTGTGTTTATCGCACACATTTGAATTCCATTACCTTTTTCATCTCCACCACCTCCCGTGGGAGGGCATTCCACATATTCACCACCCTCTCCGTGAAAAAGTACTTCCTGACATTAGTCCTGAGTCTGCCCCCCTTCAACCTCAATTCATGTCTTCTAGTTCTACCGCCTTCCTGTCTCCGAAAAAGGTTCATTTGCGTATTAATACCTTTTAAATATTTGAACGTCTGTATCATGTTACCACTGTTTCTCCTTCCCTCTAAGGTATATATGTTCAGGTCATCAAGTCTCTCCTCATACAGTTTGCAACGCAAATCCCATACCATTTTTGTAGCTTTTCTTTGCACCGCTTCCAGTCTTTTTACATCTTTAGCAAGATATGGCCTCCAAAAATGAACAGAATACTCCAAGTGGGGCCTCGCCAACGATTTGTAGAGGGGCATCAACACCTCCTTTCTTCTGCTGGTTATGCCCCTCTCTATGCAGCCTAGCATCCTTCTGGCCACAACCAGAACAGGATGAGGGTCGCCATCGGGAAACAAGCAATTTCTAATTGGCTGGCAGATTGCATTTCTTTCACTTATGCCTAGGCTGGGCTGACTCTTGAGGGTCATGTCAAGACTCACCATGTCAGAGCTATGGTGGCATCAGTAGCCTACTTGAGGTCAGCCTCCATTAAAGAGATTTGCAAAGCTGTAACGTGGTCTTCAGTCCACACATTCACATCTCACGACTTCCTTGAGCAAGATATCTGACGTGGTAGTCAGTTGGGACAGACAGTGCTTCAGAATTTGGGGTCTAGAATCCAACTCTGCCCTCCTAAGCCCATTTAGTTCTGTTCCAGTTTGCACTCTCACACAGTTGTATATAGTTTCAGGTTAATAGTATTTTGATCTCGCTGTTGCGAGTTCCAGTTGACCAATAGTTGTTGTCAGTGAGCCTAATACCTAGGGATTCCCACATATGAGAATGTGTCCTGCTTATCCTAGGGGAAAGCGAAGATACTTACCTGTAGCAGGTATTCTCTGAGGCAGCTGGCCATTCATTCTTACATACACTCCCACCTCCCCTTGGAGTTGATTCCATGCTATAGTAATGTACTGCTGGTCCTGCCTTTCGTGGCAGGCAGGAAGGCATTCATGTATGCATGGTGGAGACATTGCACGTGCTTTTAAAGACTTTAACTTTTTTATGCTCCGCACCGGGTGTCATGAATTATGTCACCCACACATGTGAGAGTGAATGTCCTGCTGTCCTCAGAGAATACCTGCTACAGGTAAATATCTTCGCTTTCTTTTTCCTTGGAGCAGATGCAGTTTTGTGCAGGAGGTTTTGGCTTGGTTATTTTTTAAAAGCACAATCTTTCTACTGCATTCAGGGGCCCTTTTACTAAGCCGCATAAGCGTCTACGTGCACCCAACGTGCGCCAAAATGGAGTTACCGCCCTACTACCACGTGACTCTTGTGGTAATTTCATTTTTGATGTGCGTCCAATACATGTTCCCGAAAAATATTTTTTATTTTTGGGCATGTGTAACGGATGCGTTCCAAGTGCCATTTGGCACGTGTAGGTCATTACCGTCCGGTTACCACGTGAGTCTTTACCACTAGGTTGATGACTGGTGGTAAGGTCTCAGACCCAAAATGGACGCGCGGCAATTTTCATTTTGCTGCATGTCTATTTTCTGCAAAAAAAGGCCTTTTTTACTGGCGCGCTAAAAAATGGATCAGCGCAAGCCACTTTTCAGCGCACCTTTGTAAAAGGATCCCTCGATCATGATCTGTTACTTGTTAAACTAAACTTAATTGGCGTCTGTAGAAAAGTAAAATATTGTTTATCTGCTTTTCTTAAAAAACAGAAGTTATAAGGTTGTTAAAAATGGGGAAAGTTCTTCAGTTTGATTCCCTGGTTGTGGTGTACCTCAGGGTTCCTGTTTATCCCCAGTTTTATTTAATATCATCTTTAGTTCTCTGGGTAAATTTAAATCACTGGGTTTGTCTTATGTTTTTATGCTGATGATGTGCAAATTGTTTTTCCTTTCAACCAAAATTAAAAAAACAAAAAGGCACACAACTGCTTACAAAACAGTAGATAAAAAACAACAAAGCAGTGGAATCAAATGCATTTATTTGGAATAATACCCGACGTGGCCACTTTTCGCCCTCAGGCTGCGTCAGGGGTACAAACTATCAAAAATGTATATCAGTATATCATATACACTAGTAGTGAGATGAGAACAGTTATTCCAAAAATCTAGTTCCACTTTTTTGCTACTTCCAACTGAACTGACGCAGCCTGAGGGTGAAACGTGGCCACGTCGGGTATTAGTGGCCTAGTGGTTAGGGTGGTGGACTTTGGTCCTGAGGAACTGAGTTCGATTCCCGGCATAGGCAGCTCCTTGTGACTCTGGGCAAGTCACTTAACCCTCCATTGCCCCATGTAAGCCGCATTGAGCCTGCCATGAGTGGGAAAGCGCGGGGTACAAATGTAACAAAAAAAAAATTATTCCAAATAAATGCATTTGATTCCACTGCTTTGTTGTTTTTTTTCAACCAAAACTATACAGGCTTTGTTTGACCATATGAGCCCCTGTTTTTCTTTTTTTTATCTTCTTTATTTATAATTTTTAAATTTACATCTCATGACATAAATTCGAGAAACATCAGAAATAAGCTTAATAACATGAAAAAATTAATTACTCATTACCTAAACAGGTTCCAAGTAAAGAATAACAGATTAATATTAGTCCACAATAAATTGAGACAAGATACTAGGTAATAAAAAGAAGGAAAGAGAAAAAAAAAAAAAAGGCTTATAAAAATAAGCCAATTATTCATAACGGAAGGACATAGTTGATATCCACAGCCAACGTATCAACGCATTATTTAGGAAGGCAACACATTAGGCACCTGAACATTTTCTTTAGATGAAATAAATTGTAATAATTTTTGAGGGGAAAAAAATATATAATTATTTGGACCAAACATTATGTGACATTTGCATGGGAATTTCAAAAGAAAAGTAGCACCCAATTGTAAAACTCTAGTTTTATAAAGCAAAAATTCCTTTCTTTTCTTTTGTGTATTCCTAGCTAAGTCTGGAAAAATCTGTATTTTTTGCCCCAAAAAAAGATCATTTAAATGGCGAAAATATAATCTAAGTATATTATGTCTATCAGGTTCAAGAGTAAAAGTCACAAGCAATGTTGCTCTCTCTGTGATTGATTCCAGAGAGGTCTCAAGAAATTCAGTCAAGTTCAAATTTTCTGTAGCCTGAGGTTGTTCTTTCAATAATTTCATGGTTCCAGTAATATACTGGAATCGTGTTATAGGTGGAAAACCCTCTTTCGGAATCCCCAAGATTTCACCAAGATATTTTTTAAACATTTCATCTGCTGAAATTATAGGAGATTTGGGGAAATTCAACAACCTCAAGTTGTTCTTTCGAGTAGAATTTTCCAGGTATTCTAATTTTCTTTCCTGAATTTCCTTATCTTTAACCAAAGTCACAGTTAGATTCTTTAATTGTTTAACCTCATCTTCCATCTTAGAAATCTTTTCCTTGTGCTCTTGGACATTTAAAGATAGTTCTTGAGTAGTTTGTTTTAATTCGCCTATCTCGCCCTTAATAGAGGTATTCATCTGCAGTAACATTCCGTTTACCTCCTGTATTGCGTCCCATAGGCTTTCCATAGTCACCGATTCTGGTCTTATTCGTCCTCCACATTTCTCGGGAGGCAAACCTCGAGTAACAGGGGTGGCAACCCGCATCTGCCCCTGTCTTGCTGCTCCTAAACTCGAAGTTAATCCAGCAGTGGGTCCTCCTTCCACTAGCAACGGAAAGGTCGTTTCAAGCTGCCGTGGCCCCTCTGCTAGCAAATCACTTCCGGGTTGTGGAGGTGCGGTGAGAGCGGGAGGACTCAACGTCGCTCCCTCTGCGCTGCACTCATCTCCCGAAGGGTTTGAGACCGTTAAAGTGGAATTCAACTCGCCAAGAATCCCGATACCAAAGTTCTCCAATGTTGATTGCCTAGAGACTGGCGTCGACGTTGGTACCACGGAGGTAGGCACCAGCGTTTTCCCCTTTCTTTTCCCCATCTAAATTGACGGGGAGAGAAATTACTAGGGTCAAACAAAGAAGGTTCTGAGGAGCTCCGGGATCACACATCCGTTACGTGCGCCATCTTGTCCCCAAGTCAAGAGCCCCTGTTTTTCTAGAATATCTAGTTGGATATTTAAACATCTACTTAAACTGAATGTTGAAAAAACTACCTTGCTTTGGATAAATGGAAAATATTCCACTTTCCTCTTCATAATCCAATACTAGATGGTAAATCAACTTCAACCTGTAGCATACAGTCTAGGAGTTTGGCTTGATACTGACTTAAAAGGTGATTGTCAGATCAAACATCTGTGTTTGAAATTCAGATTACTATTTCAAATTTGTCCCTGGATGGTATGCAGAAAATTGTTCATTCTCTCATTTTTTTCTAAAATTATTGTAATTTCCTTTACATTAGAGTTTTTTTAAAAAAAATCCTTTATCTAGGATTCAGTTATTACAAAACTAGTAAAAAAGCCCCGTTTCTGATGCAAATGAAACGGGGGCTAGCAAGGTTTTCTTCTGTGTGCATGTGGGAGTGTGTGTGTCCCTGCCCTCTGGCCTCTCTCCCCTCCCCCCTCTGATTCCTTCACTGTTACAGAGCGAGCGATTTGATTTCGTGCTCTGCTGTTTTCCTTCACTGACTGTTTGTGTTACAGAGAGGGCGGGGCAGACACTCATGGGGAAACCGGATATCTCTCCACCTTCACACTTCCGGCTGGAGGCTTCATAGAACGTTGGTGTTGCCTTTTATATAGAGAGATACTGTAGCAAGAGTACTTCTTCATAATTCAAGATTTGACAGAATCACACCACTTTTAAAATCTCTTCATTGGCTTCCTGTGATTGCTAGAATAGAGTTTAAAATTTTATGTGTTTGTTTTAAAATATTGTATGGCTTTTGTCCATAATATATCTACACAGTGATTTCCCTTCAGACTGGCTGTCACTCCAGCAGATTTCCTCTTATTATACTCCTGGGAGAATTCTGTGCAAAACTTTTGAAAATACTGCAGAATTCTGCATTGTTTATTTGTGGCATTTTTGCACAGAATTTCCCCACCCTAAGGCCCAAAATTTCTCCCTTCAAGCTGCAGCCTCCCCCACCCTCCTCAATGGCATGTTCACGTTTCTCTGCCACACTTCATTGTACTCCTAGAGCTGGCTGTCCCTCTCCTCCACAGATATTGCACAACAAGAGGAAGAGGAAGTGAACTGCTACACAAAAGTACATAAGTATTGCCATACTGGGAAAGACCAAAGGTCCATCGAGCCCAGCATCCTGTTTCCAACAGTGGCCAATCCAGGTCACAAATACTCGGCAAGATCCCAGAAATGTACAAAACATTTTATACTGCTTATCCCAGAAATAGTGGATTTTCCCCAAGTTCATTTAATAACGATCTATGGACTTTTCCTTTAGGAAGCCATCCAAACTTATTTAAAACTCTGCTAAGCTAACCGCCTTTACCATATTCTCTGGCAACGAATTCCAGAGTTTAATTACACGTTGAGTGAAGAAACATTTTCTCCAATTCGTTTTAAATTTACTACATTGTAGCTTCATCGCATGCCCCCTAGTCCTAGTATTTTTGGAAAGCGTGAACAGACGCTTCACATCTACCGGTTCAACTCCACTCATTATTTTATAGACACATCTTGAACTTCCTCCTCTTCTGCCAGCTTAGACCAGACTGTCTGTGAACCTCTTTTAATATTGCTTTAATTACAGCCTCCTTTCTTCTAAGACAGGCCTTCCAGGTTGGCACTCTAGATCCATTCTTCTACCTCAGACTTTTCCACTCCCTTCCAAAGAGAAGGTTCCTTTGGGAATCAGCTAATTTCAAACTAAAACTTTTAATATGGATAAAACTATGTTTCTAATTATAACTAACCCTCACCATCCAATGAATCTTAGTAACTTTATTTTTAAGAACAAAACCTATTCCCTTGAGTCATCAATGAAAATCTTGGGAGTCACCATAGATCATTTCCTCGCTCTTGAAAATCAAGTCTCTAAGTTGACCTTGAGTGTCTTTCACTCACTTTGGAAGCTAAAGAGATTGAAGCCATTTTTCTCTAAATCTGTCTTTCGTACTTTGGTTCAATCCCTTGTCCTCACCAAATTTGATTATTGCAATTCCATCTATGCTGAACTTAAACGTGGTCTTCTCAAAAAATTACAAGCAGATCAAAATACTACTGCCCGTTTCATTACAGTCAGAAACGGGCCTTTTTTACTAGTATATAAATAATCTTATTGAATTACCCCCTCGTAATGCTGTTTCATCATCTAGAGAATATCTTGTCTTACATATCCCTATCTGTAAGAATGTGATATATAAAACAATTCACTCTACTAATTTCTCCTATCAAGGCACCAAAATTTGGAATTCTCTTTCTAAATCAATCAAGTTTACAGATGATACCTAACTTTTAGAAGTCTTCTAAAAACACATGCCAACTATTGCAACGAAATTTATGCCGGATGCTTCAGACCGCTCAAAACACAGCAGCCAGGCTTATATTTTGAAGATCGCGATTCGAAAGCGCCAAACCCCTTCGTGAAAAATTACAGTGGCTCCCAATCAAAGAAAGTATTACTTTTAAAATCTGCACCTTGGTCCACAAAATTATCTATGGAGATGCCCCTGGATATATGTCTGACCTCATAGACCTGCCAACTAGAAACTCAACCAGATCATCACTTACTTACTTAAATCTTTGCCACCCTAGTTGCAAAGGACTCAAGTACAAATCATGCACTCCCAAAAGCCATAAAAACTAGTATGACCACCTCAACTTCCGGAAATCACTAAAGACCAACCTGTTCAAAAAGGCATATCCCACTGACCCAACTTAAGTACCTGAACCCAGCAACACAAAGAAACCTAAACTTTTAATGAACACCATGAACTTTTATATAACGTCCCTCTTTATTATTCCCTAATGTGTTTCTACATATCTATTTCATTGACAGTAACATCACTCTGTATTTGTTTCTTCACCGTGGGTGGCTATTGCTTCACGGTACTATGTAAGCCACATTGAGCCTGCAAATATGTGGGGTACAAATGTAACAAATAACTAAATAAATTCCTTCAGTTTGGTCTTTCTGAATACAAAGAACTCAATTTGAATTTTACCCACACCCTTTTCTTAATCTCGTTTCCCATCTAGCCCTGCCTAATTATGCTCTCACCTATCCACCCTTAATTATTTGTTTGTCCTTGAGATAGTCTAAATCCCTGGTTACTTACTGCACATGTATTAATTTGCTTCTTGAATTTACTGTAATTTGTGTTATATTCTGTACATTATTATGTTTTATTCACTTTATTGTTTGTAGGCCACATTGAACGAGTCTATTTCGGGCTAATTTGGGGTGTAAATGTCATGAATGAATAAATAAATAAATGTGCACCCTAAACCTCACCATTGAGTGCATCTCTGGTATCCAGAAATCAGCGCCAGGAATAAAAAATAAGTCTTTCTATGATAATTAATTTTAGGATTAAAGATCAGAGTTGCTTAGCAAATTGTTTCCTTTCATCTAGTTAAGACATGAACATAAATCATTTGATTTACTCAGGACACACCCAATCTTTATTGTCTTTAGTTTGTAGTAAGTAAGCTTTGAAGCATCTATCAGAAAATAGTAGAAGCATGGCCTCACAAGACATCTGTGCTGCCTTGTGTATCCAAATCTGATCAACCTGATTTTGCTATAATATGACACATTCTCTTAAAAATGTTAAGCCTTTCATCTGACTATTCTGTGGTATTTTTCCCAGGAATTTACTACCAGTGGATCTGCCAACACGGACACAGGGAAGGCCAATGCCCAACTAGAGACCAAATATAAAATGAAGGACATGGGACTCACTTTCCTTCAGAAATGGAACACTGAGAATACCTTAGCAACAGAAATATCAATGGAGGATAAGGTAAAATTATTAACAAAATGAGAATATTAGAGATTAGATAGACTGCTATACAATCAGAAGTAGAGAAATAGTCTTTCAGTCTACAAAGTATGCGATTAGGTATGATCTTATTAGATAAGTGTTGTAAGGGTAAAAGTAAGAGACCATTATAGGAAGTGTAGCTTTATCGCCAAGGTTAATAAAGTGTCAGTGCTAGCAAAAACGTGGTAATTCAGTTGACAGATTTCCTTTTTCTTTTTAATTTTTGAGGAGCTGGTACTTTTGAAAACTCTTCCTACTTAGTTGTTTTTATCTTTCTGAATCTTGTGCTGTGCTGATCCTTATGACAACCCTCACACATCACAACTGTATGTGTAAACTAGCAACATCTTAAAGAGTCAAATGTGGGACACAGAAATGAATAACAACATATTTCTGCACAAAAGAAACAGGGTAGAGCTACAGTAAAAGATGCACATTTTATTGAAGAAGAGAATAAAAGTTTGTAGAAATAAAGGGGCCTTTTTACTAAGCCGCGTAGGTGCCATGCGCACCCAACACACATCAATTTGGAGTTACCGCCTGGCTACTGCGTGGCCTGTGTGGTAAGTTCATTTTTGAGGTGCGTCTGCTACGCATGCCAGAAAATATATTTTATTTTCTGGCATGTGGTGAAAATTGGGCGGTAAGTCCGACTTGACGCGCGTAGGCGATTACCGCATGGTTAATGTGAAAGACCTTACCGCTAAGTCAATGGGTGGCGGTAAGGTCTCACTCCTAAAATGGACGCGTGCTAATTTTTATTTTGACGCCTGTCCATTATCAGCAAAAATGTTTCAGCGACCTTTTTTGCAGGCACACTGAAAAATGGATCTGCACGTGCCCAAAACACGCGCCTACAGTAGCGCAGCGCATTTTTCAGTGCATCTTAGTAAAGGGACCCCAAAGTGTTAGACAAGAATAATCAATGTATTCGAGAAAAGGGCAGGATGAGAATTTGAAGACTGGCCTAGTAGCTGATGCTTAATATGTATTTGTGGATTATAATTGCAATAGCTACAACAGCAGATCAGAATGTGACCAGTGGGGTGACTGAAGCCATCCTTGGCAAAAGCGGTATAGCAGGTATCAATAAATAGATACATAAAAAAATCCTTGAGCCTCCTTTTAGTAATTTACAAATGTCTTCCTGGTTAACCCAATGTAAAATGTTATATGATGTTTTTACTCTTGCAGTTCGTGAAGGGAATGAAGGTATCTTTCGACACTACTTTTGTACCTAACACAGGGTAAGCCTTGTCATAGTTGAGATTTTCATTAAAAGAGTAAATGTCTGCTATATCCAGTTCTAATGTTAACTTCAGTAAGCATCCGCTATTTCTGAAGCTATAATTATGGATGAAAAAAAACCCCCAGGCACTTCAGTTTAAAATAGTGGAAAGCATTCCGAGAATGGCCTAATGAAATTCTTTCCAACCCCACTGTGTATGTTTGCATGTGCATATGTTCAGTGTGTTTATATCTTAGTTGTCTCTGATCTGGAGGTCAGAGGGAAGGGGTGGTATCAGTGGAGCTGTTCCCAAACATTCCTTTGCATTGGAAATAATAATACAGTGGGCCGAGAATCGGGGAAGCCAAAGTTCAAATCCTGCTTTTGCCACTGCCACACTGTGACCTCGGTCAAGGCACTTTACCTTCTATTTGTTCAGGTACCCATATAGAATGTAAGCTTTTCAGGACAAGGATCTATTGTACCGGAACATTTTATTTTGATTTTATTTTAATGTGCTAGATATACCGCTGTTCACATAAAAAAATGCAGCAAAGCAGTTTACAAATAAAATAAAATGGGCCAGAAGTGCCATAGAAAGTGAGAGAGTAGGAAAAGAAGGTAGAGCTAAGTGCTCTGAGAGGAATATTTTTTGAATAGCCAGGTCTTCAGAAGTTTTTTGAAAGCGGTGTTGGAGGTTCAGTT
The DNA here is from genome assembly GCF_901765095.1 of Microcaecilia unicolor. Lineage (NCBI taxonomy): Eukaryota > Metazoa > Chordata > Amphibia > Gymnophiona > Siphonopidae > Microcaecilia > Microcaecilia unicolor. The sequence goes on from NC_044034.1 coordinate 335,997,140, forward strand.
TTGAGTCCCAGCGGGAGAGTGTTTCAGAGCTTGGGGGCAGCATATGCAAAGGCAGTTTCACGAGTTATGCCCAGCTGCAAGCATGAAGGTGGCGTTAATTGTAGGAGTGCCACTTGGGATGAACAAAAGGAGCAAGAGGTAATATATGGCAAGAGAAGGTTGGATATAATCTGGAGCAGAAAGTTTCAGACCTTTGTGTGCCAGCAAAAGTAATTTAAATTGAATGCGTGCTGACATCGGTAACCTGTGCTTTGATGTCAGTAAAGGCATGGCATGGTCAAATTTGTGTGCCTTGTGGAGCAGTTTTACTGCAGTGGATTGAATGAGCTGCAGTCGATCCAAGAAGGATAAAGGAAGGCCAGAGAAAAGTGAATTACAAAAATCCAGGTGTGTGATAACTATTGATAAGATTAACATTCAGATATATGGCATCGGTGAGAGGGATCTAACAGAATGAATACGCTGCAGAGTTAAGAATGAAGACTGAAACACCTTATCTGTATGCGCATTAATCTATAATCAAAAATCATACTTAGAATCCTGACTTGTGCAGCACTGCATACGTCCATCAGTGCTACAAATCAATAAGTGAAACCAAGTGTGATAATATTCCTAATCATTATCACTGTCAAAGATTTCAAAGGGATATATTTTAGGGCGCCACTGTTCCAAGGCAACAGTTATTGCTGTGCTTCTCTTATCACTAGAAGGCAATATACATAGCAACCAGCACTTAAATTCAGATATCAGTTACTAGGTTTCAGTTTACATAGCAACCATAAGAAAGCTGTATGGCTTCCTAGTAGGTTATATTAGGTTTCATAGTAGAATTTTTAACAAAGAAAATGCAATACACAGCCATTTTTAAGAAGTAGCAGAAGCCCTACAGGGTTAAATAGCAGTGACAAAAATGATATGAGTGTTAATAGTGAGATTATGTGGGGAACCCTTATGTGGGGTACCCTCTGGAGCGAGGGGAGGGAGAGAAGGATTTTTGTTGTAAGAAAATCACGGATTGTTTTGATTGTGCTTGGGGAAGCTGTTTTATGTATGGTGTTTTTGTTGTGTGTGTGTGTGTTTTGTTTTGTTTTTTAATTTGTGCTGTTGACATAAGTGAATATGGAATGGATTCTTTGTTGTATGTAACTGGATCTTGATTTGCTAATCTATTAAAGAAAATGAAATACACATCTGAATTACACCAGCAGGGGGTATGTGTAGTCGGGAAAGCATATGGAGCTTCCCTCATGGAATTATTTCCAACACATCTCTGCGTGTTTGTGTGTGTATCAGTGTTTCTCTGAGGACAAGCAGGACAGCAGTATCCTTACACTTGGGTGACATTGTCCTGATGGAGCCTGGTGTGGATGCTGCCAAGCGCACTGTATCTTTAAGAGGCTTTTGGCAGCATCTGTGAGGGTCTTCCCACTCAACGCACAAGTGTGGGACCTTCAGTCTGATTTTTTCAGCGGAACAGGGAGATTGTGTCTAGTAAATCTCCCCCTCAGTACCCTCTTTTTGCAAATTTTATGTCTTCCCGTGTGGGTCATTTTGATAATTTTCTTCATTTTCCCTCATAGTTTTGGTTTTGTCCCTCCGTTTATTCTTTGTAGCCTGTTTAGGCACTTTTAGGGTTTCTTTATTTTTCACGGCTCCCTAGGCCCTCTGAGGCCAGAGCAGAGCTCCATTGGAGGTAAGCATCTTTTTGGCCTCAACATTGAATCTTTTGATTAACTGCTGTTCTTCATACCCCAATGGCTTCAAGCAATGTACCTAGGGCAATCGAGTGTTTTCCAGCACCAGTACACACAGTTGGTGTGTGAGGTGTCTGGGGCCTGACCATGACCCAACTAAATGTGTTCTTTGTTTACAAATGCAGAAAAGAACACGGAAAGTGAACCAGACGCGCTTTGAAGTCTGCCCCATCAACATCAGCATTGGAAGCACTGACCCCCAGTGGTTGCCAGGGCTGTGTCTGACACTGGGAGTGCACCAGCATTGAGGAGATCTCCACCTGCCTCGACATCAGGCGCTAGTATCAGGTACCGGGATCGATCAGCATTGGACCCAACACCAAGGATGCATATGGATTAGGCGGCTGTCATAACTGTCAGGAATGGTGAGCCCTTGGACCAAAGCTGGAGCTTTGACAGACAAATCACCGGGGCTGGCACAAACAAGAATCAGAACAGACTGGACTAGGATAAACTAACAGACTCCACACAGGCAGGACAGAGGTAACTAAACACAATGGACTAAACAAGGACCGGATCCAGATGAGGCAAGGAAAAGAAGGCAAAGGGGCCAGAACTGGAACCCAGACAGGACAAGGCAAAACTCGGAACTGGGTTAAAACTGGGACTGGGACCCAGAAATGCAAGACAAGGCAACACAAGGAAGTAGATTAAAACTGGGTCCAGAAAAGGGCAGGACAAGGAAAGAACTGGATCTGGACAGGACTAGACTGAAAGAGACAAAGCAAAGCAGAACTAGACAGGCAAGACAAGGCAGGAGCTAGGCAACAGAATAACAGAAGCAAGACAATACACAAGGCAGGAACAGGATTCAGGCTTCTCAAACAGGCTTGGCTGGAACAGGATTCAGGATTCTCAAACAGGATTCAGGATTCTCAAACAGGCTTGGCTGGAATCGGATTCTGGAACGGGCTTGGCTTGGCTGGAACCGGATTTTGGAATGGGCTTGGCTTGGCCGGAACTGGATTCTGGAGCGGGCTTGGCTGGAACCGGATTCTGGAGCGGGCTTGGCTTGGCTGGAACCGGATTTTGAAGTGGGCTTGGCTGGAACCGGATTCTGGAGCAGGCTTGGCTGGAACCAGATTCTGGAACGGGCTTGGCTTGGCTGGAACCGGATACTGAAAGGGACTTGGCTTGGCTGGAACAGGATATTGAAAGGGACTTGGCTTAGCAGGGAACTGGGACAGAACTAGCTCAAACATAGAGCAGGAGCAGAACTTGGCTCAAACACACACAGGAACAGAACTTGGCAGAAACAGAGCTCAAGAGCCAGGAAGCAAACAAAGCAGGCAAAGGATTAAGCAGACTAAAGGAAGACAAACAAAGAAGCAATGTGCTTACCAGCACCCACAGCTGGATAGCAGTGAAGTAATCAGGTATGATGCTGGCTTCTACAGACTCAGAATAAACAGACAAGAACCACACACACAGGAAACAGAACAGGGAATACAGAAACAGAGCTTGGCTAAACACAGAGGTTGGCTTAAACACAGAACGTAACTATAGCAAGAGTTAAAAGCAGGGCTAGACTAAAAGCAGGAGCCAAGGGTAGAATCAAACAGATACAGACACCAAGGGCAGAGTGAGGCTCTACAGCCAGGCTTTCAGGAAACAGGATTCAAAAGTAAACACACAGAAACAAAGCAAAGTATTGAAACACAAGACTCAAAGAAACACAGAACAGACCTTCAGGAGCAAAGCCTAATGGAGTGGCCTAATGGTTAGGGTGGTGGACTTTGGTCCTGGGGAACTGAGGAACTGAGTTCGATTCCCACTTCAGGCACAGGCTCTGGGCAAGCTCTGGGCAAGTCACTTAACCCTCCATTGCCCCATGTAAACCGCATTGAGCCTGCCATGAGTGGGAAAGCGCGGGGTACAAATGTAACAAAAATAAAAAATAAATAAATAAAGCCAAGTAGGGAAATAATCTAAACAGGTAACACAAGATTAAGAGACCTCTTGCAAAGGCAACGTAGGAAAGCTCCCTGGGTCCTTATAAAGGCATAGGCTGATGATGTCACAAGTAGGAAATGAAGCAGAAGCAGGGAGACCAAAGCGAGACTTGGCTTACAGGAAGAACAACAACAGGAAATGAAGCAGAAGCAGGGAGACCAAAGCGAGGCTTGGCTTACAGGAAGAACAAAAATAGGGAAAAAGGCAGACTGGAGAGCTAGATACAGAGAAACAGTAGGTCTGAACATAAGGGCACGGCCACAACCGTGACAGCGGCGTTCTCATTGGCACTGAGGGACCTCGATATCAGACATGGGTAAAGGCCAAGAAGTATCGACATCGGTTCCCTTTGACGCACGATGCTGGAAGCTCCGGGGCATCAGCACCGCTGGCAACCAAGAAGCTTCAATATCGAGAGGACTGCTCCACCTCGGTTATTCTAGTACCATCACCTCAGCTCACACGCAGCCAGGACCCCACTTCCAGTTTGGCATCAGCAACTCAGCAGGCTGTTTCCTCACCAACACCAGCCACAGCCTTACCGATACCTGTCCTCAATGATTGGTTCTAGGCCATGCTGAGAGAGGAGATAGGTTTGCTTCAGCTTCAAAGTGCCCAGGCATCAAGGGCACTTGCACCAGCCGTAGCACTTAGCCACTCTAACCTTAAGGCCCACGCTTCACCTGTGGAGCAGTCCCCAACCTCCTTGTCTCAAGGGGCACTGGTGTCGGTATCACCTCATGCACTGCGACACTTAACATTAGAGGAGGAATCTCCCTCAGGGTTGAGAAGTGGGCATATTTATTTAATTTTTATATATATGCCGCTTTTGTCCAAAGTGGGTAACAAAGAAACATACACAAAACATAAAAACTTGAATACACATAACCATCATTGAAATAATCATAGTCAATAAACAGCAATCTACTTCATTCTTCCATAAAGGCCTTCACAAAGTAACGAGTGTTCATAAGACATTTAAATTGCAGAATATTTTCACAAGATATCAAATGTCCTGGCAAAGCATTCCACAAGAATAGACCAGCAATTGATAGTGCTCACATCTTTGTCTCTACATTAATGATAAGACGTTGGAGGAGGCAGACAAAGTTTCTGGGATGTCTCAGATCTTAATGCACAGCCTGGTATATTTTGAGTGTATTGCAGAAATAAGCAGGTGTACAGTCTTATATATACGCTGATGATTTAATACAAGAACTTTAAACAAAGCTCTATACATAACTGGGAGCCAATGTAATCTTTTTAACACTGGAGTGATATGTTCTAATTTTGAAACTCCTGTAATCAATCGTGGAGCAGCAAGCACCTGACACCGAAAAGAAGAAATACCTAGAAATAAAGAATTACAAAAATCAATTTTTGCATGATCGTTCAGAAGTCCTACGATACCACCATGCCCTTCAATTTACTTACAAACTGAAGCTGAAAATAAGATGTAGAAATTACATGATCTATCTGTCTTTGCATCGTCAAATTGCTATCTAAAAAGACTCCCAAATTACAAAAAGATGATTTAACTTTTATCTGCTCTCCTCGATATTCAAAAGTCATTACCAGTGATGGATCTGATATTCTACCTACATACATGACTTCCGTTTTCATAACATTTAATGACAGTTACGTTGTTTCATCCAATTCCCATCTAAAATTTTCTTTAACTTCAATGATCACAGCAACCATTCTCAAGTGGAGAAAAGAACTGCACATCATCTGCATACATTCTGTAGGAAACTTGCAAACTCTGAAACTCTTTCCTGAGAGATACCATAAACAGATTAAACAAAACCGCCGATAATGCGGGTCCCTGTGGTACTATTATGTTCTGTTATTACCATATTATCCAACATCCTTCTGTAATACCAAATGTATATTTTCTATGTAATTCCACTATTCATGATATATTGTAAGCCACATTGAGCCTGCAAAGAGGTGGGAAAATGTGGGATACAAATGCAATAAATAAATAAATCACTCGTGAAACTGAAAAATACGTAAAGACTGATTCCTGTACTTTAACATGGAATGTTCTACCTTGCAAGTAGGAACAAAACTAACACATGATCATGAATGCCAAAACCAGACAATACATTAAGTAAAAGCTGATGGCCAATAGTATCAAAGATAGATGCAATATTCAATATAACAACACAAAAACAAGATTCTGGTCCATTCCAATTCTCAGCTCATCCAACATTGATAAAAGTAAAAATTCCACACTATAGTCTAATCTGAAACTAAATTGATAGTCATCTAACAGATTTCTTTCCTCCAGAAATTGTATTAGCTGTTGCAAAACAGCCTTCGCAATTACCTTTGCTAAAAATGGCAAGTCAGAATTTGGCCTGAAATTATTCACAATTTTGGAATTTAATGATTTTTTTAAACAAAGGTTTCACTGTTGCTTGTTTAAGTGTATCCACTAAATACCCTTCCTGTAAAGATTTATTAACCAACGTTTTCAAAAAAGGACCCATCACATCAAACATTGTTCTTCTACTACTATTTAGCATTTCTATAGCGTTACAAGGCGTATGCAGCGCTGCACAAACATAGAAGAAAGACAGTCCCTGCTCAAAGAGCTTACAGTCTAAATATTATAGAAGAACATGGATCTAAAAGAGCTGTGGTTGGAGACAGACTTTTCACGTAATCCTCAATTTAATTTCTCATCTACTTCAGAAAAACTACACCAAGCATTATCAACTTGATCCTCCTCTGGTATTAAATTACCAGACCCAACACATGATGTCTGATCGTGAAGTTTCTGATTTAGCCACACTGCATATGCTTGAGGATCAGGATTCTGGATCTGATCATCATTTACTCCATTCACCTAGAAATTTACAGTATGAAACACCTCAGCACCTAGCCCCGAGGCCTGGACATCATTCCGGCCAACTGAGGCATGCGCAGACTCAGACATCACATGAAGACTATTTTGCTGAGTCTGATATGGACCGCTCATGGGAGTCTGTGAAGAGTTAGACTTCCTCTTGGAGGAATACCTTCAGACCCCTCTCCGCCTGATGAGAGGAGGGAATCTTCACCTGAACCCCTCTCCTTGACCCATTTTGTCAAAGAAATGACAGATGCAGTTTAAGTTGGAATCAGAGGATGAACCTAGGGCTGAGTTATTTCAAGTCCTAGAGTTTGATTCTCCGCCCAGAGATGCTATGACTGTCCCTTTGCATACAGTTCTCTGGGATGAACAGATGAAGAACTGGAAGACCCTTCTCTCTGTGCAAGTGGTACCCAAGAAGGTGGGGGTGGGGGGTCATGCCTTAATCCCTCCAGTGGTCAGTTAGGGCACCTTTTTGTGACTTAGTTGTGATTGAAATAGGTCTAGATAAAAACGTACTTCTTTTTTTGCCTTGGACCTTTTTTTCTATTCTAATATCACTGAAAAATGTCCAGATTTTAAGCCCACCCAAGTCCTGACCAAAACACACTTCCAACACGCCCCCTGGCAATTTAGTAAAACGTCCCAATCCTGAGTTTCAAAAATCGTGACTTAGACGTTTTTGTGAGAAAACGTTCATCTGCTGCTTTATGCCGCTTTTGAGATTTTTTCTCCTTTGAAAATGAGTGGCATAGACACCCAGTTATGAATTCCCCTCATAGTGGATTATTGATCAAGATGATGTTCATGTCACACTGGATGAGGCTTGTGGTCTTGCATGTTTGCTTTGGCTGTCACGGTGTGTGATTGAATGCTTGACAAAGGCCCAATTTTATGATTATATAGTTTTTTTTATGGATAAACATACTTGTTTTAAATTATCCATCTCTCTGCACTGGTATCAGATAGATATGATTTTTCTTTTGAAAGTTAGTACTAATGAATTACTTGTGACACTGTAGCATCTCTTCATCATGTTTTTTGCAGAGTTTTAGATGTTAGTCGGGGAAATGGAAATAGTATGGTAAATGTAAATATATGGCGTCTTGCTAAAGGTTTGATTTTGGACCAAATACAGTAAAAAATATATTTTAGAGAGAGCTTAATTGTTGATATTAAAATGGAGCGCCTGGCTTCTTCTTTTTTCTTTACTAATTTGTTTACAGTTCTGGAATCTCAGAGGTTGTTTGCACTAGAAATGACCTGGGATATTTTTCTTATATTTGTGTTAAATTACTTGGGGGGGGGGGGGGGGGGGGGCAGGGGTCTGCAAATTGTCACAATGTGACTGCACCATGGGAGTGATTAACCTATGGCAGCTCAGTACCACAAGCTAGTCCTGTGATATATGAATTGTGCTATTTGGGATCAACTTCATAAGCAGCATTATTCACACTGCCCCAGGAGCATCAGCCCACTAAGCCATAGCCCAGTGCTTTCAGGCCACTTTTTAAAGGTGGTATCCAAATTGCTGAGCCCCCCCCCCCCCCCCTAATCCCAACCCTTCCCAGTCACTTTTCAGTACCTCCGAAGACTCTCCCTTTTCCCCAAAAACCTCACCCTACCTTCTTGTAGCCCTGCTCCTGGCTGATCTTGCAATATGGTGTCTATGGGGTCACAACAAGAGCGATCTACAGTTGCTCTGCCCATTAGTGGTACCATTTTGATTCTAGCGCTGGCAAGGGATAGGTGTAACTAGGATTGTTCCTGCCTCTATCCCACTAAACATCAGGAATTTTGCAAGGTAGGCCCTGGGGGGATTTGGGGAAAAGGGAGTCTTAGGGGCAGGGGGAAAAATTAACCGGGTTCTTCAGAAGGTGGGTTGTGATTGGGGGGGGGGGGGGGGCATCAGGAAAGAGGGTTGTGATATGAGAGCATCATTAGTTTCACAGGCTCCTTTAAGAAGTAGACAGGAATATTGGGCGCTGGCTTTATGGCTGATGCTCCCGGCCAGGAATGATAAAGCCAGTTTCTTGTTGATGTTATTTTTCCAGGAATAAAACAGCAAGCTGCATTATTAAATTTACGTAATAATGAGGTGTGTTACATGTATTTGCAGGCTTTACATCTCACTATAGTGCAACCTGCAGTACCTTAGATTAACATGTGTTATGGTAATATAATGCACATTATTCCCTTTAATGTGTGTTAAAATGTAAATAGCATGTGTATGACCATAAAGCACCTTAATAACAACCCCCATAAGTTTCCACCGTGTCTGATGCTAGCAGAACCATATCTGATCAGGGATTTGCCAAGATAAACTTATTCTCCTAGGTGAATTCTGAACACAAATCAAAAAAATTATGTGTGTAAACATAAATGAAAAATTACGTGTGAAAATACTTGAGAATTCTGCATATAATATTTCAAAATTTTGCATACTTCTCAAAATAACTTATGTGATCCTCTCTAGGAAAAGGTGACTAAAGTTACCAGAAACAAAAAATGAGGTTTTAATGAATTGTTAGAGCAAACAACAATTCAAACCCCATTCTTTTATGTGAAAAAAATAAAATGTTACAGAAGTTCAAAAGTGTAACTTTTTTCAGACTGCTTATAGACAGACCCATGACATGAAAAATCAGCCATTCTGAACATTTTGGATCTACTACTTTAGTCACCTTTTCCCAGAGATGGTCACATATAATCACTGCCTTCAAATAATAAATGAAGGACAAAGGTGCCCTTTCACTAAGTGTACTAAGCCTATGTTAGGCTAATTGCAGGATGCACTAAAGCGTCTTGCAATAATTTCCCTGTTTGATTTGAGTTGGAGGTTGGGTTGGGTTCAGAGACCTTTTTTCCCTTTTCTTATCTAAGGTTGTATTACACTTCACAGAACTATAGTTTTGTAAAAGTATTTTTTGCCATCTATACTAGACAGATTGTTTTGTTTTGTTTAGTATTACAGTGATAGCAACCATATCTGAATTCAAGAGAAGTTGGCCAAGTACATAGGATCTCAAAGGGAGTGATAGAGTAGATGGCATAGATGGGCAGACTGGATAAGCCATATGGTCTTTATCTACCTACGTTTTTCCCTGTTTCTGTTCCCCTCCCCCCTTTTCTTTGATTGAGCTTGTTGCCTTCACAGCATGCTTGACTCCTGCCAGTCCCAATGCAAAGGAAACTAGAATCTGACTCACCTGCATTGAAGTGGACAGTGGTGTGGCCAGGAGGCAGTTTTCAAACTCTGATGTATTTGTGAACTTTGCACCACTTTTCAAAAGGAATATGCATGTATATTTCCCTTTGACAAATTACTACAAGGCTAAAGTATGTGTGATCACTTGCACTTGCTTTTTGTGTGGGTAGATTTTTGCTGAAAAAAGTACACACAAAGATTTGAAAATGTAATATATGTGTGTATTTTTCCTCCCCCGACCTAAATGCCATTGGAGTGCCTCCTTTTAATGTGGCTAGAAAGCCACACATTGTAGAAGAACATATAGGCTTTTAGCCACATGAAGTTGAGCAGTTTTCAGACAGCTGATTATAGGAGGTTGATCACTTTGAAAATTACCTATACTCATAATTTAACATCTGTACCTTAAGCAAGCAAAGGAGAATAAGACAAACTTTTTTTTTTCCAACAGAAAGAAGAGTGGGAAGTTGAAGACCTCCTACAAGCGGGATTATGCAAATGTAGGCTGTGACATTGACTTTGACTTTGCTGGACCAACTATCTCTGGCTGCTTAGTGTTGGGCTACGAAGGTTGGCTTGCAGGGTACCAGATGGCTTTCGATACCAGCAAATACAAAGTGGCGCAGAATAACTTTGCTTTGGGTTACAAAGCTGGAGACTTTCAGTTACACACTAACGTGTGAGTATTCATCTGCCCAGAAACACTGCATAAGCATCAGCTTTAAGTACAGGAGGTTGTAAGTAAAGAAGTGGGGCAACTAGGAGGGCACATGAGGGCCTGCCTTCTAGGACTGGAATGATAGGTAGGTTGGAATTCCCCAAAGAGAGGAGCCTTCTGAAATGAAAGTGTACGGATTGTTGGAATTTTTTTTTTTTTTGTTACATTTGTATCCCGCGCTTTCCCACTCATGGCAGGCTCAATGCGGCTTACATGGGGCAATGGAGGGTTAAGTGACTTGCCCAGAGTCACAAGGAGCTGCTTGTGTCTGAAGTGGGAATCGAACTCAGTTCCTGAGGACCAAAGTCCACCACCCTAACCACTAGGCCACTCCAGAAAGGTGGATGGAGACAGGCAGGTAAATTACAGTAATATAAGGTTCTGTATGATGGTGTGTATGTGCGTGTCCTTTTTCTTTACATCACTTTATACTAGAGACCCACAGTGTAGTCCTTATGCAGGGTTAGAGAAAACCTGTAAGCCAGTGAAAAATGTAATAAGTTGTGATGAACTGCACAAACCTTTATCCACTTTTTTCTAATTATCCATTCTCCCTGTGAAGTGCATATTCAGTGTATGTAACACCTTGCTCTAGCACCCTAGTTTGGGCATCATTATTTACAATGTATTGTAAGCCACACTGAGCCCGCAAATAGGTGGGAAAATGTGGGATACAAATGCAATAAAATAAATAAATAAAAATTTGTCCTTGATATGGTGACTTACTAAATTGGAACAATAAATACAAGCAAATACAGATTTATTGGAGCTTTCTGGAGCAGTTTCTAGGTTGGTTTTCTGAAAGATTTGTTGAATGATGTAATGTGGTCATCTTTTAGTTTATACCTTGGCACAATATATTGCTAAGCGTGGACATGTTTGAGTTTTAGCAGCTTTTTTTTCCACACAGCACATTTCCATATAGCACATTCCCATTATGTATCTTCCTACTATTCCAGAACCTGTGGGATAGTTGTGTCCATTGACCAGCAGGTGGAGATAGAGAACTGAAAACTGAGCTGAATCATATATCTCTTGGCATCCAGTCCAGCATTGGACCAGTTGACCAGTTGGACCAGGAGTAAATCACTCAGAAGCAGAGATTTAAAAGTGTGTCCATCCACCCGCTGGAGATAGAAAATACTGAGGAGCTGGACTGGATGCCAAAAGAGATATATCTGTGCTCAGTTTCAGTTTCTATCTCCACCTGCTGGTTGATGGACACAGCTATTACGCAGGTTCTGGAATAGTGGGAAGCTACTTAATTGAAGGAGAAATTAGGTCTTACCTGATCATTTTGTTTCCATTTGTCCTTCCCACTGTTCCAGAGGCCCACTTGAGGTTTCTGAGATGCTTAGTTGGTGTGAAGGAATGGGCAAATAATGACTGTCACCTTGCATAGTGCTTCCTGTATATCTCTTGTTCTCTGGAAGTTGCCCAGAGATGAGAGAGGTCCACATGTGATGGACATAAGTATCGCACAGGTTCTGGAATAGTGAGGAGGACTAATGGAAAGAAAATTATCAGGTAACACCTAATTGTTTCCTTAAACTGCAAAGCTTAGAAATATGAAAATAACAAGATCACTGCTGCTGTTGCTATGGTATTAAATTCATTTTTTTCAAAAAGACTTCCAAAATAGAAAATCATTTTCATAATGGTCTTTCTCTTTGAAATGTAATCAAATATGATTTTTTTTTTAATTTCTGAAAGTGAAAATGATTAGGAAGGAAATTCGTAAGTACCAAATTTCTGAAACTAAATAAAAAATAAAATTAAATAAACCTTACATTGAAAGTTCCTTCACAAACAAAACAGAACAACAGTTTACGAAGGAATAATGATCTTCAAGTCTGAGTTGCACCTCCATCCCTGACTTGCTTTATGACCATAGAAGAGTTGTTATAGCTTGTTACATCTCAGTTTACCCAACTGTAATTGGATAAAAATATTGTTTCCTTGTCATCAGCAGCAGATGAATCCAGAAACTTGTGGGTTATGACCATCTGTCTTTCTTATAGGATAGTAAGCAGTCTGGTCAGTTAGTATCTTTCTATCTCGCAGGCGGTGGATGGTCTCCAGCAGCTTCTGGTTTCATCAGTGAAATTGGCTCCTGTTCTGGTTTTCTAGTTCAGTTGAGCCTGGGGGTGTTTAGGCTATTGATGGTGCCTTCCTAGGAGTACCAGTATGGGCCGATGATCAGAAGTAAACACAGGCTCTAGAGGCTGTTAGCTCCATACTAGCGCCTGCATTTGCTACCGCCACATGATCAGAGCCCCCGAGTGTGTGAAACAATTAGCTCGCAGGCTCTGGGCACATGTAGCATGCAGATGCATGCAAAGAGGGCTAAACTTAGCATCCCCAATGATCAGTGGCCAGCGTGCCAAAGATTGGCTCGCTGGCTGCGGCAAACCCTACGCCAGCCCAGGGTTTGCATGCTAGCAGGCCCCCATTCCCCCCTATGCAGCAGCCCCCCGCAGGAATCTTGACCTGACCAGCAACGCCCCCCCCCCCCCCCCCCCCCCCGGCGACAGGGCTGGAGGTCCAGCGGACCTCTGGTCCCCCCAACACAGGTTCAGCCCCCCCAAGCATTCCTGAGATGTCCCTGGTGGTTCAGTGGGCCGCGGTCAGTCCCCCCCACCCACCCACCTGGTGATCTAGCAGCCCTTCCCCACCCCCCTACCTTAGGTTGGAGGAGGGAGGTGGCCTCCCTCCTCTTCCATTGGCGCCACCTGCAAAATGGCGGCGCCCAGCCCTGCTCAGTGCATCCTGGGATTCACTGGACCATTTAGTGGATGGTGACCCTCACCCCACACACTGAGCCTGACAATCCCACGGCTGCCACAAAAAAAGAAAAGGTCTGTCACAGAATGCCTAGCATCCACCTGGGGTTAACCCTATGGCCACCTGGAGGGTCTGTCCCCAGCACTGCTTGTGCCCACCTGCACCTGGGCACGTGCTCTATACTAGCACCCTCCTCCCACCAACTGGGTCCCACTTGCCTCTGGGAGAGTCTCCTCTCTCAGATTATTCCCTGATGATTTCCATGCTACGTCTCAGAAAGAGGTGGGGTCGCCGGAAGAAGCCTATGCAAAACGGGTCCCCGTCGAAACCTCTACCTAGGACTTAGATGAATCTTGCAGAACAAAGAAAATTGACAATCATTTGAAGTTCTTTTTATTCCGTGCAACTTAAGCTACCGTATTTTTCGGACTATAAGACGCACTTTTTTCCCCCAAAATTTGGGAGGAAAATGGGGGGTGCGTCTTATAGTCCGAAGGTAGCGAGTTCCGAGTTCGGGATCGCCCTTCCCCCGAGTTCGGGATCGCCCTCCCCTACTCACGTCACGCGATGTTCCCTGGTGGTCTAGTGACGTCGGGGCAGGAAAGAGCCCCCTCTTTTCTGCCCAGCGCTCTGCTCTCCGTCCTGTATGCTGCCTGACGGTCTCGGCGAGATTCAAAATGGCTGCCGAGAATTGAAGTCTCGGCGGCCATTTTGAATCTCGCCGAGACCGTCAGGCAGCATACAGGAGGACGGAGAGCAGCGCGCTGGGCAGGAAAGAGGGGGCTCTTTCCTGCCCCGACGTCACTAGACCACCAGGGAACATCGCGTGACGTGAGTAGGGGAGGGCGATCCCAAACTCAGACAAGACGCACCGTAGCACCTAGGTTTTAGAGGAGGGAAAAAGGAAAACATTTTTTTTTCCTATTTCCCTCCTCTAAAACCTAGGTGCGTCTTATGGTCCGGTGCGTCTTATAGTCCGAAAAATACGGTAAGTAGCAATTTTTACTTTATCTGGTTGTTGGTAGAAACTTGTTGTGAATTAAAGTTTTAGAAATTTTTGTCTACCCAACAACTGTGAATAGGAGGTTTTTGCAGACCAATGATGACTTATTTGACCAATCACACATGCAGGAAACTATAAGCTCCAAGTTGTGGATTGAGATCTTAATGAGGTTTTTTCCTCCTAATTTTTGAGAAACAAGAGAATTTGCTCTGTATTTCCTACATATATACCATATTGTATGTTTATAGAGGGACTCTACTATTTTGTTCTGTTCCAGGCTGCACTCTCTCACAGTTGTGTATATAGTTTCAGGTTAATTGCAAGGTCCAGTTGACCTATGGTTGTTTTCGTTGAGCCTAGTAGCTAGGTATTCCCACATATGAGAATATGGCCTGCTTTTCCTCAGAGAAAGTGAAGATACTTTACCTGTAGCAGATATTTTCCAGGGACAGAAGGCCATTCATTCTCACATACCCTCCCACCTCCCCTTGGAGTTGTTTCTATGCTAATTGTACTGACCCGTGGTCTTATGATGAGTGGGAAGGCACTCATGCATGCATGGTGAGGACACTGCGCATGCTCTTAAAGCTGTATTAGCTTTATGTAAGTTCCGCACGGGGCAACATGGATGACATCACCCACATGTAAGAATCGATGGGCTGCTGTCCTCAGAGAATACCTGGTACAGGTTTCATTGTATCTAGAGATCACTAAAGAATTTCGACGGTCAGATCATTGTTTTGCACTTTTTGTGGGTCTCAATAAAGGATGTGTGGTCTCCAAAGCTACAGTTGCTTGATGGATTAAAGACTCAATTTTTTCAGTATATATTCTTTCAGGTAAACAACCTCCCATTTCTTTAAGAGCTTACTCTATTATAGCACTGTCTACATTATGGGCAGAATCTCATGCCTTTTCTGTCAAAGAAATCTGCAGATCAACTATGTGGTCCTTGTTGCACACCTTTTCCAAACATTATCGTTTAGACATTTTGGCTAGATTGGAAGCATCCTTTGGAGCATCATTTATCTCTGCAGGTGTTTCTGTGTCCCACCTGTTTGAGGACTGCTTTGCTACATCCCATTAGTTTCCGGATTCATGTGCTGCTGATGACAAGGAAGGAAAAATTATGTCTTTCCTGATAATTTTCTTTCCTTTAATTACAGTAGATGAATTGAGAAACCTGCCTTCAATCTATTCATGTCCATTTCTCTCAACTTTTTTCTCTGTTTAGAGTTGTTTCAGGTTCTTGTTGTTTCAAGTTTCTGTAATATTCACTCCTTGATTTCTGTGAGAAAGAAGATGTTGTCCTTTGGTTTGTTACTGCCTTCTGCTGTGTTATGAGAATACCATCCTATATGACAGAGTTCAGTTTGTTGTCCTCTATCTTTAGCCGCTGGATTCATGTGCTTTGATTATAGGAAAGAATATTATCAGGTAAGGCATAATTTTTTCCTCGTGCTTTTTCCCCGGAGTTAACTCATGCCAAGCACTAGGCATGAGCTGCCAGATCATGTATTGCATGTTTCTATCAGGGCTGGCTTAACAGGTGAATCAGTGACGCACCACTGGCCACCACTTCAGGAGCACCCAGGGTCAGCATCTCTTCCTCATCCCGGGCTCAGCATCTCTCCTTCTCTGTCAACACCTCCCCTCCCTGGCATCTTAAAATGCAGCCTGCAGCTGGTCTCAGACTCTTCCACATCCAGCCCCCTGTGAGATAACTTTCTGTTTTCTATGGGCAGGATGTGGCAGAGGGAAGAGTCTGGGTCTAGCTGCAGGATGCATATGTAAATCGCTGCTGCTACCAGCACCCTCTACATGGAAAGATGCATTTTAAGGTGCACTGATGGGGGAAGGGGGTGTTGAGAGAGAGGAAAGATTCTGGATTGTGGGTGGGAAAAGAGGTTGAGGGGGGTAGATGCTGGACTGAGGGAGAGAGAGAGCCATTCCTGAAGCAGGGGGAAGGGGTGCCAATGCAGAGTTGAGGCCACCAGAGCAACAGTTGGCTCAGGGTCTCTCAACTTCTTGAGCCAGCACTGGTTTCTGTGCCATTAAACTGTAGAACAGGCTGGGATCCTGTTGGATGAAAGATGCCAATACATCCAAATTTCTGTGGCATATGAAGGGCAATTCTATAACTAGGCAGTTGTGGTTACATGCCCTTTGTGCATCTGAATGCCCAAAAAAGTAGCATTTGCATGCTTAAGCACCCTAAGCACTATTCAATAAGGGTACGTATAACATGTAAGTGCAAAGGGACATATATGTGGGCAGAACATGGGTGGGGCATGGTCAGGGCTTTCCAAATATGCACGTAACTTATAGAATACTGTAAGTTATGCGCGCCCATGCTGCAACTAGGTCTATGGCCGGTGTAACTGCAGGTGCCTAAATGTAAGGTGCATCGATGCTAGGTTACACTATTATTCTATAACGGAATCAGGGTGCCCCGATACTCTTATAGAATAGGCTCTCACTTGGAACATTACGGTGCCTAAAAGGAGGTGCCCACTTATAGAATTGCTCCCTAAGTCTGTATTTTCTTTTGCTCAAATTTTAGTGCTTTGGTACTTAGTGAGCATATATTATTATACATGGCACATAACACAAACAAAGATTTGTTGACAAATGTGGATAAAGAATGTCATTTATTTCAAATTCAGATAAAGTATGACTTGTCAATTCTGTGATTTTGCATACAATTTGTGATTTTTACTTTACTTTAAATCTGTTTTTATTAAACAAAGGACCACACAGTATTAAAAATATGACAATACCAAAATATACCATACAATCACAAAAATGTACTTCTCCCTCCAACTCCCATACACTGTTTTGACTAAAGCATGAGAGGCCTTGTTTCTTAGAGCCACCATGCTTCCAAATTCTAATAGTCCCAACAGTATGTACTCCCCTTCCAATACCACTGTCTCCTATCCCCCCCCAACCCACTCCCATATCACTTTCCAGGAGGTCTAACAAGCCAATGATCTCTCACAACGAAATTTGTGATTTTTATTTCCTTTAAATTGTGTTTATCTTAAAACTAGTTAATTAAAAAAGCAGTTAATATCGACAAGAAACAAAACAGCTGTGACCATATTATTTGCTTCTGCTGCTGTTAAGTAGAGGGGGCAGTTTTGAATAGCCTGTCTTATTTGTAAGATATGTGGACACTTATAGCCCACATACATTGTACATACATGATTTCCCTTTGAAAATTATCAGTTGCAAAATGTGTATGTATGAAGGCAAAATGTCTTCTTACATTGCACCTGTTAGTTGTGTGGACAGAGCGGGTGTGGGAAGTAGGGACAAAAAAGTCTGTGCACTTTTGAAAGGGCAGAAACAAACTCATTTATTACATTTGTACCTCGCGCTTTCCCACACATGGCAGGCTCAATGCGGCTTACATAGTAACAATATAAAGAATTACAAAGTCGTAAGAAGAATATACAGTTTGTAGTAAACCCAAAATTAATGGGGTTAACGGAAGTAGATTGAACATAGGAGGAATTGGGTGCAGAAGGAAATGAGCGTTGGGAGGTAGGCGTAAGAAGATGGAAAGGAATGGATATGGAAGAATATCATTGCACTGGAAGAATATGCCAGGTCCTCTCCACTTCTGTAAAGAGTAAAAATAGCTGTCTAATTTTCAGGCTGGACTGATGCTATTTGATTCTTTGCTTTCTGATTCAGGAATGATGGCACAGAGTTCGGAGGTTCCATCTACCAGAAGGTTACTGACAATGTGGAAACCTCAGTAAATCTGGCCTGGACGGCTGGTAGCAATAACACTCGTTTTGGAGTTGCAGCCAAGTATCAGTGGGATGCAGATACCTCTCTTTCTGTAAGGATATGTGATGCTTATATATCATAAGGGTAATTTTGTAGCTACCTGCATTCATGAAAAGTCAGGGAGGGTGTGTTTATTTGTTTACTTACAGACTGTGCTAGTTTACAGGGTGAAAGTATGCACATACTTTCACCTTGAAAATTACTTTAAGGAAACTGCCTGTACACATTTATACGTACCAACTTGTATGGAAAATACAAAGCATGGGGATAATTCTGGAAAGTAGGCTAACATTTACGCACTAATTATACATGTTAATGATTAGAATAATGGCATGTTTGCCTGTACATGTACATGCCAATGTTCCACGTAAGCGCTATTGTGTGAATACACATATATCTTACGTATGCATATACATGGGCAGACTCACATGCTGACTGGCATTAAGTGCTCACACCTAAATTATAGTCCTATATCTAACCTACTGTGCTAATATTCTATAAATAAAAGTTGAACAGGCACCTAAATGTAGGCATACTGTTAAAGAATTACTTTCTGTAAGGGTAATTCTGTAACAAAGGGCTCAAGCATTTGAGTATGTAAATGCACAAAAAAATTAGTATTTATGTGCGTAAGCACTGTAAGCACTATTCCAGAAGGGTTCACATAAGTGACATAGCAGGAAGATGTAAGAGGGATGCACATGTGGGCAGACATGGGTGTACCTCCCAGTTAAGTGTGTCTCTTCTAGAATACTATCAGTTACACACACCTTTGCCACATTTAGGAGCACCCAGTTACATCAGGTCTGTGGTTGGCGTAGCTGCACACACCTAAATGTAAAGCGTGCCAATGCTGGGTTAAACTAGTATTTTGAAACAGAATCTGGGTGCCAGGCTCTTACCCTTTGCATTAGGGAAAGGGAGGTGTCCACTTACAGAATTGCCGCATGTGTGCAAACCTCTGTTCAACCCTGCCTCCAGGAATAGCTCTTGTCAGGGGTAAACTTGTACATGTACTACACCATGGGACAGGAAATATTGTAAAAGCTCATTCTCACAGTAGATCAACTTTTTATCTATAGAAATGGCTACTTATGTGAGTAAAAGGGCTGTTTGAAAATAGTCCACATTTCTACACATAGTTTTGCGATTTCAAAACTATGCACATTTTGCCCTTGGGAAAACTAGCCA
Organism: Microcaecilia unicolor; assembly: GCF_901765095.1. Taxonomy (NCBI): domain Eukaryota; kingdom Metazoa; phylum Chordata; class Amphibia; order Gymnophiona; family Siphonopidae; genus Microcaecilia; species Microcaecilia unicolor. The sequence goes on from NC_044034.1 coordinate 336,016,412, forward strand.
CACAAGTTATAAGTATAAATGTACGCATTTAGTTTCCGTAAGGCATAAATATTATAAAGATTCATTACACTTGCAATCAGTATCTGGAATTCCCTGCAGACCTGAAGAGTATATTTTTAGGGAGTTTTTGATGTGGTGGGAGTTAGCGAGATCTTTCTTTAATGACAAGACAATTCCCTGATTTCTTTTATAGTTAGTCACAGTTCTGCCACTTTTGAAGAATCATGTTTTAGATCCAAATATTTTAACAAACTATTGACCTATTTCTTCACTACCAGTTTTGACTAAGTTAATAGAGAAAATTGTGTTGGCTCGGATGATTTTCTGCAACTTGCCGCCATATTGGATCCATTCCAGAATAGCTTTCTTAGGGCATACAGTACCGAATCCCTCCTTTTGCCCACGGATGAATCTCAGCTGTCATTTCATTTTTTTGAGCAGGCTTCAAATCACTGGCATTACTGGATCAGTATTTTACTGGTTTTGAGCTTTTGTTGTGTGGAAGGCAACAAGAACATAAGAATAGCCATACTGGGTCAGACCCATTGTCCATCTAGCTCAGCATCCTGCTTCCAACAGTGGCCAATCCAGGTAACAAGTACCTGGCAGAAACCCAATTAGTAGCAACATTCCATTCTACCAATCCTGGGGCAAGCAGTGGCTTCCCCCATATCTATCTCAATAACAAACTATGGACTCTTCCTCCAGGAACTTGTCCAAACCTTTTTTTTAAATCCAGATATGCTAACTGCTGTTACTACATCCTCCAGCAGCAAGTTCAAACTATTCTTTGAGTGAAAAATATTTCCTCCTATTTTAAAAATATTTCCATGTAATTTAATCAACTGCCCCCTGGTCTTTGTACTTTTTGAAAGAGTGAAAAATTAAATCACTTCTACCCATTCTATACCACGCAGGATTTTATAGACCTCAATCTTATTACCCCTCAGCCGTCTCTTTTCCAAACTGAAGAGCCCTAATCTCCTTATCCTTTCCTCATATGGGAGGAGTTCCATCCCTTTTATCATTTTAGTTGCTTTTCCTTGAAGAAGTATGAATAGAGAAATCATTTTAGCCATAAAAGGATATACTGGCAGGTGTGACCTCAGGAATCCTGTTGATTCGCTGTTTATTTAATACTTCCTAGTGTTTGAGCTGTACTGTACTGTACTGTCCTGAACAAATCTACTTGCAGATGGAGGTAGGAGAAAAATGGGTCTTTTCCAGTGAACTCAGTGGTAAAATCTGCTGGCGCTCAGTAGAAAACTCCAATATTTTCTCTACCTCTAGCAGATGGTAGCAGTGGTGTAGGCAGACAGCCAATTCTGGGTGGGTTTTAGCCCAAGGTGGGTAGGCATGCAGTTCTTGCCCCCCACCCCCCTTCCCTGGGTCTCCGCCTTCGGCTCCTCAAAATATAAATACCTAAGCTGGCAGAGATGCCAAACCCCAGCAGCCGAAGACCTCCCCTGCCTGAGTTGCGCCTGTAGCATCACTTACTCAGCAGCTGCACTTCGCCGTTAATTCCAGCTCTCCTGTGCATGCTTAGTTAGATTTGAAGCTTGGCATCCCTACCAACTAGGAAAGTGGAGGGATCCCAAGCCAAAAGTGAGGTGCTCCAGGCCCCCGAGGTCCCCCATGGCTATGCCACTGGATGGTAGGTTCGGACTGGTTCTCCTAGTCCCTGGCCTAGCTCCGAGTTCTGCAGGCTGTGGCCGCACAGCTTGCTTGAGTCTAACAGCTGCTCCCAGATTCCTGGATCTGATGATCGGACTTGGTTGAGTGTGTCTTCGCTGCTTTGCCCTGCTGGAGGGGGTGCTGGTCCCCATCCCCCTCTTGATCTTGTTCGTCTGTCCTTCTGGTCTGTGGCCACCACAGTAGTGGACGGCAAGTAGCTGTGGTTAGTCCACTGGATGGTGGGTGCAGCTTCTAGGAAATTCCTCATTCAGCTGCCTGTTCAGGGATGGCTTCTGTTTGGGAGATCTGGTAAAGTTAGTCAAGGAAACAGGGGAGATGTCCACTCTGGCCCCCTGAGATTTGCCAGAGGAGTTCTTAGTGACCTTTGACAGCGCAAACTCATGTCAGAGAAGGGGGTAATTTTTATTTGGACAGGTGGCCGGCAACCCAAGCTTCGATTGCCAGTAAGATCCTTCAAACTGGGTTCCCAAAGCGCAGCGACCCAGGTCCCTCTGGAGGTGCTGGGGGATCCTGGTCTACCCAATGAGGGTGCACTGGGCCCCTTGGTGGTGCAGGTGGAAGGGGGGAGATTGTCCCTCTTCCCCCATGAGTGAGCCTGTATAACCTCAGATTGTACAGGCTCACTCATGGGTTTTGGAGGTGCTAGAGAGAGGATATGCCCTGGAGCTGGCCCAGCCCATTCCAGAAGTCTTCATGATTTTACCCTGTGGCTCATAGACACAATGTCAGGCTGTCACACTTACCTTGCAGCATCTTCTTAGAGCTGGGGGCAGTTGAGCCAGTCCTGCTTGTGGAGCAAGGTTTAGGTCAGTGCTCCATTTATTTCATGGTCCCAAAGAGAGGATGGACTTTAAAGGGGTGAAAGCCTTTCTCTGGGTTCAACATTTTTGCATGGAGACCCTGTGTTCGTTAATCACCTCGGTTCAGGTGGGCAAGTTCTTTTCCTCCCTTGATCTCCAGAGGCCTGTCTCCCTGTTCCCAGCATGGAGTATCATAAGCTCTGTCTGTGCTGTGTGTGCTGGTAGTCTCTTCCAGTTTTGTGCTCTGCCCTTTGGGTTGGCAACTGCCCATATACTTGCATATAATACATATAAATTGCTTTGGTTGTACCACAGAAAGGTAGTGGTGGTGGCTCCCTAGCTTTGTCAGGGCATTCTGGTTCATCCTTACTTGGATGATTGGTTGATGGCCACCTCTCCGGTCATTGGCCTACTAGAGAGTCTGGGTTTGGGATGAATCAGAGCAAGTGTCATCTGTTGCCAGCATGGGTCAGGCTATGCAGCCTTCAGGCTCCCAGGGTTTTGGACTACTTCCAACTCCTAGCCTCTGTGGTGGTGACTCTGGAAGTTGTTTTTTGGGTGCAAGTGCTCATGTGGCCTGTTCAGTCGGCCCTGTTGTCCCAGTAGGTGCCAGTCTCTCAGGATCTCAGTTGGCTACCGCTACCTGCCAGAGCGAGGTGCAGCCTGGACTGGTGGGATTCTCTCAGTCACCTCCTTTGGGGGGGTGTATTCTGTGGACCCTCTGGATTGGGTGGTAGTCACCATCGATGCCAGTCTCCTTGGCTGCCTCTTGGTCCTTCAGCCACCTAAGGATTCTGGTGATATGCATTGTCTCTTTGGAGTTCCTTCCTCTGATCCAGGGGCCGGTGGTGCAAGCTGTGGCAGACAATGGGACGGCATGGAACAGCAGTGCCATATGTCTACACAGCAGAGCAACATGAGGAGCCAGACTGCGGACATGGAGGTGGTACTTCTCTGTCACTGGGCGGAAGTGCTCCTAGTGTTCCTTATGGCAGTCCATGTTGCCAATAAGGAAAATGTCCAGGCAGACTTTCTCAGTTGTTCCCTGTTGGATCTGTGGGAGTGAAAACAGAAGCAGGGAGGCCTTTCCGCTCATTCTGGACCAGTGAGGAATGCCAAATTGGAGCATTTCTTCAGTCACAGGCAAAAGGCAGCCATGCAGGGGATAAATACCCTCAATCAGTCATGGCCTGCAGAAGAGCTCTTGTACGTCTTCTCACTGTGGACTTTGATAGATTGGTTCCTGCGCAGGATTGCATGTCATCCTTATTTAGTGCTCCTCGTGGCTCTGGATTGGCATTGCCAACCTTGGTATGCTGAACTGGTCCAGCTGTTGGTGGCCGAGCAGCTTCCCCTTCCCAAAGATTGTGGCCTGCTCTGGTAGCAATGAAAGTCCTGAATCTCTTTGGGCTTACTGTATATCCCATGAGAGGAGGCGCCTAGTGCGGAAAAGGTTTTTGCCTGTTGTAATTTCTACCTTGCTCTAAAGCCCACAAGTCCTCAATCTCCCTGGCCTATATCTGGGTATGGAGGATGTTTCAAGTCCTGGTGTGCCCAGTGTTTGTTGTCTCCTGGAAGGCACAGGTTCCCGATATTCTTGGGGTTTTGCAGCAAAGCTTTGACCAGGGCTGTTGCTGGACTTTCTGAAGGTCCAGCTAGCAGCCCTCTTCAGTGTGTGGGCATAATTCTGGGTCATTTCCTTGATGTTCATGGGGACTTTACCTGATCTTTAAAAGGGGTTGCTCATGGGCATCCTCCAGTCTGGCCTTCTCTCTCCTCTTCGGATCTGCATTTTGTGCTCCTGGTGCTTTCTAGGGCACCCTTTGAACTTCTGAGGTTGGCCTCGGTTAAGGACCTTATTCTGAATTCAGACTTCTTAGTGGCAGCCGCCTTGGTCCAGAGGGTTTGGAGCTCCAGTCCCTATCCTGTTGGGACCCTTACCTCTTCTTTGCAGAGGATTCAGTGTCTATTCATATTCTACCCTTTTTCTGCTGAAGGTAATCTCTCCATTTCACAGGATGCAAGGAGAGTTGTTTGCCCTTCTTTGTGGAGGATGACTTGGCAGCGGTTTTGGCTCAAAGACTTTGAACTGGAGATCCACAAAGTTCTTCTTTTCTCCTTCAGTACTTGCATGTGACAAACGAATTTCATCTTTCAGATTACCCCTTTGTTGGCCCTTGGAAGGGTCATGTGGCTTACAATACCTCCATTGCAAGATGGCTCAAGGCAGCTATTGAGCTGCCTACATTTGCAGAAAAAACATGGCCATCTGGGTTGTGAACTCCTTCTGTTTGGGCTCAGGTGACCTCCTGTGCTGAGGCCTGTTCAGTTGCATCATAGAATACCTGTTAGGCAGTGGCATGATCGTTGCTCCATTCGTTTGTGAAGCTTTACAATATAGATGTGTTGGCCAGAGCCCATTTGGATTTTGGTAGAGCCATCATTCAGGGGGCCTTGTGTTCCCCTGCCTAGCGAGTCTGCTTGGGTACATCCTGCTTGTTCAGGATGGTACAGCCCAGGTGACTAGGAAGGTGAAATTTATTTATTTTATTTATTTATTGCATTTGTATCCCACATTTTCCCACCTGTTTGCAGGCTCAATGTGGCTTACAATACATCATGAATGGTGGAAATATATAAGAGAATATACATTTAGTATTACATAAGGATATTAGGTAACATACCTATTAATTTCTTTTCTTTTAGTTTCCAAGTTTCTTTATTATTTGTTATTCTACTCATTGGGCTCCATCTGAGCAGTTTACATCAATTCAAAATTAAAGAATAGGTGAAAGGAACTCCATTGGTATAGTAAAGTTAAATGTAGAGATATAGATTGGGTTAGAGAAGCATGTTCCAGGCTCTCCATCTGGGTCATACTGTTCTGGAACCCGCCCTCGGAAGACTTAGGTCTGGGGTTCTCTGTTTGTTCTGCCTTTTCTCCCATAAAATTTAATGTAAAAAAAAAAAGTGAAGAAACATGTACCTGGATGTGGTGTTGAGGCTCATGTTTGAATATTTTTACTGCTGTAATTGTCTATTGCTAATGTTTGACTTATTCTTGCAGTACACCGCCTTGAGTGAATTCCTTCTAAAATGTGGTAAATAACAAAAGCTGCGGTGGTTGATGGGGTTTGGATGTGTGCTATTAGAGGGACCTTATGCATTCTATCCTGTATAGCATCTATGCAGATAACATTCAGTTCCTGTTTTCTTTTGACACCTCTGTCAATCTAGCTATAGAATGTCTGAAATGTATAGATAGAATGTATAGATGCTTTTTTGAACATCACCTCTTGGTTGAAAGCAGTAGATTAGCTCTGAATATGTCTAAAACTGAGGAATGCTCGTGACCTCTAACATGGCAAATGGTATCCTGAGTCATATGAAGCTGAATGATTGTTCAGTTAAGATCTATTTGCAGGTCAGAAACTTAGGAATGATATGGATTCAACTTTAGGAGCACTTGCTTTAAGTTGCACTTACTGAATAAAATAAAACCAATGCTTCCAGTTGAAGATTTTCGATCAGTTCTTCAGAGCATGATATTTACTGGCCTTGGCCCATTGTAACTCTCTATATCTTGATCTACCAGTTTTAATGTTGAAATGTTTTCAGATAGTCCTGAATGTGGCCGTGCACTTTTTGTATTGATCTCCTTGTTTTCATCATATTACCCTACTTTTAAGCAGACCCTTCACCTTATTGGGAGTAGAGAAACATTTCCTTTTTGCCATGAACTACTAGTTTAGTGGGATACCAAAGGCCTTTTTGCAGCCCTTTATCTTTGTCACGCCAGTGAGGATGATCCGGAGTAGTGAGCCCTTTGGCCGCTGCCAGAGACTGGCAACAGCAGGCAAACCACCCAAACTGGAAGCGAGGTTCCAGAGGAGATCCGGGAAATTATAGACCGGTGAGTCTGATGTCAGTGCCGGGCAAAATGGTAGAGACTATTATTAAGAACAAAATTACAGAGCATATTCAAAAGCATAGATTAATGAGACAAAGTCAACATGGATTTAGTGAAGGGAAATCTTGCCTCACCAATCTACTACATTTCTTTGAAGGGGTGAACAAACATGTGGATAAAGGTGAGCCGGTTGATATTGTGTATCTGGATTTTCAGAAGGCGTTTGACAAAGTACCTCATGAAAGACTCCAGAGGAAATTGGAGAGTCATGGGATAGGCGGTAGTGTTCTATTGTGGATTAAAAACAGGTTAAAAGATAGAAAACAGAGAGTAGGGTTAAATGGTCAGTATTCTCAATGGTGAAGGGTAGTTAGTTGTTGTTGTTGTTGTTACATTTGTACCCTGTGCTTTCCCACTCATGGCAGGCTCAATGCGGCTTACATGGGGCAATGGAGGGTTAAGAGACTTGCCCAGAGTCACAAGGAGCTGCCTGTGCCTGAAGTGGGAATTGAACTCAGTTCCTCAGGACCAAAGTCCACCACCCTAACCACTAGGCCACTCCTGGGGTTCTCCAGGGGTCTGTGCTGTGACCGCTGCTTTTTAACATATTTATAAATGACCTAGAGATGGGAGTAACTAGTGAGGTAATTAAATTTGCTGATGACACAAAGTTATTCAAAGTCGTTAAATCGCAGGAGGATTGTGAAAAATTACAAGAGGACCTTACGAGACCAGGCGTCTAAATGGCAGATGACGTTTAATGTGAGCAAGTGCAAAGTGATGCATGTGGGAAAGAGGAACCTGAATTATAGCTACGTCATGCAAGGTTCCACGTTAGGAGTCACGGACCAAGAAAGGGATCTAGGTGTCATCGTTGATGACACATTGAAACCTTCTGCTCAGTGTGCTGCTACGGCTAAGAAAGCAAATAGAATGCTAGGTATTATTAGGAAAGGAATGGAAAACAAAAATGAGGATGTTGTAATGCCTTTGTATCGCTCCATGGTGCAACCGCACCTCGAATATTGTGTTCAATTCTGGTTGCCGTATCTCAAAAAAGATATAGTGGAATTAGAAAAGGTGCAGAGAAGGGCGACAAAAATGATAAAGGGGATGGGACGACTTCCCTATGAGGAAAGGCTAATGCGGCTAGGGCTCTTCAGCTTGAAGAAAAGGCGGCTGAGAGGAGATATGATAGAGGTCTATAAAATAATGAGTGGAGTTGAACGGGTAGATGTGACGCGTCTGTTCACGCTTTCCAAAAATACTAGGACTAGGGGGCATGCGATAAAGCTACAATGTAGTAAATTTAAAACGAATCGGAGAAAATGTTTCTTCATTCAACATGTAATTAAACTCTGGAATTCGTTACCAGAGAATGTGGTAAAGGCGGTTAGCATAGCGGAGTTTTAAAAAGGTTTGGACGGCTTCCTAAAGGAAAAGTCCATAGACCGTTATTAAATGGACTTGGGAAAATCCACTATTTCTGGGATAAGCAGTATAAAATGTTTTGTACTTTTTGGGATCTTGCCAGGTATTTGTGACCTGGATTGGCCACTGTTGGAAACAGGATGCTAGGCTTGATGGGCCTTTGGTCTTTCCCAGTATGGCAATACTTATGTACTTATGAGGCCAAACACCAACAGGCTGGTACCAGGTCCAGGAGTCTCGAACAGGTTTGGCTGGACAGGAACCAAATGCTGGCACAGACTTGACTTGGCTGGACTGGAACCAAATGCTGGAATGGACTTGGCTGGAGTGGAACCAAATGCTGGAACTGACTTGGCTTGACTGGACTGGAACCCAGTGCTGGAACGGACTTGGCTTGGCTGGACTGGAAACAAATGCTGGCACGGACTTGGCTTGGCTGGACTGGAACCAAATGCTGGCACGGACTTGGCTTGGCTGGAACTAGATTCAGGGTACTCAAGCAGGATCTAGGATTTCCAAAGAAGCTTGGCAGAAACAGGATTCAAGATACTCGAGCAAGCTTGCCTGGAGCAGGCTTCAGGATTCTCAATCAAGACAGACACAAGCAGGGTAGGGCTGAAGCTAAGTATAAACAGGGTTGGAACAAGCAGGAAGGGGACTAAAGCTAAAGACGAACAGGGCAGCTAGAAACAGGAAGGAACCAAAGCTGAAAACAGACAGGGCAGATACAAACAGAAGGGAACTAGAGTTGAAGACAAACAAGACCAGAACTAGCAAGGCTAGAACTCCAACAAGCACTCACAGACGAAGCTTATCTGAAGACTTCTATTGCAAAGGCAAGTCTGACAATTCTCAGGAGCTTAATAAAGGCAATTACAGATGAGGTCACAGGTGAGGCTTGGCAGCAGAAACACTGGGGGAAGTTTGGAGTGCTGGAACATCAGGACCGGAATGGAGCCTGGAAGACGTCTGGGAAACAGGAAAAGACAGTCCACAGCAACCACAGGGCCCGGTCACCCGGGGGCAAGGTGAGAGTAGGCATGGAATACAGTCACAATCGTGGCAATCTTGCATGTCTTTTTTTATATTGCCACAGTTCCTTTGGCATGAGTATCACATGGTCTCTAGGCTGAGATCAGGATAAATGTGCAATTCTTGGCCCTCATAAAAAAGTGCTTTTCTTTTCCTTGCTTGATGAAGCAGCAACTCAGTTTCGGAATAGCACAACAGTTTTACAACCAGGGCCCGGAGGTAGAGGGGAGATTCAGATCTGAACAAGGCTGGAGCTTCCTGTGTGCTCTCTCTATCTTAAATCCTGGAGATGCAATATCATGCAGGAAACATGCTTGCAATAAAGATTGTGCATAAACCATGTGAGACTTAGCTTCTCTACCCTCTGGTACTCCCAGGAGCCTGAGTTTGGATCATTTGTTTCTATTTTCAAGGTTTTCAAGTTTATCTTGCAGGTCTTCCAGCCGCTGAGAAAGGCGGAATTGCTCCTGCCATGCTTCCACTCGATCCTCCTCCACGTCAACCAAGTTGAACCTCCACTGTGTCCACCATGCTTGAAAGGGGCAAGCCATTCATCTAGGCAGGCCACCAACATTTCTACGATTTCTGCCTTGGTAGCTTTGATTCCATGCAGGACCATTGACCAACTCGGCTCTAGCTCTTCAGAGTTCACCTCGGGGCTTGAGCTCCCCTCTGTGTCAGCTCTGGGAGATCCTCTTATGTCAGGCCTTCCGGTTCCCTTTGGCCCGCTGGCCAACTGTGCTGCATACAGATCTTTAATTGTAGCTGGTGCCTTTGTTTTTAAAAGCATCGGCATATTTCCTCAGCTCAACACAAACTTCCAAAATGAGATTTGAAGACTCTGGGGACTGTGCTGTGTTAAACTTTGAGAGGGTTTCCACAGAGCTCCTTCAGATAACGTCTGCCCACCATGAGTGTTTACCAGAAGTCCTCCACATATTACCCTATAACTTAGAATTGCACTAGCTTCCCATAGATTCATGGATTAAATTTAAAATTTTACTGCTTATTCACCATGCTTTAGAAAGTGCTCCTGCACATCATTTCTCTTCTACTCAGTTTATGTACCAGGTAGATTGGAGGTTGTGTGGTTTCTTGTAATCCCTTTTTTGAGAAGGTTACATTTTGAGGAAACACTGTAACCATGAGAATACCCTTCAGAGGGTGCTGCTGTCAAGCTGAGCCTTTGTTCTCAGAACTTCGAAATATGGCACCCCCTTCCCTGGGCCCTCTACAAGAGCTTGGTGTGAGGGAACATCTCAGGATATCCCCTCCTGGAGGTCCCGCTGGTTCTGTTGTGAGTCTCTTATATTGGGTAGTCCCAGTGCCCTGGCCAACTCACCAGCACTCTTGATTGCTCTCAGATTTAGTGTGGTCTTCAGCTAATTCAGAATGAGGGCTTCTCATCTAATGCTGCAGCTCTATTTACCCTCACCAAAGAGGACAGAAGTCTGAGGGAGGTCCAATTACACTACAGCTGTAGTTTATGTTAACAGAGAGGCACCCGAAGTGTGGAAATAGTATTGGAAACCAGATAGTCAGAACTGTGCATCTCGTAGTGCTTACTGTAGCGCAAAGTAGGGACAGATATTAAGCTGTCAGACTTTATCAGGAGTGCTCTGGACCCTTTGGAGTGGGAACTGAATTCCTCAGTCTTTCAGACCCTGGTGGTTCGTTGGGTATACTCTGAGTCACGACTGGTTGGAGTCGCAGCAGAATTAATTATTCCTAGCTTTCTGCCACAGTCAAAAGCTTGACTTTGGCTCAGAAATTTCGAGCTGGAGACAGGGTTCTCCATTTCTCATTCAGTACTATATGTCAAAGGAATTTTATCTCTCAGATTACCTCTTTGTTGGCCCTTGGAAGGGTCATGTGTCTTCCAGTACCTCCATTACAAGATGGTTCAAGGCAGCTATTGAGGCTGCCTACATTTGCAGAAAAACCATGGCCATCTGGGTTATGAACTGCTTTCACTTGGGCTCAGGTGACCTCCTGGACTGATGCCCGGTCAGTTGCACCACAGGATATCTGTCTGGCAGTGACATGATCGTTGCTCCATCCAGTTGTGGAGCTTTACAGTATGTATGTATTGTGGAGCTTATCACATGGCTGAAGGCTCATAGGCCTGTTTGTTCTTGGCTTACATCTGATATGGCATGTCTTGGAAGGTGCTGCACAGAGGATGACACGTCCCTGGCAAGCAGGCTTGGTTTCCCTTTTATCTTCCTAGAGTTTGCCCTGGAGCAGGGATTGAATCTTTAAAGCTCAGAGAGTAGATCTGTCTTGTTGTTAGAGCAGGATTCAGGTAGTTTTCCTGGCAGTCCATTTGTTGTGTGGTATAGAACATTTTCAGCCCCTTCTGTAGGCGGTGCTGCAGCAGTGGGATCTCAGTCTCAATTTCTTGATTGGTCTGCCATTTTAGCCTTTGATATTGGCCTTCCTGGAAGACCAGTTGTTCTGCCTGTCCAGTGTCAGAGATTCAGGCCTGTGTTTAAGTTTGCAGAAAATACAATATCTCCTTGTACTGTTCCCCATTCTGTGGCAGGAACTACCTTGGATACCTCCTGGCAGCTTCTTAACCTGAATGTGCGCTGGATACTTCTGAGATGCTTGTCAGGATAAGCGTGTCATGAAGCTGCTCAGGCTCTTTTGTGCCCTTTCAGAATCCGAGTGGAAGAGATGGGGAGTAACGTGGCCACTGAGTTGGCCTCTCTCCTTCAAATAAAACAAAAGAGAATGAGAGAGAGAATGTGTCCTTGAGTCTTCAGTTTCACTCCATTTGAGTGCAACTCATTTCTTGAGCTACAGCCTAAGTGGTATCCCAAGATACCTAACCAGTGCTCCATTCCTTGGTAAAGCATTCCAGCATTGATTTTGTAGCCTGGGACATGGTGTTCTCTAGCAGTGCAGTCATTCATGGGGCCTTGTCTTCCCCATCCCAGAGCTTCTTTTATACAGTGGGGGAAATACAGTGGGGGAAATAAGTATTTGATCCCTTGCTGATTTTGTAAGTTTGCCCACTGACAAAGACATGAGCAGCCCATAATTGAAGGGTAGGTTATTGGTAACAGTGAGAGATAGCACATCACAAATTAAATCCAGAAAATCACATTGTGGAAAGTATATGAATTTATTTGCATTCTGCAGAGGGAAATAAGTATTTAATCCCTCTGGCAAACAAGACCTAATACTTGGTGGCAAAACCCTTGTTGGCAAGCACAGCGGTCAGACGTCTTCTGTAGTTGATGATGAGGTTTGCACACATGTCAGGAGGAATTTTGGTCCACTCCTCTTTGCAGATCATCTCTAAATCATTAAGAGTTCTGGGCTGTCGCTTGGCAACTCGCAGCTTCAGCTCCCTCCATAAGTTTTCAATGGGATTAAGGTCTGGTGACTGGCTAGGCCACTCCATGACCCTAATGTGCTTCTTCCTGAGCCACTCCTTTGTTGCCTTGGCTGTATGTTTTGGGTCATTGTCGTGCTGGAAGACCCAGCCACGACCCATTTTTAAGGCCCTGGCGGAGGGAAGGAGGTTGTCACTCAGAATTGTACGGTACATGGCCCCATCCATTCTCCCATTGATGCGGTGAAGTAGTCCTGTGCCCTTAGCAGAGAAACACCCCCAAAACATAACATTTCCACCTCCATGCTTGACAGTGGGGACGATGTTCTTTGGGTCATAGGCAGCATTTCTCTTCCTCCAAACACGGCGAGTTGAGTTCATGCCAAAGAGCTCAATTTTTGTCTCATCTGACCACAGCACCTTCTCCCAATCACTCTCGGCATCATCCAGGTGTTCACTGGCAAACTTCAGACGGGCCGTCACATGTGCCTTCCGGAGCAGGGGGACCTTGCGGGCACTGCAGGATTGCAATCCGTTATGTCGTAATGTGTTACCAATGGTTTTCGTGGTGACAGTGGTCCCAGCTGCCTTGAGATCATTGACAAGTTCCCCCCTTGTAGTTGTAGGCTGATTTCTAACCTTCCTCATGATCAAGGATACCCCACGAGGTGAGATTTTGCGTGGAGCCCCAGATCTTTGTCGATTGACAGTCATTTTGTACTTCTTCCATTTTCTTACTATGGCACCAACAGTTGTCTCCTTCTCGCCCAGCGTCTTACTGATGGTTTTGTAGCCCATTCCAGCCTTGTGCAGGTGTATGATCTTGTCCCTGACATCCTTAGACAGCTCCTTGCTCTTGGCCATTTTGTAGAGGTTAGAGTCTGACTGATTCACTGAGTCTGTGGACAGGTGTCTTTCATACAGGTGACCATTGCCGACAGCTGTCTGTCATGCAGGTAACGAGTTGATTTGGAGCATCTACCTGGTCTGTAGGGGCCAGATCTCTTACTGGTTGGTGGGGGATCAAATACTTATTTCCCTCTGCAGAATGCAAATAAATTCATATACTTTCCACAATGTGATTTTCCGGATTTAATTTGTGATGTGCTATCTCTCACTGTTACCAATAACCTACCCTTCAATTATGGGCTGCTCATGTCTTTGTCAGTGGGCAAACTTACAAAATCAGCAAGGGATCAAATACTTATTTCCCCCACTGTAAGTATTTGATCCCTTGCTGATTTTGTAAGTTTGCCCACTGACAAAGACATGAGCAGCCCATAATTGAAGGGTAGGTTATTGGTAACAGTGAGAGATAGCACATCACAAATTAAATCCGGAAAATCACATTGTGGAAAGTATATGAATTTATTTGCATTCTGCAGAGGGAAATAAGTATTTGATCCCCCACCAACCAGTAAGAGATCTGGCCCCTACAGACCAGGTAGATGCTCCAAATCAACTCGTTACCTGCATGACAGACAGCTGTCGGCAATGGTCACCTGTATGAAAGACACCTGTCCACAGACTCAGTGAATCAGTCAGACTCTAACCTCTACAAAATGGCCAAGAGCAAGGAGCTGTCTAAGGATGTCAGGGACAAGATCATACACCTGCACAAGGCTGGAATGGGCTACAAAACCATCAGTAAGACGCTGGGCGAGAAGGAGACAACTGTTGGTGCCATAGTAAGAAAATGGAAGAAGTACAAAATGACTGTCAATCGACAAAGATCTGGGGCTCCACGCAAAATCTCACCTCGTGGGGTATCCTTGATCATGAGGAAGGTTAGAAATCAGCCTACAAATACAAGGGGGGAACTTGTCAATGATCTCAAGGCAGCTGGGACCACTGTCACCACGAAAACCATTGGTAACACATTATGACATAACGGATTGCAATCCTGCAGTGCCCGCAAGGTCCCCCTGCTCCGGAAGGCACATGTGACGGCCCGTCTGAAGTTTGCCAGTGAACACCTGGATGATGCCGAGAGTGATTGGGAGAAGGTGCTGTGGTCAGATGAGACAAAAATTGAGCTCTTTGGCATGAACTCAACTCGCCGTGTTTGGAGGAAGAGAAATGCTGCCTATGACCCAAAGAACACCGTCCCCACTGTCAAGCATGGAGGTGGAAATGTTATGTTTTGGGGGTGTTTCTCTGCTAAGGGCACAGGACTACTTCACCGCATCAATGGGAGAATGGATGGGGCCATGTACCGTACAATTCTGAGTGACAACCTCCTTCCCTCCGCCAGGGCCTTAAAAATGGGTCGTGGCTGGGTCTTCCAGCACGACAATGACCCAAAACATACAGCCAAGGCAACAAAGGAGTGGCTCAGGAAGAAGCACATTAGGGTCATGGAGTGGCCTAGCCAGTCACCAGACCTTAATCCCATTGAAAACTTATGGAGGGAGCTGAAGCTGCGAGTTGCCAAGCGACAGCCCAGAACTCTTAATGATTTAGAGATGATCTGCAAAGAGGAGTGGACCAAAATTCCTCCTGACATGTGTGCAAACCTCATCATCAACTACAGAAGACGTCTGACCGCTGTGCTTGCCAACAAGGGTTTTGCCACCAAGTATTAGGTCTTGTTTGCCAGAGGGATTAAATACTTATTTCCCTCTGCAGAATGCAAATAAATTCATATACTTTCCACAATGTGATTTTCCGGATTTAATTTGTGATGTGCTATCTCTCACTGTTACCAATAACCTACCCTTCAATTATGGGCTGCTCATGTCTTTGTCAGTGGGCAAACTTACAAAATCAGCAAGGGATCAAATACTTATTTCCCCCACTGTACATATCATTCATCTGGTCTGGTCTAGCCAGATAATAAGGAAGGTGGAATGTATTCATACTTATTCATTTCCTTTCCTTGAATCCTGCTAGACCAGTCCAGGACCTGCCCTGGAAGACTGTGGCTCAGGCGTAAGGTTCCTGGATTTTGTTAGCCCTTTCTCTTCAGAATAAAAGTGTAAATAGTTCATTGAATTAAGGGTGGTTGAAATTTTCTGCAGGGATTCCTTATGAGATGTGTAAGTTTGTGAGTTTGATTCATTGAGCTGCTTTGACAGTAGTATACTAGAGAGTTCTAGACGGCACCAGCCCTTTTAATGGTGATGTTTATTGGAATTTCTGGTAGGGGGACACAACCCATTCATCTGGACTGGTCTAGTAGGATTCAAGGAAAGGAAATTAACAGGTGTGAATACATTTCACTTTAAATTAAATGTTGTCATCAACGATTAATTTAATCCAGTGACTGCAGTGGCCTAATATTGACTCCTTTTATTCTGAAAAATTTAGTTTTCACTGATATATGTTCACAAGAACTCTCTCTTGAAGCATAAAAAAATATGCTGTCATGCAACCGTGGTGTATATAATGTTTGTGTTTTTTCTTTCTATAGGCTAAAGTCAACAATGCTAGTCTCATTGGAGTTGGATACACTCAATATCTTCGGCCTGGTATGTAGAAGGGTCCGATAAATTACCTTTGATAGCTTTACTTACTGAGGTATCATAAGAAATCAAATAGCTTAAATACAATATGAGTACAATAAAAGAAAACCAAGATGCGAAAACATGCATAAAACTATTCAGATATATGCTAATGTATTTATGTCAGACACACAAAAGTACACTGTGTATGCATATTACACATCTATACAGTGTGATTCACATACCCATTTACAGACTATGGTTTGTGCAGTTCACTTAGAAAGAATTAAAACAAGTCCATATAATAAAGGAAAGATGTTTTAAAACAGCACTTGCAGTAGGAAGTTAAAAGTTTCTGCCTGCTGATGTTTAAGAGTCTGCTTTCTCTTCACAGGTGTGAAATTAACTCTTTCTGCTTTGGTTGATGGCAAGAACTTTAATTCAGGAGGCCATAAAGTTGGGATGGGATTTGAGCTGGAGGCTTAACATCATTTTCAGCAGGAAAACAACTGAATCCATATCCTAGAATTGACAATAAAAATGAGCTAATTTTGGCCTTAAAACTCTTTAAAGTATGTGAACTGTCTATGCTTCCAAAGAATTGTTGTAGTCCCCACAAAACGCTAAAGTCCAGAGGGTGAGAATGCCATAATGGAGATACTTGAACGCACCTATAGAAGTTATAATGTTTGTGCCACATACCAGTTCAGTTCCACAGTGTTATTGTAAATTAATTTTTTTTTCCTTTCTGATGGATCACTTCATTTCTCAGACAAGAATGCACACTTATCCATCTGTCCAAAGTTTGTCCATTGCATGTTCTCCACATCTTCTCATGACCATTTTTTTGGTCCTTGTGTTGTAATGAAAGCTTTGGTCTTGCATCAGAGTAGAAATAAAGCCATCATGTTTGGAACATAAAACCTTTTCCTATCTCTATTGTTAGCTTGGTGACGTTTAATATTTATTAATAAATGTTATTTATTTGAATGTGGAAGCAATTTGTGAGCTTGGGGAAGAAAGGCAGGTAAAGGTGAAAGAGTAGAATCCATCCTATGGGAATCAATAATGAGGAGGTCTACAGGTGACTTTGTATTTTTATATGAAGTCTAAGATTACTCTAGTCCAGGTGTAGTAGTGTGAGAAGCATGTAATGAGCATGTCTCCTATACTAAAAAAGGGAGTAGGTAATTTTGTAACATAGGTACTTGCATGTAAATATTCAGAATAATGGCATTTATACACGCATGTTTGCATATACACATGTAACAGCCAAAATTCCACCTAAGCACTATTCTATAAATACCTCTTTATTTACATAGGGCTGATGTTCAGACCACGGGAGTTAGCCCAGATATTCAATGCTGGGCCGTTTCCAGTGACTTGCATTGAATATCTGGTTTATTTTTGGCCGGTTCAAACTTAACTGGCAAAGTCAATATTTAGCACTGGCCAGTTAAGTTTGAACCAGCCAGAGATAGGCCTGGTATTCATGGGGCCAAATATAACCGCCAAACTTGCGCTGAAAATCGGCAGATAGCCAATTATATCATGCGATATAACCACTAACCGTGAATATTCAGCAGGTCATGGCCGGTCATGTCCCGCTGAAAATTTGTTTAACTGGCCAGGTGCCAATCCTGGCTGGTTAAATGCTTTTGAATATCAGTGGGATAGTGCGTATTTGCCAAAAGATGTACAAATGGGTGGAGCTTGAGCAGGATTCAAACTCACACATATAACTTATCGAATACTGTTAAGTTGTTTGTGTATCTGCAGGTACTTGGGCACTAACACTTACACCAGCTCTGTGGCTGATGTTAAGCGCTTGCACCTGTTAAATGCACAAATGCCTGGTTATTCTAGTTTTCTGTAAAGGAATGTAAGCGCCTATCTTCTTTTATGGAATAGGCTTGTACAGGGCATCATGTTAAAAAATTATCCTCCATAGGGGTATTTTTATGAATTATTTTCTGCATTTAAAATAAATTACATGGCTATATATATGTATACAAGTCTATGCACTGACAAGGTTGCATATAATTTATATATGCCCCTTTCATAGATGTTCCTAGGAATACAGTGGGGTGAAGCAGGGGATGGAGTTGTGATATATGCACATATTTAGAAAATATGCATATATATGAGTGGTGTGCCCCCCCCCCCCCCCCCCCCACACACACACTTGCATGCCTCCTCTTCAGAGCAGGTGTACATTTGTGTGTGAGGATTTGTGTATTACTGGGACTAATTCTGTGTGCCTATTTTATAAAGGTGCTTATGTTGCTTTTATACAATATGACGACAAATCCAAAATCTGTGAAGAAATTTTATTTTTGAGGAATCCTACAGACATACATAAAGGGCCAAATTCTATGTATAGCGCCTAAAAACTCTACACAGACTAAATTTCCGCCTTAGCATATTCTGTAAGCTGCGCCTATATTTAGCTGCAGTATATAGAATACGCTTAGTTGATTTCACAGTGCTTAAAACCATGTGCATCCATTTATACCAAGGGAAACGTGGCTTAAATGCCGGCACGTAGATTTAGGCGCACCGGGCCATTTTCTATAACAGTACATGTAAATTTTGGAATGCCCACAAAACACCAATTTCCCCTCCCACAACCACACCCTTTTTTGGCTGGGCACATTAGAATTTAGGCGCAGTGCTTTACAAAATATGCTTAGTGAATTGTGTGTGTAAATTCTAATTATTGCCAATGAGTGCTCATTATTGCTCGTTTAGACCTGTTATCATAAAGATTGCCATACTGGGACAAACTGAAGGTCCATCAAGCCCAGCAGTGGAAAAACTCAAAAATACTAAGATGTAGTCAGCAGTCCAGCAGCGAGAGGGGTGCTATCCAGTCGTTTGCATTGAGTGTCACATGTATGATTATCTTCCAGTTGGTGAGCAGTTATATGTGTGTACCTGATGCAAAGAGCTCCTAGCTCTCAGAGAACGAGTCCGTTCTCTTGAGGCTAGAGTAGCAGACTTGGTGGAGCTGAGGGAGACAGTGAGGTACATAGAGGAGACCTACAGGGACGTTATAGAGAAGTCCCACCTCCAGTCTGGCAGCCCCTGTGCTTCCTTTGAAGAGGGAGGTCTCCTAGAAGGAGAGCATCACCCTGGTGAAGTAGGAAGTACTCCTGTAGCCAGGACCTGCCTACCAGGGGATGTACTATCCTCTCACACCGAGGATATGTCTCCCAAGTTCTGCTCAGAAGGGAAGGGTTAAGACATCTGTTATAGTTGATGATTCAATCATTAAACATATAGATAGCTGTGTAGCTGATGCATGTGAGGCACGCCTGGTGACTTGCTTGCCTGTTGTGAAGGTGGCAGATCTCACGTGTCACCTAGACAGGATCTTAGGTCTATCAGTTAAACAACTTGCAAAGATTACAAGTGTTGCAAAATATATCTGCTAGATTGATTTTGAAAGGTGGTAGATTTGATCATGAAACTCCATTTCTGTGGGAATTACATTGGTTGCCCATTCAAGCTTGGATTAAGTTCAAACTTTTTGACTTTTGTTTTTAAACATTTTGTATGGATTGAGTCTGGGCTATTTGGCAGGTTTGATTAAGATTTATAAACCATTTCGATGTTTATGATCTTCTGAAGAATTACAGCTGGCACCTCTATCACTTACTTTTTCATGACTAAGCAGCACTAAAAAGAGTACACTATTAGGAGTAGTTCCTGAACTTTGGAATACTCATCCGATGGTAGCCATCCGTTTCACTCAATGGCTTCTTCAGGGGTTCATTTTATAGGACAATTAATTACGTTTCAGTTTTTTTGATCATGTCTGCAGCTTGTTCAACTCAAAACACAGCAGCAATTATTAAGGGCACGTTATATTTTCACATAGGAGGTTTTCTACAAAGCCGCGCTAGCGTTTTAGCTCTCGGCAAAAATCAGTGGATGGTAATCACTGAGATGCCTATTATATTTCTATGGGTATCTCAGTGTTTAACGCCAGCTCATTTTTACCATGAGCTAAAAATGCACGGTTTTGTAAAAATGCCCCACAGTATCCTAATACTCTGAAAAGCAAAAGCATACAGTCAACACCTTTGATATCCACTGGTATTCAATCAATCACAAAGCATCCCAAACTTTCAATTTTATGTCCTTGATCAATACACTGGGCCACCAATGATGCCTCTTTCTTATTCTGTGGAGACTAGATCTCCATTCATCCTAATCCTGAATGGTCTTACTGCTTTCCCAGCGTAAAGCTTCTCACATGAATGTTTTATTACATAAATGACAAATTCATTGTTGGATGCAGATAAATCTTTTTTGACTATTTTTTTTATAAAGTATGTTTTATATACTAAATAACATTTTAAATTAGCACAACAGTAAGGCACTTTAGGGGGCTTTTTCAATATGATGTCTAAATCCAATAGCTAATGCCATTTTCAAACCAGAAAATTATCCAACTTTTTGTTTCAAAAATAGCCATTTGCTAGATGTTTTTGTGCTCAGTGTGTCTATCTTTTAAGACCATTAAAAACGCACAAAAACAAGCCTTGGGATGTATTGGGGGGGGGGGCAGCATTCTTAGTAGACTGGCCACACAAACATCTCAGCAAAGCGGTGGGGCACCCTGGGGGCACTGCAATGGACCACATAAAAGATCCCAAGTACACTGTTACCCCCCTTATATGGGTAGCCCTCCAAAACCCACCAAAATCTTACTGTGCCCAACTGTACACCACTACAATAGCAGGTGCCACCTAGATGTAGGTACAGAGGTTTTGGGTGGATTTTGAGGTGGTCACACATTATACCACAAGTGTTCCAGTTAGAGTGGGATATGGGCCTCTGGGTCACCTCTACAGTGCATGGCACCAACCACTAGGCTGCTCCAGAGACCTGCTTGCTGTTGAAATAGGACTTGCCATAACATCTAAAGCTGTCATAGAGGCTGGTATATACTGTTTCTTTCACAGCTTTGGGGGTTGGAAGGCGGTCAGTGACCACTGGGAGAATAAGGGGGGGGGGGGGGTCATACATTAATCTCTTCATTGGTCATCTAGGGCACTTTTTATGATTTAGTTGTGATTGAAACAGGTCTAGACCAAAATATCTTTTAGCCCTGGATGTTTTTCCTTTGTTCCATTATGGCAGAAAAAATGTCCACATTTTTGTAACGCCCACATCTTGCCCCCAACAGAGAAAAACGTCTCAAATCCAAGTTTTGAAAATTGTGATTTGGATGTTTTTCAGGGAAAAATGCCCAAATGCTACTTTATGCTGTTTTTTTTTCTTTTGAAAATGAGCCCCTTAATCAGCTCTGAAATTGAATAATTGGTTTTGTAGATATTTTTGTAAAGCTATTTTTATAATTACAATATCTAAAAGCTCAAGGATTTAGTAAAAGAGAAGAATGTGATGGTTAAATTAGAAAATAGAATAAAATGGAGCTTTTTGACCAAGGAAAGAGTAGCCAACAATTGACACAATTTTATGTGTGGCTGTAGAATTCTGAGGTCTTTTCCTCGAAAATAAAATTTGTTGACAAGATTTTGGATTTGTTATGGTAGCAAGATTTTTCATAATTGTCAAGAAGGTTCTCAGTTTGGTTTTGGTACTTTTACAGAATTATGTATAAAATAGGCACTTTGGTCATTCCACATAGGTACACCCTTCTATATAATTACCTCCCACACTGGCAAATCTCTTTTTTTTTATGTCTGGTCCTGTACTTCATATGGTTTAGCAATTGTTGAGAATGTTTAACTTTAAAAGTAAATTAAGAGGGGCATTTTCAGTATCCCAGCCAAATGGCCAAAAAAAAAAAAAAGTTTAGCAGAAAACATTTTTAAAAAACCAAGTCCATAATGGGGGAAGTTTAAAAGAAAGTTCTCCACTGTTGAAAAATACACTAAGAAAACATTGCATAAAAAGACATGCTGCAAGTGTTATAGACATTTTTGAGAAAAATAACCTCTCCACCACTGCGAAGTACATTATGCAAAACGTGCAATGATGGTACTGGTCCCCATATCAAGAAAACATCCCCGGCAATGACAGCATGTTCCTTCCATGTGCAAAATTTGCATATCTACTTCTGCACGTGGAGGAATGTTCCTCATTATGCCCAGTTATATCTCTGTGTAGGGAGCCAAACCTTTCTGTGCCAGAGTTGAAGGAGAAATTTTCAATGCCACCACCACCTGCCATGTCATAATGTCTCCATGAAGGCAATGGAGATCCATAAGAAGCAGCCTGGAAAGGTGAGTGTGAATCAGTGTCCCCCAGGATCACATCAATACTCATGTGCAAGCACCATGCATAGGCAAGGTCACATACAGTGAGTTCCTTTTGTTGTTGCTGCTTTTGGCTCCTAGCCACTACTCATTTGCCTCCCCCCTTGTTCCTTCTCACCCAGTATTTCCCTTGCCCTTAATTGTCTTGTCTGTCTGTATTATTTTAGATTGTAAGCTCTATTGAGCAGGGACTGTCTCTCTGTGTCAGATGTTCAGCACTGTGTGCGTCTGGTAGCGCTATACAAATGCTAATAATAATAATATATATTATTCATTTTTCATAATAAAGAATAACAAAACATTGCTGAAAGAATGTCCAGAATATCCAATGACAAGTAATTATGGGGCCCCCTCCACTAAGTCTTCAATGCTAAAATTTGGGGCTGCACATAGGGCCCCCTCCTCCTCTCAAGCCTCCTGCCCCATGGGAATGTTGGCAGCAGCTCAATACAGTACATTGAACCACCCACACACCTAGTTTATCCCACTGCCCATTCCCACCTCTCAGCAATAGTGCACATTCTCCATAGAAAGGCCACCATCTCATCCTCTGTCCCTATGGCCACCTCAACTCACATAGCACCTGTGCCTGTGTACTGCATATCCACTTACTTGGCCCCCTCCTCCAAATCTGGCTGTAGCCATCTGTCACAGGCTATGTGAAGAGCATTGCACATGTCATTAAAAAAAAAGTATGCATGTGACGTCAAGAAGGCCCATTTCCTGAACCCTGTCTCTACCAGCTTGTCTTTTGTAGACGATTCGGCATACACAGGGCTCTTGAGTCACTCAGGTGCCATGACTGGAAGAAACAGCAGGAAGTGTTTCAGGGCCCAACGTAAGTACCACTGGCATTACACCCCTATAACAGCTCTGTACTAGATTAAGACCTGAGTAAGTAGCTACCCTCATTTCAGTGTGCCCACAATGCCTATATCCACTAGAATGTGTTGCAGCCAAACCCAAACCTATGTGATGACATGGAAAGGAAGGGGAGAGGAGAGGGGGAAGGGATTTGGACAGCACCTTCCTGTGACCAAATGAAAAGTGGTCAGCATGTCACACACAGCAGCAGCTATGGCAGAGTAAATAAAACTGTAACCAGGGGATAGGCAATTTCTATTGTTAAAACCAGGTGTGCTCAAGTTGGGGGCAACCTTTTTCTTACGATATCCTTGTAAGTGTATAGTATACCATCAAGCGGTTAAATATGTGTTTTTTGAATCAGTTCAACTTTCTGAATTTATTACAGCCTGAACTCCTTAGAGGTTAGCTCTGAATGGACTATAGACACAGATATTAGACCGGTTTAATTTTCCTTTGAATTTACCCAATTTAATTCTCCAAATAGTTAATCTTGGATCTACAACTGTGGACTTGAGTGTACCCAGTCAAGTAAATGTTTCTTTATTATTGTTATTAAGATGTTATTGATGAAGGTACCTTTTCTTGTTTCAAATATGATTGTTATAAATATTTGAAATTAATAAACAAATTTAAATACAAAACTGTAACCAGGGGGTAAGATGGCTGCCTGATGTAATCACAGGTAAAACGCTTCTGGCCCTTCTCTTTTCCACTAAAACTTATAAAAGTTTTTTTTCCTTACAAATGCCTAAATGTAGAGGGATCACACTCTATCCAAGGCAAAGTTCTCACAGTGGAACTATACTGACATGATCCCAAATTCTATCCCACACCAAAAAAAAACTTTTTGACTTTCTCTGAAAACCTCAGCGTTGTAACTTGCCAGCAATCTTTCAATGCTTCAAGACTACAACACTGACTTCTTTATCTGTATTCAGACCTTTTTCTAACAAAACCTTTGTTGTATATATCAAATCTTTAACATATCCTAATCTTAATAAATACAAATGTTTTATTTTTTTGCAAATATTTCTAGAAAAATAGAAGAATACTCATCTTAAAACTGTATATAGTCTCAGTCAGATGGGGGACTCAACGTCCGACATGATCATGTTTTGCATATTCCGGCTGTCTCAAGAACCGTCCTCTGAAGTGCCTTAAGCACTAGCTTAGCTCATAAATATAAGAATTCTGCCTGCCAAGAGGTTGGTGTTGTAAACTCTTGCAGCACTGAAAGATTTCTGGCAAGTTACACTGCTGAGGTCTTCAGAGAAAAAGTCAAAAAAAGGTTTTTTGGTGTGAGACAGAGTTTGGGATTGTGTAAACGTAGAGGGTAACAGAGTAGCTTTCCTGCTGCAGGCCCTGTTACAAGGACAAGCATTGATGGATCGTTTTACTCTTCATGACACAGGATTATGTACCGAGCAGGAGGCTTTGTTGCAGAGGTTGGCGACGGGAGGTGAATTTCCTTCCCTGCTAGAGGTAGAAGTCACCCTCAGCCCAGCCATGAAGAGTGTCCCGTCGATGCTGGCGTTCAGGAGCTTGTACTCAGAGGAAGCTACTCTCTGCAAAATGAGGATTGAGGATCCTGGAACAGGCCCGGTGCAGCTTGAAGGAACGCTGAGTGATGTCGCACTTTTGGGTGTTGCATGGTCTACCAGCGTGGTTGTACTTGGAATGGACACAGTTCCATCTTTGACCCAACATGGGCCTCTACAGCCTCTTATCGTTGGATTCCAGTAAGTTAATTTTTGCCTGAAAACCCTCTACTGTTACTCTTGATTCACTTTGGGACACATTGGCTCGAATGGAGAAATCTTTGTCTCAGAAGCTTGAGTCTTTCTCTGTACAATTATCTGATCATGTTGGTAGAACCACTTTAAGGAACAGAAGATTTTGCTAATGGAAAATAGACTTAGTATTGTGGAAAAAGATGTTAAGAAGGTGATTGATAATCAAGTTATGTTGGTTAAGGGAGATGAAGTTTAGAATAAGAAAATTGAAAATACGGAAAATATTATAAGGAACACTTTATGTATTCTGAATTTCCAAAAGTCCCCTCTGTAGCACCTATGTTTAAATGCTATCTTATTGAAATGTTGTAGTGCCTTTACAGTCTTGTCCACCAGTATCATGGATATATTATTTGCTACCTTTTGCAAAAAAAGAGACTGGCCAGCCAATAGCATCAAATTTAGAAACATTTGACATCTTAAATCTGACTCAGACTTTGGAGGAAGACAACAAAGGGGTTAAACCTTCAACTTTAATTGTGAATTTTGGTGTTGGGGCCTGATGAAGATTGGGTTCTACGTTTATATTTTCACCATCGAGATGTCCTTTTTTTTTTGGATTGCAAGATAAGGATTTACCCAGAAATAGCCAGGGCTACACAGAGGCATCAATAGCATTTCCTTAAGTTGAGACCACGTGTTTTGCAATTAGGAGGGATATTTTGGTTTAATTTTCCTTGTAAATGCCTGGTCACCGATGGCCCTCCAACAAGGCCAGGACCCATCTTGCATGCCCTTAGGGAGACAATCCTCTCAGGGGACAAACAGCTATCATATCCTTGGCTCCGGGGTTCCCTGTTATGTTATCTCATTGGTGCCACAGATCAGAGATGTCCCCCGAGTAACAACCATCAGCCCCCAGCTGGCCCTGTTGCTGCCCACTGAGAGCCAGCTGCACCACTATGCAAGCCATATAGAATGTGTTGATCTCAATTGCAAACCTTTTAAGCAAACTGGTCACCCAGCTGAATGGACACTAGCTGATGTGCGATGATTGAGATAAGGGTGCCTACGTGTGGTTTAATTTGTGGCACCGATATATTTCTGAGCACTTCACTATATATTTGTATAATTTCTATAAGGTCTTGGATAGTGTGTATATTATTTATGCACTATGCATTTGTGCGTTCTGTTATACAATAGCACTTAGTCACCCTACTGTTACTTTCATGAGTAGATGTACAATAATGTGAATAAGTGACAGCATTCTATATATTCATTCATGCAAGGGACAGATAAATGCAGGTGCCCTGTTACAGAATTGCCCTCCACATATTTTGTGTTAAGTAATTTCAAGAGTGTACTTTTAAGATAAAAAGGATTATAATATTTATTTTAGTAGATTATAAATTTTTTGGTGGAAAGTTGCCTAGGGGGAAGTTGCACCCTGCCCTTCCCCACCCCAACCAGGGTGGCCCAGATTTTCAAGCAAAAACCTGGTAACCTTACCCACGCTAATCCCTTCTCTCACACGCCATTACGGGTGTGCAGAACAAAATATTTCAGTTTGTTTACTATAGTTACCTGTATTGCTTATAGGATTTTTCATTTCATACAGATGTTTTTTTGTTTTTTTTTTATTTTGAGGGTACTGTGAACAATAGTGCACTATTGTGGACAGAAGGAAAAACAGAAGTTTTGGGTTTGGAGTTTAAAATGACATGGGAAATGTTTCAAACAAATGTACATCCCTACACTTTACACCCTCTTCAGTTACCTTGGGCTCCTTACATTTGCTTCAAATCCCTCATTCACATCTGCTGCTCACTTTTGCTTCCCATCCTCTTTCTTGTTCCCTTTGCACCTCCATCTGCTCACACACATATGCTCCCTTTGTCCCACATCTGTTTGCTCATGCTCACTCCCTCTCCCACCTCTCGCTGGCTGTCCCTTATCCCTCCTATCCCCTGATTTGCTCTCTCTCGCTGTCATTTCACTTACCTGTGGATAAAGGGGAGCCAGTAGATGGAATGTATCTAGATTGTCAGAAGGGTTTTGACAAAGTCCCTCATGAGAGACTCCTGTGAAGATTAAGAAGCCATGAGAAAGAGGTGGTTAATAAATACTTAAAACGTTTTCTGGTCCCAAGACGATTGAATGAAAATGATCATAAGAAAGGGTCTATTAATTTTTTCATCTTATTGCTAGACAATATTGAAGTCCAGAATGGTCAAGGATAACTTCCCCATTATATCATCATTTTAGAGACCAAATGCAACTGAATTATATTTTGGATATTCTGAGGCTGGTGATTTTTTTCTGCTGATATTGTTTTTGATGCTCTCATGCCCTGTTTTCTACAGCACTGATTATAGGTTTTCCTTGAAGTAGTTCAGTCACACAAAGTCAGAATAAATCAGGGGCCCTTTTACTAAGCTGCCATAAAAAGGGCCGTGTACTAGTGGTGGGGGCCGTTTTTGCCATGCCCTGAGGCCATTTTTACCACAGTGTGTAAAATGGCCAAAAAAAGACATGGTCATACTGTAAGATTACTCTTACTGCGTGGCCATGTGGGGGGGGGGGGGGGGGGGGGGGGAAGAGGGCACTTATTTATTTTATTTATTTGTTGTATTTGTATCCTACATTTTCCCACCTATTTGCAGGCTCAATGTGACTTACAATATTCCGTTATGGCATTCGCCATTCCAGAGTGAAACAATTGGTGTTCCATGAAATACATGGATGACAATATCGAATTAACTTACAAAGTTCCGTTATGGCCATTGCCATTCTGGAGTAAGTGATACATTGGAGTGGATAGCAATATAGAATTAAGCATACGGGTATAGCGAGAGAGTGTAAAGAGTGTAGTTGGAGTGGTATTGTGTTTTCATTAAATTATTGCTCGTTGTGGTAAGCCTTGTTGAATAGATAGGTCTTCAGAGATTTACGGAAGTTGAGGTGGTGGTAAGATCTCCCGCGCTAACCCAGTGGTAACCGGGTAGTGCACGGCGCTGTCTGATTACCGCCGGGTAACCCCCTGCGGAATATTTTTTGAATATTTCTGCTAGCACCGGAAATGCCGCACACTGGGGGTGGACTAGTGCCAGCGCCAGCGGTAGCTCCAGATTGGCATATGGTAAGCCCGTGGTGGACTTACTGCCGCTTAATAAAAGGGCCCCTCGGTGTTTTTCAGTGTAAGGCCCAGAAGCCCCTAGTAGCTCCATCAACCCTAAGTGCACCTCTCAGACACTCTTCTCTCAATACACTCCCCCCACACCCACACAAATGTTCTCCAAAGCATCACCTCTAGAGAAGCTATTCTGTTTTCTGCCTGTACCGTGCAGTGCCTGAACTCCTGTGCTCTTCTCGCAAGACAGCACAGAAGTATAGGCACTGCACAGTTCAAACACATTAAGAGTCACACTGCATCTGGAGAAAACAACAACAGCTGCGCCCAAAGCAGTGTTGGCAGAGAGGGTGAGGGGGATTAACATACTGCGGGAGAGTCAGCTTGGTAGGGAAGGGGTGGGAACAGGATGGTGCAGGCCGACTGTTGGAAGATGTGGCTGAAGTTGGGACTGGTTGAAGTGGAGTTGGAGGAGAGCATGTATTAAGGAACATGAGTGTGTGGGGGAGAAGGGCAGGCAGAGGGAGAGCATCGAAGGGCTAGAATCTGTTGAGGGAGACAAATTGGGTGAAGAGTGTGAGGTAGAAATGGGCTGAGGGAAGAGTGTGTATGAGTGTGTAAAAGCGTGCATTTAAGTATATGGAGGAATGAAAATGGCTTGAGGGAAAGAAAGATAAGGGGAGTAGATTTCAGTTACACAAGTTATTCTAAGTGTGCCTAAGACATTGGGCCTACAAGTCAATGGAGTGGGATATCCTCTTGCCTGGGCATTGGCCACTTTACATAAGAATTGCCATACAGGGTCTTGACTCTTATGTTGAAATATTTTTATTAATAGGTCCATTTGAAAAATAGATGATCTCTAGAAACAAAATATCAACGTACACCTCTCGTAGAGCTAGCAGTCCTTACCACCGAGTTAACCAACCTTTTCTGGTGTCAAGGATAGAAAGACATTCTGAACACTGAAACCAGGAGATGCACATGTTAAGACACTCTGAAGGACAAGGCTATTTATTATTCCTTCAAAGGCTAAATTGCAGATAAGACAGTATTTATTCCCTGGCTTCTCTTTATGAAAAATATCAGACGCATGTCCCCATCCTCTCCTCCCTTCCTGATACTAATCACAAATCCAGTTTTAAATCAGTCATCCAAAGCTGTGAGATAAAAGGCAATGAGTCATCATTTATAATTCATTCCGGAATGATTTGTTTATTTTTGTATAACACCCATATCATAAACAGCTTTATTTCTCTAAAAGTCAACTTCTCCGTTCAAGTTATTTGGAAGAAAGAGGTTGTTGGCTGAGACTCACAGGAAATTGTCAAGGAAGCAGAAGATGAAATAGGCTGGTGAGAACATTTATAACAGAAGATTATAATTAGTATTGGAACCATTATTTTCAGTTCCCTAAAGACCAGATAAAGATGCAGGCATCCTTGCCAGAGCTCAAAGGTGTAGCCTGCACATCCTTATTTCCTGTAGGTGGGGGAAGGAGGTAGTGTTTGTATATTTCATTTATTTATAATATTCATAGTTTCCTTAATTATGACATTTCTAGGTGGGTCACAGTAAACCTTCAGAAATAATATACATACAGTAACATAATACTTAATGTTAATGAAAAGTCACTTCTGAACACAAGCCCATCTGAATCTGTCTAATGTGTGTGTGAACAATATCGCCTTAACATGCCATCAAAAAAGATCTAATCATCCATCATTGGAATCTCTACAAGTAGGGAATTCCACCATAGCAGAGCACTAACAACAACAAAAAAAGCAGTGAAAATAAAAACTTGTGAATCTTTTTGTTCCAAATAACTACTCCAAAAGTTGGGAAATAAGGCCAGTGCCGGACATACGTCTACAGTCTATGTCCTGAAAATGGCAAAGAAGGTCAAGATGAGCTGGAATGAGCTTCAACAGCAACTCCAGTAATTGGGTGGGAAGTAAGACCAGCACAGGGCAGACTTCTATTTGTCAAAGGCAGATCAGGATCAAGCATGGGAACTTTCTATTATATGCTATGAATGTGGGTTCTGTGTGTCAAGGTGGAGGAGGGGAAGACATCTTGAGTTTGAAATTCCAGAGTAAAATGTTAACTAGCAATATGGTTGGATTGTTGGTTTAATCGTTATCAGTGTGTTTTTTCTAGCAAAAAAGGTGCCGGTACTCAAATGCTAGGCCATCTTTTACGGGTGGGGTGAGCACTGAGGGACCCACCCCACAATAGCCAGGACCCTGCAACTAGTCACAGAATCTATGTCAAGGCAGAATTGGTGTGTAGAGACTGAACTCTTTCATTAAACCTTGGGGTCCATGGGTCAATTTTATCAGAAAAGGTGCCGGTACTCAGTACCCCCTCAAAAAAAGCCCTGATCGTTATCATCATGGCTGATTATGCTGAGACCATAATAATAAAACTACTCTTCAGACTATCGGCATGGTGGTGTGATCTTGCGGCATCGTATAGAGCTGCCTATATGTGATAGGCATGGTAACACATAGAACTGACTTGGAAACAAATTGCCAGCTGCCCTGGTTGTGATGCCAATGTTCAATCATGAAGGAATGTAACCTGCACAGAATGGCGGGTGCAGCTCTGGTCACCTTATTGGACAGACTGGATGTACCATGCAGGTATCTATCTGCTGTCATTTACTGTATGAATGAATGGTGACTCATTTTATATCCCTAAAAGAAAGCATATCAAGAGTGTTTTGCTGGGATATGCAAATCATTGAACAGTATTATGATTGCTGGACAATATTGTTCACTTGTCTTTAGATTGTTCTCTTGTCTTTTAGATTATAAGCTCTTTGAGCAGGGACTGTCCTTCTATGTTTAAATTGTACAGCGCTGCGTAACCCTAGTAGCGCTGTAGAAATGTTAGTTAGTAGATATGACCGAAGATATCCATAAGCCTGGGATGAAAGAGGAAGTGCTGTTGCTGGGAGATTTCAACTTGCCTGAGGTGGATTGGAACATCCCAGGATAGTGAGGGAGCTCAGAGAAATCTTGGTGGGACCTCTTAAGGATTTATTTAATAGATCTTTAGGGATGGGAGAGGTTCCATGAGCTTAAAGACAAGCAGATGTGGTCCCTCTTCACAAAAGAAGGGACAGGTAAGAAGTGGGAAACTACAGGTAGGTAAGCTCTTGTCAGTGACAGGAAAAATAATGGAGCTGCTGCTAACGGAAAAGATAGTTAACTTTCTAGAATCCAATGGGTTGCAGGATCTAAGGTAACCAAAGGAAAATCCTCTCAATTGAATCTGATTAAGTTCTTTGACTGGGTGACCAAAGAACTGGATAAAGGACACATGCTAAATGTAATATACTTGTATTTCAGCAAAGCCTTTGATACAGTTCCTCACAGAAGACTCTTGAATAAGCTGAGAGGGCTAAACGTAGGACCCAAAATAGTGAACTGGATTGGAAACTGGTTGACCGACAGATGACAGAAGGTGGTGGTAAATGGAATTCGCTCAGAGGAAAGGAAGGTAAGTAGTGGCATGCCTCAGGGGTCGGTACTGATTCTGTTTAATATATTTGTGAGAGACTGCTGAAGGGTTAGAAGGGAAAATTTGCCTTTTTGCAGATGACACAAATATAGCCAATAGAATGGATAGAAACTATGAGAAGAGATCTCCAAAAATTAGAACAATGGTCAAAGGTCTGGCAGTTGAAATTTAATCCAAACAAAATTACAAAAAAACAAAATAATGCTCCAAATATCAACTAAATAAAATAACATAAAAATATTAATTTTAGTGCTCAGACCAAGTGCATATTGATCAATAGAGAAGCAACTCCTAAACAAATGCACTATCCACTATCATTGCACAAGTCCACCTACCTTCCTAATATTTCTAAAATAAAATGCAGATATCACAATGTAGCTCAAAAGCAAAAACAGATTCTCCACTTATATGCAAACACGTAGGAATGTAGATCTCAAACCATGTCTTCTGATGCAGTAGTCAATGTTCTTTGTTCAGAGGTGGCTCCACCATGATCCAAACAAACATTCAAACTCCAAGTGTTCCAAAATTTTAAATCCACTGTGCACGATTCATAAAGCTCTTCCCACACAAAAGTCACAATAGTTCTCAAAATTCCAAGTCTTGTTCCCTTTGCCTTTGTATGAGGTCTTTTAGCCTTGTCTTTGTGTTCCTATTTAATTTTAGTTCCTGCCTTGCCAAGTTCCTGTCTTGTTCCTGTGAGTCTTGCTCCTGATGCCTTGTTCCTGTGTATCTTGCTCCTAAAGCTTTGTTCCTGCAAACCTTGCTCCTGAAGTCTTGCTCCTGTGTACTCTGTTTCTGATTTCTGCTACAGCCAAGCTCTTTTCCTGGTTCCTGCTACAGCCAATCTCTGTTTCTGGTTCCTGCTACAGCCAAGCTCTGTTCCTGGTTTCTGCTATAGCCAAGCCCTGATCCTGATTTCTGCTTCAGTCAAGCCCTGTTCCTGCTTTGTCCTCAGCCTTGCCCCAGCTTGTTCCTGCTTAGTCTTATAGCCTTGCTTCTGTTTGTTCCTGTTGTGTCTAGCCTTGCCTCTGTTTGTTCTTGTAGCCTTGCCTTGTCTTGTCCAGTCTTATCTAGATCCAGTTCTTGCCTTTTCTGGACCCAGTTTTAATCTAATTCCTAGTTTTGCCTTCCTATGCCTGGGTTTCAGTTCTAGCCCTTTGCCTTGCTTTCCTTGCCTCATCTGGATCTGGCCCTTGTCTTGTCTTTGGTACCTTGCTTTTTCTGCCCTTTGTTTAGACTTGCCTGCGTAGCCTACCCTTCTCTTGTCTAGTCTTGGTTTTTGTTCTGACTCCTGCCCTGTGCCAGCCCAGGGGACTTGTCTGCTGCAGCAGCTCCGGCTGTGGTTTAAGAGCTCACCTACCTTGAATTTGTGACAGTAGAGCACTGAGGCAGTTGGTGAGGAGCAGGTATAGTTAGATGGTGAGTTGATCTGTTCTACCATGAAGGGTGGACTGTTGCAGAAAGGGGACTACCACTAGACAGACCTACACTTGTATGCAATTGAGGTAGGAAGAGAGGGCTGATGGTGCGATGATGCAGGAAGTGGTGTTGTGTCTATAAAGCTGGTTGTTAGCTTCACTCACGCACCCAGTTCTGAGCACTGTTCAAATATATTTCAAACATATTTTAATGTACTTACATAGCTATATTGTATTTACACCAATCACAGGGGGTTTTTTTTAAGTCACCATAAGTAGAAATATAATAGGTTTCTATTTTTGTGTATTTAGTTAAAATTTAATGCCCCCCAAAATAATGCAGAGTGATGCAGTTGGGTTGCTGAAATGCAAAGGAGGTGTACCAGATATGAGAAGAGAGATTGATAAGCACAGCTCAGGAAAAGAGCCTTGGGGTAATGGTGCTTGAGGATCTCAAGGAGACAAAACAGTGCAACAAGACAGTGGCCACATCCAGAAGGATGTTAGGCTGCATAGAGAGGGGTATAACCAGCAGAAGAAAGGAGGTATTGATGCCCCTGTACAAGTTGGGAGGTATGAGGCTTATGTTTGCCCAAAGAGATAAAAGGTTTTGAAAACTAGGCAAATTGAGAATGGATATAGCAATGGTGACATAACTACTACTACTACTACTACTACTACTATCATTTCTATAGCGCTACTAGACGTACGCAGCGCTGTACACTTGAACATGAAGAGACAGTCCCTGCTCGACAGAGCTAACATTCTAATTAGGACAGATAAACAGGACAAACAAGAGATAAGGACAAAGAGTAGCAAGATTCCGGAATCCTAAACAATAGCAAGATTCTGGAATCCCAAAGACTACTACTACTACTTATCATTTCTATAGCGCTACTAGACATACGCAGCGCTGTACACTTGAACATGAAGAGACAGTCCCTGCTCGACAGAGCTAACATTCTAATTAGGACAGATAAACAGGACAAACAAGAGATAAGGACAAAGAGTAGCAAGATTCCGGAATCCTAAACAATAGCAAGATTCTGGAATCCCAAAGACTACTACTACTACTTATCATTTCTATAGCGCTACTAGACATACGCAGCGCTGTACACTTGAACATGAAGAGACAGTCCCTGCTCGACAGAGCTAACATTCTAATTAGGACAGATAAACAGGACAAACAAGAGATAAGGACAAAGAGTAGCAAGATTCCGGAATCCTAAACAATAGCAAGATTCTGGAATCCCAAAGACTACTACTACTACTTATCATTTCTATAGCGCTACTAGACATACGCAGCGCTGTACACTTGAACATGAAGAGACAATCCCTGCTCGACAGAGCTAACATTCTAATTAGGACAGACAAACAGGACAAACAAGAGATAAGGGAATATTAAAGTGAGGATGACAAAAAAAAGGGTTCTGAACAAGTGAATAAGGGTTAGGAGTTAAAAGCAGCATCAAAAAGGTGGGCTTTTAGCTTAGATTTCATAACATGAAACAATGTGCGAGTGTAGGGGAGAGATACGTAGCCCATACATCTTACAGTTCAAAAGTAAGAAAAGTAATAAATCTGATTGGCAAGAAAACTTTAAGATAGGGTTTCAAATTGTCAGCTTCTGTTGGAAACCTGACAGTATGGGTTGGAGACTTCAACTGCTTAGTTTGTCATTAAAAAAAAAACACCCTCAGGAATAAATAGAAATAAAAGGTCAGGGGGTCTTTTACTAAGACGCGCTGGTGTTTTTAGCACGTGCTAAAAATAGGTGTGCACTAAAAGCTAAAGACGCCTATGTATTCCTATGGGCGTCTTTAGCATTTAGCGTGCACCTATTTTTAACGCGTGCTAAAAATGCCAGCGTGCCTAAGTAAAAGACCACCATAGTGTCTGAAGCTCCTTTTACTAAGCTGTATTAGGTGTTAACCTGTGCCTAATGCAACAAGAACAGACTAGCCCCCCATTACCTCTCATCTCTCCCTACATTCCTCCCCTTGACCTCCGCTCACTGGACAAATCTCTCTTGTGGTCATAAAATTGGGCCTTTGTCAAGCATTCAATCACACACCGTGACAGCCAAAGCAAACATGCAAGACCACAAGCCTCATCCCGTGTGACATGAACATCATCTTTCTCTCTTGTCGTCCCCCTTCTCCTCCACTGCTAACTCCAGACTTCGTTCCTTTTCCCTCGCTGCACCTTATACCTGGAATAGACTTCCTGAGCCTGTACGTCTAGCTCCATCTCTACCTGTTTTCAAATCTATGCTGAAAACCCACCTTTTCACTGCTGCTTTTGGCTCCTGGCCACTACTCATTTGCCTCCCCCTCCTTGTTCCTTCTCACCCAGTACTTCCCTCGCCCTTAATTGTCTTGTCTGTCTGTGCTATTTTAGATTGTAAGCTCTATTGAGCAGGGACTATCTCTCTGTGTCAGGTGTTCAGCGCTGCGTGCGTCTGGTAGCGCTATACAAATGCTAATAATAATAATATGTTACAGTGTCACATGATAGTTTAGGAATGTGTGAATGTTAACCGTGCACTAAAATGTTTTTGAGGGGGGGCGTGTTGGGGTTGGAGGGTGGACGTTCCTGCACTAACCAGTTGGTGCATCTACATTACCATGTGCTAACTGGTTAGCACATGGATAATGCAGGAACCTTTACCACCTGCAAAATAGGAAGCAGTAAGTGCTCCTGTGGTAATTTTTAAAAATGGCTATGCACTACTGGACAGAAAATACAGAAGAACAAAAACCTCGCAGAAAAAATATCACTCAGGAGACAGCGAAGGTGACTCAATAAAGCGATGATGCTATATGTTCTGGACAGTTTATTGAACAGCAAAAATGTCATCATTTCATTGTATCACTTTTTTAATTGTATATTTTCATTTTATAACTATTTTTTAATTATATTTTTCCATTTTAGATGCTAGTTTGCACAATTCTGATGACTATTATCAGAATGAACGCATGTTGGTAGAATTTTTACCATCTATAGATTTCTGTGTCAATTCATAGATGTCTTTTATAATAATGAGTCATTTGAATGTATATACTATATTTTATTTTTACATTTATTTATATGTTTTTAATGTTCTTATGTATAGACTCCTGAGGCAGGCCAGTGGGCCGAAACACGGCCATGCCAAGTCGTTACTGCTGAGGGTTTAAATGTGACCAAATTTTGATTTAAGTGCTCAAACACCAACCATAATTTATCATTTAAACTTTAAATATGAAATTGAAAAACTAATATAAAAAATAAATTATGGTTGGTGTTTGAGCACTTAAATCAAAATTTGGTCACATTTAAAACCTCCCCCTCCATTTTTTACTGCAGACTTTTTCTCCCAATGTTAAAAAGTTTGGGGAGTTTTTATTCTGCAGGTGTTTTCGGAAGGTGGAGGAGCCAATGATGTTAATCACTACAGTTGGTGTCCTAAACAAATGGTACCCTGGGCTTATGAGGCTACATTAATTTAAGAAAATATAAAGTGACAGTGGATATAAGTGCTAAAATAGCAATCTATATTCAGAGTATTTGGTAATTTAATAGTTTCTAATTTAATTACTCTGTGTAGTATTTTTTTAATTATTGTAAATAGTATACCATGACATACTTTGTATTGTCATTTGAATATTTTTACTGCTGTAATTGTCTATTGCTCATGTTTGATCTATTCTTACTACACACTGCCTTGAGTGAATTCCTTCAAAAAGACGGTAAATAAATCCTAATAAATAAAAAAATAAAAACAAGTGAGGAGGGAATGGCTTTCCTTTTGTGCTGTCTCTCATTTAGCCAGGAAATTAATTTCTTAGAGGAAGAAGGAACTTAGTGACAGATAAATACAGTACATAAAAGCATAAGTAGCCATACTGGGTCGGACCAATGGTCCATCTAGCCCAGTATCCTGTTTTCCAAACAGTGGTCAAGCCCGGTCACACGTATCTGGCAGAAACCCAATTAGCAAGAGCATTCCATGCTACCAGTCCCAGGGCAAGCAGTTGCTTCCCCATGTCTGTCTCAAGAGCAGACTATGGGCTTTTCCTCCAGGAGTTTTTCCACACCTTTTTTTAAACCCAGATATGTTAACTGCTGTTACTACATCCTCTGGCAAAGACTTCCAGAGCTTAACTATTCATTGAGTGAAAAAATATTTCCTCCTGTTTGTTTTAAAAGTATTTCCATGTAAATTCCTCAAGTGTCCCCTAGTCTTTGAACTTTTGGAACAAGTAAAAAAATCAGTTTACTTCTACTTGTTCTACACCAATCAGGATTTTGTAGACCTCAATCATACCTCCCCTCATCTGTCTCTTTTCCAAGTTGAAGAGCCCTAACCTCTTTAGCCTTTCCTCATACAAAAGGAGTTACATTAAGTACATAATTATTGCCATACTGGGAAAGACCAAACAGGGCTGGTCAAACCCAGTAAGCGAGGTAAGCACCGAAGGGGGGAGCCTGCCTTCAAGAGTGCCGCTGCGGCGCTGCACCACCATACCGCGCCGCCCTTGGGGGTTTAAATCTTTTATTTACCTCCGTTCCAGCGGCTGCATCATTTCAAAGCCTGCCCGTCTCTAGCCTTCCCTCCCTTCGTGAGTTCGTTCCCGCAGAGTCCCCCCTTCTGACATCATTTCCTTGAGGGCGGGACTCTGAGGGAACGAACTCACGAAGGGAGGGAAGGCTAGAGACGGGCAGGGCTTTGAAATGACGGAGGTAAATTAAAAAAAGACTTAAACCAAGCAGGGTGGCAAGAAGAAAAAGGGGGATGTTGGGGGGTAGAAGAGGGTGGGCAGGTGGCCATAAATTGATGGGGGTGAAGGAGAATCGCTGGACAGGGGCAGGGTAGGAGAAGAGAGAAAGGAGAAGCTGGGGGGGGGGGGCGCCAACTGATAGTCTGCAGGGGGGCGCCAGAGACCCTAGGACCGGCCCTGAGACCAAAGGTCTATGAAGTCCAGCATCCTGTTTCCATCAGTGGCCAATTCAGGTCACAAATACCTGGCAAGATCCCAAAATATTACAAAACATTTTATACTGCTTATCCCAGAAATAGTGGATTTTCCCCAAGTCCATTTAATAACGGTCTATGGACTTTTCCTTTAGGAAGCCGTCCAAACCTTTTTAAAACTCCGCTAATCTAACCGCCTTTACCACATTCTCTGGCAATGAATTCCAGAGTTTAATTACACGTTGAGTGAAGAAAAGTTCATCCGATTCATTTTAAATTTACTACATTGTAGCTTCATCGCATGCCCCCTAGTCCTAGTATTTTTGGAAAGCTACCCGTTCCATTCCTTTTATCATTTTGGTTGTTCTTCTTTTAACTTTTTCTAATTCCACTATATCTTTTTTGAGATACGGAGACCAGAACAGAACGCAATACTCAAGGTGCTGTAGCACCATGGAGCAATACAAAGGTATTATTTATTTATTTATTTATTTATTTGTTACATTTGTACCCCACATTTTCCCACCTATTTGCAGGCTCAATGTGGCTTATATAATACCGTAAAGACGTTCGCCAGTCGGTTGATAACAAATACAAGGTTGTATTGTGGTTGAATGAGGTAGGTGTGTGTCAGGCACCGTGAAGGTCGAAGGGTGCCAAGTTTGATCAATTTATTGAGAAGGGGAGATGGGCACAGTATGGGATACACCTGAAGATTCCAGATATATATTCTGGAGAGGGCAGTTGGCTGGAATTCAGTATTTTCAGTCTTATTCACCATCCCTTTCCTAATAATTCCTAATTTCCTGTTTGCTTTTTTTGGCCGCTGCCGCACACTGAGCAGATTATTTCAGCGTATACTGCCTTTAAAGTTTTTTGTGTAAATCCAGGTCCCTATTTGAAACCATGTCCTCTTGTAATACTGAAATGTCATTAAGTTCCTCAAGGAAAGTCTCCTACACTTCCAAATCCTCTTGCATAGCAGCTAAAATGATGCTTCTTTCCAAGCTCCACTGTAACAGTTGATAATCGGAACACTCCTATTGGGCAAGCACCGGTCAGAGAAATATTTATTTTCTCTGTTAAAAATTTTTTTCCTCTTTGAATGACTTGGGTATATCTTCTCCCAGCTCTGTCAATGAAACTAGGGCTGGATGCCCCATGTTATATCTTGAGTCCATCAATTCCACTCTTTGCTTTGCCTCATTTTGAGTCTTATCTGTGGACTATGAGCTACTAAAACAACATGAAGATTACGAACTATCCCTTCTTATCCTCCTTTTTAACTTTTTTTTGCCACTTTCCCTTTTGTCCTTTGCCAACTTAATACTTGCGTGTTCCCCTGACTCCTGAAATCTGCTTCTTCCTCACTGTCCTCCTCCTCGTCTGGCTTTCCTCTTTTAGCACCACATTCTTCCATGCTTTCTGAGTAGATTTTCCTGGTTTTGCTCTGTCGCACTGTACTGCATCACAGGAGTCTGTATCCTTCTCCTCCGCTGCCAACTCCAGACTCCGTTCCTTTTATCTTGCTGCACCATACACCTGGAGTAGATTTCCTGAACTGGTAAGTCAAGCTCCATCTCTGGTCTTCTATAAAATAATGAGTGGAGTGGAATGGGTAGACGTGAATCACTTGTTTACTCTTTCCAAAAATACTAGGACTAGGGGGCACACAGTGAAGCTACAAAGTAGTAAATTTAAAATGATTTGGAGAAAAGTTTGCTTCACTCAACATGTAATTAAACTCTGGTATTCGTTGCCAGAGAATGTAGTAAAAGCAGTTAGCTTAGCGGGGTTTAAAAAAGGTTTGGCTGGCTTCCTAAAGGAAAAGTCCATAGACTTGGGGAAAATCCACAGCTTATTTCTAGGATAAGTGGCATAAAATATATTGTACTGTTTTGGGATCTTGCCAGGTACTTGTGACCTGGATTGGCCATTGTTGGAAACAGGATGCTAGGCTTGATGGACCTTTGGTCTGTCCCAGTATGGCAATACTTATGTACTTAAGTCTTCAAATCTAGACTAAAAGGCCACCCTTTGAAGCTGCTTTTAACACCTAACCCTTATTCACTTATTCAGTATCCATGTCTGTTTTGTCATTCCCACCTTAAGTAATTCCCTTTTCCGTCCGTCCTGATTATTTCTTTATTTAGATTTTGCTCACACTTTTTTCAGTAGTAGCTCAAGGTGAGTTACATTCAGGTACACTGGATATTTCTCTGTCCCTGGAGGGCTCACAATCTAAGTTTGTACCTGAGGCAATGGAGGGTTAAGCGACTTGCCCAAGATCACAAGGAGCAGCAGTGGGATTTGAACTGGCCATCTCTGGATTGCTCTAACAACTAGGCTACTCCTCCCAGACTACACATTGCAGACTGATTATATTGTAAGCTCTGTTGAGCAGGGATTGTCTCTTTCATGTTCATTGTACAGCGCTGTGTATATCTAGCTAAAATTTATAAGGAGGAGGAGGAGACACCATGACCTGCCGTCACTGTTTCCCTGTGATACCTCTGGTCATTTTTACTTTGGTCTTCCTTATTTCTCTCATTTTTTCATTGCTTTATTCACTTTCACACTTCCTCTGGCATCTCTCTCTAGGAGGAGATGGATTCACCCTTCAGAACATGACTTCCAAGCTTGCAGGCCCTCCTATAGCTGATCCTGATCTCCATGTCTTCATCCCCACCCATTTGTCAATGCCCACTGCCACTCCTCCTTAGCCCTGCTACACTGGTCCCCTCTGATCTTCCATCTCACTCTGCAATGTCCCCATACTATGTCCACTCCTGATGGGCACTGCCCCTTCCACCTCTTAATACAACAACAAAAAAGGTTCCTTCTTTTTTAAAAATTTATTTAAATTCTGGCTCACTCAAATTTGTGAATGTTGAGTTTTATCCTTTTTCTAAAGTTAAAATCAGAATTCGGCTTCCAGTCAGATGCTTCTACATTGTCTCTTTTCTCCCCCTGTTCTGCTTTCTTAATGCACCTCCTTTCCTTTCACCTGCCGGAGCTGCCAGAGGTGTATTAATTACGTACTGTATATATTATGTGTCCTTCAAAAATAATAAGGCTGTTTCTTCTGAGTTTAAACAGCTCCTTTCCCAGCCTGTGTTTATAGCTAGACTCGGTTGTGGCCCCGTGTCCAGTAATTAGCTGCACTTGAAAACCGTCCTTTTGACATGAATAAACTTTGCTTCTCTTTGAGCCCAGCTATCAGTGACAGCAGATCTTAGCAAACTCTGGTTTTGAAAGAGATTACCTGACAGCAGAGAAAGGAAGCGCAGGTGATTAGCAGCGTCTGTTGCTGCAGACATCCTGCACCTCTCTCCTGCTCGCTTTGAACTAGCTTTGATATACAATAATTATAAATTAAGTAGCCCCAGGACAGGAGAAATACTCCCGCTTCAGCCAGCCCGGGCTGACTTTCCCTCCAGCAGTCGACTTGTTTTCAACTAGTGATCAAAAAGCTTTGAAGAGGTGTCTTAATGCTTGTGTGGGCTAACGAGGAGGAAATATTGGATGAGGAGGAGGAAAAGAGGGGGGTGGAAGGCTATAAATAGTTCAGAAGAAACTCAGACACAGGTATATTTGTCCCAGGTATAATCCAAGTTAAAACCCCAAGTGTTTTCCGTTTTCCACAGAGTGCCTGGAATTGTCTCCAAGTGCCCAGTCTGAAAGAGCATCTTGGACCGGGACCGCTCAGTAGGTTTAAGAAGCCTGAGCCTGTGGTTCTGCAGCATGCTAGCTCTCCTGATCCTGGCGATGTCTTGTGGCTGCTCCCCTGTGATCGCCTTGGTCCTGGACTCCAACACCATCAAGGGTTCTGCAGAAGTGCAGGGCAACAGGAAGGTAGGAGCTGCACAATAGGGCAGAATAATCTGGGACAAGCCACAAATAGGTTGAACAATATTCTGTTCCCAAAGTCAATTTATCCTCGATGTGTTTTAAATGGTGCCTTGTTTCTTTATTGCATTGCATTTATTAGCTAGTTCATTATTGTAAACTGCCTGGAAAAGGCTGGTGGTGGGGGGTTTAGGAGAGAATGCAGAGCAGGTGGACAGAAAACGCTACAGGAGCTCTGGGGGGGGGGGGGGGGGGGGGAGGGGATATGAGATTGTGCTAATGGAGAGGAGAAAAAAGGAAAGAATTTGATGAGATGCTGCCTATAGAGAGGAAGGGAAGAGAAGAGAGCTGGTGCCCATAGAGTGCTGTGGAGTGGGTGAAGGTAAATCGATTTTTCACTCTTTTAAAAAGTACAAAGACCAAGGGACACTCGCACGAAACTGCATGGAAATACTTTTAAAAGAAATTGGAAGATCGTCACTTGAATGATCTTTTTCTTGGGGATAAGATCCAGGTTTTTCCTGACATTGCAAGGAACACACAAAAAAGGAGGAAGGAATTCCTTTTATATAAATCCAGAATTTTGAGTTTAGGGGGCTCTTTTGTGTTAAAATTTCCTTGCAAATGTTGTATATCTTTTGAATCTGTTAATTATGTGTATTAGATTGTAAGCTCTTTGAGCAGGGACTGTCTTTCTTCTATGTTTGTGCAGCGCTGCGTATGCCTTGTAGCGCTATAGAAATGCTAAATAGTAGTAGTAGTAGTATGTTTTCCTCTTAAGCCGTGTATCAAACAATGCCAGAACTTAAACCCTCTCGGTATTAATTGAGCATTTGCTTCATATAGATGGCTCTTTGGAAAATATTCTGTTCCTCTTAAGATCCACTGCTCCAGAGTGAACGTTCCAAGTCAGGCTAGTTGTCCAGCAATAATACATGCTGATATTATCGCTATCATTTCTTTTTGCTACAGGGGCCCCAGTGCTCCCTAGACAGAGACTGCACTTCTGGAAAGTTCTGCAGTGCTTCCGGAGGTGAGCTGCCCTTTTGTGCCACATGTCATGGGCTGCGGAGACGGTGCCAGCGCAACTCCATGTGCTGCCCAGGAACTATTTGCTTAAATGGTAAGAGGCTCCGATTTCTACAATTAAACTCTATTGCACTGCAGGGTGGTTCAGAACTGGGCATAATGGCAAAGGAGACACTTGAGGTACTCAGAGAGTACTTGATTTTCTTCCTTTCTCTGAAATCTGTGTCATTATTTTACTTTTCATTTGATTCCAAAACAAAGTTCTAATTCATTGCTTCTAAACCCTGTCCTGAAGGCACAGCTGGAAAACCCAACTGGTCCTGTGGTCCCTGAGAACTGGGTTGAAAAACCACTGTTCTAGATGTTGGAGCTGCATTTGCAAGCTTTAAAGCAGGGGCTTCCCAAAACCTGCTCTGGATTCCCCAAGATGTCCACCATGAATATCTATGAGATAAATCTGTATGCTTTAGAGATCCAGTACTTGCAAATTGATCTAATACATATACATCACAGATATCCTCAGTGGCATTCCTAGGGGGGGGGGGCGGTGGGTGCGGTCCGCCCCGGGTGCACGCCGCTGGGGGGGTGCCACGCGCCTGTGAAGCTGACAGGCACATGGCACCCCCCCCCGGCAAGTAAAAATGCACCCGGGGGGTGTGTCCTTTCACCGGGGGGGGGGGGGCACCGGCGATCCGCCCCGGGTGTCAGGCACCCTAGGAACGCCACTGGAGATCCTGAAACGCTGACTGACTGTGAGGGTCCCAGGACAGGTTTTGGAAGCTCAGTCTTAACAAAAGAAGATTCATTTGTATTCATGGGTCCTAGTTTTACACAACACAGAGATACGGATATGCTGATCTCCATGTACAGTGCCAGTAAAACATAGGAGCTGACTTTGTGGGTGCTTGAGCACCCCCAATATTGAGAAAATTCCTTGTATGTGTCCAGGGAGGGGTTATTTCCATTGGGCTTAGCACCCCCAATAATTTTGAAAAGTAGGCTCCTATGCCAGTACATACATTTGGATAAATTGTTAAGTCTTCATTCCAATTCTGAATAAGGAGGTGGAAGGGTCATAGCCAAATTTCATATCTAGAGGCCCTTTTACAAGGCGGCTTACTGCACGCCAATAAAGAGCTCCCAGCGGCCCAATGCAGGCGCCGGCAGTAGTTCCATCCCTAGCCTGCGCCATTTCCCATGCACTGTTTTCTAGCACGGCAGTTACCTCAATGGGTGGCGGTAAGTGCTCCCCCCCCTCACATGGCCAATCTTACCGCATGGTCATGGCTATTTTCAACCTTTTTTTACCCATTGCGGTAAAAAGGGCCACAGTGCACGGCAAAAACACCCCCCCCCCCGCCGCTAGCGTAGGGCCCTTTTTACCATGGCTTAGTAAAAGCCCCCCCCCCCTAGTATTTTCTAATTCAGCAAAGATGGAGCTCACTAGAGTGGGTGGTAGTACAAGATGGCATACAAGGGTCAGTTGGTCCATCCAATTTACCACATTGCTGGGCCCTTTTACTAATGTGTTTACCACAGCAAAACAATGCTTACAAAAAAAGTGAACAATCAGGAGTCCCAGGGTAATTTTTGCATGTGTCCATGCTCCCTACGTGGTAAAAAAAAATAAACTTTATTTTTTAGTGCCGGGGTCAAAGAGTACGTTACATTACCATGTACCAACCAATTAGCATGTGGTTAGCATGTGAGCCCTTACCACAAAAAGGAGGTATATCAAATCCCATTCCCATTACTGCCTACAAAATAGGTATAGTT
The DNA here is from genome assembly GCF_901765095.1 of Microcaecilia unicolor. Classification (NCBI taxonomy): domain Eukaryota; kingdom Metazoa; phylum Chordata; class Amphibia; order Gymnophiona; family Siphonopidae; genus Microcaecilia; species Microcaecilia unicolor. The sequence goes on from NC_044034.1 coordinate 336,060,649, forward strand.
AAGTGCTCACATGCTAATGGGACAATTAACATGTGGCCATTAATGCTGGATATAGAAAAATCAGCCATTTTACTCGCATGATAAAAATGGCCACAACACGTGGGAATGACACTTGTAAGCACGTGCATTTTTTACTGCAGCTTAGTAAAACACTTGCTGGGTGTTCACTGTCCATCCTGTTTCCCATCAAAAGAAAGGAAGTCTGCCTGAACTGTAGATGAAAAACTGAGTTGGTTTTTTTTAGGTACCCAAATTATTTCTGCAAATCCATTTAAAAAAGTGTTATCTATTTTTCTTTCTGGAGGTAGGGTGGGAGAAGTAATAAGAAGTAATAACAATGCATATTAAACAAAGACCTAAACTGTAAAACATAATAAAACAATATTAAAAACCCAAACCCAGGTACATCACATTTTGGAAGACTCCACTGTAGATCAATGGTACATGTAGAAACAGAAGCATCATTCCTGAAAGGAAGATCCAGTAATTCACGTATGGAGATCTTCAGACATTTACACACAGAAAACCAAGCTCCCTAGGGCGTGTGTGATAAATTGGATTAGTTTTACTAATTCTTCTGATTTTCAGAAATGTTAGAGGTTGGCTTAGCAAGAGAAAGATTAGGTTCACTGGGCTGATATGCTTTCATCGATACATAGTGATAAGAGGGAAATGGGACTTGATATACCATCTTTCTGAGGTTTTTGCAACTACACTCAAGCGATTTACATATATTCAGGTACTTATTTTGTACCTGGGGCAATGGAGGGTTAAGTGACTTGCCCAGAGTCACAAGGAGCTGCAGTGGGAATTGAACTCGGTTCCCCAGGATCAAAGTCCACTGCACTAACCACTAGGCTACTCCTCCACTCCACAGTGTTAATTACCCATCCATTTTCTCAAAAAAGACAGTCCAGGAGCCCTCTAATACTATTGTAGGCAATGCCATTCTCCTCCTGCCCCTCTCTCCATCATGTTTAGCAAACAATGAAGTACTGAGTTTAATCCTTGCTCTTTCCAAATTCCTTCCTTGTAGAGAAGATGTACAGAATAGCATATTTTATTATTCGGCCAAATACGAATAATGGGCATTGAGTTTTAACATAAATAATAAAAGAAACAAGAAATTAGAGATCAGGTGTTTATTTCAGTAGGATTTAGCACAGTAGTGCCTCAGACTATTCATATATGAATTTAAACCACTATTGGGCCAAATTCGAGTAGGGGCTGAGTAGAATACAAATATTCTGTACGGTCCTAGATCTTAACAAGGGATTTTGATGTTTTGTACAAGGTGTTTGTACCCAGGTTGCAGAAGCACCAGCCACTGAAGAGAAAAAGCACCAGGAGGAAGATTTAAAAGCGATCACTCAATACCAGATTCAGGAGAACAAACTGAGAAAGAAACCACACACTAACAAGCCCCAAAGCAGAACAGGTAAGAACAGTAAAAGGAGGGAGAAAATGGAGTTCTTCTCCCTCTTTTGGCATTTTTGTTCTCCTTGTGCTTTCTTAGAATAGTGATTTTGATGTGTTTCTGCCTTATTTATTTATTTGGGGGGGCTTTTACCAAGCTGCGGCAAAAAGTAAACTCACATTTTGCTCTTTGCTGTACTCCTGTTACTATTAGGTCTCCTTCACTTTCCTTCTTCTATTAAAATATTTTCACTTAAGGCGTGCACCTTTAAATCTAGCCAGAGCATCTTTATACCTTCCTTGAATCCACACTCCTCAGCAGTTCGTGCTGTTTTTGTTCTTTGCATGTATCAGGTGCTCTAATATTGGAGGTTCTTAATTTCTGTGTTTGGGGGACAGCAAAAAATCTGGTATTACTACTACTACTTAACATTTCATTAGTGCTGTTATCAAGCATGTACCTGTTGGGGAGAGTATTACTGTTGAATCTACTTTCAGAGGAAGTTGACCTGGCTACATCTATGGATATGTTAAAGAGAATATTGGCTGCATTTCTGAATGACACATTGGTGGAAGTAATGATTTGACTAAATGTGCTCTGTGAACCGTGTTTCAGGTTTAATGGTTGTTGTTGATTGGTTTATCTATACATACATATACACAGGTATATACACACACACACTTTTTGTGAAAGTCAATAAACATTTTGCAAAAAAAAAAAAATTGCACATTTTTTTTGAGTTCCTGTAGTGACTGACTCGAAAGTGTTTGGGATACATTTCTATGAAAAGTCTATTCAAACATAAACTTCTGGATCCTATGTATCACACCTAACATTCTGCGCCTAAATCTAAGCATGTTCTATAACAATGTGTGTAACTTAAGGGCTTAACAAGCCAGTCAGCATTGTTAACAGCACTTAAAGAGCACTAATTGGCAATAATTAGAATTTACGTGCATAACTTGCTAAGCGTACGCTGTAATAAACTGCACCTACATCCTAAATCATGCAGTTCAAAAGGGGCATGGCAATGGGCGTTCTTGAATTTGCATGCGTTTTTATAGAGTATGACACGGTCCGTGTAAATCTACACACAGGGATTTATGCCATGTTTTCATTGGTGTAAGTGGAGGCGCATAGTTTTAGGCACTGGGCTATCAACTAAGCGTATTTTATATACCGTGTGTAAATATTATAGAATACGCTTAGGCGAACATGAATTCCATACACCATATATACATAGTAACATAGTAGATGATAGCAGAAAAAGACCTGCATGGTCCATCCAGTCTGGCCAACAAGATAAACTCATATGTACCACTTTTTGTGTATACCTTACCTTGATTTGTACCTGTCTTTTTTAGGGCACAGACCGTATGTCTGCCCACCAGCCTCCCCCCCCCCCCCCCCCCCAGCTCTGGCACAGACCGTGTCTGCCCAGCACTATCCCCGCCTCCCAACCACCAGCCCCGCCTCCCACCACCGGCTCTGGCACAGACCGTATAAGTCTGCCCAGCACTATTACCGCCTCCCACTACCGGCTCTTGCCACTCAATCTCGGCTAAGCTCCTGAGATTGGGTGGCAAGAGCCGGTAGTGGGAGGCAGGGATAGTGCTCCCCTGAAATGTTGTAATGTACATTCATCAGTTTGCATCTCGTCACTGGGAGATGCAACTTGTTAGGACAGAGTTCCATTTTGCCTTCTTCAGGTTCCCAGTATTAGAGAACCGATAGAGAATATGACACTTAGTGCTCCTTCAACCTACCTTACTATGCTTCTATTACTACACAGGAAAAGAGGGGGACAGCTGCCTACGCACTTCTGATTGCGGCCAAGAGCTCTGCTGTGCTCGTCACTTCTGGACCAAAATCTGCAAGCCTATCCTGATAGAAGGGGAAGTTTGTTCTTCCCGGAAGCACAAAGGTGTCGCTCAAGGTCCACAGATTTTTCAGCGCTGTGACTGTGGGCCAGGTTTAATTTGCCGTGTTCAGGTTAGTGCAGCCTCATCACGATCACGACTACGAGTTTGCCAGAGACGCTAGAAAGGCTGTGCAAAGCCAGAAATTAGCAGAAGGATTTCTCCTTTTTACTGTTCTAGTCAAGAGTGAACACCCAATGAACTACACAGATACTGAGATGGAACAAGTTTCACAAAATAATTAGCTAGCTCTTAATAGTATCAGAGTACGAGCTCTCACGAGTTTGTTGAGCTGGATTACAGCAACCCCAGAATACGTTACACACGTTCAGTGGCCACCCCTGCCAATTCCTATGGAATGAAGGCTTTAACATTTTCTTTTCTGCTACTTCCCAAATTCTGAAAATGAATTTTTCTCTAAGCTGAGCCCCTCTTTTATAAAGATGGATGACTAACAGTCTTAAAAACCTGTCTAGCGTTTGGGGACTAGATTCTGGACTCTACTTCTGGAGCTGGAATAGCCTCGCTGGGCTGGGAGCAGCAGTTTCCGATTGCTACTTTGCCAGTCGCTCACCTCATTCCCATTATTTGGCATCTTCATTTCTACTATACTGCTTTCATCTTAACTGCTGTTCTGCTTCCTCCTCTTTTCAGTCTCTCCTGTATGTCTGGCCCATTGATTGTTCATTGTTGTGTATTTTATTTATTGTAAACCACACTTGATATTGTTACATGGGTGGTTTATCAAATCAATAAATCTAAACTTAAGATAACTGCTCCATGACAGTGTGTCAACAGTATTCACTTTAAGGGCCTTCAAAAATTTCTATAAAGATACATGGACAGCAATTCAATGCATTGCTTTGAAATTTTTTTCACACTTCCAATTTATGACAAGTGATTTCATTGTACTGTAGCAAAATTGGTAAAGTGCTCATGGTTTCAAACATTTTAATTATGCATTTTTATTTACACATTTTACCTGACCACCTTTCAAGCTTTGTTGGATATCCCCTTTTCTGGTTAATGTCCTGACACCTTATTGCCCTTTTGGAGTGGAAATGAGAAAGCAGCAACCCATCCATCTCCAAGTGGAAATTAATCCCACTCCAGAAACAGATTGCAATTAAAAAAAGATTTACTACTTAATATATATCTTACCTCTAAGAATGTATTTTGTGTAGCTTGCAATGAAATATTTATCTAAAATAAACTCTACAAACCCCAGATGTACAGCTGTCCTATCAACAATGTGACTGGATGGAAGGTAATGAATGCTTTAACTAGTGTGATTACATTGTGCAATTTGTTCACATGAATAAATTGAGCTGGCTTCCAGCCTCACCCACATCTGGCTTGGTCTGTGGTACAAGAATTTTCACATTGATGATTCTTGCAGTTCAGCTCAGATTTTTTTATTTATTGCACTTGTATCCCACATTTTCCCACCTATTTGCAGGCTCAATGTGGCTTACAAAGTTCTGTTATGGCATTGCCATTCCAGGGTAAAAGATACAATTGGTGTAGCAAAAAGATCAAGGATGACAGATACTGCATTTATATAGCAAGTGTAACAAAATGCCTAGCCACCCGCCTTGGGTTACCCCACAGCCACTCAGGGGTGTATCCCCAGCAGAGCTCAGATGCACCTGCTGCTTGTGCTCTACACTAGCACCCTCCTCCCACTGACTGGGTCCCAACCACCTCTGGGATAGTCTCCCACTCTCAAATTATCCCCAGTGATTTCTAGGTTATTGGGGCCACACTCCCAGTGGTCCCACAGTTCCCAGAAAGCACTCACAGACCCAACACACAAACCACCAGGATTCTTTATCAGCCCAGACAGCAGAGTCATCAAACTGACAACTAGTTATTGTCTTAAAATTGAACAGTAAAACATAAAATGTGCAATCAGCAAACAATAACAGGTAACTGAAATATGGATCAGTTATAAAACTATCTAAACATCTGTTTACTTTCTAAAAAATTACCTGGGAAGATCAGGACATATAATTGTTCACTGAGCCTCAGCAAAGAGATCCTGCTCTCTTTTCTTCCTGGCTAAGACTTGAGCAATAGCCCGTAAAATCCAAAATGCCCAGAACAAGTTTTAAAAATAGCTGGTTACATCACTGCAGGCATTTCATTTATCTGTGTTAACTAAAGGAGGAAAGATCAGCTCTTTGTAACAGCTTAAAACATAACATGCACCATCTGCTGGTCAAACTAGAGAAATACACTTCAAGAATTAAGGCAGTGTTACAGGCTTAAAACACACAGTTCTGTCATATCAAGGTGATAGTGTATGCCAGTGTTTCCAAGTCTGGTCCTGAAGGCACCCCAGCCAGTCAGGTTTTCGGGATATTCACAATAAATATTTGTGAGATTTGCATGCAGTGGAGGCAGTGCATGCAAATCTCTCATATGAACATTCATTGTGGATATCCCAAAATTCTGACTGGTTGGGGTGCCTCCAGACCAGGTTTGGGAACCACTGGCATATTTCACTTTGAAGAATCCTATTACCCACAATTTAAACCTAAACTTGTAGTCTATACACATGCAGAATAACCCAGAGAACCATTTGCAAAAGTTATTTTTTATAGTTAATCATATTAAAAATGAGAGGAACGTTGGGATTGTAAATTTAACATAGTATAAAGAATGGTCTTCATACATTATTTTTTTGTTGTTTAGAAGGTTCATTTCAATTATTATCAACATTTGGCTGTTTGATAAAATTGGTTATATTTACTAAGAATATTTATATTCTGCTATTCCAAACAATTGTTCATAATGGATTACAAGATATTAAATAGCCAAAATCTTTATTTAAAAAAATCACATTTTTTGCACGATTATTGTGTTTGAATTCTGATGTCACTAATGGCATGCAGCTCCTTCTCTGGAACTGCAACTATATCACACCATAGGCATGTCAAGCATGCATTAATACTAAAGCCAGAGGGAGATCACCAAGAGTAAGACTGGTACAATTCACGACTGTGTGGACCTGTGAGAGCTCAGTGAAGCTGTAGGGTCATCACATTTTTATTTCTTCTGGTTAAAGTTTCAAACAAAGGAAGCTAGCTGCATATGGAGATATCGAAACTTAGGTTTGAAATGTGTGCATGACTTTGTCCAGCAAACTGAAGAATCTCATCAGTGGGTCACATTTGCCAGTCCAGGAGAAATGATGACACTTTTGGAAAGAATGAACAAACTTTTCCATAATCTCATTCCCAGTTAAACTGGCAATGTAGAAGAGACATAACATCCGCATTACATTTGGGGCTTATATCTCACTAACCTTTTCAGTTCTAAGTGGTTTACATACATTTTGAAGGGGTAAAGAGATCAGAACATTCCTCTGAGAATTACAACTGTTTTTTTTTTTTTTTTTTGGGGGGGGGGGGGGGGGAGGTAGGTAAGAATCTAATTACAGTACATATTTCTTAAATATGAAGGTTTTTAAAATATGTTTTCAGAACACAAGATAAGATTGTGTGGGGGAATACATTCTGGCAATGTCTTTCCAAAGTCTGGCTGCTTGAATGGCGAGAGATCTGTTGAAGATCGCTAGTCTTTTTTTGCCCTTAGATGAGGGGGAAAGTGAAAAATTTGTCAGCTTCTTGTCTCCTTGATCTAGTTGAGGTTGAAAAGCAGAAATGGGGTAGTAGAAAGCTGGGGATCAGTGTTTTAAAGAGGAAACAGGCCAGCTTGAAAAGTATTCTCGCCTCAATGGGAAGCCAGTGTATTTTGATGTAGGAAGGGAAGGCACTGCCAGATTTTGATAGCCTGAAGATTAGTCTGATTGCTGTATTTTGAATGGTTTGAAGTCTCTTGAGTAAGGTTTTTGTGCATCTGAGGTATATTACATTGCAGTAGTCAAGTGCGGATAGCACCAGCGCATATACCAGATGTTCGTACTGGTTGATTTCAAAGTACTTCCGAATGGTGCAGAGATTTCTCATTAGGTAAAAAATATTTTTTGGCTAGGATGTTGACTTGTGCTCCCAGGGAAAGGGCACAGTCTATTTGAACTCCTAGGAGTTTAATGTTGGGAGAGAGATCAAAGTTTGCTTGGTTAACAGTAATTGACTTAGGGATTTGGTCTGGTATAGTGTTGAAGCATAAAAATGTTTTTTTTTTTTCAGTTTTTCCCCCACAGGGGAAGTTCTACTTAATGCAGGGGGGTTCCTTAGTTTCTGGTAAAGAACCAAGTCTGATGCTTTTTGTCTTAATGGGCTCGTTTCCCTTATCAGGAGATTTTGAGGAATAAGAGGTATCAAGATATACAGTTGTGGAATGTGGTTCAGATCCTGCAAATTCAATTTCAATACAGACAAGGAAAATAAAAGAATTTGGGTCTCTCTTAGTTAACCTACGTTGGAATTATTACCTTATAATCTGGAAAACACTGTGGGATAAGTTTGAGAGAAGCAGGTTGTGTGGAAGCTGAAGTATCATGAAATTATGTAGCGTGATGAACATTCCTGGAAGGAGTTGCTACCTAGATGGGATATGTTTAGAGTACAAATAAACCAGTTAGGCTGTACCTCGGGACCTTTTACCCCTGCACATACTTTTTTCAAATTATCTGGAAGTTATGATTTATTGATTTTAAATATACTGCCTTTTGCAAGGCAGTTTTACAATAAAAAACAATTCAATAGTAGGAAAGGAACTACAAAATGATGACAGGAAAGATAAGGGCAGAAATAAGAAATAGGAAGGACAGAGGTAGAGATGCTGCTAATTCAGATAACCAATAGCCAAGGTAAAATGGACAATGGAGTTAGGATTCATATGTGTTTGAAAACAGAAGGGGATTTTCAAACCGGGTTTGAATTTTGGAAAAGACATTTCAAAGTGAAGTTTTGGTAATGAATTCCAAAGGGATGGTACAAGGTGAAAAAATGCAGACAACTGGGTGATTTCCAAGTGAGCAGAAGACAGGGGAGGCAGATGAAGGCAGCAGTCATCTACAGAGCAAAGAACACGAGGAGTAACATAGTAAGTGATGGCAGATAAAGATCCATCCAGTCTGCCCAACATTCACACTCATTATCAATTCATGACTAAAATCAACAATGAACGTGATATTATATACTTGATCACGGTCTTTCTTTGGTGTTTCTGGGACAGACTGTAGAGGTCCACCCGGCTCTGTCCTTATGTTCCAACCACTGGAGTTGACGTCAAAGCCCACTCATCCTACCCAAATCCGTCCTGTCATTTACAGGACTCGGACTGTACAATCTGCCCAGCACTGCCCTTGGTTCAGGCTACTGAAGTTGCCACCGACACCCTTTCCTGCCCATCCTAATCTGGACTGCCATATACAGAACACAGACTTTCAAAGTCTGTGTTCTGTATATAGCAATGTAAGGAAAAATATGCGAGGAAATATATAAAAGAGAGTTTTAGAGAGTCTTATGCATTAAAGTAAGCACTTTAAACCTTATCCTATAGGCAACTGGTAACCAATAATGTTGTTTTAGAAGTAGGGAACATCCATCACTGCAAATCTTACACGTGTGTTTGATGGAAGTCTAGAACATTCTCAAAAGCAGCACCCATGCTGTGGAACAAAATGCCTACTGGACCATTATGGGTCATTTTGTAAAGCACTAATATCTTGGCTTTACTCATGTCAGAATAGTGGCTATACTGACGTAAGTGCAGGGTATTTGTGTAGTGTTTATTTGATAGTAATACAGGGTTAGGTCAAGAATAACCAGGAAATGTTAAAGTGTGGGAAAAGGAAGGTTTTGAATGGTGATTTCACTTGTCAGCTACTTCAATTATTTTCAGTAGGTGGTATACAAAAGCTTATATAAACAAACAAATAAATAAACAAGGTTTCATGAGGAAGTGAATTGCCTGTAGAGTCCTGGGGGTCTTGGGATATCTATCAACCATCACCCCAGTGCTGAGGGGCCAAGAAAGTTTGAAGGTGTGGCACAAGATCCAGCAGTTTCCTTCATTCCCTTTTGTGTTTCCAGCACTATCAGAATTGGCCTATTTTGGGCTACAATGCCATGAGCCTAAAACAGCTGCAGCCTGCCGCCTATGAGCAGACCTGAAGACAGGGTCCCCGTAACTTCACTGGGAAGCTCTGGCAGTGCCAGTGTCTCCGGATCCCCCGTCGCGAAAACCTCTTCGGCTATCCCGAAAGGGCTGAAAGAACTGGCCTCTATTCCAGAACCGAGGGCGCTGGGAACCTATTCCCTTACCCGGCCTATATCTGTGCGACTCCTTGAGGCGACCATGAGTCGCCGACCGAGGGACCAAACGGGATCTATCTTCAGGAAGCCGAGCCCCCTTGGACTCGCCCAAACCCTTGACCAGCTTTTCCAAGTCATCACCGAAAAGAAGCTTCCCCTGGAAGGGGAGCTGACTCAGATGCACCTTGGACGCTAAATCCGTCTCCCAGTGCCAAAGCCATAAGAAGCGGCACTCTGCCACTACCCAGAGCCAGGTTCTTCGTGGAGGCCCGAACCAAGTCATACATGGCATCCGCCAGAAAGGCAGTGCCAATCTCCAAACTGAAGACATCTGCAGCCTCATGACAGCAATCGTCCAGGACATCTGGAAGACGCTCAGCCCAGCGAAAACAAGCCCGAGCAACATAAACCCCACAAATGGCCACCTGCAAGACCAAGGCGGATACTGCGAAGGAGCACTTTAATAAAGACTTCATCCTGCGGATCTCTAAGGGATGCCCCACCCTCAACAGGGATGGCCGTCTTCTTAGTAACCGCTGTCACCAGCGTGTCCACCTTAGGGAGCAGAAAGGTCTCAAGATCTACTTGAGGGAGCTGATAAAGTTGAGCCACAGAGTGACCAATTCGCAAAGGCGAATCCGGAACTTGCCATTCCGCCTCCACCAGTCCTTCAAATCCTCATGATATGGAAAGGTCTGAGGAGGTCTGCAGAACCCTTTGAAAAGTGGATCCCCTTTTCTGGACACTTGAGGGGGGGTTCTCCGACACCAAAGTCTGGAGAACCTCCACCAACAGCGAGCGCAACTCTTGACACCGAAAAATACGCACTACTGACAGGTTCTCACCCAGATGAGCCCCAGAAGGCTCGTCCAGGGACCCAGAGTCCCAACACCCCAATATCCTCGTCTGCCTCCACCAGAGGCTCAGACCCGAGGGAAAGGACCTCCTCGAGGTCCTCTATGCCGGCCAGACGCGGCATCTTGGACCCATCCTGTGCTGGGAGAACTGGCAAACCCCCTGAAATCTCCTGCGGAAGTTCCCCCTTCAGTGATATGAGTGCACCCAAACTCAGGAAACTGTATTGTAGGCCTTATGAAAAAGCCAGGTTTTTACTGCAGTCTTTAATTTTTTTAAAGATGATTCGGCCCTGACCAAAATGGGGAGTTCCAGGCTGATGCTTCCTCCTTACCAGCTCACAAAGGCATTGAAAGTAGTTGTACACATGGTTTTCAAGGTATGGAGATTAACTGGGAATAGACATACAAAGATTTGGAAGGTTGCAGGAATTCTCTCAGACTTGCCCAGACATGGACTCTGAACAGGGCTGTGCAACAACCCAGGAGGAATATGAGAGGACTATAAATTCATCCCATACTGCTACTATCTATGCAAAACATTCAAAGTTGTATAGAAAGACAGGATATGGACAAAAGGGTATACACACACACACACACATACTTTTCCACTGTTTTCAGCAGGAGATCTATAAGATGATTACTACTACTACTTATTTCTAAAGCGTTACTAGACTTACGCAGCGCTGTACACTTGAACATGGAGACAGTCCCTGCTCAACAGAGCTTACAATCTAATTAGGCCAGACAAACAGGACAAACAAGAGATAAGGGAATATTAAAGTGAGGATGATAAAATAAGGGTTCTGAACAAGTGAATAAGGGTTAGGAGTTAAAAGCAGCATCAAAAAGGTGGGCTTTTAGCTTAGATTTGAAGACGGCCAGAGATGGAGCTTGACGTACCAGCTCAGGAAGTCTTGGTGGTTAAGGGCAAGGACTTCCAATTTCAGAACAGTCTGGAGTTTATGTTGGGGATGGCTTCTAATTTAGAATTTATTCTTGTGTACAGGAGTGCTAAACCTGCAACAGTGTGCTCTTGCTCTTCCCACTGTTTATAACAAATAGAAGAGGGTCTGGCATCATACGACCAAAAGCGAGAAGGGAGCGGGAAGTCTCATAGGAGCTAGGTTCCATTTATGGATGGATTGACAGTCTGGGAGGGCGGGATGGAGGTGTGAAAGCAGGCATTTAGGAGATACATTTGGTACAAAGTTACAGCAGTGAGACTGACAATGGCTGATAAGGGCGACCTATGAAGGATTAACGATGGATTATGGCTGGTACTCATTCTAAAAATGTCAATAAGCATAATTAAAAATTGAAGTTCCCTACTACCACAGCACTACTTTCATAATATAAAAAAGGTTTTATTTTAGACAGATGTGATTTCCAAAATTACAGCCCAATATGCTGATTCTTACAAAAAAATAAAAACAAAACACAGCCATCCCTTAAAAAGTTGCAGTTCAAAAACAACTTATTCTACCACTGCACAGGAGCATCCACAAATGCCCTACTGCAATACAGACTAAGAGTGACACCTCCTGTATACTACACTAAGCTTTAAGTGTGAACTCCCAGTTGCTTCTTAATCTTGAAAGTTCACTCGCTTCGGTCTTTAGGCTCTCGATACTTCCATTGGATATATTCAAAAACGTCCTCTTCACTCTGTACTGGGAGAGGCTCTCCAGCAACACCTGGAAAGACAATTTAAAGTTATACACTGAGGTGGCATAGTCCCTTGCTTTCCTGAAGAAGGTAGTGTCGTATTAACAGCAATGACCCCAAGAAACTCAACATCTGCTTTTTCAGGATTTCAAAAAAAAAAAAAAAAAAAAAAAAAAATGTTCATATTACCTTGGCCCCTAGAACATATGTATTTTTGATCTAATTTTTTCCTTAAATTTACTCTCTTAATTTCCCAGCTTCTAAATTAACAACATCCCCCCACCCCCCTTCCCTGTACCTCCCCATCCCTGGGTCACCTAAAGGCAAATTAATCAAATCATCCACACACAAGGGTGAACACTCTGCCCTCTCCCATCCTCCCGCAAGTCCTCAGTACCCAGCTAGCCACCCACATCTCATTCTTTCACAGCTCTGTCGCCCCATGGACACCAACTCCAGATCCCGCATCCAGTAGCATAGAGGGCGGGGTGGTGGGGGCAGTCTGCCCCGGGTGTACACTGCAAAGGGGTGCAGGGAGTAGCCGCACGGCTGTCAGCTCCGCTGGTTCCCTGCTCCCCCTGACGTTACATTCTGTTCTGGGGCAGCGAACCAACGAAACAGACAGCCGCATGACTGCTCCCTGCACCCCCAGGAGGTAAGAGCGATGCGCAGCAGCGATGCGCTTGCGGGGCGGAGGTGATGCGCAGAAAGATCCGCCCTGGGTGCCAGCCAACCTAGAAATGCCACTGCCCACATATTTTGTGCTTTCTCCAAACATCCATGTACCTGGGAAGATAACTCCACCTCCATCACTGTACCCATTTCTGACCACCACTGTGTGTCACTGTATATGCATTAGGTCTTTTCTACAAACCCAGAAGTATCTCCTAGATCCCAGAACTATCTTCCTAGCTAACTGAACTGAAGGCTCTTCCCCCAGCCCCGCCAGCAGCAAGGAGATTAACTCCATCTTGTACTCCAGAGGAACATCTGAGTGAACCTCTCTCTCCCCCAGTATTTCAACCAAGCATTTGCATATAATATGGAATAACATCCTTCGTAAGCCGCACCCCCTCCAACATACTTCACTATAATAGAGATGGGCACCCAGAAAGCATTTGTTTTGCGTTTGCATGAAAAGGAGTGTTAACAGCACACACTACATAGTGAGCACGCTTCAAGTGTGCTATTTGCACATAATACATGTCCTCTCGTGACAGAAGCAAGTGTGATCACACATGTGCATTCTATCTGCGCACTGAGTGTGCATAGTCCACCGTGGGGGGGAGGAGGGGAGAGCAGAGAGCGGACTGCTGATGGCACCTATTTTACAAGTGACAGATCGTGTGAAAAATAGGCGCCGGTGCTGTCAGAAGTCCGTTTGGGGGAGCAGTCGCTCCCCTGGCGACCCATCTACCTATGCCTCCGACTATACCCTCTACTCATAGCTCCAAACCATGCCGGAGTCAGGTAGCCACACACCAAAACTTTATATTGCTGCCCAACAATGGTCACACAAACAGCTCTTCTATACTGCTCAAGACATTGCCTATTTCCTTCCACAACTCTCTTTGCCACACTCCTTGGTCTCCCAGCTCCCCTCCTTCAAGTTGCTTATGCACACATTTATAAATCCTCCCCTTCACTCTTTTCCTTAAAAACACTTTAGTTTCCAGTGCTGTTGGCTCCCGAGCAAACCGTTCTTTATTACTCCTCTCTAAACAGACTCCATGCAATTTCTAAGTATCCATAGAGAAGCAAATGCGGCAGCCGAAATTCATCTTGAAATTCTAACCAAAGTACAAAACACCCCATTCTGAAATAACTGCCTGAATAAACGTTAACAGGGAAACCCTGCTCTGATTACATTCTCAAAACCTCCCACCCACCAGAGAACAGACTCACTCCTCTTCCCTATTATCCTTCACCATTCATTCGCTACTTCCAATCAGTGTTGCCATGTAGTCGTGGAAAAATAAGTTCTCTGTGTCCAGCAAATACAAGAGCAAATCATCCGCAAAGAGTAATTTTATACTCCTCTTTCACCACCCATACCTGCCTGATCTGTCCTTCCCTACATATTCTCTCCGTGAGACCACCCATTACCATCATAAAACGTGGCAACAAAGGGCACCCCTGCCTTGTTCCTTGGGAAAGCTGAAAAAAAATTGGACACATCCATTAACCATCACTCCACAGCTAATACAGTCATAACCCAAATACAAAACTTCTCCCTCAACCAACTGCACGATGAGATAAAGTCTATATATTCCCAACTCCACCCGACAAATGTCTTCTCAGCATTCAGGGTGAACAAAACCACCTCCTCTTTTTCCTTATTCCCTTTCTATAAAATCCATAATTTCCTATAAAAGTTATCACTCCTTCTCCTTCCTGCAACAAAACCCACTTAGATCTCTATGAACTAGAAGAGGCACCATTACCTTTAGTCTATTTATCAACACCTTCACATAAAGTTTTGTGTCCATCTTCACCATGGGTCAGTATGATACATAATTCTCTGCTCACTGTCCCTTCTTATGAATCACTGCAATATAGGACTGGGGCAGAACCTGTGTATCTAACAACTACCAAAACTACCATATCGCCCAAAGCCTTGTAAAAATCAGTGCCAAACCCATTTAATCCACATGCTTTTCCTGCCTTCAATTGCTGAATGGCATTAAGGATTTCTAAACGCCTACAAGTCTACATAGGTGCTTTGCATCTCTTCCAGAGTACTTGGGAGTCGTTATTTGCCCACAAAACCTTTCCAGGACCCCTCTTACCACTTTTCCCTGGTATATGTAAAGCTCTGTATAATAATCCTTGAAAGGATTTGCAGCATCTTTAGGCTTCTCCAATATCCACCCTCCTCATTTAATTACCTTCACCCCAGCTCTAAATTCTGATCCCTTGCATCTATCTGGCTATTAGCCTCTTCTCAACCTCTGGTCTAGCTTCCTTCTCAAAGTACATATGCTTCATCTGTGCCATCATATAAACAATCTTCTCCTGCAAGCAATGCATTAAGCTGCCCCCTTAGCACATAGTTCCGTGCCCTGGCAGCTTAAGTTCCCACTCGTTAAGTCTAATATTCACTATCAGTCGATCCTGTTCTTCCTCTTCTCTATCTATTGAGCACATGCACAAAAAAAAAAATCACATGCCCCAGCCATGAAAAATTTCCACATTTTGACCCTCATATTCTGTGTTATCGCCCTGGTCTTCCAGAGGATCCACTCCTTTGTGGCAAACTTGTGAAGCTTCATCAGCCTAGGGAAGTATTGGCCCAGCTCCATCCTAGAACCAAGTGCACTCTTTCCAAGAGTACACTTGGGTCCGTTTCACCCAATTTGAGCAGCTTAATAAGCATCTGCTCCAGAAATGTCAAGACATCTCTCCCCTCTGCCTACTCTGGCAAGCCCACGATTCAGATGTTGGACCACCTTAATCTGTCCTCTAAGTCTATAATCTTCTCCTGAAATGTCACAGATGTGCCAATGGTACCACCGCTCTGGACTCCCAGTTCTCCAGATCAAGTACTCTGTGCTCCAACTACTCCACTCTCTGCACTAGGCCCTCCTTATTTCAACTCTAGGCCAGAAATACCTGTCTTCACATCCCGTATCCCTTGGACAAAGTCTGAATGTATCTGTTGCAGCTCTAGTAGCACCCACTCCCAGTACTCCACCTCCTCCTGTGGTCTTGTCTGCACACCATTTTGCCCCTGCTCAACAGGCTACTCTGCACTGTTCACTTCCAGTCCTGGTGGCTCTTTACAAAATTCTGCTATCTGGCAGTCTGCACCATTCTTCATACACCTGGGCACCATAATGAACTGCTCATGGATCCAAACTGCTCAGCTGGGAATGAGAAAACTAAATCTCAAACTGATCAAGTTAGGGGAGTCCTATTAAAGTGTGACTGCCTCCATCAGCATCTTCCTGTATTTTTCTTACATTTCACAAATAGAAACACCAAAGCGGTTTTACACTATTAAAAATGAATGTTAGAATACAATACAATCATCATAACCCCAATACATAACCCAGCCCAAGACCTCACTATGTAGCAAGGTCTAAGGAATACTCCTGGTGGATATCCTAAAGCTCACTTCTGCAGGAGTTCCACAGGACCAGATCTGTGAACCTGAACTCACCTGTGACTCCCAGTGGACGGATTGTATATTCATTCAGTGTGAAGCCCATTTCTAAAGCATGGGCTCGCATATTCTTATTGAAAATGTCACTGCCTGTGAAATAGAGAACCCCACAGTAATACTGATCCTTTGGAATCAACCTGAACATGTAAAACAGATAAAAAGAAATACATATATAAATACGTGCATATAAAATTACTTAATACAACAAAAACTGACTAGCCACATCTGAAACCTGCAAGTCTGTCTTTTTTTTTTAATCATGTATTTATAATACATAAGATACAATTTACAAGTATTTGTTATATGAAAAAAAACAGGGATGCAATATAGAAAAATTAAACTCTTAATAAAGACTAAAACAAATAAGTAACCTTACATCATATTATACTTCCCTTCCTCAGACCACAAAATGGGGAGAGTGGCCACATATATGAGGAGATCAAATGAGGAAAAAAGGTAAAGCTAGCAAGCTTTATCAAAAATAGAAGAAAAGGCCATAACCTACAAATTATCCATTACTACACCATAATAGCAAGATGACATAACATTATTGGACACCCTTTTTAAATTTAAAAAAGATTTCAATTGTTCAGGCACAAAGAAAACATATTTTATCCTCAGATATCTTATAATGCATTTACAAGGATATGCCAGCAAGAATGTTACCCCAACCTTCTTAACGTCTTTTCTCATACATGGGAAAAGCTTTTGCCTATCTTGGGTAGGTTTAGCAACATCTGGGATCATCAAAAGTTTTTGACCACAAAAGTTTTGCCGTGCATTTTTAAAATACATTCTCATAACCGCATCAAGGTCTTGCTCAAATACAAACTAAACCAATAGTGTAGCTCTATCAGAAACCTCAGAGAACGAATCCTCCAATATTAAGGAAAAGTCTTTTAAATCCTTATGTTCTTGTTCATTGCCTTGTTCACATTTTTCATAGTCCCCCCAGATCAATTTTTTTGTAGGTACCTGCTGTCTTGCCTACATGAGGGAGGTCACAAATCATAACAGAAATCTTACCTGAAGTGCACCAAGAGATTTTACCTCAGTGAATTGTATGTAATTGCCTTACTTTGAAAAGCAGAAGTGTAGGTATACACCTTTAGGATCATGGTGCCATGAGAAAGGCCCAGGGAGGGGGTAGGGGTCTAAATTGCTGACAACATTAAACTTTCAGGTACCAAAATGTGGCCCTTTGGAAGAGAAGGTGTAGATGAAAACTGCTTCCATTGAGCTACGTGGGTGCCTGATAAAAAGGTCTGTTGGATTAAACTATGTGGAGGCAGCTATAAATGGCCCTCTTGGAGTGTCAACATTGTTGAAAATTCTTAAGGACAGCATAAAAGGAGGGTGGACCCCTTTTAGCTTCAGTTTTCCTTAACTGCAAATGAGAGACGGTAGATCTGATCTTGCTTGCTGAAGGATGAAAAATCTGAGGGGGATGAGTAATGGTCACACAGGAGGGAGTGTTCAGACATGCTCAGAGTTCTTCTAGTCTCCAGGAGAGAAAATCCATCCTGGCACCATCAGGAACGTTACCCATGTGTGTGGCTGATTATATCCTGCTTGCCCATGGAGAATATTACATTCTTCTTCATTTTACCATTTCTTATTATATATCTTACCCATATTTCCCCTAATACTTTCTCCTTTTGTCTCCCTTCCTCTCCATGTCTTCCAGTCCCTCTAGCCCCATCTTCTAGTACCATCAATTAGCTGAAGAGATTTGACAGCAGCTGCAGACCCCCATGGTGTAACGAGGGAGTAAAGTATTTATCACTACATTCCCTTTGCTCCTTTCTGTATCATCTGCTGGCAGGAGCCACACTACCCTTGAAAGCAGCTGACAGGTACAGGGAAGAAAAGAGGCTCTCTAGAAACTGAAGTTGTGCTGACCTGGTTCCAAAGGTCTGCCTGTTTCATTTGTAATAAGACACTAGATAAATTACTGCACTGTGTATAGTTCACTAGATGTACAACATTACCTGATGTCAATTCTTCTAAATGGATAACTCTCTCCACTTTCACCGTGTAACAGACACACCCCCTGGGAAGGAAAATAAACAACGTTAACCAAATTTCTCAAAAGACATCTCAATTCACCTTGAGAGACCAATTGTCAAAGCAGTTCATCTGGATAAAGCGATTTGCCTGAATATTTTCCCTTCAGAGAAGCTAAAAGGTGCATATGTGCTTCACAACATTTAGCTGTATTAAGCAGGCCTATTTCTTTTTTTTAGGCAGATTTAGGTCTGGGGAGTAAAAAGTGCGCATACTTGGCATTTTCTAAGGTACACATACTATTGTATCCTACCTCTTCCTTGCCACCAGGAACATACAGAAGGCATAAAAGCGAGGACACATTACGCCAGTTATCCTTTTTAAAGAAACACTGATGAAGCACCATGAATTGCTTCCTGAAGGACAAAACATTTACCAAAAAAAAAAAAAAAAAAAGCATTGTATGATCATAATCATAGCATAGGGTTGTGTATTTCCTTATCATAACTTCATTTCAATTATCAGCATATCCTGGATAACAAGAGTGCTACCTGAAATGGAATAGATGATACAGCAAAATATCAAGAGGAGCAACTGAAAAAAAATTACTGGAAAAAAAAAAGATTTTATAACTAGGATTAATATAAAGACTTGGATTTTACAATTTAGACTCATTACTTGCTTTCCCCCCCCAAATCTGAGCTCAAGGTGATTTGCATTCAGTTACTGAAGTATTTCCCTGTCCAAGTGAATTTAAGCTGGACCTGAGGCAATGGAAGGTGAAGTGACAATTTAATTTAGGTGCTCATTTTGAAGGCACACAGACCTACAAAGTTACATGAGCCTCCAAACACACTTAGGCAGAGCTGCTCATTGCACTCCTGTGAGATTTTCTGCTACATTTCATCAAGGAAAGGGGGAGAACTATACAACATGTCCAATTCCAGTTGTAAACCAGTCTGCTGCTAACAGCCAACGTGAACACAGAGAAATCTCAAAGACAAAAGAAGCTGGTAGGCATTTCTTTTACAATCAAAAAGGAAAGATGGGCGCTTTACAAGGGTAACAAATAAAAGCTCACACAAACTCTCACAAAGCAAATGGAAAAATTAATGAGGCATTAGACACAGACTGCTATCTACAAGGAAGATCAGGCACAACAGATCCCAATTTAGCTACACTATGGATGCATGTTTGTTTGACATGACATGAGAAATGTTGATATTTCCCATGTCTTGTATTATTAAACTGAAATTTCAGGTAATTTCCCTATGTGTGCTATTGCTCATCAGTACAGGGGGTGCAAATGTACCCCCAAAAATCTTCATTGCAGCTCCTTTGCACCACAGGTGAAAGCCGCATGAGAAAGCTCCAAGTCCCCGAATGGTTCAAGTAGGTCTGGAAACTCGGGGCTTTCCCTAATTTGTGGAGGGAGCTTTGGTGTTGGTCAGGCAGCAGCGATCCCCCAACCACTGCTTCCCATGCCAGCTCCGCAGTTCTATTGATGACAGTATCAAAAAGTACATCCAATCAAATGCACATACAACAATACATATGGGGTACGTACAACAGAAAAAAATGAAAAGCAATCTGTCATCGGATATTTTACAAATTTCCCACCCTATCCTAATAGCACTCAGAAAACTATCGACAACCCCAGTAATAAGACTAATCCAAGAAATGAAATGCAGTTAGTCTGTACAAGACACAAAACCTGTGATCAAACTAACTTATATAGACGTCAAACTAGGGGACAATAAAAGTGCTTACGCTAAGCATATACTATCACATCTAGTTCTACAAACCCAACCTCCCTCCACCCCAACCCAATCCAATTCATCCCACCCCTATCCTTTCTCACTAAGAAACTGTGCGTGTAGGTGAACAAAGTATCCGTTAACAAAAAAAAACCCTTGGTGTGTAATACATTGCATACCCCCAAACTCTGAGAGGGAATTAACTACTAAACTTCACCCCCGGGTATGCAAAGAGTGTATGAAAGGTCCCCAGAAGGAGAGGAAACATTTTCAACATTTATTTATTACATTTGTACCCCGCTCTTTCCCACATACAGCAGGTTCAGTGCGGCTTACATAGTAAAAGAAAGCATCTTTCATGGTAAAGAATACAGTAAAAACAAGGAAATGTAGGAACAAGCGTGCTCCCCGGCGCTCAAATAGCATCAGCCCATGAAATCTATTGCGCCAGTGCCAATAATCTAGAGGGGAATCACTTTTCCAGAGGCTTAGAATAATGTGCTTGCCTATTATACATTACTTACAAATCAGTTGCTGGGCAGTTCTACTCTGCAATGCTAAGAATTCATATTTATCCAAAAGAGCTCCAAGGGGGGGTAAATGGAACGTGTGAGCCCAACAGAAGTTCCAAATATTGAAAAATTGTAGACCAAAATTTCTGCACTAAAAAACAATCCCAGAGGAAATGAAAGGAAGAGCCCTGGGTGCACTAACATTTTGCACACAAAGGTGTGTCAGCACTCCCTATTTTAAAGATTTGAACTTTGGTGAGATATGAGCTTCACAGTTCTAAATGGTGACCGTAAACTCTCATGAGACTACTGCGAGATGTCGCAGCCGCCATTTTGATTCTCTGAGCTGGCACGGTTAACAGCGACTGGGGATTGCTGCTGCCCGAGGGAGAGAGGTGCTGCATCGGGGGCAAGGGGAGAGAGGTGCAACAAGCTGGGAGAAGGGGAAAGGCTGCACGTGGATAGGAGGGCAGGGAAGGGAGAGAGGGAAAGGCTTGGATAGGAGGGGAGGGAAGTGGGAAAAGCTGCATATGAATGGAAAGGGGGGAAATTGCTAAACTTGACTAGGAGGGCAATGAAGGGGGAGAGGCTTCATATCAATGGAATGGAGGGGGGAAATATACAAGGATAGAGGGGAAAGAAGAGGGGGAAATGCTGCACTTGGATAGGAGGGCAGGGAAGGGAGAGGGGAAAGACTACATATGAATGAAAGCGAAATGCACATGGATGGAATGGAAGGGAAGGAAAGGCTGCTTATGAAAGGAGGGAAATGCATATGATAGGATGGAATTAATTGAAAGGGAAGGGAAAATGCTGCACATGGATAGGAAAGCAGGGAAGAGAAGGGGGAAAGGCTACATATGAATGAAAGCGAAATGCACATGGATGGAATGGAAGGAAAGGCTGCTTATGAATGGAAGGGAAAGGAGGGAAATGCATATGATAGGATGGAATTAATTGAAAGGGAAGGGAAAATGCTGCACATGGATAGGAAAGCAGGGAAGAGATGGGGCAAAGGCTGCAGTTGGATAGGAGGGCAGGGAAGAGATGGGGCAAAGGCTGCAGTTGGATAGGAGGGCAGGGAAGGGAGGGTGGAAGGCTGCTTACGAATGGAACGGAGGGGGGAAGGCTGCATATGAATAGAACAGAGGGGGGAAATGTACAAGGATAGAAGGGAGGGGGAGCGGGGGGGGGGGGGGGGGGAGAACGCTGCACTTGGGATAGGAGTGCAGGGAGAGGGGGAAATGTGCATGGATGAACGGAATGAAGAGGATGAAAGGCTGCATATGAAGGGAAAAGGAGAGATGTACTGCACATAAAGAGAAGGGAAGAAGGAAAGCTAGATAAATTTGAGAAGGAGGCAGAAAAATTGAAGAAAGCTGAATGTGAAGAGGAAAGGAGGTGAGAAAAAAAACTAACAAATGAAATGGAAAGGAGGTCCTGGAAATAGAGTTAAGAGCACAGACAGAGGAAAGCAGAACCAGAGACTGGGGACAAGACGATTAGAATAATAAAATCAACAGACACCAAAGGTAAGAAAAATGATTTTATTTTTACATTTGTACCCTGCACTTTCCCACTCATGGCAGGCTTAATGCGGCTTACATGGGGGCAATGGAGGATTAAGTGACTTGCCCAGAGTCACAAGGAGCTGCCTGTGCCTGAAGTGGGAATCGAACTCAGTTCCTCAGTTCCCCAGGACCAAAGTCCACCACCCTATTTTCAGTTTAGTGATTGAATTATGTCAGGCTTGAGAGTTTAGAACTGTCAGCTTTATTTTGCACTGTACAGGATGACATGTATTTCTTTCCATTTCTCTGGTATTGTATGACGAGCAGAGTCTGGTATCTCTGCTTTCAGTTTTTGTCTGCATGTTTTTTGCCATTCCCTATTTTGTATCAGCTGAGAGTCATGTTCTACATCTCCAACTGAGGTAAAGGATTTTGTAGGCATGTGGTGTCTTTTTAGGATTATGTAACAGTCCATCTTGTTCCAGTTTCCCAGTACCAGGTTATTTTGGTGCTCTAGGGTCTGTCTTCATAGGTGGGTTAGGGCTATTATTGGTAAGTTTTCTATATAGGTTTTAAGTGCCTTTTTGCAGGGTTTTGTGTTATATTTCAAAGTGTCTGGCCTATTTGAAAAATAAAAATGCTCAGAACTAGTGGGGTTTCCTCTTATCGGCTGGCACACCTAACCAGACAGGTTTTCATACAATGCCTCCTTGGTATACAGACTTACTTCATGCATCTTCACTGCAGATATCCCAGAAACCCGGCTGGGTGTGCCCCAAGGACTGGGTTGAGAAGCACAAATTATCTGGCAGTGGAAGGAGTGTGTGCTTTCCCGAGTTGATTGTCATAACTTGAATATTTTTTATGTGGCCAGTTGTAAGGGGGTAGCTTTGTTGTTGGGGAATATGAATTTATGATACAGAACTGGAGAGTCAAGGTTTATATTGAGATTCTGACTAATCCTGTAGAGCAGCGGTTCCCAAACTGTGCACCACGAAACCTTGGTGTGCTGCAGCGAACTCTCAGGGGTGCCACGGCAAATCCTGAACTCCCTCCCAACACCCGAACCGCTGCTGCTCCCTCATTATGTCTCTTTTTCTCTTCCCTTCCCCATGCTCCGTGAGTCCTGCATCTCTCCTTCTCCCTCCTGCCGTCTCTCCTCTGTAGCCCCAGGCCCCTGTAGCTCTCTGGTAGAAGCGATTGAGACAGTTTTCCACCAACGTCAGAGCTGCCCTCTTCTCTGGAGCGTCCCACCTGCTTTGATGCAATTTCCTGTTATCCGTGTAGGTGGGACGTGCCTGAGAAGAGGCCCCGATGCTGACATTAAACTTTCTTAATCATTGTCACTGTTGGAGAGGTACAGGGGACTGGGGATATGGAGGAGAGTTGGCGAGAGGAAGAGATGCAGGGCTCATTGGGAGTGGGGAAGAGAGACTTGATTGGAGGAGAAAGATTGATGGGGAGAGAAATCAGACTGTTCAGAGGGTGGGCAGGCCTGGAAGAGAGAGGATGAGACGTGGCACTCAAGTGCGGTAGGGTGGGCAGGGCAGGATAGTACGGGATGAAGGGGAAAAAAAGAAGGGAGAAGCTGAATATGGGGAGAGACAAGGACAAAGAAAAGATGCTGGGCGGGGAGGAGTAATGGGACAGGAAAAGGGGGAAATGGAGACATGGGGGGGGGGGCAAAGAAGGCCCCCCCCCCAGGCTGCTCCAGGTGAAGGTGAGCAGTGAGAAAAATGCGGGGGAGGGGGGCAGTACAGAACTGTGGGGGCGGAGACCTATGTGGCTGGGGTGGGGGGTGGGTAGGTGATATGAAACATTACTCAGACACTAAGGGTGCCGTGAACCGAAGTAGTTTTGGCACCTCTGCTGTAGAGAATCCAAACTTCATGCCCACATAGAAGAATTTGTTGAACGGTGCTATCAATTATATAATGATGGTTTTACTGGGTAGTTTAAACAGGCTGGAGGGAGGAGGGTTTCTTTTATGAATACAAGATTACTAATTTAAAAGTGTGGGGGGGGGGGGGGGGGGGGGATTATGTATGGAAATGTTGTTTCAACTTGCCCCATCCCACGTATCTAGCTTGCCACCCCAAATATTTAAGTCTAGAGACACCATTGCTCATCAGTACACATTATTGGCTCAATACCGTGCAGTCTATAGGCACAGTATTGAAGAACAGTATGCACTCTGGCTCAATAATACTCACTAGTGATATAGCCCACTGAACCAAAGTCTAAACAAAAGGAGAACTATAAATTACAAGCGAAAGGAAAACTTTTTAGTATGCACACCCCTAGCATATACATGAGCACTGGTTCAGGCTAAGAGCCATAGAAACACATGGACAAGAAAGCACTGGCCGTGGCTAAGAACAGAACTAGATAGGTGAAATGGTATTGGAAGTGGAGAACAGCAGAAACATACTTTAGAGAAACTATCCGTAAGCTTGTATATTTGAAAATGAAGCATACTCACAAAGTTCTCTCCTACCTATAAACACAAGCCCAGGAATGCTAAAAAGTATGTGCAACAGCTTTAACTGCACAACTCTAAAGTTACACAGAAAACCAAATAAAGCCTTGGTATATGTAAAGTTCACGATTTATTTCTTTTCAACACAACTGCTCTTCAGTGTTTGTTACCAAAAACATAGGTAGGAGCAAAGGAGCCTTACAGTTTAATAGTATGCAAAAGGACTTAATCACAAAACCGAAAACACATTATTTCTAGTCACAGTTTTGCTGTGGTTAGAGTTTCCTTGTCAGCAGCTAATGATACATGACAGCTAGATCTGGGAAGAAGTACATTAGGAGGGTCAGGTTGCCTATGGTCTCTGTCTTACTTTGATCTAGCTATGAAGTATAACTCTTACCAGGAAATCAAAGAACTAGCTTAAGCAAATCAGAGCTTTTTATGCGTCAGCCAGGGAATAGGAAGCCTCTCTGGAAGGGTGAGCAAGAGGTTCCAAACAGGTACTGAACAGGTAGAAACAGGCGAATGAGGAGCGTCTGGCAGATCAAGGAGCTCAGAAGACACAGGCGCGCTCACAGGAAGGAGTAGAAGAGATAAGAAGAAATGAGAGGGAGAGGCAGACACAGCACCGGCATACACAGTGATCTTTCAATTGAAGTAGCAGTGACACACGGAACTGGTAGCTTCAATCAGACTGTACTAAAGCAATTCAATTTTAGAACAAGCTTAAGATCTCTGAATTCCTTTTTGCTTAGCTAGCTGTTAATGGGGTAATTTTATAAAGTGATGTCCGTGAGTAAAGTATCTTTTACATTCAGAAAATGTCTCTTATAAAACTGTAATCCAAAACACTCTAGAAAGTTTGACAAAAGTTAGTTTGTGTGTATTTTATCTCCCGCCTGAAATAAAAGGATTCAAATCAGGAAATCCATTTATATTTATATTTATAACCGGAACCTCAGAACTCCAGATAGGGAAAATACATATGGAGGGGCATAATCGAACGCCTATCTCCATGGGTGTCTATCTCCAAGAACAGGTACGTGAAGGGGCGGGACAGACTGTAATTTTGAAAAAGATGGGCGTCCATCTTTTTTTTCGATAATACGGTTTGTGCCAGGCAAATGCATCGGATTTGTGCGGATTTGAGCTGGGCGGTATCGTTTTTCAGCGATAATGGAAACCGAAGGCACCTAGCTCAAAAACGAACAAATCCAAGGCATTTGGTCGTGGGAGGGGCCAGGATTAGTAGTGCACTGGTCCCCCTCACATGCCAGGACACCAACCGGGCACCCTAGGGGGCACTTGTAACAATTTAAAAAAAAAAATTAAAATACCTCCCAAGTCCATAGCTGAAGCCAACGATAAGGACTACTAAATTGTGGAGTTTAGTGGTGCCCTTCCTGAGGCAGCCAGAAATTTGGCGAAACAAGGCACACTTGTTGAAGGGTGATATTTGGATATTTCATGAGTGAAAAGAAGAAGCGCTGGATCTTTAACAAGCTCTCTCCTCCTCCAAGCCACGGACAGTGAAAACCTCCAGGTTCTATTAAATTCTCAGTTATTTAGGAAGCACTCCTGGCCAGGACACTTGGATGTTCTTGCATTAAGTACGAGTTTTTGCAGATGATTCTTTTTTTCTTTTTCTCCCTTTAGGAACCAATGATAATAGCTCACTTCCAATTTGATATATTTATAAATGATTTAGAGATGGGAGTAACTAGCGAGGTAATTAAATTTGCTGATGACACAAACTTATTCAAAGTCGTTAACTCGCGACAGGATTGTGAAAAATTACAAGAGGACCTTACGAGACTGGGAGACTGGGCGGCTAAATGGCAGATGATGTTTAATGTGAGCAAGTGCAAGGTGATGCATGTGGGAAAAAAGAACCCGAATTATAGCTACGTCATGCAAGGTTCCACGTTAGGAGTTACGGACCAAGAAAGGGATCCGAGTGTCGTCGTCGATAACACACTGAAACCTTCTGCTCAGTGTGCTGCTGCGGCTAAGAAAGCGAATAGAATGCTGGGTATTATTAGGAAAGGTATGGAAAACAGGTGTGAGGATGTTATAATGCCGTTGTATCGCTCCATGGTGCGACCACACCTTGAGTATTGTGTTCAATTCTGGTCGCCGCATCTCAAGAAAGATATAGTAGAATTGGAAAAGGTGCAGCGAAGGGCGACTAAAATGATAGCGGAGATGGGATGACTTCCCTATGAAGAAAGACTAAGGAGGCTAGGGCTATACAGCTTGGAGAAGAGACGGCTGAGGGGAGACATGATAGAGGTATATAAAATAATGAGTGGAGTGGAACAGGTGGATGTGAAGCTTCTGTTCACGCTTTCCAAAAATACTAGGACTAGGGGGCATGCGATGAAACTACAGTGTAGTAAATTTAAAACAAATCGGAGAAAACTTTTCTTCACCCAACGTGTAATTAAACTCTGGAATTCGTTGCCGGAGAAAGTGGTGAAGGCGGTTAGCTTAGCAGAGTTTAAAAAGGGGTTGGACGGTTTCCTAAAGGACAAGTCCATAAACCGCTACTAAACGGACTTGGAAAAATCCAAAATTCCAGGAATAACATGTACAGAATGTTTGTACGTTTGGGAAGCTTGCCAGGTGCCCTTGGCCTGGATTGGCCGCTGTCGTGGACAGGATGCTGGGCTCGATGGACCCTTGGTCTTTTCCCAGTATGGCATTACTTATGTACTTATGTAATAATAACATCTACCTTTAGTAGGTAGGTGGTCAGGGTTCATGACAGGAGGTTGTATGTGGATTTATCAGAGATTGTTTGGCTTGTGTGTGAGTGTTAGTTTGTAGGGGGGGGGGGGGGGGTTCTAGCATATTGATTTACATGTTTCCAGTCCTGATCGTTTTTTTTCCCGGTCAGTTGGTTTGTTGTATGGTGCCTCCCACAGGTTTGAATTTTTGGAGGAAAAGAGTTTTTTTAAATCATCCGATTTTCTTGCATTAAGTACGAGTTTTTGCAGATGATTCTTTTTTTCTTTTTCTCCCTTTAGGAACCAATGATAATAGCTCACTTCCAATTTGATAGTGGTTTTGCAATACCATCCAGCTTATTTTCGAAAGAGAAAGACGCCCATATTTTGACCCAAATCGGGAGATGGGCGCCCAAATCGGTATAATCGAAAGCCGATTTTGGGTGTCTCCAACTGCAATCTGTCGCGGGAACGGACAAAGTTGACGTGGTGTGTCAGAGGCGTGGTGAAGGCGGGACTGGGGCGTGTTTATCGGAGGAGAGATGGGCGCGCTCGGCCGATAATGAAAAAAAGAAGGGCGCCAGAAGCGAGAATTTGGGTCACTTTTTCTGGACCCTTTTTTTTCACGAACAAGTCCCCAAAAAGTGCCCCAACTGCCCAGATGACCACCGGAGGGAATCCAGGATGACCTCCCCTGACTCCTCCAGTGGTCACTAACCCCCTCCCACCCAAAAAAAAGAACTTTAAAAACTTTTTTCTTCCAGCCTGTATACCAGCCTCAAATGTCAAAATATGGCAAGGCACATTTACCTGGTGTTTATGCCCAGATATTCAATGTCAGGCTATTTCTTAACTGGCTAAGTTGATATTTGGAGATAGCGGGTTAAGTTTAAACAGGCGAAAGATATTCCAGCTAGTCAAGCAGCCCAACGTGGCTGCTTACAATAGCCGGCTATCAAACATATAAACGGCAAATGACTGACTCACCTGCAAATGCGCAGTAGAGACTTCCCTCTCTGTCCCGCCCTCGCGTCAAGACGTGATGACGTCAGAGGGCGGAACAGAGAGGGAAACGGAATCGGAGTCACTGTCGGACGTTGCTGCCTGGAAACGAACATCGCGCGCACTAACCTCCACCCTCCCCCCCCATCCCCGCCGCCGCTCCCGCCCTCCTCTGTATCAGGCCCCCTGCACTGACCTGACAGCGCCTCTCACCTCCGTGTGGAAGCGCTGCAGGCAGCTGCAGAGCGATCTGCTGCTGCCTGCAGCGCTTTCACACGGAGGTGAGAGGCGCTGTCAGGTCAGTGCAGGGGGCCTGGCACTGAGGGGGGAGGGAGTGGCGGCGAGGAGGGTAGCTGGAAATCTCGCCCGTTTTTACGAGCTTAACGGCTAGTGCAATGAATATTTGGGGATAGCCGGCTATATCACGTGATACAGCCAGTTATCTCTTAACCGCTAACCAGGAATATTCAGTGGGAGATAGCTGGCTATCCCTCTGCTGAATATTGCCAGATAGCCGGTTAAGTACCATCTAACAAGCCAGGTGCCATTCTTAGTTGGTTAAATGGTTTTGAATATCATGGGGAGGAACGACTGCATGGCTTAACCTTATGGAGAAACCATCTGCATGAACTGCTAAGGATGGAAAGAATGCCAGCCTTGAATACATACATTTTTGAAGATGTGTGATCCGTTTATGTCTCTTAACTCCTAGATTACTCAGTGGGCTGGTCAATTCTTTGGCTGTGTGAGGCAAAGGGGTTACATATTTGGAGAAAGGTAGGGATAGAGGGAGGAGCAGATAGGGGAAAGAAGTGAACTCAAATGTTGAGTTTCAATGTGTGTACAGCCATTAATGTACTGATGTAATGTTGGAATGGTAGTTCAATAGTTTTGGTACAAAAGGAACGTTGTCTAATGGTCTCTACAATAAGAAAGACAAGTGTCATCTATACTAGGATACTGTATCCAATATTCAGTGCATATATCCGCTATGCAACATTAATGAACCAACAGCACTCCACGAATTAAAGGTATTCAAGGCCAATTAAATTGTAAGGTTGTAAAACATCTCATCTTATCTTCATATTTCATGGCCACACAAAACCAGAATCAACCTGAATGTATTTCTGTTAAAGCTTAACTGAAACAGCCAAAATTCTTTGAAGAGTTTCTTACCCAATTTTTAACCTAAATCTTTGAACCCAAAGTCAGATGAACTGCACACACACACACACACTCACTCAGGATACTCACCATGAATTTTGTGTCTCCTTTTGACAGTGTGTCAGTGACAAAGCCAGTCTTCTCCAGTCGCTCAACAACTTGATGTAAAAGCTTTGGCTGCAGAAATAGCCAAAAGATAGTCATTAATTGGACATACCAGATAACAAGAGAAGTGATGTTGTGTATAAGCATCTCACTCATGAACTAGGACACATAAATGGATTGTGAAAGACTTGGAATTGATAACAAGGAAGAACTCCAATAGGAAATCAGGAGTAAAATGAGGACTACCACTCTGAATGAACTGTAAGATCTAGTTAAGCTCCATTTGATTACTGTTCTACAGCCCTTACAGAAGTAAGAGTCTGATTTACATTCCATACATGCTGGGGTGGTGAGCAGGCCCTAAATCTGAGAAAATATTGAAAACTCTGCAGTACTGATGCTTGAATCTTTCTTCTGTTCTAGGTCTTAAATGGATTCAAACTGAACGATTTAAGAAACCAACGCTTTCTACCTACCTTTAAAAGCTTTAAGCATATGACACAATAATACAGGAATTCCTGGCAGACAAGGGTCTCCTGGCCTGCCCTTTCTGCCTAGCTGTCCTTTGACTGTATCAAAGTAGACCCTACTTGATCTGTGGCTGTCTCTCTCCTTTGTTCTCCCTGTGATTCTCTGGATTTGCTGCAGGTGATTTCAAGCATCCACTATCCCCTCAGTAAATAACTAACTTAGACCAGTTCCTCATATTTTGTTTAACTGTACACAGAAACTGCTTTGAGTTTAGCCACCCCTCTATTTATTCTAACTGAATTTGTACTACCCATCTTGTCTCCATCTATATATTTGCACTTGGCCCCTGGCTACAGAGTAAGGTGTCTCATTGTATTGTAGGAACAGCATTAGAAGTCATTTGAATGTTCTAATGTGTACTTATTAGGTGTTCCACTGCTAGTATGCTGACATCATATTATATCTATTTTATTTGAATGTTCTTCCATGTAGATGGATTAGCTCCTCATTACTAGCACTTAGCCAACACCCGACAGTGGCCAGCTCCGTTTCACTTCTATGGCTTCCTTGGGGGCTGTGCTTTGACATTTACTGATTCCCAAGGATGGTGTCATTCATTTCAATGTACACATTACATCCTATATGTCGTGCTCAAGAGCAGGTCGACTTTTTTTCTTTTAGAAATAAGACTAACATAAGTGTTTTCGGAATAAACCATGAATAAAAGTTATTTGCAGTAAGAAACTGAAACAAATACACAAAAAACAAATATATGTTTTAAAACTAAGGACTAAAATTTGATAAATAAAAATGGATTAAAAATGTTGAAAAAATATACTACGAGGTTTCAAGACCAACGATGATCACCACAACCCCAGTGCAAGATGCTAGAACTCAAGTTGGTGTTCGGGTGTACAGTGCAATCCGCTTAAGTGCAAGGGTTTGGGACCAAAGAAATACATGCAGTTAACCGGAGCGTGCACTTAACCATTGTGACCCAAAGCAGCTTGACATCTGATAAACATATGTACAGTACTGCTTATCATACTGACGTTATACAGTCTCTGTTAACTGACGTTAGGCTTATTTGAAGTAATCAGTCATAGTCCTCTGTACACTATTATGTCTGTGAATTCCAGAGACTACGTCTGCCAGATGGTAAAAAACTGTCATAGCACTGACATCCAGTGGCCTCCAGATAGGCCCGCACGGTGTTGAGACTCTCCAGCGCTCTTGCAAAAGTGATAGGAGGTTGTTTCATCAGCATGTGCCTCGCTGCTCATTTCATCATCTGTTTCATCATCAGCCGTTGCCTGAGTGTAGGCGCATATCTCGACATCAGTGCTGTCGTCAGCTGTTTGTAGATCGTAATCAAAAGCTACGTAGTGATGAAACTCCTCTTTAGTAACACAGGCTGGGATGTCAATAGCCTGTTCATCTGACGCATTTGCAACAGCTGCATCTGTTTCGCCCCTCTCCACATCCTTAAAGCTTGCCCGCTTGTAGCAGTTCACAATGGTTGCCTGTGTAACATGATTCCAGGCCTCTTTCTGCATATGTTGGGAATCCAACTGTGATAGATTATGAGCCAGTTCAACAGCACGTTTATCCTTGCCAGTCTGGTCATCCATAATGCTCATCAGACGACGTAGTACAAGAGCCCAATAATGTTTTTTAAAATTGGCTATTATGCCATGATTCATAGGTTGGATCAGAGAGGTAGTGTTTGGTGGCAGGAAGACCACCTTGACGTTAGACAGCCTGACATCATCACTGTGTGCAGCACAATTATCACAAAGCAACAAAACCTGACGCTTTTGTGCCCTCATTCTAGTGTCTAACTTCTTTAGCCACTGCTTCCAAATTTCCCCAGTCATCCATGAATTTGCGTTAGCCTCGTATGACACAGGAAGTCGCTTAACATTCTTGAAGCAAGGGGGCTGTTTGCTCTTTCCAATGACGAGTGGCTCCAACTTCTCATTCCCATCCATATTGCAGCAAAGGAGGATCATCAGTCGATCCTTCGACGCTTTACTTCCTGTAGTTTCAGCTTGTTTGAATGCAAGTGTTCCATCAGGAATCGCTCACCAGTAGAGACCGTTTTCGTCTGCATTGAAAATGTCACGAGGTGAAAACTCGTTCAAGATGGTAGGAAGAACTGAAACAACCCAATTTTCAGCACCAAAGTCATCAGCGTCTTGTTTTTCACCATGCTGTTTCTTGAATTTTATGTTGTTCCTCTCCTTCCATCTTTCCAACCATCCAACAGTGGCTTTGAATTCAGTTAGTCCAAGACTTTCAGCTAGCTGATTAGCTTTCTCCATAAGCAGTGGACCACTGACAGGAAACTGTCTGCTCCTGACTTGAGAAAACCACTGAAGAGCATCTTCTACATCCTCAGCTTTTCACACCCGTTTGCGTTTCCCTGTGTGGATTTGTATTGTTTTGCCAGTCTTCCAGGAGCTCTTTCTGCTTCAAGATATGTGAAATTTGACTGGGATTGACACCATATTCTTTAGCAAGATGCTTGACTTTGTTTTCTAATTTTTTTAAAGAACTTCTATTCATTCAGCCAGTGTTAAAGTCTTACAGTTGCGCGATGATGACGACTCCAGTGTACACTCTAACAACTTTCTTTCGCTTAGTCTGCCTGTGGCAGTTAACCAATGAGATTTCAAATATATTGCCCCTTTGTCACGTGCCAATCGGCTTCCATATTCCATGCATGCGCTTATGCAGAGTCTTTCCTGTAGCGAAGCGGCTTAAACCATGCATATAAGCGAATCTTGCACCTATCAGTGGTGCGCTAAACCAAAGTTTATCCCCATAGAAATTGATGGCGCCAAAAATGGGACCGAAGTACGGCATGCAGTTAAACAAAGCATGTGCTTATCCGACGTGCACTTAAATGGAATGTACTGTATTGAGGTCTTTTCCTCGTGCTTGTAAGATTAGTAATATATATCTTGCATCAATACTGGACTCTTCAACATTTTTGTCTAATTTGATTTTTTAGAGCCACAGTTATTTTTCTCTTTGTGTTACTGTACAAATAAAATATGACAGACAGCATAGTTTCTAAGGGCTTCTTTCCCCTAATAAAGGTCTCTGGAAGAAATATTTTGTACATGTGATCACAAGTCTGATCTACTGCGCTTAGGACACACATGCCTAAGAAAGTCAGTTGTGCAAATGATGACAGTCACCTGTTTCGCTGATTCGGAGGTGAAAGCTGGATGGGTCAGGAGAATATCTATATCCCCACTTGACTCAGCACCTGTAAAAGAAGAGAATGAAAATCTCACACAATCTTGTAGATAATAAACACAGTTTATGCACCCTGGAGTAGAGTCAAAGGGCAAAGGCCATAAATCATGAGGCCCAGGAACTTATGATCCGATACGATATCCTTACGGGCAAACAGGCCTGGTAAAGGAGGAAGCATAAACAAACATGAGAATGTGGTCTAGCAGGTGAGGGAAGCCAGATAGTTTTGAAAAACTATGAGATGAGAAAGGCTCAGGACTGATACTCTGCCCCACACTTTCCAATTAACCTCTTTCCTTTTTTTTTTTAAGGTCCTTGGCTGGAAAAGGATAGCTCCACAGGAAACAGGGGAGAGATGAAGGGAGGAAGAAGTAAATTCACAGGGCACCACAGAAAAGGATCTGAAGACCTTCAGTTATGACTCCGCAGACTCAAGCCTCCCGCAAGCTCAACTGGAGGACTAGCTGACTAACTGTACTAGGAGCAAGTCACTCAGAACCAGAGTCTGAAACCATCCACCTGCTGGAGATAGAAAATACTAAGGAATTGGTGCCAAGAGATGTCTCAGCTTAGTTTTCAGTCCTCTATGGACACAACTATCCCACGTTCTGGAATAGTGGCAAGCTATGTGATGAAAGGACAATTTTCATATTGCCTACATGGTTGTAAAGGCCATGTATACTTTCAAAACTGTTAAATGGAAAAAAAAAATACCCCCACCATAAGAGCCAGCTCTGTGGGTGCTGCAGGTGCAGCAAGTCCTTTGACTGTGTACAAGAAGGGGTAATTTCCACTAGGTTTAGCACCCCCAATCATTTGGAAAAGTTGGCTTCTATGCCTCCTACTCTTGCACCTCCTTTGTCTGACAATCAACACGTATACTTCTGAAAGAATGCATATTATTGCTATCCCTGCTCTGACCTTGGCCCTGAAAGAGTGGGTAAACAAATATTTTTACCCATAGGAAAGTGTTTCTTAGCACAATCACAAATTTTCAATCATGTTCCCAATAACAGAGTGGAATCATAGAAGGAATACTTTTTAAAAGGGGCCTAGGCAATTAATCACAGAGTCAGCAGTCTTAGGACCCTGTGTATGAAAAGAAGTGTAGTTTAACCCTTTAGTGTCCAATGTTCCCATCAATCTGTTCCCATATGGCTTATTACAGGAACATTGGACACTAAACCATGCAGTTATACTCTTCAAGTAGGAACGTTTAAACCAGGAGAGACCATTACACAAATACTAAATTTTATATTTTGTGCGTACTTCTTGCCCTGGAACCTCAACCATATAAAAGAGGTAAAGGATGCAAGCAGCTTAGCAAGTGTTGAAAGAACAATTACATTGGCTAGATACAATTAAGTAGATATGACGCATACCTTGCTAATGTGAGGCTTTGTGAAAACTACCCCCCACCCCATCAGTTTTAAGAAGCAAGATATGAGGCATGCTTTTCATTCTTGCTTTGCACTTGAGGTTGCTACCCCTAGTGGAGCAGCTAAAGACAGCAGCCGTGGACTATGACCCTTACATATAGGCAAGCAAGCAACATAAGTACATAAGTAGTGCCATACTGGGAAAGACCAAAGGTCCATCTAGCCCAGCATCCTGTCACCGACAGTGGCCAATCCAGGTCAAGGGCACCTGGCACGCTCCCCAAACGTAAAAACATTCCAGACAAGTTATACCTAAAAATGCGGAATTTTTCCAAGTCCATTTAATAGCGGTCTATGGACTTGTCCTTTAGGAATCTATCCAACCCCTTTTTAAACTCCGTCAAGCTAACCGCCCGTACCACGTTCTCCGGCAACGAATTCCAGAGTCTAATTACACGTTGGGTGAAGAAAAATTTTCTCCGATTCGTTTTAAATTTACCACACTGTAGCTTCAACTCATGCCCTCTAGTCCTAGTATTTTTGGATAGCGTGAACAGTCGCTTCACATCCACCCAATCCATTCCACTCATTATTTTATACACTTCTATCATATCTCCCCTCAGCCGTCTCTTCTCCAAGCTGAAAAGCCCTAGCCTTCTCAGCCTCTCTTCGTAGGAAAGTCGTCCCATCCCCACTATCATTTTCGTCGCCCTTCGCTGTACCTTTTCCAATTCTACTATATCTTTTTTGAGATACGGAGACCAGTACTGAACACAATACTCCAGGTGCGGTCGCACCATGGAGCGATACAACGGCATTATAACATCCGCACACCTGGACTCCATACCCTTCCTAATAACAATAAGGAAAAGGAGAAAAAAGCTCGAGTACACAGGAGGATGCCTGGGTAGAATGGTTAAAGCACCACAAGGTCAAATCTAGCTTGGTGTGGCATCTTGCCAGGGCTATGCAGATGAAAACTAATGTCCTCTTATGACATTTTCTATAGTGAATCTGACACCCACTTAAGACAACAATCAACCTTGCTCTTGAGGAAAGGGCTGTAAGAGAAAATGTGCAAAATAAACCTAGCAAACTAAGTGCAAAAAGCTGAACACAAATAAGAATAATTTATCTCCCATGACAGTCATTTGGTAGCTAAATGGTAAGTGTCTTCACTACTGTTCCTGTGTGTGTTGAACTGGAAATGATCTTTAGCATGTTCTACTGAACCTGGGAAGGAAGTGCAGATTATTTCATCTATTTGTTTTGATTCCAGCCTTTTACGATTCTGAAGTACAAATTTACAAGAATATACAAACTGCAAGTAGCATTAACAAAACAAGACAAACACAGTTTATAATCCACAAGCAGCCAGCCCTTTCTGAAACACTCCTCCCTCTGGATCTGACAAGAGGTACTCTCCAGCAAAGGACTAATCAACCCCCTAGCACTAAGTCACAAGAAGCTTCAAGGAATCTGGCTTCCCATAACCTCTCATCCTGACTATCTAAAACAGCATTCCAACCTCCAACTACTGGCTTAAAATGTAAATCACCATATGCAAATCACCATGCTTTTTAGTTGGTGTCTAAAAGTTAGCAGGGTCACTTAATTGCCTAAGATTATATAGCAACTTCTACCAAAGGAAGGGCACAACCTGGGGCATCACCTTGAAAAAGGGGTACCTGCAACAATGTCGTGACCTCAAAATATAAAACCAAGGAATTGTCCACTGGTGTTCCTGGTGTCTGTGAGGAAATGCATACCTCAGGCTACTAATACTGTGCATACATTTGTTTTTCATAAGAGGATTACAAATCACTAAAAGCAGTTTTATACTTAGATAATGTACTTAGGTCTAAATGTCTGTTGTCAGCTGGTGGCCTGCTGTAAGTGACTGGAGTGGCAACAGAGGAACTTTCAAGACTTGGCTGTTGGTAGTGTGGCACCACAGTACAGAGCCACGGAACCAGAGATAGATGGGGCACATGACACAGGCAGGCATACACTTAGGAGATGAGGGAAGATGGATAGGATCAGTTTTGGCAAGAATAAAGGACCAAAGTGCCCTGGGATCAGGCCAGGAAGCAGTAGCAAACACCTAGCACAGAGGCGAGAGAGATCAGGCTGGGAAGAATGACATCCACTCCACATAGTCGATATTCAGCGCTAACCAGTTAAAGATAGGCCTGCTATTTATGCGCCCTATTTTAACCACCGAACATAGCCGGTTAAGCGCTGAATAAGCATTGTATCACCAATAGCAGAACTTTTAGTCAGTTTTTCATGCTGTGGTTGTCATAGGTTATTTCTTTTTAAGTGTTCATGCCAGTCTTGATTAGCAATGTCACAGTCTGCAGCTAGACATTTCTCTGCAGATAGATATCCTCTATCTTGTCTCTCAATATTAGCTCCCAGTTATCTTCTCTCTTGAGCAAGGTAAATCTGGTCTCCATTGCTTCTAAAGCCTTTATCACTGGAGGAATTTGGGGAGTGAGGTCAGCTCTCAGCACAGCATTCTGGAACTTTGCCCTAGTGGTTAGAGCACCGGGCTTGAAATCCAGAGTTGGCCGGTTCAAATTCCACTGCTGCTCCTTGTGATCTTGGGCAAGTCACTTAACCCTCCATTGCCTCAGGTACAAACTTAGAGATTGTGAGCCCTCCTGGGACAGAGAAATATCCAGAGTACCTGAATGTAACTCAACTTGAGCTACTACTGAAAAAGATGTGAGCAAAATCTAAATAAATATAATATGGGAAAAGAACTTACACTGCTTCTCCGATGAATTTCACTAGGTGCCCTAGTATATTTTATATTAATCTACTGTTCTCCTTTTAAAATGTATTATCTCATTATTCAATAATCTGCAAATACTTTACCATACTATCTTTACAGATGTGAAAGAAAAATTAAAGAAACAAAAATTCCTCCCCCGCTCCCGAAAACAAAACCAAACAAAAACGTCACACTATTTTGGGATATTAACCTCTTCGGAAACTGCCACATATTGTAGCGATGTAATCAGGATCCTGTTTGCCAACCTCTTTCAATATGATCTCCTGCAGGGAACAGAGACAAAATTAGAAATAAAATACCTTATGTAAATCTCCTGGTTTAATAAAACATCCTCAATAGTAGATTAAGCAGCAGTATGTAAAAGCTTATGTCAGAACTCCTGAAATTCTGCAGCAATTATGTGACATATTTCCATAAATCTGCATTATTAAATGCCAATATGAGTTATAATATGAAAGTGTCATTTTTGTAATATTTGTGTATCTGGCACCTTTGGGGGGGGGGGGGGGGTGGAGTGGAAAAGACTCTAGTGAGTTGGTGCTGAGAAGGAAGAAGTGGGATAGAGATATGAAATAAAGAAACAATCTGTGAGAAGGTAAGAGATGCAAAACAGCTTTCACAATAGGACAGGGGGATACAGAGGGAGGGAAGACCACAAGCACAAGGAGAACAAAAGGAGAGAGAGAGAGAATATCTTTATCAGGAGATTCAGGACCTCCTACCCCCTCACCCACATTCAGCAGATCTATATGCAACCTACCATTAGAATTGTTCAAGAAGGCCCCTACCATCATGCAATGGAGGAATCAAATGTACGATCTCCTGCTTATGGAGTGTTTTACTGTTGACACAAGAGTGCCAGGGGCTAAAAAACAATTTCTCAAAGTGTGGACTTCCTATCTGGCCACTTTATCGTGCGTTCCACCTTTTTGAACACACTGGAGATGTAGCCTTTACAAGGAATACTTATTCAGGACTCTACTGCTTTAGATAATGTGGGAAACTTGTGTTTATAAACTCAGCTGAAGAGCTCTAATAGCAATGAAGCCTTCCATTGTGGGGTAGTTAATCTGATAAGAAGGTTCTACAAAGCTTTGGGCAAGTCACTTAACCCTCCACTGCCCCGTGTACAAATAAGTACCTGTATATACTATATAAACCACTTTGAATGTAGTTGCAAAACCCACAGAAAGGCTGTATATCAAGTCCCATTCCCTTTATTTTGGGAATTTTGAACCTGGCTGAGCTACAAATGGGCTTTGCTGCTGAATACAAGGGGAGCAATTTTTGAACTACTTACACTGCTGCACAGTCTGCAGGTACTACTTACCAAATATACTCAAATATAAACCAAAATAACATTTTTCCCCTTAAAACAAAAAAAAAAGGGGGGGAGGGGGCTTTAACTCAAATACATACCGAGGTGTCCAACAGACCCTCTCTTCTCTCCTCTCCCCCCCCCCCCCAAAACCGGCAGCACTCCCACTTACTCTCTTCCTTTCCCCCTCCCCCCCCGAACAAGCAGACCTCTCACCCCCCTTGCTCTTGCTCCATGCCATCTCCACTGGAGGTTGTGGCACCATTTTTACTATGGAGAAGACATGGGCAGGAGCAAGTGGGAATCACTCCTGCCTCAATGTGTCACTAGGCTGACAAGGCAGTACATTAGGCCTGGGGGAGGGAAAAAGTGGGAGCTCTTGTCATTTCAGAGGGACAGGAAGGATTAAGGTGCTCTGTCAGTTCGGGGGGGGGGGGGGGGCAGCAGCAGTGGCACTGGCAGAAGGAGGACACTATGGGGAGGGAATGAGAGGAATGTTGGACACAACAGAAGTGGGAGGGAGGGAAGGATATCTCCGATATAACCTGAGATTCAATTTTTTAAAGCTTTTTTTGGGGGGCCAAAAAAATCTTGGTTTATATTAGGGTATGTACCTGTGGTATTTGTAGCAAAGCCTTGTGTCCTTTCACTCTGCAAGCGGCTTGTGGGTACAAAGCACCTATGGATATTGGTACTAGCTTTTTCAGCAGATACATTAATGGTGAACAACATGAGCAGATTTAAAAACGCAATCTGTGCATTATTTTCCTCCTCCCAACCCAAACACTTCCTTCCAAAGGGGATTAAAGTGCTGTGCATAATTTTAGATGTGTTAAAGTTGAGCAATTTTCAGACAGCCATTTTACCTCGCTAAAACGGGTTCTTATCTAGGTAAATGGCTTTTGAAAATCATCCTACCCATCACTAAATGGGCCATGGGGTAGAGTCACCTGCATCTGTAGCATTTCTTTCCGTGGAATCCGTTTCTCAAAATCTTC
Organism: Microcaecilia unicolor; assembly: GCF_901765095.1. Classification (NCBI taxonomy): domain Eukaryota; kingdom Metazoa; phylum Chordata; class Amphibia; order Gymnophiona; family Siphonopidae; genus Microcaecilia; species Microcaecilia unicolor. Next base: position 336,100,401 of record NC_044034.1, read on the forward strand.
AAAATATCTGTATACAGAAAACAGGGATCTGTGAGACCACTGATGAAAACTAAGCAATTAGCTTAACACCAGAGTGTAATTTTATAACAAAGAGGGTAACCTGCTTCAGTCTGGTTGATTATATCAATCTGTTACCTTAACCTCTTCTTAATTTCTCATTCTTTATTTTTACTTATGTCATTTTTTTAAACACTATTGCTTTGATCATTTTGAATTTGTACACTGTTCAAAAGTGTTTTGTAAAAGTCTTCACACCCTTGTAGGATTTTTCACATTCTGCTATCTAAATACTGCAATTCAAAATGCATTAAAGCAGGAACTTGTTTTACTAATGCATACAACATACTGTATACTTTCAGCATGAAAGAACAATTATATAAATATTCAAAAGGTTATTAAGACTAGAAAGAGTCTTGATTATATTGTTACAGCAAACCCAAATCTGTTTTCAAATATTGTATTAAAAAGTCCCACTATTCTGCAAGTACACACCTCTTTCACATTCTTTGCAAGTCTGGGCGGATTGTGGGTGGGATGAACTCGAGTGCATAAATCATACAATACTATAACTTACTGGCATCTCTCTCCAATCTAAGTGCAACTCCTTTATAGAATTACCCTTATTGGCTCTTGTCATCCTGAGTGTGTAGCTTGGGTACATTTGCAATGTATATTCATATTTTATAAAATATAGATGTACATGCAAAGAATGTATGCATCCATTAACACTTTCTTTGGAACAAATGTAAATGTGTGTACGACAGTGGGTTACTGTAATAGTCTATTTTATAGCAGATACACTTTCTAACATTTCACATGAGTTCCCTGTTATGAAATTACAATTATCTCATGGGTTGGGGAGTGGGGGAATGAACAGGGGATAGAGGCAGCTAGCATTTCTGGTACCTCCCTTTGCATCAATGTGGGAGAACGAAAGAGAGAGAACAGCCCAGAAAAGAAACAGCAGCAATGGAGATCTCTCTGTAGCTGTCAATAGACGAGAAGTGCTAGGCTATGCTCCCAGTGGTAGCAGTTCAGTGTCCACCTCCTATGCTAACCTGACTTACCATGTTTGGCTAGAGGTGCTATTTTGAGGAAAGATGCAGGAGAGAGAAGGAGAATCACAAGCAGAGGGAGGAGAGAAAGGAGGAGATTTGGCATTTGGAGACAATTATGTGCTCTAGGTGGCATAGCCAACCATACTGTTGCCCAAATATTTTGAAATTTGATCCACTGGATCGGTGGAGTCCATCTCCTTCAGTAGCGCTCCGTTTTTATCACTATATGTAAGAGATTCAACCACTATGTCACCGTTGGTGGGTTTTCACTCCCCTACTAAAACAGAATTACTTTCTTAGCCATCAGTAACATGTTGGTTGTTTCTAACTGGCATCTGTCCTCTGTTTTCAAGGTACAATATTTTATTAGTTTTACTAGTAAAAAAGGCCCGTTTCTGTTTTAAAGGAAACAGGCGCTAGCAAGGTTTTCCTCGGAGTGTGTATGTTTCAGAGAGTGTGTGTGAGAGTGACTGTGTGAGAGAGAGTGAATGTGTGAGTGTGTGTGTGTGACAGAGAGAGAGAGTGAGACTGGGTGCGAGTGTGTGTGTGAGAATGAGAGTATGTGCCAGGGCCCCCCTCTCCCTCCCACTTCTAGGGTGGCCGCCCCCTCCCCCCCAGTCTGTCTCCCAGTTGCAGGGTCCCCCCTCCGTCCCAGTTGCAGGAGGGTCCCCCTCCCCCCCTTTTTCCCAGTCGCAGGGTCCCCCCTCCTCCCCTCAATTTAAAAACGACAGTGTAAAACAGCAGCCCCTAGTTTTGCTTGTCTTTTAGTGTATACGAATGACGGCTGCGCAGGGGAGTGGAAACAGAGATTAACCAATGTGCTTCCTTGCTTACCTCCCCTCCCTCCCTTTCTCGCTTTTTCCCAGTTGCAGGGTCCCCCCCCTCCCTCCCTCAATGTAAAAACGACAGTGTGAAGCAGCAGCTTCTAGTTTTGGTTGTTTTTTTGTGTATAGGAATGACGGCTGCGTAGGGGAGTGGAAACAGAGATCAACCAATGTGCTTCTTTGCTTACCTCGCCGTCTTGCCGCCCTCCCTCTTCCTCTCTGACTGTCAGACCCACTGCTCTTTCCCTCCCCCCTGTATTCCGATTCGCCAGTCTCCGCATCCATTCGGTCGACGTCTCGCCGCCCTCCCTCTTGGTCTTCTTCGACAGTCCGAATCTTTGGAAGGGAGGGCGGCAGCGTTTTTTTGAGGGCGGAGTCAAGTGTTGAACTGGGTGGGAGGGGCGTGAGGGCGGTTAGGTTACGCGGAGGGGCGTGAGGGGTAACGTCACAGAGTGTGGGAGGGGCGTGAGGTGGGACGTCACTGATGGTGCCTCGGAGACCACCGATCCACGGTCCCAGGCACAGAACGTTGGAGGTGAGAATTATATTATAGGATGGCTTTGTAGCTGTGTAATTCATATGTCCGTTGGTTGTAAATTTATATTGTAATCTCTTGTTTTAAGTATTTCACATATGAATTTTACTGACAATTTAAAATGTACACACCCTAGCTTGAGGAGAACGACAGCTTTGGCTATAATTTGCCAACAACCAAGTATGTAATTCTCAATAAAGAAACAATTCAGAAGAGGGAAAACAGCAAAATAGAAAGTTGGCATTTTCCCATTTTAAATTGTCTAAAGAAGTTTCAGTAGTGGACATGCAAACTATTTTCTACTTGTACTATCATTATATATACACCTACTTCAGCCCGATTTTCTGATGATGGTTTAATTTCTGTTCATTCTTCTTAAGATCTAAAAAAAAAGAAGAAAACACAACACCTTAAAGTGTACCATTCAGGACTCAAAAGGAGGGATGAGTATTATAATAAATGATTTCACTCAGCACTTCTAGTATAACAGGGAAGTGAGGGATGACTGAGGGTTTGTCTCTTCTCTTGCAACAGGAGAAGACAGTATGCATTTGATATCTATCTATCTATATAGATATATCTATCTCTGTGTGCAAGTAAAATTATAGCTGTTTGACCAAAATGTTTAATTGCAATTACTGTATATATTCAAATATACACCCATCCGAATACCAGTATTTCCCCTCCCCACTTTTTTTTAGGGAAAAAAATGTTTAACTCAAATATAAACAGAGGGTTTATATTCCTCCTCTTCCATCCATTTTTGCCACAGAGGGCATAGGTAGAAGCGAGTGAGGATTGCTCCTGCCTCAATGCGCTACTGCACCACCAAAGAGGGATGAGACAGGGAGGAACTAATGGCAATCTGTGCCTGTTTGGAGGGAGGGAGTCAGCGAGTAAAACTCTGCCAGTTCAGTGACAGCGGCGGGACACTACTGTGAGGGAGGTAGGTCTTTATTATAAACCAAGACCCCTATTTCTGGGTTATTTTGCCCCCAAAATCTTGGTTTATATTCAAGTATATATGGTAACTGCCCAATTAATTGATCGCAGTTAGTCTTTTTTTTTTAATCATGACCAGGATAGTATGGCTGAATATTCCCTCTGACTGCTGTGGCACTATCCAGTTAGTCAACTGGTGACATTCAGCATGCTATTCGGTTAGCTTGCCAGGTAGGATCCAGCCAATGGGAGGGTACTGTGAGCGGAGCACTGGAAAGCAGCTCTAGTCACAGGAAAGAGATGATCTGGAGGAAGTCTTTGCATCTGGTAGGAAAAGCAGCTCCCTTTTAAATTTCCTCTCCTGATCACTGACACACAGAAAGCACAAAACACACACACACATACCCCACCCCCAATATACATGCACATTCATTTACATGCACAGGGACTGGAAAGAACTTTGAGACATGCTCTGCATGCTTTCCTCACTTGTGTACTTTCCTAACAAATAGGTTAGCTACCCTCACAATTTTCCCCATTTTCTACTTCTAGATACTTCTATATCTGGCTAAGAAGTTCTTGAGTTATTTTCCCCATCAATTCATTCTTGAAGTTTCAGACCTCATTTTTAAATGAAGCCTCACTGCCTGTGCCTTAATAATCGAACCACACAATTAAGTGATCACTGGATCCTAGATCACTCTATCCTCATTTGTTAGCAGAAAGTCTAGTCAACCCTTCCTATATGGATTCTGTTACTAGCTGCCAGAAGACTTCTCCCTGTAGAGAATCCAGGACCTTCTTATTTCTACACATTGTAGCTGGCATATCCCAAACAATATCCAGCAGATTGAAGTCACCTACCAACAGCACCTTCCTTTCATATCAGTTTTGTGGTAGTCTCAAAGCACTACCTCTCTTTTCTGTCTCGGACAGAGGTCTATCTCTCACACCAATATAAATATTTCACTCTCTCTTTCCTGATTAACCCACAGTGCCTCCCCTATTGTACTACTGTAACCACTGCACTGAAGCAGGGATCAACACATGTATCTTCACTCCCCTGATCTAACTCTGACCCTTTTTATCAGGAGGTAAATATACATTTACCCAAGTTAAAACATTTTATAGTCCCCGCTGAGTCCAAGACGCTTACTTATTTATTTGGGTTTATTAAACGCCTTTATGAAAAAGTTCACCCAAGATGGTGTACAGCAGGTACAGTTTAACATAAACTTACAATTTTGTTAACAGTGTAACAATAGTGAAAATGACCTAATATAAACAAATATAATAAATGAGGTAAACTTGAGAACAGCAAATTAAAACCTAATAGGACTACCATGGAACAGTATCAAAATATGCACATTTAACAGCACTGAAATTCAAGTAACAGAGATAATATGATGTCAGCATAATACTAATGAAACATCTAATAAGCATGCACTAGAACATTCAAACAGATATAGTAACATAGTAAATGACGGCAGAAAAAGACCTGCATGGTCCATCCAGTCTGCCCAACAAGACAAACTCATATGTGCTACTTTTTGTGTATACCCTACTTTGATTTGTACCTGTCCTCTTCAGGGCACAGACCATATAAGTCTGTCCAGCACTATCCCCGCCTCCCACCACTGGCTCTGGCACAGACCGTATAAGTCTGCCCAGCACTATCCCCGCCTCCCACCACCAGTCCCGCCTCCCACCACTGGCTCTGGCACAGACCATATAAGTCTGCCCAGCACTATCCCCGCCTCCCAACCACCAGCCCCGCCTCCCGCCACCGGCTCTGGCACAGACCGTATAAGTCTGCCCAGCACTATCCTCGCCTCCCACCACCGGCTGGCTCTGCCACCCAATCTTGGCTAAGCTCCTTAGGATCCATTCCTATGGATATGATGCTAAAGTTATCCAGCTGAGATGGACTGATCCCCTGTGGCACTCTACTGGTCTCCTTTTAAGAGTCTACTACAAACCTTCGGAGAAGAAGCAACAGCAGCTACTTTACTGAGCCCTTGAGAAGCATCGGCAAGTTCTTGAAACTGAAGTCTGGCAGGCACAATTCCACAAACTGACCAGGGGTCTGCAACTCTGGCCCTTGAGCACTGCAAGCCTGTCAGGTTTTACAGGACATCTGCAATGAATACATCTCATGCATATTCAGTGTGGCTATCTTCAAAAACGTGACCAGCTTACAGCATTTAAGAAGCAGAGCTGCATAACCGTGAACTAGACTACCTATGCCAGTTTTCACATTTTCTAGCAGACTTAGCAATTATTTAGGATGCAAGCCTTAAATGGCATGCATGAATCTTTGCTTATATATACACACCACAAATTGTGATGTGCATCTGGTATTTCTGACTGGGTAGGAATCATTTGCGTTATTATCTTTTAAAGCTGTATGAGTGGCTTTAGGATGCGATTCAAGGACTGCTATACTGAGTCAGAACAAAGGTCCATCCGGCCTAGTACCACAGAATCTCCACCGACGAGTGCCCTGCAACCCGAAACTGTCTGGTATTAACTCTCGCTGTTCCAGTCTCCCCTGCAACGTTTTGATCTCACCCTACCTGCTTAAACTACTGCTGCCTTCCACCATGGCTTTGCCCTCTACTGCTGCTAAATAGCACTATGAACTTACATTAGACTATTTGATCTCCTTTAATTGTATATGTCTCATTGACTCCAGTCGCTACCTAAAATCCTACTGCTCTGTATCATGCTGAAATTCTACTACCCAATTGCTGATTTAATTCTGCAATTTTGTAGACCTTGAGGCTTAAATTGCACCTCATTTATTCGCTTATTAATTGTAGATGGGTCTACAATCTGCAATATTGCTAGCATTTAGGCTTAGCTGCATCTCACTGTAATCTACTTTATTGTTGATTGAACTGCTTTAATGCTAATGTTTATATCCTCAAGTTGTTACCTCGACTTCTGATGTATACTGATAACCTACTTTAACTGTTGCTTGAATTCCTTACTCTATCTTCACTGCTGATTGAATCCCTTAGACACTATCACTCCCTATGCCTTAGCTGTTGCCTGCTGTCCCAGTCCTAGCCTTCCTGCCTTCCTCCTCTACTCCTATCACCTTAGCCACTTCACATCTCCCCGCACCTGCCTTAGCCTTTACATGGCCCCTATACACATTCTCTTCATCGCCCTGTCCCTTCCTAACCTCTTCCCCCCTCCCCTTCCACTGTCTACCTCAGGAACTCATTGCCCACCCTTGTCCCCTCCCGTCCTGCTCATTACTCCCCTACCCTACCTCCCCCCGCCCCCCACCACCTCCCCAGCTCTCAACCTTCTACACTTCCTCCCCACCATTAACCCCTCCCCATTCCTCCTTAACACATCCCGTCTTCGTCATCTTTGTCGACCCTCCTCCCCCACCCTCCTCCGCACTCTCTTACTCCTTCTCCTACTTTCCGAAGGTGACATCAATCCCAATCCAGGTCCCCCTCACCTCTCCTCTCTATATTCACGTAACCGATCTCAGAATGCCTCCAATCTCATCTCTATTCCCCTTCTCCCCCCCGCTTCCCTCCCCTTCTCGTGCGCCCTATGGAATGCCCACTCAGTATGCAACAAACTCTCCTTCACCCACGATTTATTCATTTCCCGTTCCCTTCAACTACTCGCTTTGACTGAAACTTGGCTTACCCCTAACGACACTGCCTCAATCGCAGCCCTATGCCATGGAGAATATCTTTTCTCCCACACTCCCCGCCCAGACACACGCGGTGGAGGCGTTGGGTTTCTTCTTTCACCCTCTTGCAGTTTCCAACCCCTCCTCCTGCCACAGTCTCACTGCTTCTCATCCTTCGAATCTCATGCCATCCGGCTATTCTACCCGACACCACAGAGTTGCAGTCATCTACCGCCCCCCTGATAAGCCCCTCTCTTCCTTCCTTACTGACTTTGACGCTTGGCTCACCGTCTTTCTTGATCCCTCATCTCCATCCCTCATACTTGGTGACTTTAATATTCATGTTGACGACCCATCCAACTCCCACGCTTCTAAATTCCTCACTCTGACATCCTCCTTTAACCTCCCGACTATGCTCTACCACCCCTACTCACCGTGATGGCCATTGTCTCGACCTCGTTCTCTTCTCTTCCTGCTCACCTTCCAATTTCTGCACCTCAGTCCTTCCTATCTCAGATCATCACCTAATCACCCTCACACTTCATCACCCTCCCCCTCAATCTCGCCCAACTATAACCACGGCCTTCAGGAATCTCCAAGCTGTCGACCCCCCTACCCTATCCTCTCACATCTCCAATCTCTTCCCTTCCATCTCGTCCTCTGAATCTGTCGACACGGCTGTCTCTACCTATAATGAAATTCTCTCCACTGCTCCGGATACCCTAGCACCATCTGTCCCTCGCCCCACTAAGCGCATTAATCCTCAGCCCTGGTTAACCCCTTGCATCCGTTACCTTAGCTCCTGCACCCGATCTGCTGAACGACTCTGGAGGAAATCTCACACCCTGTCAGACTTCACCCATTACAAATTCATGCTATCCTCCTTCCGGTCCTTCCTATTCCTTGCCAAACAGGAATATTATTCTCAACTAACCAATTCCCTTGGCTCCAACCCTCGTCGCCTCTTCGCCACCCTCAACTCCCTACTTAAAGTGCCCTCCGCTCCCACTCCCCCCTCACTCTCTCCTCAAACACTAGCTGACTACTTCCGCGATAAAGTGCAGAAGATAAACCTTGAATTCACTTCCAAGCCTTCGCCTCCCAGTGACTTCTTAACACACTCCCTCCACCAACCTAACCTGGCCTCCTTCTCCTCCTTCCCTGTGATCATCGAAGAGGAAACTGCTCGCCTTCTTTCTTCCTCTAAGTGCACGACCTGTTCCTCTGATCCCATTCCCACCAATCTGCTTAACAGCATCTCTCCTACAGTTAACCCCTCAATCTGTCACATCCTCAACCTCTCTCTCTCCACTGCTACTGTCCACGACACCTTCAAGCACGCTGTAGTCACACCACTTCTCAAAAAACCATCACTTGACCCCACCTGTCCCTCCAACTACCGCCCCATCTCTCTTCTACCCTTCCTCTCCAAACTATTTGAACGCGCCGTCCACAGCCGCTGCCTTGGTTTTCTCTCCTCTCAGGCCGTCCTTGATCCGCTTCAATCCGGCTTTCACCCACTTCACTCGACAGAAACTGCACTCTCTAAAGTCTGCAATGACCTGTTCCTTGCCAAATCCAAAGGTCACTATTCCATCCTCATTCTCCTCGACCTATCTGCCGCCTTTGACACCGTCAATCATAATTTACTTCTTGACACACTGTCCTCATTCGGGTTCCAGGGCTCCGTCCTCTCCTGGTTCTCTTCGTATCTTTCCCAACGCACCTTCAGAGTATTTTCTAATGGCTCTTCTTCCACCCCCATCCCACTCTCTGTTGGGGTTCCTTAAGGATCTGTCCTTGGACCACTTCTTTTCTCGATCTACACCTCTTCCCTGGGCTCGCTGATCTCATCACATGGTTTCCAGTACCATCTCTATGCTGATGACACTCAGCTTTATCTCTCCACTCCTGACATCACGGTCGAAACCCAGGCCAAAGTTTCGGCCTGCCTTTCAGACATCGCTGCCTGGATGTCCAACCGGCATCTGAAACTGAACATGGCAAAGACTGAGCTCCTTGTCTTTCCACCCAAACCCTCTTCTCCTCTTCCCCCACTTTCCGTCTCTGTTGACAACGCCCTCATCCTCCCCGTCTCTTCAGCCCGCAATCTCGGAGTCATCTTCGACTCCTCCCTCTCCTTCTCTGCCCATATCCAGCAGACAGCTAAGACCCGTCGCTTCTTCCTCTATAATATTAGCAAAATCCGCCCATTCCTCTCTGATCAGACCACCCGAACCCTCGTGCACTCGCTCGTCACCTCTCGTCTTGACTATTGCAACCTTCTTCTCGCTGGCCTCCCGCTTAGCCATCTATCCCCCCTTCAATCTGTCCAAAATTCCGCCGCACGTCTCATCTACCGCGTGAACCGTTACTCTCATATCACCCCCTTCCTCAAGTCGCTTCACTGGCTCCCAGTCCGCTACCGTTTACAGTTCAAGCTCCTCCTATTGACCTTCAAGTGCACTCAATCTGCAGCCCCCCATTACCTCTCTACCCTCCTCTCCCCGTATGTTCCCACCCGTAACCTCCGCTCTCAGGACAAATCACTCCTATCTGTACCCTTCTCCACCACCGCTAACTCCAGACTCCGCCCCTTCTGCCTCGCATCACCTTATGCCTGGAACAGACTTCCCGAGTCCATACGCCAGGCGCCCTCCCTACCCATTTTCAAGTCCTTACTCAAAGCCCATCTCTTCTCCCTTGCTTTTGGCACCTAACCACCTTCCCCAGTCATGATACCTACACTGACTACATAGTTTGTAACCTTTAGATTGTAAGCTCTTTCGAGAAGGGACTGTCCTTCCCCATGTTAAACTTGTACAGCGCTGCATAACCCTGGCAGCGCTATAGAAATGCTAAGTAGTAGTAGTAGTACTAGTATCTTCTTTTTAACAATGATCAATCCAGGTAACGAGTACCTGGCTACCGGGGGAGGGGAGAGAAAAGGAAAGAAACAGTTGTAACAGCATAACTGAATGTCAGGAAGTATTTTTTCACGTAGAGAGTAGTGGATGCTTGGAATGCCCTCCCGCAGGAGGTGGTGGAAATGAAAACGGTAACAGAATTCAAACACGCGTGGGATAAACAAAGGAATCCTATTCAGAAGGAATGGATCCTAAGGAGCTTAGCCGAGTTTGGGTGGCAGAGCCAGCCGGTGGTGGAAGGCGAGGATAGTGCTGGGCAGACTTATACGGTCTGTGCCAGAGCCAGTGGTGGGAGGCGGGGCTGGTGGTTGGGAGGCGGGGATAGTGCTGGACAGACTTATATGGTCTGTGCCCTGAAGAGGACAGGTACAAATCAAAGTAGGGTATACACAAAAAGTAGCACATATGAGTTTGTCTTGTTGGGCAGACTGGATAGACCATGCAGGTCTTTTTCTGCCGTCATTTTTACTATGTATGTTGTGTTATCAATTTTTCAGTACAGTTTTCAGAACACGGTATTGCAATAATATATTATTTTAGGGCTTTTTTTTTTTTAATAGCTAACATATTATAATTGCTGTTGTACTGTAAACTGCTTTGGTGCAAGTGCAGTATATCAAATTAATAAATCAAATCAAGCCGGAGAATTTGTTACCGTAGAATATAGTCAATGCTTGTAAGTCAGAGGGGTATAAAAAATAAAGGTTTGGATACGTTTCTTGAGGACGTCATTAATTATTCACCTGGTGAGCTTATTTCTAGAAGTGAGATCTGCTGGGTACTTCCCAAGTGAGCTGGATTTTTCATCCCGAGAAGCAGGATGTTGGACTCAATGGAACACTGGTCTGGGCGAACATGGTATTTCTTAATGCTCTTAAGCATCTAATTAACATGCATAAATATATGTTAAATTATATTATACAGCAATTTAACACATTGCAGTTTATGAACAGAGAACTTAAGATGCATCTCTCTCTGACTCCCAAATCAAGGAAGACAGACCCCAGTGTATACTCACCTTCCAGGCTCCGGATCCCTTCTTCAACCAACTTTCGAGCAGCTGCAGGACTGTGAAGGGAGACAGGAGAAGGTATCCATAAGAGGAATGCTGCTTATGCATAAACAGTTCCTTCTAGCGTGCCTTCAGACAGACTGTAGCACACAATGAACAGGTGTAGAAAGACTTTACACTGCAGGAATGGGGCGAGTATTACTGTTGATATGCCGAGACAGGCACCAAACTATTACTTAAACAAGCTATAGTTTTTGTGCTTTAAAATCAACAGAACTCCCGGTTAGCATCTATGGGAGTCTTTTACTAAGCTGCGCTAGCGTTTTTAGTTCATGGTAGAAATCAGTTGGCGGTAAACACCTACAATGGGTGTCTCAACGATTACCACCAGCTGATTTCTACCGTGAGCTAAAAACACTACCGAGATTAGTAAAATGCCCCAATGTGAATCTAGTAGAAATCTCTGTTTGACTGGGTTAGAGGACACCTCACTGAGATACTATTATAGGCAAGACAGCATTTTGTTTAATTAAAGCCTCCTAGTATATACAAGGGCCACAGGAAGGCCTACCTCCCCTCCCTTCATGCTCCCTGTTGAGCTCCGAAGAGCTATGGGATGATCTTCCTCTCCTCCTGCCTGGCATCCCGTAGTTACAGGCAAGCCCATCTCAGTCGTTAAAAACAGCCCTGTGCTCAGGAGGCTACTGAGGGGTTGGGAGTGGAAAAGGAAACAAACAGTTATAACAGCCCTTAGAGTAGTCTTCCTTCCTTTCTGAGAAGTTCTGAGAGAAGAGGACATTTCTCTGGTAAGTGAACGCTATTTTGCTTTGGGAACTTAAAGACTGGGGTTTAAAGGAGGAATTGTAGGCTAATGTTAGGCAAAATAAAAATATAAAAAGCAAATTGTATCAACTAATCTCCATACTCTTTTCCACTTAGTTTTAAAAACTTTGTACCACAGCATTAACAGATAGAATCTAGCAGGCACTGCAGGATCCAGTTTAGCCTATACCAAAAGGATGGGCTCCAACTTAATCAGGGTGGGACCAGGCTGCTGGCATTGGCATTTAAAAAGGAGATAGAGCAGCTTTTAAACTAGAAAGGGGGGGGGGGGGGGAAAGGCCGACAGTCACTCAGAAGCGCATGGTTTGGGATAAGGTATCTTTCAAAGATATCACCAAGGTAGGGTATCCTGATAGTGAGGTTGCAAAAGAGACCGTAGTAGATCAGGTGTCCTTAAATAAAAATCAGACAAAAGATTGCAAATTAATACTGTCAAGTACTAAACATGATGTAAATAGGAGCAACAAACACAGTTTGAAATATCTACATGCGAATGCCAGGAGCCTAAGAAATAAAATAGGAGAGTTAGAATATATTGCACTAAATGAAAAATTAGATATAATAGGCATCTCTAAGACCTGGTGGAAGGAGGATAACCAGTGGGACACTGTCATACCGGGATACAAATTATATCGTAGTGATAGGGTGGATTGAATTGGTGGAGGGGTAGCAAGGAATGTCAAGTCAAATGCAAAGCGCTGATAAGGAAGGCAAAGAGGGACTTTGAAAAAAAGATTGCGTTGGAGGCAAAAACACATAGTAAAAATGTTTTTAGGTATATTAAAAGCAGGAAGCCGGCAAAAGAATTGGTTGGACCGCTAGATGACCGAGGAGTAAAAGGGGCGATCAGGGAAGACAAAGCCATAGCGGAGAGATTAAATGAATTCTTTGCTTCGGTCTTCACAGAGGAAGATTTGGGTGGGATACTGGTGCCGAAAATGGTATTCGAAGCTGATGAGTCAGAGAAACTTAATAAATTCTCTGTAAACCTGGAGGATGTAATGGGCCAGTTCTACAAACTGAAGAGTAGCAAATCTCCTGGACCGGATGGTATTCATCCCAGAGTACTAATAGAACTGAAAAATGAGCTTGAAGCTATTGTTAGAAATATGTAATTTATCCTTAAAATTGAGCGTGGTACCGGAAGATTGGAGGGTGGCCAATGTAACGCCGATTTTTTAAAAAGGTTCCAGAGGAGATCCGGGAAATTATAGACTGGTGAGTCTGGCGTCAGTGCCAGCAAAATGGTAGAGACTATTATTAAGAACAAAATTACAGAGCATCTTTGCAGCATCTTTGCAGCTGGGTCTGGTTAAGTCCCCTCTCCAGCCTCACCACCTATGCCTGCTGAAAAGCAGTATTCTGTTCTAAAAGACAGATTCCTTGCAACAGCACTGTAACTAATCTCCACTATGTTCCCCAATTATTATCACCACCTTCTGTGGCTACTTCTTTCCTCTTCACTGCATCTCTATCAAGTTCCTCTGAACTACATTTCCCAGCATCCCTGTGTTTCCTGTTCCTTGTATCTGTATGATCCCTCGATCAACTGTTTACTTTTCCTGTCCCTCTTAAGGTCTTTTATTTATGCAACAATAAAACACATCACGAGATTAGCATGGACAACAAATAAGAACTTACCCAATGCCAGAGACTCGTGTGAGAAGATTGATAGATGAACTTGTATCATCTTGTCTAATCTGTAGAAAAAAAAAAGTTAAGGAATGAGGAGCAAGGGTATTAGATTTCTAAAAATATTGAAATACTAACTATTATGGAAACATAGAAACCTAATCTGATTGCTGATAACAACCACGTCAATTTAGTCCAGCCACTTCATTCCTGGTGCAATACTGTAGACTCCAGTCCGTCTTTGATTTTCCCCTCCTTTCTGGTGCAACTGGGTTTTCTTGGATTCTGTTACTATTTTTGTCTCCACAAATACATACTGTACCTGAATGTGATGTGTGTTAAGTCTGGGTTTGGAAAGGCATGAAGTAAAATCTAATCTAAATCCAAACAGCTTTATGACACTTAATGATTTACTCTTCAAACAAATGAATAAGATCAAAGATTCAGCAAAGTATGTCATTCAGGCACAAGGGGTGGAGGTGGCAGCAAACACCACAGAATAACATGCTGCTGACTCAGCTGAGAAACCTACGATCTGAATGGCTAACAACAGTTATTTTCTCACAAATATAGTTAAGTTACAAAGCACTGGGGAGAGAGTGCTAGCTCTGTTGTTGCCTGCACTATATCTGATGTATGGCAAGACAGTATGAAAAGGGGGAGGGGGGAGGTTATCTTGCCAAACCTACATTATACCTATACTGTAGCAAAACACTGTTTTGGAAGCTTAGACTGCAGGTACACACACTGTAGTGTGTATGTTGATGTGAAGCTTGAAATGCTGCTGTCTGTCTCATGTTTGCACAGCAATTTACCATAGAGTAGACCTGTCCTCAATTAGCAGTAAGTTTGCTACAGAGTAAATCTAATTAGACAATAAAGGTATATTACTTTTTCTAACTTGCGTAGTTTTCCAGTGGTTAAAAATTCATCAATCTTCTCAGCGATTTTGCTTCCAACACCATCCTAAAAACAGCAGAGGCAGGTAGTGAATGAGTGTTACCCTTGTAATTGTAGTATTGTAACACTATACCATGTAAGAGTTCAGAAACAGTAACTGGGACCACTGTAAGAGTACTGCAATTCTGTAGTTATGTGAGAGAAAACAAAGAAATATGTACAAAGGTCCTGCCAGCACATTATCAAGGGCTGTGTTAAGTGATGCAGCTATAGAGAGCGCAAACATGAAGGACTGCAAAAATTGCTCCTAGCAAGCTACTCAATATGGTTCTGGGTACTGTGGAAAATGGTCACTTACAGAGTCATGGAAGAGGGGAAAAAAAGAAAAAAAAGAGATGCAGTCACAGGCAAGTCCATCATCAGAAATTAAACATCTATATATATATAAAAGGCACCACTGAAGCCTCCAGCCGGAAGTGTGAAGCGCCAGAGATATCCGGTTTCCCCATGAGTGAAGGAAAACAGCACAGCACGAAATCCCAGGAAACAGTGAAGGACTCAGAGGGGGGAGGGGAGAGAGATGCCCTCACTCTCTCTGTAACAAAAACACAGAACAGCAGGAAACAACACTGAAGGACTGGACTCGGAGGGGAGAGGGAGAGAGGGCAGAGGGCAGGGACACACTCTGAAGAAAACCTTGCTATCCCCCGTTTCATTTGCATCAGAAACGGGGTTTTTTTACTAGTTAGAAAATAAAGATAACTTCAGATCTTCTGCTCCCTGAACTGGTGGGATGCTAATTAGGTATCACTGGAGTCAGACAGTGCAAAATCACAACACACCCTATGGCTGTGTTTAGGGCCCCAAAGGAGCCCTGTGTGCATGGCACTCCAGCCAAGGACTTTCCACCACACATAAATCACAACTCAGCCCCCACAAGCCATGTGAAAAAAAATACTTGTGGTGACAAGTTCTAAGTGCATAACCCATGAGGTGATTTCACGTAAGGCCCTTACATGTGAAAAATCTTGTATAAAACTACCCCCATAATGTATTTGGGTTTAAAACCTTCATGACAGGCTCCTGAGGAAATTACAAAATAGTCATGGGATGGGAGGTAATGCTCTTTTGAGAATCAGAACTGGCTAAACCACACGAAAATATCATAAGAAAAAAAAATAAGGTAAAGGAGGAGTGTCCTAGTGGTTAGGGTGGTGGACTCTGGTCCTGGGGAACTGAGTTCGATTCCCACTTCAGGCACAGGCAGCTCCTTGTGACTCTGGGCAAGTCACTTAACCCTCCATTGCCCCATGTAAGCCGCATTGAGCCTGCCATGAGTGGGAAAGTGCGGGGTACAAATGTAACAAAAAAAAAAAATAGATACTATTGGATATTCTAGATGGAATGTTGCTACTATTGGAGATTCTACATGGAATGTTGCTACTATTGGAGATTCTACATGGACTGTTGCTATTCCACTAGCAACATTCCATGTAGAAGCCTGCGCAGCCACATTGGTGAAATAGCAACATTCCATGTAGAATCTCAAATAGTAGCAACAGTGGAGGAGTGGCCTAGTGGTTAGTAACATAGTAGATGACGGCAGAAAAAGACCTGTACGGTCCATCCAGTCTGCCCAACAAGGTAAACTCATATGTGCTACTTTTTGCGTATACCTTACCTTGATTTGTATCTGCCATTTTCAGGGCACAGACTGTAGAAGTCTGCCCAGCACTAGCCCAGCCTCCCAACCACCAGCCCCGCCACCCAATCTCGGCTAAGCTTCTGAGGATCCATTCCTTCTGAACAGGATTCCTTTATGTTTACCCCACACATGTTTGAATTCCGTTACCGTTTTCATCTCCACCACCTCCCATGGGAGGGCATTCCAAGTATCCACCACTCTCTCTGTGAAAAAATACTTCCTGACATTTTTCTTGTGTCTGCTCCCCTTCAATCTCATCTCATGTCCAAACTGACATGATCCGTAGAAAATATTACAGTCTCAAGTGGAGTCACTGAGAAATCAGACTTGCCTCTAAACCAGTCATTGAGATGTCTCATGGCACAGGCCACCATGAGGTAACACATATTAAGCAGGGTGGTGGACTTTGGTCCTGAGGAACTGAGTTCGATTCCCACTTCAGGCACAGGCAGCTCCTTGTGACTCTGGGAAAGTCACTTAACCCTCCATTGCCCCAGGTACAAATAAGTACCTGTATATAATATGTAAGCCGCATTGAGCCTGCCATGAGTGGGAAAGCGTGGGGTACAAATGAAACAAAACAAAACAAAAAAAAATATGTACTCATGGAAGATTTTTAACCATCAATGGGATTATTAGTCAACTTTAGCCTTCTGGTTAAATATGACTTAAACACCAAGGTCTTTTTCCTCCTTATATTAAATGTAGTTTATTTCTGACTTTTGGTGTAATTTTACTGTTTGGATGAATATTTTGTGATTTCCCTCATCTCCTTGTATTTACCTATATTAGTGCCTGGAACTAACCCCACTAGCGCACAAATGCTCTTACAAAAAATTTATACCCGCACCAAGGCACATGCAAAATATACAAGTATATTCTATGCGCATATCTATATAAATAATTCTCACCTCCAACGTTCAGAACCTCACTGTGTGGCAGGGAAACACTGAAGCCCTGTAGTCTTCTAGGCTGTCAGCACCACTCACTCTAACTCACAGACCCGCCCTCAGCCACGCCCCCATCCACACATAATTCACAACCCCAACATTCTAAATGCAAATTTGTAGTTGCAAGATCCCATGAGTGTATGCCCCGCCCTCGCGTCACAACATGATGATGTGGAGGGCGGGGCTAGGACACAGCCAATCGCCAGTTCCACCGCCCTCCGACGCTACCCCCCCAGCGCACTGCGAGAAACAGCGGACTACGCAGGGCCTCCACCCCCACCACCCCCGACGCACAACGACAAACACCGAGCTACACAGTGGGAGGAGTGCCGTCCAAACACCTGAGCCGCCGGGAACCCGAAGCTGCCGGCCGCAAAAACAAAACTACTACTACTACTACTACTACTACTACTTAACATTTCTAGAGCGCTACTAGGGTTACGCAGCGCTGTACAATTTAACAAAGAGAGACAGTCCCTGCTCAAAGAGCTTACAATCTAAAGGACAAGTGAACAGTCGGTCCGATCGGGGCAGTCAAATTGGGGCAGTCTGGATTTACTGAACGGTAAGAGTTAGGTGCCGAACGCAGCATTGAAGAGGTGGGCTTTAAGCAAAGACTTGAAGATGGGCAGGGAGGGGGCTTGGCGTAAGGGTTCAGGAAGGTTGTTCCAAGCATAGGGTGAGGCGAGGCAGAATGAGCGGAGCCTGGAGTTGGCGGTGGTGGAGAAGGGTACTGAGAGGAGGGATTTATCCTGTGAACGGAGGTTACGGGCGGGAACGTAAGGGGAGATGAGGGTAGAGAGGTAGTGAGGGGCAGCAGACTGAGTGCATTTGTAGGTAAGAAGGAGAAGCTTGAATTGAATGCGGTATCTGATCGGAAGCCAGTGAAGTGACCTGAGGAGAGGGGTGATATGAGTATATCGGTTCTGGCGGAATATGAGACGTGCAGCAGAGTTCTGAACAGACTGAAGGGGGGATAGATGGCTAAGTGGGAGGCCGGTGAGGAGTAAGTTGCAGTAGTCCAGGCGAGAGGTAATGAGAGCGTGCGCCTGCACCCTCCCCACGCTGCCGCCTGCACCCTCCCCACGCTGCCGCAGGTAAACCTTGCTAGTGCCCGTTTCATGGCTCACAGAAACAGGCCTTTTTTTACTAGTATTTTATAAAGCACAGGGATAAACTGTAATTCTGCCCTGTAAAACTACACTTTCAGCAACGCCTACATGGGATCTGCCTACAAATACATGATATTGCCAGCAAAAACCTGCACAATTTCTTAAAAGTTATTCTTCACACGTTTAAACAAGTTTTACGTGTGCAGAAAGGTTTTTGAAATTTCTCACTGTTCTTAGAGTTTGATATAGTATTGATACATTTAGTAATATTTACAGTACCAGCTTCTTTGCTTCTGCTCCATTCTTAATCTTGCATGGATACTTGGAAATTACAGATGCTGCTTTTCTGTGTGGAAAAGAATATAAATGATTACTATGGTCTGCATACTTATCTTGGGGCCAATGTCTTCAAATGGGTTAGTTTGGTGCATACCGTTAAAGTAATGAACCTCACCCTGAAGACAGGGTATGTGAGAATGATCTCAATCTGTCTAATTTCTTGCTAACACTTGCCATATTCCTCTACAAGGAGATTTTAGGTGTAAGTGTAGACCTCCCTCACCACTGCACCTTTCCCCTCAACTTACTCCCTCATCCTTCCACCTCCCCTTCACTTTCACCATGCTCCATTCCCTGCCATTTGCTTGTACTGTTCCCCTCACCACCTCTTGCACTTTCTCCTCCCTTCCCTCCTCCCACTGCACAACAACTCTTCCCTCACCACTCCCAGTTTAGCATAAATGCTGAGAATCAGGGACTTAGCCCCATGGCCACAGGCAAACAAACCCTGCAGTCACAGTGCCACTAATCCTTCTATGCTAGCAGGAAGCGAGTCCCGGTTAGCATGCAGCTCTGTTCCTGGTGGCGACTGCTTCTATGCATCTGTTGCATGCACAAACAGATGCATAGACAGACAAACCCTTTCCAAATATCAGAAAATTATGTATCATACTTGATAATTTTCTTTCCTTTAGTCGAAGCAGATGAAACCAGAGACATGTGGGTTGTGTCCATCTACCAGCAGGTAAAGATAGAGAGCAACGATTTGTACAGTGCCTAGTGGACGTCACATGTCTCCGGATTCATCTGCTGTTGACACTAAGGAATAGGAAAATTTCACTTTAGCTTGAGCCATATCATAAATACATATTTAGAGATAAATCCCTCTTCCAAACTGCTCTGCACGGTACCATAAACATATTCACAAACTCTTTGGAAGATTTGGGAAAAAAGTATAGCTCATATTTTAAATGAACAAACACAATTAATGAGATGTGCCAATTCTTCCCATAAAAAAAAAAAAAAGTGGAGTATAGGGGATTCCTTCTCCTTGGATAGATAGATCATCTGGATCCAGGGCAACTCTGTCCATTAAGGAACCTATGTTGCCTTCACCAACAGGACCCAAGAAGGGGATCCAGACCACGTCGACACTTAATTGTGCAACCTCTTTGGTGCCAAGGGCTTGGCTTACCATGGTCCCCTGGGAGGACATACTTCCCCCCTCCCCCCAGACAGCCTGGTGCACATACACCAATAGCGCCTATATTTATTAGGCTCCCAAGTCCTCCCTCAACCCCTAGCAGCTGACCTGAGTGGGCGCAGGGGACCTTACCCTTTACAACATAGAGGGCTCAGAGTCCGCTCTTTGGCTTGCTATATGAAGCATGGGGGTAAAATGATTTCCAAACCTGTCAAAAACCAGGAGCTCCTCTGGCCATATGGGGCAACTGGGAGAGGGAGTGGGGGAACTGAGGTCCTCCTCCAACAGGACCTCTGGGGCCACTGGGTCTGCCGGTGGCAGTGCTGAGCCACTGGCTCCCACAGATGGGGCAGTTCTTAAGCTGTGTGGTCTTAGTATTTTTCCTTTTTTGTAGTAATTTTATTCCACTGGAAAAAGCAGGGGAATTAAATTAATGAAAGCCAATTGTCTATTTTCAAATGCTGCAGGGGAGAGCGGGGGGGGGGGGGGGGGGGGGGGGGGGGAGATGGGGTAGTGCATTCCCCGCACCCCCAACTTGCAAGCCACAGTTCCACTAAAGCCCTTGATCTCTCTGTTTCTCACAACACCAGAGTGAGTATTCCATTACAATAAATAAACCCACCTGTAGGCATTGTACTTATGGATGGCTCGATTCACATTCCTTTCATAATTGGCCAACTCTGAAAAAGAAAGCAAGATTATTGCTTCAGGTGGGAAACCAGATGTGCAGAGTTCCTTTGAATGGATGAAAGGAAAAGCACATTTGTAAAATTTATAAAATCTTTATAGATCTTTTCCATCTTACAAAAGACTTGAAAATTCTAATATGGTTTTTCACAAAAGTCATAAGACCTTTTTGTTTACTGAGTACAGTGGAGCACCATTAAAGCGCCTGATCATTTTATATGTGGTAATAACCTGCCTCCCAAAATCATAAAATTAATGCATGGTACTCAATAATACATGGTAGGCTGTACTGCAAATGTCACAGCAGTAGCTACAACAACCTTCCTTGGCTTGGAAATGAAGCAAAGCAATGTTTTTGACACTGTAGTATTTCATTATTGTTCCAAGTTATCAATAGAAATCAAACAAAATAAAACATGGAAAAGAAAATAAGATGATACCTTTTTTATTGGACATAACTTAATACATTTCTTGATTAGCTTTCGAAGGTTGCCCTTCTTCCTCAGATCGGAAATAAGCAAATGTGTTAGTTGATAGTATATATAAGTGAAGCTTCAAAGCATTTCAATGATAGTCTAGCAAGGGGGGGTGGGTAGGAGGTATGCATGGGTACATCAAAGCATTTCATTTCATTGACAGTCTAACAGGATGGGTGTGGGTAGTTGAGAGGAGAGTGATAAACAGAGAAATACAACTGTATGGTTTATAATGGGCTAGAAAACCCAGATCCTTGTTAAGTCCTGTCTGTTGGGTGTCAAAATATTCAAACATTCTGACTTCAAAGGTCTTACGTTCCTGTATTGTTTTAAAGTTACCTTTCAGGATTTTTACTGTGAAATCACTGGTGCAGTATCCTGGTCCTGTAAAGTGTTGGCCCACAGGGGTGGGAATCTGACTGGCACCAGCTTTCTTCATGTTGTGTCTATGTAAATTGAATCTTGTCTTAAGCAACTGGCCTGTTTCTCCAATATAGCATCCTTCGTTACATTTTTTTTACACTGAATGATATATACCACATTGGAAGATGAGCGTGTAAAAGATTCCTTTATGTTGAATGTTTTTCCTTTGTGAATGACTGTGGGGTCCTGTGAAATGTTTATTATTATTGTTCCAGTAATAAGCGCACCAATAGTATGCAGTTATATAGCCACACTTCCTCAACACCATGTACTAACGGTGCTCCACTGTATTTACTTGTTAAGTTAGACTGACATGGATTGTTTTCATGGTTAGTTAACATTGTTATTGATCTGTCTTATTTTATTTTATGTGCTACATTATTGTATATTCTACCTTATTGTAAACCGCTTTGTACCCTTGTGGGAATCTAGCAGTAAACAAAAACCTGATTAGATTAGGAATACAAAGATGAAGTGTGTTGCAAAAGCCTTCACACCCTTGTACATTTTTACATTCTGTTTTCTATGAATTCCAATTTACAATGCATTGAAGGAGTTTGTTATGAATTGTATGAGAGTCTGCATACTTTCAATGTGAAAGGACAAGTATAGAAATATTCAAAAAGTAAATCGAAGAGTAAGAAACCAAGAGGAGGAGTCACGATGGCTGTGTGTGGAGAGCTCCTCTGTTTATTCTACTTTGTGGTAACGTGACTGAGGTCAAGCAGGGAGTGTTCACAGAAACAGGTAGACAACGGGTAAAACAGAAGAATTCTTTACTATTCTTCTAATATACAAAAGCCTGATGCATCACAGCTTAGTGCAGTGCTATCAGTGTTCTTGTCAAACCTAAAGGAAGCAGTCTTACTAGATCTGGTTTCTGGCCACACTCCAAATATGTTACCACTCCAAACTCAGGTTTGCCTTCAATCTGAGCACACATGCGAGTCTTCAAGGTAATTGCAGAAACTTCCTATCTCGATTTTCTTCCCCACATAGACTCTGGCGATAAAAGCTTGAGGGACATTCTGCTTCCCTGAGCATCCCACAGGTACTATAGCCCAGCCAACTCCTTGGGAGGATTCCTTCTATCACAGCCTTCCTCCAGACCTCTGTATCTGGGGTCTCACTCTTGGAGACCTCTTGCCTTGGGGCTTCCCTACTCTTTCTCAGAACATTTAACCACCTCTCTGCCTGAGCCCTGCCTCTCTGATTTGGTCTCTGGATCAGTGCTTAACTGCAATATAGGTGAGGGAGTGTTCTTAGGGACACCTGCCATTATACCACTCATTCCCTCACATGCCTTTTCTTTAAAAGTCTCTTACCGAGGCAGACATCTATATTTTTCTTCTAAACAAAAAAATTCTTTTGAGGTACAATTCAGGGAATTCTGGTTCTTCAAACTAGACCAACTGAAGAGAGTTTTGCCCTCATCCCCTTGTGTTGTGTCACAGAATGGCCTACTTATTAAAACTTTTGTAGATACTTCTTTGGATTGTACATTGATATTGGAAGAAGACTTGAATACAGTGGCCGCCGCCGCCGCCACAGAAGCACCAAATTCAGCAGCAGCAGTGTCCAATTCTTAGACCTCTGTAGATGCTCTCCCTCTCCTGGTGCTGTGTTGGATGCCAGAAAACATTCTCTCTCTTTTTTTTTTTTAAGTCCCTAAAGAGGAATGTTTGTACCAATTTACTCCAGTTGATGGAGAAAAGAGGGACATAAAAATTTTGTGACGTGTCATATCCCTGCATTTGAGACCCTTACATAGGCTCAGATTTGACTAATATTGATGTGATGAGGTTCAGTTTTCAGTTTGCCTTTCCAGGAACTGATGAAGACTTTGGTCTTTCTGGCTCAGGACTTGGACACAGTCTTACAAGATTGTGCCTCTTTGTATTTTCTAGGCTGGAATCTCTGGTGCTGGTTAAACTCAAATTCATGCATTATGCTGTAGTAAAAATTATGCAGAGTATTGTTACATTTCAGGAGATCATAGTAATGTTAAGCAAGAGATGAAAAGTGAAAGATTTTTATACATGTAAAGGAAAACTGACTCATTAATTTAGAATTCTTCAACCATTCATTACTTGGAGAATATTAAGAATGTTTTACATAAACAGTAATTTGTATCATTTGAATTGTCGTATGATGCCTAATAGTTCCACAGCTGGCATGTTTGGGAATCATTAAAGCGAGACTTTGGAAATTCCAAAGAAAGCAATCAGCCACATGTGGGTAATATGACCACAATGGCATCCGATCGAATTTTGATCTTCTAGAGCCCAGAAAAACCTTAAAGAATTTCTGGGCATGTACGAGTGTCCCTGCCTGTGTTCCCACAGCCAGTTTCATCTGCTAGGAGACATGGTACAGATTCTGCTCTCCCTCTTCATTATCATTAACCAGAAGATCAACCTTCTAGCACCTTAGCACTACACATTGGGTTGTGTGCACCTTTGTGGGCCAATGGATTATGACTCTTGCAGGAGAGATCTCGCTCTCTAATTTGGGACCCACTTAATGGAAAAAAAAGTCCCTGACTTGACACATGGTTTATATTCAAGTTAACACTTTTCTCCCCCCACTCCCCCCCCAAAAAGCTTATATTCAAGTATATATGGTTCATAAAAAAAAAGGTGAATCAGGAGGTGGGCAAGAACTTTCACATCACTGTATAGAGGGAAGCAAGCAGATTTGCTCTGTCTCTGCCATTTTGCAAACAGTCTATATACTTGTCCAATTTGGAATACAAAGGGGCTCATTTTCAAAGCACTTAGACTTACAAAGTTCCATAGGTTCCTATGTAACTTTGTAAGTCTAAGTGCTTTGAAAATATGCCTCATAGGCACCTACTTTGGTCAAATATGTTTATGCTTATTATGGTGCTAAATATACCACCACTTCTAACAAAAGATTGCAGTGGTTCACAAATAAGTTAAAATTAGGAAAAGAACTCCAAAAACAGATAGGAAAGATTCAATCAAACACAATAAAGCTGCATTTGAACAAGGACCAGTGACTGCCATTAAGTCAAAGGGGGAGAAAAACCATAAACAAGTGTAAAAAAAAAAGTGTGCCTTCAGGAGCATTGTAAAGCAAGGGAAAGAGCTCAGAACGCAACGCAGGAGAGAGTTGCATATAACCGGAAAACATTCTTACTGAGTAGCAATTGGTTCAGCTGGGGATGACAATCACAAAATCCTTACCTATCCTCTACATTATAATTAATACAAACAATATTTATTTAGTTTAACTGCCTATTGATTAACAAGGCAGTGCACATTTAAAATGATATATTGATGTACATAATGAATTTTATATACATACATAAAATGCAAAAAGAAGAAAAAACAAAACTGAGGTCACAATATAAGCATACTGGTGACTAACATCCATCTAAATTACACAATTATAAGATCATAAAACTCAAAACATTGAGCCAAGTAAAAAAAAAATGTAAAGATAACGTGCTGTATACAAATAGCAAACGACTAATGAAGGCAGATAACTTGTGTGATGGTTTCTTGACTTAGGAATGCAATGGCACGCCACCTCACGGATAGTCTGCCATCTCTTCCCCAGCCAGAATAACCAACAGTCATTTCTAACCCCCCCCCCCCCCCCCCCAGTGGCAAAAGCGCCTGGCAGCTCCCTGTACTTCTGCTGCCAGAACATAGGGTTTTTGACCTAATCTCAGAGAGGATGCAGTCATTTTACAAAATATGGCCACGCTAGCTTGTGACATTCATCCCCAAATGATCCAAAAGTTATTGAACAAGAATGTTTTTAAATTATATTTATATTTAGTGACGTTCTTTTTCCATGCTAGACCAGTACAGACCCCTTCTACCAGAGGGCAGAGACAAAGCAATTCTACTTGCTTCCCTCTATAGACAATGATGTGAAAAAGGTTTTGCACCCCTCCTGATTCTGTTTATTTTCAAGTTTTAGGCCTGTCCTGAATTTCTGATAACCCCCATCCTGGTGTGTTATGCCTATGTATTATCATAAGCCTGTAGCCATGATTTCAATGACAGAAGCTGACACTAACACCACACTATTTTGGGATGCAAGTTCCAAATCAAGAATGGCCACAAAGTCTCCCTCCTGGATATGAGAGTTATTTGGTAGCTCTGTACATGCAATGGGGCAAAAGGATGCTTGGACCATCCTCCTGCTCGGTTGATCCAGAGTGAAATGGCAACCTTACCACCACCTAAAATCTGTCCGATTTCTTGACGACTTTAAAAACCAATACTTTGTGTATGTTGAACAATGCTGGAGAAACACATCATATACCTACAAGACTTAGACCATTTCATTGAAAAAACGCTCACCTATCAGGAAGTCTGTGATTCCTTCGTTCAGGCTTTCCTGCGGGGCCTTGCGCTTACTCATAGCCGTGGAAGTCGAAAGCTGCAGGAAAAGGTTGACAAAGATACCAAGTCACACGCATTCGGCTGCCCTGACTCTCACACGTCCAGCACCTCCCCATGATCTGCTGCCATCTCTCCCTCTATCTTCCACTCTCCTCCTTCTCCGCGATTCGGCACCTCTCCCTCAGCACCCCCAACAACTCATACCTGAGGTCACCCACCACCAGTCCCACAGCTTTCCTTCTCATGTGCCCCAGACCTGGCCCTCAACAAGTTCTCTCCCTCTGAAGCATCCCGCCGGGCCACAGCCGGCCTTGCCGGAAACAGGAAGTTGCATCAGAGAGGGGAACGAGTCGGGACGACACGCCAGCGCTTGCGCAAGTAGGTTTACCTTGCGCTTGGCTAACCCAATCAGATTGAAGAAAGCAGGAGGTGGGATGACGTCAAAAAGTTGAAGCCAATTTGGTATGTCGCTGTTTCCCATCCCCCGCGCTCAGTCGTCATCTAGTACACTCAAAAGGCAAACAAACCTATGAGCTGCTGGATCCTCCTTGTCGTTCTTTATTGTTGGAACTGCATTTTTATTTAGTCACACTTATATTTTCAAACATGCACACTTGTGCAGCATACGGATGTACACAAAGCAGGGGTGTAGCTGCTATGGGGCCAGGGGGGCCCCCTTAGATTTGGCCCTGGACCCCCCTGCCAACAACCCTCTCAACCTCCCCTCCCGCTGCCAACTCGCTGTCAACCTGCCGTTGCCATCTGCTACCTTTGCTGGCGAGGGACCCCAACCCCCGCCAGCCGACGTCTTCTTGCTTCATTTGGTTTCTGAGTCTGTCTGACGTCCTGCCTGCACGTACACAACGTGCAGGACGTCATACTCACAGAAACAGAACGAAGCCTTCTGATCAGCTCAGTTCCTGCCTTCGTTCCGTTCCTTCGCATCATGGCTCCGCCCTTGCGCAAACAGGAAGTACGTCAGGCAAGGGCGGAGCCATGATGCGAAGGAACGGAACGAAGGCAGGAACTGAGCTGAGCCTGCTGCCTTCGCTTCAACGCTGGCCGCCTCGAGGGAAAATACATTTTTTAAAGGCAGGGCGGCGGCGGCAGCGGCAGCGGCAGCGCAGAAAGGAAACCAGCAGGGCTACTATCGGGGAGCAGAGGACAGACAGAAGATGGATTAGCGGGGCGGGGGAGCGGAGCCGAGCCGGCTCGCACGGGCCAACAACCGGCTCGCAAGATGCCAGAAAATTTAACAAATGGCTCTTGCGAGCCGGTGTGAGCCGGCTCCAGCACACCACTGTTTATATCCCACATTAAACATGAATTAGGTTGAAACCTGGGAGCATTAAAATTTTTTTTTCCTGTGCCTAGATCAAAAGAGAAAGATGGTTTGTGGAAACTTGCTCCTTTTGTTTTGTGGAATTCAGTGGTATATTATAAAAATGCACTTAATATTGTTTATGACTACTATTTAAAAGAGATATATTCAATAATTAGGGCAGATCTACCTTCATGCGTAAGTCCAGAGTCAGTCTAAATGTGCCAACATTTTCCAGTTCTGTGATATATATTTATTTCTTCTTCAAGTCAGTTTTCAACAGCATTTTCTCAGTTATTACCCAAATGTGAACACAATTATAATGTTAATTAATAAGTTTTGTATGTTACTGAATTCTATCATTCTGTCTCACTGTATTTCCAGTTTTGCCACAGTATGTAATCACAAGGACAAAATATAAGACAACCAATGGACTGCATTAGGGGCTTATAGCCCATTTAGTTATTCCGAACCCTTACTCACTGGTTGGTTCTATCACATATTGACTACTGCAGTGGAATTTATGCAGGTTGCTGAAATTTCATTCTGAAAAAGCTCCAGACTGCTCAAAACACAGCTGCAAGGCTAATATTAGGCAAATCACGTTTTGATCATGCTCAGCCTCTTCGTTTTAACCTACACAGGCTCCGCATTATCGACCGTATTACCTTCAAAATCTGCTCACTGACTCATTGGTTCCAGCAAGGAGAAAAAGAGAAAACCCAATCAGTCACAAAAACTCACTGTAAGTGAGAAAATCGAGTGATTAAAAAAAACCCTTATCTCCTTGCTAATTACCTAATGAGGAACACCAAACCCCAAACTACATTTGACTGAGTAAAACTCAAGTAATAAATAGAGACTGCATAAACCTACCCCTCTTGAACCCTATGGAACCCCCTAGCTCAAACAAACCATACTGGTAACTGAAAACAGCAGTACTTAGCTTGAGAACATGGGAGAAAGTCCTAACCGGTACCGGTAGGGGAGATGTAAGTCGGCAGTCTCTTTCGTTTCCTGGTCCCAGCCGCTTATATAATCCTTCACCAAGTGCGCCTTGTTTCGCCAATACTATGGCTGCTTCAGGAAGGATGCTGGAATTAATCCAAAAATCCAACATGACCAAAGAACCTGAGCCCCAGTCGCTCAGTGACCTCAAAAGTTTTGTTATAGTGCTGCTGAAAATCAATGTTATCATGGCCAACAGGAAGATGGCGGACTGGGGAGCTAGTAATGACTAAGAACCAAGTGTTAAAGTACCTGCATATATTTCCAGAAACTGCAACTACTTTTCTGTTTAATATGTTGTATTTTGCTGTGTATTGTTTTGATTTGGGGGGGGGGGGGCATAATTCTCAGGAGTGCCTATAATGTGCATAATGCCATCAGTAATAAAGGTACTGGGGGAAGTAACTGGTAGTCAGTGAAGGAGTCCTTCCCTGCTGTGTCCAATAGTACCCCCACTGTCCCTCTTTTTTTGTTTGCTTGTTTTTGCTTTGCTTTTTTTGAATGATGCTCCTTTAAGCTAGTAGTACTAAACATCCAGTAGCTGAGTAAAATTCAGATTAGCTATAAGCACAGTTAAACTATAAGCGAACAAGTAGAGAAAGCATACAACTTTCTGATTATTCCGAGAAAGTACTTGCTGTTTGTGATGAAACATTGGACAATGTCTGTGACTTCTTATGTGAATGTATGACATATTTGTTCTCCAGTGCATTTCCCTTGTTTGGCCAGCAGATGGTGACTGTCTTTGTTTGTAAAGCTGTAATATAGAACTGGCAGGTTTTTCCTGCCTAAGCACTGAGGTAATTTTTAGTCTCACTATGGGAGCACAGAGGTAAACATCTCTGTCCTGAGACCCTGTCCAAGGCTTGTGAGCAGTTAATTTCCTGAAGCTACCCGGGTAGTGACAAAGTGATTAGACAGTTTTAATATTGATCCTTATTCAGTTACATGTTATTGCCTGTTACTTTTCCATCTGCTTTATATGGTTCACCGTTCTAATTTTGTGACAATAAACCTTATTAGCTTATCGGCTCTGTTGTCCTGGACTGACTAAGAATCCTGGTGGTATGTGGATTAGGTCTATGGGTGTTTTCTAGGAACTGTGGGACCCCTGAGAATGTGGCCCCAATAACCTAGAAATTACTGAGGACTAACTGAGGCAAGTGAGACACAGTCCGTAGGGAGGAGGATATTAGTATAGAGCACAAGTGGCAGGTGCAGGTGGACCTAGGCAGACCCTCCAGGTGGCTGCAGGGTTAGCCTCAGGTGGGAGCTAGGCATTTCGCGACACCCTTCACCCCTGCCAATCCATTTTCAGGGTCATTTCAGCACAGAAACTCTCATAACATCTCTCCTTACTGAACTCCATTTTCACTTTTACCAACATAAAATGATTCCAGCTGCTTCTCTCAATCTTTCGGCCACCTTTGACCTTGTTAATCACACCTTTCTTATTTCACACTTGTCAACCATGAGAATTTCTGGTGAGGTCTTCTCTTGGCTTACTTACTTCCTTTCTTTCTCACCGTTCATTCCAGGTACTTACTCCTATCTCCATTTATCAGAAACATCAACTTCAGTATGGTGTTCCCAATGTTTCAATTTTCTCCCCTCTTCTGTTCAATCTGTTTCTGAGTCCCCTGGCAGTTCTTATTCAATCATTTGGTATCTTAATTTCTTTACAGACGACATTCTTCTAATTTTCCCTACAAACCCTTCCTCTCCTTCATTTACATAAGAACATAAGAGTAGCCATACTGGGTCAGACCAGTAGTCCATCTAGCCCAGTATCCTGTTTTCCAACCAGTGGTCAAGCCAGGTCACAAGTACCTGGCAGAAACCCAAATCGTGGCAACACTGCATACTAAAAATCCCAGGGCAAGCAGTTGCTTCCCATGTCTGTCTCAATAGCAGAATATGGACTTTTCCTCCAGGAATTTGTCCAAACCTTTTTTTAAACCCAGATACACTAACCGCTGTTACCATCTCCTCCAGCAAAGACTTCCAGAGCTTAACTATTCGTTGAGTGAAAAAATATTTCCTCCTATTTGTTTTAAAAGTATTTCCATGTAACTTCCTCAAGTGTCCCCTAGTGTTTGTACTTTTGGAACGAGTAAAAAATTGATTTACTTCTACTTGTTCTACACCACTCGGGATTTTATAGACCTCAGTCATATCTCCCCTCATCCGTCTCTTTTCCAAGCTGAAGAGCCCTAACCTCTTTAGCCTTTCCTCATACGAGAGGAGTTCCATCTCCTTTATCATTTTGGTCGCTCTTCTTTGAACCTTTTCTAATTCTGCTATATCTTTTTTGATATATGGTGACCAGAACTGAATGCAATACTCAAGGTGTGGACGCCCCATGGAGTGATACAAAGGCATTATAGTATTTTCAGTCTTATTCACCATCTCTTTCCTAATAATTCCTAGCATCCTGTTTGATTTTTTAGCCGCCACCGCACACTGAGCAGAAGATTTCAGCGTATTATCTACAACGACACTCAGATCTTTTTCTTGAGTGCTGACCCCCAAGGTGGACTCTAGCATCAGATAACTATGATTCAGATTATTCTTTCCAAAGTGCATCACCTTGCATTTGTCCACATTAAATTTCATCAGCCATTTTCCTAAGATCTTCCTGCAATATTTCACAGTCTGCACATGTTTTAACAACTTGAACAGTTTGCATTACTACTACTACTACTATTTAGCATTTTTATAGCGCTACAAGGCGTACGCAGCGCTGCACAAACATAGATCACCTGCAAATTTGATTACCTCACTCGTTCCGATTTCCATATCATTTATAATATGTTAAATAGTACTGGTCCCAGTGCAGATCCCTGCGGCACTCCACTGTTCACCCTCCTCCATTGAGAGAAATGACCATTTAACCCTACCCTCTGTTTTCTGTCCAAGAACCAATTTCTAATCCACACCAGAATCTTGCCTCCTATCCCATGACTTTTTAATTTTCTCAGGAGTCTTGCATGAGGAACTTTACCAAAGGCTTTCTGAAAATCTAGATACACTACATCAACTGGTTCACCTTTATCCACATGTTTATTCATGCCTTCAAAGAAATTAAGCAAATTGGTGAGGCAAGACTTCCCTCGGCTGAACCTATGCTGACTCTGTCCCATTAAAGCATGTTTGTCTACGTGTTCTGTAATTATTTTTTTTTATAATAGTTTTCACTATTTTGCCCAGCACCGGCGTCAGGCTTTCCAATCTGTAATTTTCCTGATCACCCCTAGAACCCTTTTTAAAACTCAACGTCACATTGGCCACTTTTCAATCTTCAGGTACTACGGACAATTTTAATGATAGATTATATATTACTAACAGCAGATCAGCAATTTCATGCTTGAGTTCTTTGAGTGCCCTTGGTTGTATGTCATCTGGTCCAGGTGATTTACTACTCTTTTATTTGTCAGTTTGGCTTATCTTCAGATTTGTCTTGACTCAGTAGCAAACGGCTTTTTGAACATCAGCTTGTACGTAATAAGGAAAAAGTCACCTGCTGGTTCTCGGGATGCACAACCTCTCTGTCTTCTCCTATCACACTTCTTGGGTCTCTGATTCACCCAGTTCCATCTTTCTGTTACTTAGGAGTTATTCTTGATTCTTCCCTTTCATTCTTACCTCAGGTTTCACATCTGCAAAACTCTTCTTCTTTACTTTTCATCAACTACGGACGGTTCATCGCTTTTTGTACAACAACTTTCATACGCTTAGCCTCTTCTTATTTTCCTCTCGTCTAGACTACTGCAACATCATTTATGCAGGTCTACCATGTTCTACTTTAAAAAAGCTAGAAACATTACAAAACCTGGCAATAAGACTCATTTACCATGTTCGTCGTTCTGATGATATCACTCCTTGCTTAAACGTCAACACTGGCTTCCTGTTGAACATTGGATCACATACAAAATTGCTTCTCTGACTTTCAAGGCTTTTAGAATTGGCATTCGTGATTACATTTTACGTCTCACAATACTCTGTGCACTCGCTAGAGTTATCTGTTCTGTCAATGACCATCATTTAGTGCTCCCTAGCCCTACATTTGCTTATTTAGAAACCACCAGACACTGGACTTCCTTAATTCTGTCTCCTCACATTTGGAACATCCTACTCCTCTCTCTTTGTGGTGACTTCTTACTTAAGTCCTTCAAAGCCAATTTGAAGACCTGGGTTTTTAAGCAAGCCTTTGGAGACTGAATCTTGTTGGATTACCTAGTGTATGATAGGACCGATGAACTTAATCCCTGTTTTAATGTTTTGCTGCAAAGTGTCAGGGAAGCTTGGTGCCCGGAAAGCAGCTTTTGCACAAAAGCCAGGCTCCCTTGTGGGAAAGGAGGGACTTGAGGCAGGGGCTTCAAAACAGAGAGTTTCACAGAAGATCTCTCTTTTGTCCCCGAGGACACAAAGGAGAGCTACCCACCCACCCATTGCTTTGCTTGAAAATTTCTATTTTGTGCATGTCGCAGCTTGGAGGGTGGGAATACCCAAGCCTGGGTGAGTAGAATAGCACTAATTCATATTTTTTATTTATTTATTGCATTTGTATCCCACATTATCCCACCTCTTTGCAGGCTCAATGTGGCTTACAATTCAACATGGGTACTGAAAATAGAAGAGAATATACATTTGGTTTTACAGAGGGTTATTTGTTACATGGTGGTGAAATACATGATAGTATTAAAGCAAAATACATTATAAGACAATTCTAGAAGTTATAAAGATTATACAGTTACACATGTTGATCTTTGTGATATATCTTGTCGAAGAGATAGGTTTTCAGTTGTTTACGGAAATTGGTCAGTTCATAGACCGTTTTCAGGTTACGTGGCAACGCGTTCCAGAGTTGCGTGCTCATGTAGGAAAAGGTAGATGCGTGCATTAATTTGTATTGCAGACCATTACACTTGGGAGGATGAAGATTAAGGAATGTGCGAGAAGATTTTTTTGCATTCCTGGGTGGTAGATCTATTAGGTCTGACATGTAGGCTGGGGCGTTACCATGGATGATTTTATGGACTAGGGTGCAAAGTTTGAACGTGATGCTTTCTTTTAGTGGGAGCCAGTGTAGTTTTTCTCGTAGGGGTTTTGCGCTTTTGTATTTTGATGTGCCGAATATTAGTCTGGCTGCCGTGTTCTGGTATGGCTGGTGCAGATGGTTACGCTGCACCTGGGTTGGGCGCACCTTGCTGCGTGGTGGAAGCATCCTGGGTACAGCGCACACAGTCCGCCACCATAAGCAAGATTGACCAATGTGCTATATGCATTACACAGGACACTCCCAAAATGCAGCAAGGTGCGTCCAACCCAGGTGCAGTGAACCCCATCTGCAATAAACTGTAACTTGATGAATTAGCATTCCTTCAATCACTCAGGCTCAGGTATTCCCGCCACCAGCCTGGGGTAGTTAAATTTAACTTGCCTCAGGCCACACCCCCACTCACCCATGCCCTGGATGTGAAGGACGTTTTTTTGCTGCAAAGTATCAGGGAAGCCTGGTGGCTGGAAAGCAGTTTTCGCGCCAAACCCAGGCTCTGTGGTGGGAAAGGAGGGACTTGAGGCAGGGGCTTACAAAAGAGAGTTTCACAGAAGATCCCTCTTTTGTCCCCGAGGACACGAAGAAGTGCTGCCTCATTTTCTGTCGTTTGAATGCATGCTTTCCTATTTTTTAAAGATTATACACCGCTGTGTTCTGCCATGGCAGCGAGAGCGGTATAACAAGTTTTAATAAACCTAAACCAAACTTTTGACTCTCATGTGCAACTATTAATATCAAAGGTGTTCAAACTGTTGTGGAAATTAATATGCATTCCCCCGGATTCTATATTGTGTGCACAAATCCAAGCATATTCTGGATTTGCATGCACAGCTTAATTAGCTTAAGCCAATCAGCACCAATAATTGAACTAAACAAGCAATTATTGACAATAATTGGCATTAATTAGAATTTTGCGCACAAATGTCTAAGCATATTCTATAAACCAATGTGTGTAAATTCTAAGACATGGATCAGAAAAGGGGGCGTGGTCATGGGTGGGTCGTGGGCGTTCTTAGTGTCCACATATAGAATATGCCTGTTTCCTGTGTAATTTAGGCGTCAGCATTTACACCGGGTTTTCATTGGCATAAATGGCTGTGACTAAATATAGTCACAGAAATGGGTGTTGGGTGTATTCTATAAACTACGCCTAGATTTTGGCATATTCTATAAACCGTGCCTAAATTTAGGCACGGTTTATAGAATATGCTTAGGCAAATTTTTGTTTTGCGCTGAATTTTTAGGTGTGATAAGCATTAGGGCTTGTTTTGAATCTAGAACATTTCATCTGATTGTACAGACATTGTAATATGTTATACATAGGCTGTAATGTAGCTATTCTTCATCAACTGCAGACACTGCAAAATACGGCAGAGCGATTGATATGTAAAAGCTCTAGATTTGATAGTTCTACGCCATTAATTTGCAAACTTCATTGGCTTATGGTAGAAGCCTGTACAAATTTTAAGTTGTGTTGTTTGGTTTTTTTTTAAGTTTATATGGTCTAACTCCACAATATATAGTAGGATTAATCTCTGTACTTAATAAGAACTCTGTTAGTAGGTCTAGGCATTATTTGATACTTCAGCCTCCCTCACTGCAATGTGTAATTTATAAGTCAGAATATTCTTTGCTGTTTCCATATCCTGCAGCAAAGTGGTGGAATTTGCTGCCAAAGAATATACGTCATGAACCTAATTATAGGATCTTTCGAAAGTTGTTAAAAACCTGGTTATTCCAGAAGTTTGTACTATTATGAATGGTTTCTGTTCTACGATTTTAAAGTGCTGTATGTTCTAGGGTTGTGCCCTACTCTTCGATTGTAAGCCGCACTGAACTAATTTTGGGTATGTCTGACCTGTAAGTGCTAATTGTAATGTAATGTAATTTAAGGACCTCAGAAAAAAAGAATTGTTTCCTCTTGAGTTCATAACTCTTTAACTGTTTTCATTTCTCACTGTTAAATACATGGGAGTAATATTCAGCCCAACGTAGTAAGTGGTTTGCAAGATGCTTCCAAACATGGGCTGACTTAACCCTGGATATTCAATGCTGGGATATGTGCAGTTCCTGGCATTGAATGTACGGGTATGTCCGCTGACCCAGAAGTTACCCGGACACCAGCGGATGCCTGGTTAACTCATTGCATATAGTTAGGACAACTGTTTTACTGTTACTTAGCTGATTGGCAGACTGAATATCGCCATTAACTGGTTAAGTTGATGGTCCGCCCCGGCCCACCCCTAACCTAGCCAGTTAGGGGATGACCAGTTAGCAAGAATATTCAGCAGCACTAACCGGTTAAGTGCTGCTGAATATTTGATACTGGCCAGCTCAGCAGGAATTAACTGGGCAGGTGCTTCTCCTTCTCAGTTACCTCTTTTGAATATTGATCCCATGGTATCAATGGCATAGCTACAGGGGGCCTTGGGGGCTCAGGCCCCCCCAACCCTGGTGGCCAGTCAAATGCCTGTGTTTTGGGCACTGCTGGCTGCCCTCCCATTCCCTGCCCTGCTGTCCTTCAATTTTCCAGGCCGCCGGCAACGTCAGTAAGGTAAGCATATGGCCTTTGACAACCCAGAAGTT
The DNA here is from genome assembly GCF_901765095.1 of Microcaecilia unicolor. Classification (NCBI taxonomy): domain Eukaryota; kingdom Metazoa; phylum Chordata; class Amphibia; order Gymnophiona; family Siphonopidae; genus Microcaecilia; species Microcaecilia unicolor. Next base: position 336,135,927 of record NC_044034.1, read on the forward strand.
TTCCCTCTACTACAATTTCCTGTCCCGCATAGGTGGGACGCTGCAACAGAAGGAGAGCTTCCGGGCCGCCAAAGGCAGTGTGCTTACCTCACTGATACTACTAGCAGCCCAGAAAATTGAAGAAGGGCAGCGATGCAGGGAGCGAGTAGGAGAGAGCTGACTAAGGAGGTTAGATTGAGAGCAGGAGCAGGAATGACGGCTGAAGTTTATGAGGTAAATCTCCCTTTTCCTCTCCTTCACGCAACCTTCATCCCGTTCACTGTAAACAAAGCAAGCAAATCTATGAGCTGCTCTATGCACATTGTTCTTCTTTATTGTTGGTAGCATTTTTATTTGATTTCACTTATATTTTCAAACATACTGGCTTGTGCAGCATATGGATATACACAAAGGAAATATTGGTTTCATCCGTTAGAGTAGTAATTAGTTCTAAATTGTAAATCATTGTCAGGGGCATTTTGGAAAGAGAAGGGCGCCCATCTTCCGACACAAATCAGGAGATGGGCGTCCTTCTCTCAGGGTCGCCCAAATCGGCATAATTGAAAGCCGATTTTGGGCGTCCTCAACTGCAGTCCATCACAGGGACGACCAAAGTTCATGGGGGCATGTCGAAGGCGTAGCGAAGATGGAACTGGGGCGTGCTTAAGAGATGGGCATCCTCGGCTGATAATGGGAAAAAGAAGGGCGTCCCTGACGAGTATTTGGTCGACTTTACTTGGTCCATTTTTTTTCAAGACCATGCCTCAAAAAGGTGCCCAAACTGACCAGATGACTACCGGAGGGAATCGGGGATGACCTACCCTTACTCCCTCAGTGGTCACCAACCCCCTCCCACCCTAAAAAGAAAAAGTTAAAAAAAAATTTCCAGCCTCTATGCCAGCCTCAAATGTCATACCCAGCTCCATGGCAGCAGTATGCAGGTCCCTGGAGCAGTTTTAGTGGGTGCAGTGCACTTCAGGCAGGCGAACCCAGGCCCATCCCCCCCTACCTGTTACACTTGTGCTGGTAAATGTGAGCCCTTCAAAACCCACACGAAACCCACTGTACCCACATGTAGGTGCCCACCTTCACCCCTTAGGGCTATGGTAGTGGTGTACAGTTGTGAGGAGTGGGTTTGGGGGGGGGTCAGCACCGAAGGTAAGGGAGCTATGCACCTGGGAGCAATTTGTGAAGTCCACTGCAGTGCCCTCTAGGGTGCCCGGTTGGTGTCCTGGCATGTGAGGGGGACCAGTGCTCTACGAATGCTGGCTCCTCCCACGACCAAATGCCTTGGATTTGGTCGTTTTTGAGATGGGCGTCCTCGGTTTCCATTATCGCCGAAAACCGGGGACGACCATCTCTAAGGTCGACCATCTCAACATTTAGGTCGACCATCTCTAAGGTCGACCTAAATGTTGAGATTTGGGTGTCCCCGACTGTATTATCGAAACGAAAGATGGACGTCCATCTTCTTTCGATAATAGAGGTTTCCCCACCCCTTTCCCGGGACGTCCTTAGAGATGGGAGCCCTTAGAGATGGTCGTCCCCGTTCGATTATGCCCCTCTGTGTCATTTAGAGGGGCTGGTTATAGGGATTCCCTGTATTCGTGCAGAGATGTTTTCACCTAGTAGAGGGCCACCAAAACCGACATCATGTTATGAGTATCAGGTGCTTAACAATCAGACTTAGTATTTGTAAGTACAATTTAAAAAGTCATTAATTAGGTTGAGACCTGGGAGTATTTAACATCTCTTTTGACTGTACCTACATCAAAAGAATAAGATGGCATGTGGGAACTTGCTTCTTTTGTTTTGTGGAATGCAGTGGTATATTATAAAAATGCACTTGCCTTTTTTTAATTACTACTATTTCACAGAGAGGTATTGAATAATGAGGGAAGGGCTTCCTTCAAGCAGAAGTTCGGTCCATAGTCAGTCTAAAAGTGGCAACAATGTCCAGTTCAGCACACTATTAGCCGCCAAGTTCATACAAAATTAATTATGTTCAATGGAAAATGAATCTGTTGGCTCAGGGTGCTTGCTATGTGAGTATTCCATCACTGTTTCATTATTGCTACCAAGTATTACATATTGAGGACATTTGCATTAAACTTTGTTTTAATTAATTTGTCCAGTCCTTACATGCACATGGTTTTGCTTTTTTAACTCCAAAGGTGAATCCTAAGGGTGGTTGAACAATTAGATATAAACTGTGTTGTTTATAACTTTACTTGTTTTGGACTGCTTTGGGTTCTACTGATCTGAACATCTGCTGTCTAGAGTTTTGGCAGATGGAAATGAGAAAATAAACATTAAGTTTTGGATGTACTCTGTAGAAGTTGTTGTTTACTTTTGCAATGTGTATATGGATGCCTGTTCTGGTATGTGCACGTCTATATATATGGCTATGATTTATGAACATGTGGCATCATTAAAGGACAGAATTTTAAATGCCCAGTTGGGTATATATGCTAATCTCAACTTTGTTAAATGTTTCAGACATATCTATCTAATTAATCCCATGATATAAACAGAATTCTATTATTTTGTCTCGCTGTATTTTCAAACATAAACCACATTGAACCCAAGTTTGTTTGGGATAATGTGGGATATACATTTTTTTAAAAAATTCTTTATCCTCCACTTTTTAAGACACTACCTATCCAGTTGGATAGTGATGACACAAGGAAAGCAAGTTTGGTCCAGTGAAGACTAACTCAAAATAACCTGCTCCTGAGCTGGGCTCTAGTATTACCATATGGCTCCATAGGAGTCTGACTTATCTGGCTTTTCCAATACGAAGCATATTGTGGTTCTGTATATTCACTGCTGCCTTTTTAAAGGTTCAGTAACTGATATTTGTGTGTTCAGAATTGGTGCTGTTAAGCTTGCTGCATTGGCTCTGAGAAGCTTTTTTACAGGATTTAATGTTACTTCACAAAGTAATTTGGTAGACAATCCTTTATTTGTCTGCTCCTTTGTAAGGAGAAGGGGGTGGGAGGAACACTGTTAGGAACTCCACGGATTTTAACTAGTTAATGTCAGCTTCAGAAAGGAAAGAAAGCAGTAGAACCGGAGGAAGAGACAAGAAGACTTATTTTATTAATACAGCTTAATAAGGCATTTTATATTTGTTATAAAACAAAGTTGAGGGATATGTATCACTGTAGTAATTATTTTCCAAGATACTGTGATATGTGCTGAGAGGTTGACCAGACTCAAGTATACTATAATAGTAAAGCTTAAGTTATGGGATAATGCAACTTCATTTAAAAATGTCAGTGCTTCCAAGGTTTCCATAAGTGTGCATGTGGTTTATGTTGATGCAGGACAGATTGTTTACTTGGAAATCCGTTATCAAGTGTACTCTAAAGCATTATTTAGGAGGATACCAAGCACTACTCACACCTACATGCCTAGTGCCACCCCCTATGTTAACTCTGCCCCCCCCCCAAAAAAAAAATATCAGGGCTGGCTATGCCCCTGCATGGTATACACATGGAACATATTTTAGAGTTACACTTTATGTTTTGGACTAGATTCAATAAATGATGGCCAAAATTGGGCGCAAAATAATCCACACAGAGCACTATTCTATAAATGGCGCTCCGAGTTGCTTGCCATTTATAGAAAAGCATATAGTGCCGGGATCCGTGTCCAACTTTGGGTGTGAGGATTTACACCAACTGAAACCTGGTCTAAATCCTGGTGTCTAAGGCACAGATGCCCCAAAATTCTATAATACTACACAACATCTTTAGTGAATGCTCCTGACCCACCCATGCCCCTCCTATGGCCACGCCTCCTTCTCAGCTGCGTGTTAAAAGATTTGCATGCAGCTCTTTATAGAATAGCGTTTAGCAAGATGTGTGCACAAATCCTAATTGAAGTCAATTAACTGCAATAATTGTTAGCGCCCAATTATTGCTAGTTATCAGCTCGTTACTCAGTTAACATGCACATGCAACTTGGGGCGCATGCAATTTTGGGCTCCATATATAAAATCCGGGGGAGAGTGCTGTACGCAACTGATACATGTTATTGAAAAAGGTATAATCAATATCTATATAAGCACATAAACACATTTCAGTTCTCTCAATTAAACTTTCTTTAATGACATCTACTATGTGCAACTTTCTTTAAATTACCCCCCGCCTTTTTTTTCTACTTCTAAGAACATAAGTATAGCCATACTGGGTCAGGCCAATGGTCCATCTAGCCCAGTATCCTGTTTATATCAGTGACCAATCAAGGTCACAAGTGCTTGGCAGAAATCCAAATAGTAGCAACATTCCGGAATCCCAAATAGTAGCAACATTCCATGCTACCAATCCCAGGGCAAGCAGTGACTTTCCCTGTGATTATTTCAATAGCAGAATATGGACTTTTCCTCCAGGTTCTTGTCTAAACCTTTTTAAACCCAGCTATACTAACCACTGTTACCACATCCTCTGGCAACGCCCTCTGTTACTCTATCTTTGCTTACACCCCATGCTGTCTATTAAAATGTTTTACTTTGTATTGTATTGACATTGTAAGTAGCATTCTATGCTATACTATGTACTGTTATTTTAATAATTTACTGCTGTAATTGTGCGTTGCCTGTGTTCAACTTATTCTTGCTGTTCACCGCCTAGGGTGAATTTCTTCAAAAAGGCAGTAAATAAATCCTAATAAATAAATAAGTGTGCCTTGTTTTTAAATTGAAGTGGCTTCTGAAAGGTTTGGGGCAAATCTTGGAAATCATTGACCTTGTGAACACGTAAACTCAAAGCTGAGACACAGCAATCTCCCATGATGCAGCTAGGTGGCGTATAATATAAACATTTCGGTTGACATATGAAACAACTGAGTCATCCCACCAAACATATTCAACTGATGTTATTAAAGGCACACCACATATTGTACACATTGTCGAACGTGTGATGGAAATAAACCACACCTTTTTATTTTTATTTATTCCAAAGCCAGTGAGAAAGCAGAAACAGATTCGCTCAGGAAAAATACAAATTGAGCGTGATGCTGTGTTAAAAGATGCGATGCTTTAGAAACTGCCTTGCTCAAAGCATTTTCATATGACTTTTATAAGCACATAGACACTCACTGAAACGTGTATCATAGCATGCACTTTTAAACTGTAGTACATAGTATAGGGGGACATGTTTGACCAGAAATGGTCTGATTAAATTTTCAAATCATAAGTAAACATTAGCTGAGGTCTGACACTGTGTGAGAGATCTATGTGCATTCTGCCTGTGTTTGGAAGGCTATTATACCAGGGATAAGTCAGATAATTAGCTCTCATGTGAAACCTGTTTTCTGCTGGGGATAGTGTTTCCTTGGGTCTCTGATAAGAGAGACAGTTATGCTTTCTGTGCTGCGGTCCCTGGTGGCAGGCAGGGTAAATCTTGCAATTAGCCCATTATGAGAAACAAACATGATTCCAAAATGCAAGCAAATTCCCTGAATGGAATATATGAGCCAGGCTTTATTTTGTATACCATAGGCTTTTTTTTTATTATTATTGAATAACAATATAAAAAATCCCCAATAAAAGTTACTGCAAACAAAAAGTGGCAAGGACATTTATTGCAATTTTTCATGTTTGTACTGAAAATCCTTTCGAAGATAAAAGATTTTATTTATTAGCTTATTGCACTATTACTGCATGTTGAAATAAAAATATATATATATCTTCAGTTATGAGAAACAAGTCTGAGGATAATTTGAAGACATGCACAACTTTAGAACCCACGAAACCTAGAACATGTATGCATTAAACATCGTTTATTATTAAATATAGGTGCCACCAAATTACTTACAAATCAGTCATCGGTTAAAAGATTTTACCCTGAAATTCTATAAATGGCACCTATAATTGTACATGCAAATGTAGGCACGCATGCACGCAATTTAATTGAATAATGAGCCAATTAGCGCCGATAATTGGGTGTTAATAATCATCAGCACTAATGGGCCTCAATTGAAATTTATGTGCACGTTTAGTTGCGCAGATTCATGCTTAAATTTTACATGCGGACATGGAAGGGTCAGGGCGTTCCTAGAATTTATGTGCATAGTTATAGAATAAGGGGGATCTGCGCCTAAATTACATGTGAAGATTTACACAGGGTGTAAATCCTTGTGTCTAAAGTTAGGCTTTAACCCCTGGATTTTATATAAGCATGGTGAGTAGCAAGTGTTAAATTGTACGTGCGGCGAATTTATGTATGGTACTCATAAGAACATAAGAATAGCCATACTGGGTCAGACCAATGGTCCATCTAGCCCCAGTATCCTGTTTTCCAAACAGTGGCCAAGCCAGGTCACAAGTATCTGGCAGAAACCCAAATAGTGGTAACACTTCATACTACAAATCCCAGGGCAAGCATTTGTCCAAACCTTTTTTTTAAACCCAGATACACTAACCACTGTTACCACATCCTCCGGCAAAGAGTTCCAGAGCTTAACTAATCATTGAGTAAAAAAATATTTCCTCCTATTTGTTTTAAATGTGTTTCCATGTAACTTCCTCGAGTGTCCCCTAGTCTTTGTACTTTTGGAATGAATAAAAAATCGACTTACTTCTATTCGTTCTACACCACTCGGGATTTTGTAGACCTCAATCATATCTCCCCTCATCCATCTCTTTACCAAGCTAAAGAGCCCTAACCTCTTTAGCCTTTCCTCATATGAGAGGAGTTCTAGCCCCTTTATCATTTTGGTCACTCTTTTTTGAACCTTTTTGAATTCCACCAAAATCTTTTATGAGATACGGTGACCAAAACTGAATGCAATACTCAAGGTGCGGATGAACCATGGAGCAATACAAAGGCATTATAGTATTTTCAGTTTTATTCACCAATTATTGACTGATAACCAATTATCATCACTAATTGGCAATAATTGCAATTTACAAGTGCTTCTTTTAAGGCATATTCTAAAAAGAGGTATATGCAAATTTTAAAGTGCAGCCATGGGAGGAGTGTGGGTGTGTCAGGGGCATTACTCAAATGTATGTGCATTGTTATTGAATTCAGGGGAATGTGCCTACATTTAGGCATGGATATGTATACCAGGCTTTCAATGGTGTAAATGGCCATGTCTAAATGTAGGCGTGTTCCCCGGTCCTTTACAGTATTCTATACACCATGCCTAACTGTAGACACATTAGAAAGACTAGAGCTAGGCACTTTATTTATTTATTTATTTATTTATTTATTTATTTGTTGCATTTGTATCCCACATTTTCCCACCTTTTTGCAGGCTCAATGTGGCTTACATAAAGCCGTAATGGCGAGCGCCATTTACGTAATGAGAAATACAATGTATTATAACATTTAGAGTACAAACATAATTAAAATAAATTACAGTAAGTATATAAACAGTTCATAACAGGCGTAAGAGATAAGGGAGTAATACATAACGTTCAATTGATGACAAAGTACTTGAACTAAACAAGTATAAAGCGTTCAATGTTATCTTGTTCTGATATAGTTTTGGAGTCAGGTCATTTATGAAGGATCATTATGATAAGTCTTTTTGAACAGGTTGGTCTTTAGTAGTTTCCGGAAGGCTATCAAGTCATGCATTGTTTTTATGGCATTTGGTATTGCATTCCATAGTTGCGTGCTGATCTAGGAGAAGCTAGATGCATATATTGATTTATATTTAAGTCCTTTGCAGCTGGGGTAATGGAGGTTCAAGAATGTACGTGATGATCTTTTTGTGTTCCTGGCTGGCAATTCTATGAGATCTGACATATATAACAGGGCCTCGCCATGAATAATTTTATGAACCAGGGTACAGGATTTGAACATAATTCGTTCTTTTAGTGGGAGCCAGTGCAGTTTCTCTCTAAGGGGTTTGGCGCTTTCGTATTTCGCTTTTCCAAATATGAGTCTGGCTGCAGTGTTTTGGGCAGTTTGGAGTTTCTTAATGACTTGTACTTTGCATCCGGCGTAGATGGAATTGCAATAATGCAAGTGGCTTAACACCATCGATTGCACCACTTTAATCAGATTTGTCTAGATTTTAGATGCCATTTACCGAATCTGGCCCATAGTATTCTATAAACAGTGCCTAACTTTCAGCACCGTTTATAGAATAGCGCTTAGCACGTTATTCGTTCAGTGCCGATTTTTCAGCACCGTTTATAGAATTTGGTCCATAATGGATACATTTTTGTAGTAAGAACTTAAACGGGTTGATATTCAGAGTGATTTAACCGGCCAGAAATGGCTGCTGGCTGGTTAAATCGTTTGTTCAGGACTATCCACTAATCTTCAGTGGCTCTTAACTGGTTATCACTACTGAAAATTAGTGGCTAGTGCCTAAGTGAAAACCGGATATTTTGGGGGTGTTCCGGAGTGGAGTCAGCACTTGGCCGGTTAAGGGGCCCTTTTACTAAGCCACGTGGAGGGGCATAATCGAACGTCGCCGGCGAAATAGATCGCCGGCTTTCTATTTTGGCGGCGGCGCAACAGCTGGCCAGAACCGTATTATCGAAAAAGATGGCCAGCCATCTTTTTTTTTTCGATAATACGGTTTAGCCCGGCCAAATGCCAGAGTTCGCCGGGTTTGAGATGGCCGTTTTTGGTTTTTCAACGATAATGGAAAAAAATGCCGGCCATCTCAAACCCGGCGAAAGCCAAGGCATTTGGTCGTGGAAAGAGTCAGCATTTGTAGTGCACTGGTCCCTCTGACATGCCAGGACACCAACCGGGCACCCTAGGGGGCACTTCTAAAAATTTAAAAAAAATATACAAATATCTCCCAGGTGCATAGCTCTCTTACCTTGGGTGCTGAGCCCCCCAAATCCCCCCCCCCAAAACCCACTCCCCACAACTTTAAACCACTACCATAGTCCTTATGGGTGAAGGGGGCACCTGCATGTGGGTACAGTGGGTTTGGGGGGGGGGTTGGAGGGCTCAACACTTACCACCACAAGTGTAACAGGTAGGGGGGAATGGACCTGGGTCTGCCTGCCTGAAGTGCACTGCACCCATTAAAAACTGCTCCAGGGACTTGCATACTGCTGTCAGGGACCTGGGTATGACATTTGAGGCTGGCATACAGGCTGGCAAAAATGGTTTTTATTTTTATTTTTTTAGTGTGGGAGGGGGTTGGTGACCACTGGGGGAGTATGGGGAGGTCATCCCCCATTTCCTCCGGTGGTCATCTGGTGAGTTGGGGCACCTTTTTGAGGCTTGGTCGTGAAAATAAAAGGACCAAGTAAACCCGGCGAAATACTGCTTAACGCCGCTTTTTTTTTCCATTATCCGCGAAAGCTGGCCATCTGGTAGCCACGCCCATGCCCGCCCATGTCCCGCCTTCACTATGCTGCCGACACGCCCCCTTGAACTTTCGCCGGCTCAGCAACAGGAAAGCGGCGATGGTGTCAAAATTGTAGCTTTCGATTATACACTTTTGAGAGATGGACGGCCATCTCCTGATTTATGTCGGAAGATGCCCGGCGATCACTTTCTAAAATAAGCCTGATAGGTGCGTATGCACGTCCTCCGTGCATCAATTTTGAGCTACTGCATGGCCCAGGTGGTAATTTCATTTTTGATGTGCGTCCACTACATGCAACGAAAAATATTTTTTATTTTCCAGCAAGCAGTGCTAACCAGGCGGTAATCGGCATTGTACGCCCACTGATGATTACCGCACAGTTAATGTGTGAGACCTTATCGCTAAGTCAGTGGGTGACGGTAAGGGCTCAGGCCCAAAATGGATGTGCGCCAATTTTTATTTTGCCGCACGTCCATTTTCAGCCCCCCCCCCAAGACCTTTTTTTGCAGGTGCACTGAAAAATGGACCTGCATGCATCCAATACACGACACCAGCGCAGGCTATTTTTCGGCAAACCTTAGTAAAAGGACCCCTAAGTGCCGATATTCAGCACTTAACCGGCCAGGTTAACCACATAAATCAGACTGCATAAAAGTCAGTCCTATCTTTTGTTGTAACCCATTAACACTTAAGTGCAAGTATCAACTTAACCAGCTATGCATTAGCCGGCTCGGGAAAAAAACGGATATTTGATGCCGAACCCTGGACATGGCCTGGCATTGAACATCCGGGAATAGCACCAACGATGGTCAACAAAACACTCACTGCTGCTGAATATTTACCCCAACTTGCATTAGTTCAAGTATGTGTAAAACGAGTACAATTTTGAAACAGAATATATGAGCACCAATTGATTTTGAAGATAGAATTGCTATGCCTTTCAATGTACGCACTTTCCCTCTAATTCTATAACGTTAGGGGGAGATCTATATATGGTGCCTAAAAAATTGGTGCTGAAATCAGTGCCGACTAAGTGTATTGTATAATCTGTGCCTAAATTTATGTGTAGTATACAGAATATGTGCAATTGATATCTGTACGCCTAAAACTACGCACATCCATTTACACCACTGAAAACGTGGTGTAAATCCCTGTGTATAGATTTACACGCACTGGGCCATAGTCTATAACTACACGTGTAAATTTTGGAACACCCACAAAATGTCCATTTCCCCGCCCATAACCACTCCCTTTTTTGCTTGCACATATTAGAAGTTTGGCTCACTTCATTACAGAATACGCATAGCGAGTTGTGTGCATAAATTCAAATTACTGCCAATTAGTGCTCATTATTGCTTGTTAAGTGTTGCTATCAGAGCTGATTAGCTTGTTAAGCTTGTTACGTTACACGCATTGTTATAGACAGGGCTGCTGAGAGGGGGAGCAGGGGGGGCAAAATTCCCCGGGCCCGGGCCTCCAAGGGGAGCCCGGTGCCAGGGTCAGGCCGCCGGCGCTGCAGTCCCCGGTCTCACTTGCCTGCCTCCTCGGCTCTGGGCCCCCTTCATTCAAAGCGGCAGTCGCAGATCGCCTCTCTTCTGGCCTTCCCTCCCTGTGTCCCGCCATCGCAGAAACTGGAAGTTACATCACATGAGGGCGGGACGGTATGAATGAAGGGGGCCCGGAGCCGAGGAGGCAGGCAGGTGAGTCCGGGCACTGCAGCAGCGGGGGGAGCGATGGGGGGGGGGGGGGCGGCCTTGCCCTGGGCCCGGCCGAGTCTCTCAGCGGCCCTGGTTATAGAATCCGCTTGGATTTTGGCACGGATCTCTAGGCGTACTATGTAGAATCTGGGGGTTAGTGCTTAAATGTACGTGCCGGTTATGTGCTAAGATTATAGAATACTAGCATGTACTCATAGGAATGTAACATTTATGTGTGTAAGTGTAAGTCAGTTTAAAAGACACATACATCTGAACAGGCAACCAATGCAACTTGCATATTAAATGAGAAGTCCTCTCATGTTTCCTAGCTCTAAAAACCAGTTTTGCAGCTATAGTCTATAACGGGAAGAGATTCAAATCAGAGGAATCCAGAAGGTTCTATGTTCTTTCTTTCTGTCTTTCTTCCAGGAAGGAATTCAGGGCTCACAGTGAGTGCCTGGGACGCAGAGGAGAGATTGTTTGGAGCTGTTGTTGAAAGCCTTGGGCAGGAGTGGAGTGTTGGTCCCAAGATAAAGGGAGTATTCCTTATACGCCTTAATCAAATCCAGAGACAATAGTTTATACAAAGGAAGACGTTTTACACTCAGGGAAAGTGGTAGCAGGAGTTTTTCCAACTGTGTGTTGTGTCCAAGGAGCATCAGAGGAGACATGGAAGGAAGAGAGAGGTCTCATTTTCATGAAGAAGTAGTTCCAATTTAATATCAGAAGCAGAAATCATCCAATACAAGGAGCCCCGACACTCGAGAGAGTCTCTAGTGAGTATCCTGATAGTGGTCTGCGAGTTGGAGAAAACTGCTGCTACTGTTGATGACTGATGAACTGCTAATAGTTGTGATCATTTTGTGTATTTTTTTTGTATGAATGTTATGATGGTGTATATTGCGCCAGTCACCATTTCAGAAGTACCCCACTAAACCTTTGGGTTTGGAAAAATCTCAGACCTGTGTTGTTGCATGGTTTGTGCAGAAGGAAAAATTCAGATGGCTGAAGCCTTAAGGGTTGTGGAACAAATATCCCCCCTCCTTATTCCCCCTGTGGAAGACTCTGGAGCATCTGTTGACTCCCCAGCTCTCAGTAGTGCACATGTGTCCAAGGGAAGAGTGGAACAGGGCAACTTTGCTAAATGCCAGTAGAGTTAGTCCAATTATGGGTTGAATGGACTGGCTGAATTGCCCTGTAGCCAGTTTACAACCTGGATTTGGGCTAGTGTGTTGTAAATGCCAGAGCCAATGTATAGTCCCAGCTTGTCACTTGGGCTTAAACATGTTTTAAGAAAAATCTGTTGCAGATCATTTTTGTAATAGAAAAGAATGAAAGATCCTAAACTTTTAATTCGAGTCCACAGACCACCTTATAATTGAAAGAGAAAAACGCCTACATTTCGACCCAAATCGGGAGATAGACGTTTATCTCACAAAAACGAATAAATCGGTATAATGGAAAGCCGATTTTGGACGTTTTCAACTGCACTCCATCGCGGAAGCGTACAAAGTTGACGGGGGTGTGTCGGAGGCGTGGCGAAGGTGGATCTGGGATGTGGTTATCGGCCGAGGAGAGATGGGCGCCTTTCGCCGATAATGGGAAAAAAGTATGCGTTTGTAGCTAGAATTTAGGGCACTTTTCCTGGACCCTGTTTTTTCACGAATGAGGCCCCAAAAAGTGCCCTAAATGACCAGATTACCACCAGAGGGAATCGGGGATGACCTCCCCTGACTCCCCCAGTGGTCACTAACCCCCTCCCACCACAAAAAATGATGTTTCACAACTTTTTATTTTCACCCTCAAATGTCATACCCACCTCCCTGGCAGCAGTATGCAGGTCCCTGGAGCAGTTGTTAGGGGGTGCAGTGGACTTCAGGCAGGTGGACCCAGGCCCATCCCCCCCTACCTGTTACAATTGTGCTGCTTAATGCTTAGTCGTCCAACCCCCCCAAACCCACTGTACCCACATGTAGGTGCCCCCCTTCACCCCTTAGGGCTATAGTAATGGTGTAGACTTGTGGGCAGTGGGTTTTGAGGGGGATTTGGGGGGCTCAACACACAAGGGAAGGGTGCTATGCACCTGGGAGCTCTTTTACCTTTTTTTTTGTTTTTGTAAAAGTGCCCCCTAGGGTGCCCGATTGGTGTCCTGGCATGTGAGGGGGACCAGTGCACTACGACTCCTGGCCCCTCCCACGAACAAATGCCTTGGATTTATTCATTTTTGAGCTGGGCGCTTTCATTTTCCATTATCACTGAAAAACAAAAATGCCCAGCTCACAAATTGTCGAATAAAACATGGACGTCTATTTTTTTCAAAAATACGGTTCGGTCCGCCCCTTCACGGACCCGTTCTCGGAGATAAACGCCCATGGAGATAGACGTTTTCGTTCAATTATGTCCCTCAGAGTGATCTTGTTCAGCTTTTGTACAGGCACAAAAACTGTGAGACCTCCTCTTCACTTCTAACAAGCATGAAATAGTACAAGAGTTTCCACATACAAACATTCCTAATATCAAGATTCAGCAAGGCATATTTCAGGGAGACTCCCTGTCATTACTTTTGTTTTGTTTGGCACTTAATCCACTGAGTACTCTTATTAACTCATTTGGCTATGAATTTAGTCGTACTCCTAAATATGGCAACAATCCAGAGGTTGTCACATAATTTGTAGATGACTTGGAGGGGCATAATCAAATGGGGCGCCCAAATTTTCATGAGGGCGTCCTTGCAGGACAGCCCTGCAAAGGGGCGGGGAAACCCGTATTATCGAAACAAGATGGGCGTCCATCTTTCGTTTCAATAATACGGTCGGGGAGGCCCAAATCTCAACATTTAGGTCGACCTTAGAGAAGGTCAACCTTAGAGATGGTCGTCCCCGGTTTTCGGCCATAATGGACAACCATCTCTAAGGGCGCCCATCTCTAAGGCCATCCCCGCGAATGGGCGGGGCATCCCGTATTATCAAAACAAGATGGGCGTCCATCTTTTGTTTTGATAATATGGTCGGGGACGCCCAAATCTCAACATTTAGGTCAACTTTAGAGATCGTCGACCTAAATATTGAGATGGTCGACCTTAGAGATGGTCGACCAAAATGTTGAGATGGTCGACCTTAGAGATGGGCGACCTCGATTTTCGCCGATAATGGAAACCGAGGACGCCCATCTCAAAAATGACCAAATTCAAGCCCTTTGGTCATGGGAGGAAGCAGAATTCATAGTGCACTGGTCCCCCTGACATGCCAGGACACCAACCGGGCACCCTAGGGGGCACTGCAGTGGATTTCACAAATTGCTCCCAGGTACATAGCTCCCTTACCTTGGGTGTTGAACCCCCCATAACCCACTCCCCACAACTGTACACCACTATCATAGCCCTAAGGGGTGAAGGGGGGCACCTACATGTGGATACAGTGGGTTTTGGAGGGCTCACATTTACCACCACAAGTGTAACAGGTAGGGGGGGATGGGCCTGGGTCCGCCTGCCTGAAGTGCACTGCAGTACCCACTAAAACTGCTCCAGGGACCTGCATACTGCTGTCATGGAGCTGGGTATGACATTTGAGGCTGGTAAAACATTTTTTTAAAGTTTTTTTTAGGGTGGGAGGGGATTGGTGACCACTGGGGGAGTAAGGGGAGGTCATCCCCGATACCCTCCGGTGGTCATCTGGTCAGTTCAGGCACCTTTTCATGGCTTGGTTGCAAGAAAAAATGGACCATGTAAAGTCGGCCAAGTGCTCGTCAGGGACGCCCTTCTTTTTTTCCATTATCGGTCAAGGACGCCCATCTCTTAATCACACCCCAGTCCTGCCTTCGCTACGGTGCCGATACGCCCCCGTGAACTTTGGTCATCCCCGCGACGGGAAGCAGTTGAGGGCGCCCAAAATCGGCTTTCGATTATGCCGATTTGGGTGACCCTGAGAGGACGCCCATTTCCCGATTTGTGTCGGAAGATGGGCGCCCTTGTCTTTTGAAAATAAGCCTGTTGAAACTCTATAGTTCCAGTGACCAACAATTAATGGGTAGACTCATAATGGGCCTGCTTCCAGTGCTGTTAAATGTGTATATTTTTGATACTTTTCACAGTAGTTCGATTATTAGGTTTCAATTTACTGTTTTCAAGTTTACCTCATTTATTGTATTTATGATTATTCTTGGTTTATTTTACTACTAGCCGTTAAGCCCATTAAAACGGGCGAGATTTCCAGCTACCCTCCTCGCCGCTGCTCCCTCCCCCCTCCATGCCGGGCCCCTGCACTGACCTGACAGCGCCTCTCACCTCCGTGTGGCGCTGGCAATTCCTCCATCTCATACAGATTTGGCATTGTGGAATGGCCTCTTAAAGATCTTGAAAAACTGGATGTTCATTATGTTTATGCTTATTAAAATGTTTAATATACCGCCACTTCTACAAAAGATCACAGTGGTTCACATTAAAAATAAAATAGAAATAGAAAAGAACCCCATAATCTATGGAACAGAACATTCATACAAGAACACACACACACAAGCAAACAGCCAACTGAATAGGTGACCGACCGGTGGCCAGGAACCTGCACTTAAGTAAAGGGAAGTGGAAAACTGAAATCAAGAGGAAAAAAAAGTGGATTTTTAAAAGGACTTTAAAGAGAGAGAAGGACAGTTCAGAGCGTAGTACCGAAGGAAGATCGTTCCAAAGTTTAGGTGCCAGAAAATAAAATGCAGTGTGACGGGTAGACTCATAATAGGCCTGCTTCAGAGAAGGAAGAACCAAACGATGAGAATCAAGTGATCGAAGAGAAGGAGTGTAAGGAATAAAAAGAGAAGAAAGATCACAATGGAGCGTTTTATGGGTAATACAAAGAATTTAAATCCAAGAATGATACTTGATCGGAAGCCAATGAAGTGAAGACAAAAGAGGGGTAACCGAAGCAGACCTGTGAGCTTTACAGAGGAAACGAGCTGCTACATTCTGCAATGTCTATAGTCGATGAAGTTGGGAATTTGAAAGTCCAGCGTAAATCACATTAGCGTAATCAAAGGGAGAAATCACAAACGCATGCATAAGACTGTGTAGATCAGAGAACTCAAGAAATTTAGAGAGAGAACGAAGATGTCTAAGAGAAAAGAAACCACACTGGAGAACAAAAGAAACCCGGGGGGGGGGGGGGGGGGGGGGGGAGTAAAAGCTGAATCAAAGACAACACCAAGATATTTGAATGAATCAACAGTAGGAACAGGAGAATTAAATACAGTACCGGCACAAGTGAAGGGGCAGAAAAAGGGCCCGAGATCCCGT
This sequence comes from Microcaecilia unicolor, assembly GCF_901765095.1. Lineage (NCBI taxonomy): Eukaryota > Metazoa > Chordata > Amphibia > Gymnophiona > Siphonopidae > Microcaecilia > Microcaecilia unicolor. The sequence goes on from NC_044034.1 coordinate 336,152,181, forward strand.
AAGCAACAGCATGTTTTATAAACGTGCATATGTACATTAAAACTCTGCATCTGGTTCACCCAAACTACACCCCTGGGAAAGCCTATATGCAGATCTTTTAAAAGTAGGTGCGCATTTTGTGCATGGGTATGTAGTCACTCAGTTTTATAAAAGCTTTTTATATGTGGGGAAATCTTTATAAAATGACCCCTGACATGACTTGTTTGCTATATGTTCTGACACTTTTAGCTCACACGTATTTATTTCCTTTGAAAATTAGTGCCCACAAAGTACACGTGCTAAAAGCAGCTGTATATTTCACATCTACAGTTTGTGTGGGTGGCCTGGGATTAGAGCCAAAGAACATACATCAGAAAATAAAATCCTTTGTACATATGCTTACATGAATGAGACTTTTTAAGCTAGTAAGAAGTACACACACAATAGAAGTCTGCAAATGACTTTTATCCTGAAACAGGAGGGAAGTTTTCAGCCAAACTATTTTAGCTGGGTAAATAATTAATCTGGTTAAATGGCTTTGAAAACGTTCCCTCCAGAGCAGGTGTAATTGTCCTTGACTTCAGTCTAGCTGTGATTTCTGCCAGTTTACCCATAGTATTTTATAAAGACACATGGGCTGGAATTTGTTGCCCGAGATTGTGGTAAAAGCAGTTAGCTTAGCAGGGTTTAAAAAAGGTTTGGCTAATTTCCTAAAAGTCCATAAGTCATTATTAAAAGATGGACTTGTTTTTCTACTTGAACTAGAATTATAGAAGTCTAGCTCAAGCAAAACCTATCTATACTAGGTTACAGCACGATGAGGCTTCATTTGCAACAATCAGGGTGTCCCCTGTCCCCCCATTTTTAACATCACCATTCACCTCTAGTCTAGCCCAAGCATCACATCAATTCAGGATGTGCGTACCCTGAGCCTAGTCACTAGGTGTCAGCGTTGGGTGATGGATGAGATTTCCTTGCTACTTCCTGCCCTGCTGATATTGCTTCTGATGTGAGGTGCTCTTGCTGGGAAATGGATGCTTCCTGATTCTGTCCATCCTCCTCCTTTTCTTTTTAATTATCGGTGATGTTGCTTTTCCATCAACAGATTCTTGGTTCCTTGCCTCACCTTCTATAGTAGACACATTAATATTACTGGTCATTACTGTTTTTGTCACTGCGCCATTCCTGGTCAGAAAGTGATGGTCCCATCACTAGTATCACTCTTATGCTGTCATACTCTTGATTCCTCCTTGCCTACTTTCTGTGTTGTAATACTGCTACTGCTCTTTCTAAAAACACTATTGCTGATCCATCTTATTCCCCATTTACCCCCCTGAACTATAATGCTTTCCTTGTAATGCTCCTGCTTGACCCTTCTCTTATGTGGCTGACTTTGGGGCTTATCGTTAGGCGCTGCCAAAGAGCCACCTAGTCAACTGAAGAGAGAATGCTGAAACATCTCTTAATTTCTGTGCACAGTTGTTTCGAAAAGGGTGACAACAATGGATCATTCCATGCCCTATGAATGAGGAATGTAAACTGAATCCACTCTATTTATTTATTTACAAGAGCTTGCTACACTGATAGTTGCACATATAATGTGGCTAAGCAGTTTACAAAAATGTCAAAAAGATGTAGTAGGCGACAAGGGTGAATAACTGAGAAAGACAGAAAAGAAGGAAAGAGGCAAAGAGAAGCACGGAGAGGAAGAAGGAGTGAAGAGGCAGATCCATGGTGCTCTTCTGGGAAAGTGAAAGAAGGGATAAAGAGAAAACAGGGATGAGCAGGGAAGGAGGAATGAGTGGGAAGGGGGGAGGGAGGGAGGAAGGTAGGGGTGCAGGCTTATTTCATGGCTCCATATGCCTGTTCAAAGAGCCAGGTTTTAATCAGATTTTCAAATTTGGGGAAAGAGGGGTCTAATCTAATGCCCAGAGGCAAGGAGTCCCATAAATAGGGACCAGCATAACTGTACCTTACTGTGAATTTCTGTCATAGGAGATGTATGAATATGATTTTGCCTCTCCTGTATGTTTTGGACAGACAGACCCACCCTGCCTGCTATCGCATAAGTAACACATCTATGTGAAAACATTTTCCACAGCTCCTGTTATCATGTGATTAAGAAAGAAAATAAATACCATAGAAATGTGAGAGCTCCTGTGATAAAAATTACTCTACAAAAGGCAAATCAAATCTGTAAGTGCAATCCTGTGCTGGGTTGGGCAAACCGCTCTAAGGGGGTAATTTTAAAAGGCTTCTTCATAGGGGAAGGTGTTTTATAAAATTGTGTACACTATCCCCTGGATTCTATATATGACACCCAAATTTGGGCACACTGCTGAGGTGCGCATGCAAATTAATTTGCTAATGAGCTGATAACCATCAACAATTGGATGCTAACAACCAATTATTGATGTTAATTGTGTTACGATCACAGAGAAGGTGAGCCTTTGGACCGCTGCTGGATACTGGCTAGCGGCAGACGAACCACCCGGGCAGGACAGAACATTAAGGCAGAAACCAGGCGAGACTGGATTGGAGTAGAAAACAAGCAGAACTGGGGCTGGAGATGGGCAAAGCTGGAGCTGAAGGCAGGCTGGGCTGAAGCTAGAGCTGAAGACGAGCAGGGCTGGAGCAAGCAGGGCTGGGACTGGAGCTGAAGACAAGCAGGGCTGGAACTGAAGCTGGAGACAAATGGGGCTTAAACTGAAGCAGAAGACAAGCAGGTCAAATCCAAATAGGATAAGCATAAGACCATGCACGCACAACTAGTGAGGAACCTTGTTGCAAAGGCAATGCATGAGAGTCCCACGATTCCTTATAAAGACCCTCACTAATGACCTCACAACCTCTGGTGTCCTGGAATGAGGCTTGGAACACACTGAAGAACACAGCAAGGGCACCAGAGAGAGGCTAGAATACTGGGACGTCAGACTGAGGCTTAGATAGTCTCTGGAATGAACATCAGAGTGAGACTTGGATAATCTCTGCAATGAGGCTTGGAAAACAGGCAAACAGGTAGCAGAGGCATCAGTGTAGGAGGAACGTAGTGCCAACAGCAGTCTGAAGAAGCTGTGGAGCCTGACTACTGGAAGAAAAGGTGAGTCAGGATGCAGGGGCATGGGAATGGCCACGGCCATGATCTCCTTCCCAAAGCTCCTCCTTCCTTCAGTCCAACCTTGAGTCTATGAGAAATCATTCAATGGAACCTGCTGATGAGCTTTGGAGCATGAACATGGCAGTGGCGTAGCCAGAAGGCAATTTTTGGGTGGGCCAACAAGTTGGGTGGGTGGGCACTAGAGTTGCCAACTTTTTGAAAGAGAAAAAAAACCCCAGCCACCTAATACACCCGTGCTTTGCCCCTACCCCACCCCATGCTCCACCTCTACCTCACTCCCAATTACGTCAATGAGGGTAGCAGAGCAGGCTTCAGTGGCCAATTGAGAGCTAAAGGAAGTACAAGGAACTGCACTCTTCTTCAGCCCCCATTGAGCCACGGTCCTCCAACACACATATGGTATTGAAAGCCAAACACTGAACGCCAAACACATTCCGCATCCAGAGAACCTTCCATCAACAATGGATGCAGAGCACAGCAAAGTCATTTCCCCATAAAGTTCACCATACAAAGAAATTCTAGTAATCTCAATAATAGACATGTTGTAAAGTAATTTTAAAAAATCTACAAACAAAAAGTCACTCAGAATCTAGAGCAAATCTACCATGCCAGCACTAACTTCCAAAACAAGGATCCTCTACCTATGAAAAGCGGCACTAAAATATTGATACATCTATCAAGAAAACTGAACAAGCCAAATTACTACAGAATGCTACATAGAAACTTCATGGTGACAGAATACCTTGGGGCCATGCACACAGAACACAAGAGCCAAATACAGATTAAGTGACCACAAACTCTATAAATATAAATTAAACTGAAACCCCATGAAACCAGACCTTGCATGTAGTACAACACTAGAGAAACAAATAAGAAAGGCATTTCCTTTTGTGCAAAATATAAAGGTATCACATGCCAGGAATGGTGTTTTTTTTTTTTGGGGGGGGGGGGGGGGCAAATAGGGCAATTGTGCTTGGCTCTCTGGCCAGAGAGAGCCCCAAGCCTGCCAGAAGCTGAAGAAGATGCAGCCTGGTAATGGGCTTTGGGGTCCTCTCCCAGATTTCTTCCCTGGGCCCCAGCCATGTCTGACATATGCCAAATCTGACATAGTCTAATCACAAAATAGAAATAAAAATAATTTTTTGTACCTTTTTGTTGTCTGATCATTTTATTTTTCATATCATATTGGTCCCAGTCTTTGGTTTCTGCTTCCCTGTGTCTTTCCTGTCCATTTGACATTTCTTCTGTCTTCATGTCCACCATCCATCTCCCATCTCTGTGTCCATATATTTCCTTATCCAGAATCTCCCGTGTTCATATTCCCGCTTCCATCATCATTCCTTTGTGCACCCATGTACCCCAAGCCCAGCATCTCCCATCTGTGTTCCTATTCTCCCTCTTGTCTGGTATCTCCCCTCTGTGAAAGTAGAGGCTGACAAATGAACAAAACCAATAGGGAGATAATCTCAAAAAACAGTTTATTCAGAATATTCATATCAATATCAAGGGCCCGACACGGTCCATGTTTCGGCGCCAAAGCGCCTGCCTCAGGGGTCACAATCAACTTTCTCTGAGAAGAAGCTGATAGGCTTGAATTCCGTTATGTATGCAAGTTAATCCACAGAGAGAACAAAGGAACAGCCAACCGTGTCACATGGTGTTTGCTGATCGGTTGGCTGTTCCTTTGTTCTCTCTGTGGATTAACTTGCATACATAAAGGAATTCAAGCCTATCAGCTTCTTCTCAGAGAAAGTTGATTGTGACCCCTGAGGCAGGCGCTTTGGCGCCAAAACATGGACCGTGTCGGGTCCTTGATATTGATATGAATATTTTGAATAAACTGTTTTTTGAGATTATCTCCCTATTGGTTTGCGCATTTGTCAGCCTCTACTTTTGCTGTTTTGCTTTGACTTTCCGTGGAGGCTCTTCCTGTCTTCTTGGATTTGATCTCCCCTCTGTGTCCATTATATCTCTATTCCCGTATCTCCTCCCCCCCTATGTCCATTGTATCTCTATTCCCATATCTCCCTCCCCACCCCCATGTCAGGCATTGCCCCTATGTGCCCATATGCCATCCCAATACAGCATCTCATCTGTGTCCCTGTCCCCATGCTCCCATCCAATGCTCATCATCTCCCTTCTGTTTCTTTGTGCCTCTCTATGTCCCCTTTCTCCCTCCCACACACCTTTCCTCTCTAACCCCACTCCAACCAGCAACTTTCCTTCTCTCTTCCCTCCCCCTTATGCATCTGGTTCATTCTCCACTGTGGATTCAGCATTTGACCCCCCCTATTCCTTTATCTCCTTGATCCAACATCCCTCTCCCTTTCCTATAACACTAACCCTTCCCCGTCTCATAGGTCCAGTACTTCTCTCCCTTCGTTCTCGCCCCCCCTTGCAGGTCCACATCTCTCCCCCTTCCCTCCAGCCCTCCCCTGCATATCCAGCACCTCTCTCCCTTTGCTGCAGCCTCCCTTGCATGCCTAGCAAATCTAGACTGAAAGCCCACCTCTTTAACATTGCTTTTGACTCGTAACCACTTGTAACCACTCGCCTCCACCTACCCTCCTCTCTTCCTTCCCGTTCACATTAATTGATTTGATTTGCTTACTTTATTTATTTTTTGTCTATTAGATTGTAAGCTCTTTGAGCAGGGACTGTCTTTCTTCTATGTTTGTGCAGCGCTGCGTATGCCTTGTAGCGCTATAGAAATGCTAAATAGTAGTAGTAGTAGTAGTAGCACCTCTCCCCCTTCCCGCCTGCCCTCCCCCACAAATCCAGCAGCTCTCTCCCTTCCCTCCCATACCCTCACCCTCACCCAGCACATCTCTCCCTTCTCTCCCTCCTACATATCCAGCACCTCTCTCCCTTTGCTCCAGCACCTCTCTCCCTTCTCTCCCCCTACATATCCAGCAACTCTATCCCTTCCCTCCCCTCGCAGTTCCACATCTCTATCCCTTCCCTCCAGCACCTCCTTACATGCCTAGCACCTCTCTCCCTTCTCTCCAACCTCCCACCCACAAGCATGCATGTCCAGGGCCCCTCCCCTCCAACCCCCATGTCCAGGGCCCCTTCCCTTTCCTCCCCTCCCCTCCAACCCCCATGTCCAGCGCCTCTCTCCCCTCCCACAGTTCAGGCACCGTCACAGCGCCACCTCCGTGTCTTCCTTACCCACCTCCCATCCTTGCCGCGGCGCTTGCTCACTCTATCATCACCGCCCAGCAGGAATTTCAAACAGCGTGTCAGCGCTGTGTCAGAGCCTTCCTCTCTGCTGCGTCCCACCCAGCCTGCATAAACAGGAAGCTGCGTAAGATGCGGCAGAGAGGAAGGCTCTGACACAGCAAGGATGGGGGGTGGGTAAGGAAGACACAGAGGTGGCGGTGCCGGAACTGTGGGAGGGGAGAGAGGCGCCGGACATGCGAGGGTGGAGGGAAGGGAAGAGGTGCTGTGCTGGATATGTGGGAGTGAGGTTGGAGGGAAGGGAGGGAATGTTTTGGTTTGGGTGTAGCGCTTCTGGGTGGGCCTGAACCAAGACTGGATGGGCCTAGGCCCACCCAGGCCCACCCATAGTTACGCCCCTGGAACATGGACTGCAGGACTGAAGTTTGAAGGCAAGGCTGAAGCTTGTAGTCAGAGCTGGATCTTGTAGAGAGGACTGGCACTTGAGACAACAGTCAGCGGACTTCCACGGGCTGTCCTGGAGACCACAGTCCCCCTAAAATCATGGATGTCTAGGGTCTGGTTCTTCAGAGCTTGAGGAGGTTTCTTAGGACAACCCCTAGCCAAGGCCTGAATCTTGGATGGAGAAAGTAGAGGTCTTACTTTGAAGGAGCCTCTCTCCCAGGAGGAGATCTGCAGCATCCTTGCTCTCTGGACGTGGGGAACTTGTCACCGCTTGCTTAGGACTGGCCTGGGGTGGAACATCTGGAACACTAGCGGTGGCTAAGGTGACAGCAGATGACTCAGAATCCAAGCAATGTTGTTCACAGATATCACTCCAAGCTGTAATCTTATCTCTCTCCCAGTCTAAAGTTGGCTTCTGTTTCTGTAGCCAAGGCAAACACAAGATGATGCGTTTCATGGATGTCTGGAGGACATATAGAGTGATGTTCTCCCTGTGGTCACTGTGGCGCACTGGAACAGTCTGGGTTTTTAGGTGTCCTTGACTGTTACCATAGACTGAGGAGACAGGAATGGTCTTGGACAAATCTTGGGTAGGTATCTTGAAATGCCTCATCTATGAAGTTTCTGCCTTCCCCAGAATCCAGGAAAACCTCAAGCACTGCTGTCTGAATATCGGCCCCTAACTGTTTAGTGAGTGTGTGATTGAATTTGTGAAATGAAAAATAAATCAGTCTAGTCTATTTATGATTTGGACAATTGGTGAAGGAAGGTAAGGAAGTCTGAGTGTATGTATTGCATAAGTGGACAGCAGACTCGACGCAGTCCTGTTTTTCAGCACAGTGAAGTGCCTGCCTCAGGAGTCAAGCAATTCTACAAAAAATATACACAAATAAAACATATGAAACTATTCATAATAGAGAACAGTGATGAAGGAATGTATTACTTATGCTTATTCATCTAAAAAGGCCTGCTCTCTTTTAAAAAAATTAATCAGCATATGCAATATAGAAAATCTTTTTAAATGAATAAGCATAAGCAATATATTCCTTCATCACTGTTCTCTACTATTGTTTGTTCACCATTATCTTTCATTATTTGTTTACCATATTGTTACCTTTTATTATACTATTATATACATTTATATTTACACTCATATATTATTGTTATTCATGAATTTCTTTATGCTTTTTTAGTATTTGCTGTTTTGATGTTTTTAGTAATATGGTTTTATATACTTTTCATGAATGTTTTCATATGTTTTATATGTTTATATATATTTTTTGTAGAATTGTTTGACTCTTGAAGCAGGTGCTCCTCTGCACTGAAATGCAGCACTGCATCGAGTGCTGTCCACATTTCAATAAACGATTGCCCTTGCATGAACTGAGTGCGTACATGAACCAACCATGCTCATGCAGGCAGCATCAGCGGCTCAAGCTGCTGCTGCTGAGTGCCGTGGTTAATGACTGAGTACAGCTCCAGATTTCCTAAGCTGGTAGGCCTCAGGGCAAAACGGATGGGCCCAGGTCTGCCCCTGGTTATGCCTTTGTTTCTGCCCCAATTCTGCCTCTGTTTCATTATCCATGGTTCCTATTCATTATTCCTGTGCATTGTCACTGTTCACTTTAGACTGTTTCCTGTTCTTGGTTTTCTGAGGCTCTGCAGTGGCTTGTGTTTTTTTTGACTGTGGGCTATTGCCTTCTTGCCTTAGGCTGTTCAGTTCCCACTGCTGATGCCCAGTCTGTTTGTGGCAGGGCCTACGCCAGCTGCTCATCCTAAGGGATCCCATCTACGGTGGCTGCCCATTTCCCAGCTGACAAACTTATGCACTCAGCTGTTGCACTAGTTAGGCAGCCAGTATATTATCTTACATAAGTAGTATAATTTTTAAACAAGACAAAACATAAAGGCCAACACGGATGGCATTTACTGATAGTTATTGCCCTGGTGCAAGGAGCTCATGACTTGAAGCAAAGTGTTAACTGAAAACATCTGAATCCGGAGGTCATTATTGCTCTGGAACTTTTCAATTACAATAATGGCTTTCAGTTTCAAAACTGTTTCAACACTATTAGGATGAACATTCCATTTTTTTTTCTCAAGGTCCCTGCCAGTAAGATAATGGAGCTTGGAATTAAGCAGACTGTGAGAGCAGTCATTCCGCTGGTAGAATTCTCAGCCCATTCTTCTAATTAACTCCCTTGAAGTATTGTATACAGCTGCTACATACACACACCAGCTTTGCACTTTACCCCTGCAGTTCTAACTTTACTACTGGACAAATGGCTCAGGGCCATAAGATTGCAGCCTTACTCTCAGCTGCTGTGAGCCTCCATTTCAGAAAAGCATTAGTAGTAACTGCTGGGGCTTATCAGTCTACTCTCTTTTCAAGACCATTTTGGCAACCATATGAAGATATCATTGAGCCACACAGAATTTAAACATTGTTTGGGAAAATGCAGGATATAAATGTCTAAATAAATAAATAACTTCAGTTTGAGTTCACGTATTATAACCAAGTCATGTACGAATGATAATGCACTAACTGGGGGGGGGGGGGGGGGGGGGGGGGTGTATTTTACAAAGCGGCGGTAAGCCCAATATGAGTTTACCGCTCGCTAATCCAGAACTACCGCTAGTCCAATGCGGTCACCTGCTGATGATATACCAGGGATGTCAAATAACCCAGATCCAGGCTGGAGAGTATAGGAGAGTCCTGGATTTCTGACCACTCCATGCATAGGAGCTGGCTTTGTGGGTGCTGTGGGTGCTTGAGTACCCCCAATATTGAGAAAATTCCTTGCATGTGTCCAGGGAGGGGTTATTTCCATTGGGCTTAGCACCCCCAATAATTTTGAAAAGTTGGCTCCTAAAACCCCATGCTATTGCATTATGGGACTTGCAGCACTGATTTCAGTGGGCAGGATCCCCATGCTGAGTGACACCTCTGATGATCTGAAGTATATTATGAATATGAACATACTATTCTTTCTATGACATTTATTTATTTATTAGGATTTATTTACCGCCTTTTGAAGGAATTCACTCAAGGCGGGGTACAGCAAGTGTTATGATTCTGCCGGTTTGGCTGAGGGGGAGGGGGGGACGTCTCTTCTGATTGGCTGCCAGGGGTTGTGCTGACGTCAGGGGATAGTACTTTAGCCTGCAGCTGAAGAGTTTCTCTGCTTTTGCGTTACTTACTTGGTGGTAACAGGAAAGCCTGATAGCTTTCTCTCAGAACGTGCTCTAGGTTCTGACAGGGATCTGTGTTGTGTTAGAGTATTCTTTTCCTTCCCTCTGGGTTAGCTGCTGCTGTGTGTGTGTGAGTAGCTCTGTAATCAGGGTCAGCTGCTCGTTTGTTTAGTGGGGGCTGGGCATTGCTCAGCCTCCAGGGCTCTGGGCTGAGTGAGAGTTCTCCTTTGTTTGTTTGTTTTAAGGATTTCTCTTCCCAGTGTCCCAGCCTGCTGGCTCAGTGAGTTTAACCCTTTGTGTACTGTGTGTATTGTATTCCTGCCTCTGCCAGTGTGTTTGTTGGATGGGTCCCGCTCCCTCTCGGGAGGGGAAGCATTCTCTCTGATTGTTTGTTGATTTATGGCACTCTCTCTCTCTGCTGGCTCTACAAGCTTAACCCTTTGTGTTCTGTGTGCCTCTGTCTACAGTGGGTTTGAGGCAAAGGCTTTCTGCCTTCCTTTTGTGTCTGGTTCCTCTGGCTTCTGCCTGGGGCTCCTACCCTGGTGGGGGGGTTTGCTGTGTTAGTTCCCCTGTCCTGTGCTAGTCCCCTGGGTGGGCGTGGCCCGCTCTGGTCCTTTGTTTCCCCCTCTGCCCTATTGCTGGTGTTCAGCGCGTGTCTGGCATCTTGGGGCCCTCTGGGTTCTTTCACCCCTCCCTGTGTGTGATTGGGTTCCAGTTCAGCCGTGAGGCTCGCACGAGTGGCTCTGTGTGCGTGGGTTCCGGTTCGGCCGCGAGGCCCACCTGTATGCCTATTTCCCTTCTTCCTGAGGGACTGTGGGGAGGGGTAGCTTAAGGGGTATTGTGTAGCTGGGGTGGTGGGTCGGTCTTCCCTTGGCCTGGGTTGGCGCCCTGCTGGCCTCGGCCAGGGCCCAAGGGTCACGACCAACCCAACGGATTACAGCAAGAATAAGTCAAATATAAGCAATAGACAATTACAGCAGTAAAAGTATTCAAATGACAATACAAAGAATGTCATAATATGCTACATTATAAAGCCAATACAATACACAATAAAACATTTTCATAGATGGCGTGGAGGGGCATAATCAAACGGCGCCGTGATCTATTTTGGCAGCAACGCAACAGCTGTCCGTAACCGTATTATTGAAAAAGATGTCCAGCCATCTTTTCTTTCGATAATACGGTTTGGCCCGGCCAAATGCCAGAGTTCACAGGGTTTGAGATCGCTGGTTTTGTTTTTCAGCGATAATGGAAAAAAATGCCGGCCATCTCAAACCCCGCGAAATCCAAGGCATTTGGTCATGGGAGGGGCCAGCATTTGTAGTGCACTGGTCCCCCTGACATGCCAGGACACCAACCGGGCACCCTAGGGGGCCCTTCTAAAAATTTAAAACAAATATACAACTACCTCCCAGGTGCATAGCTCCCTTACCTTGGGCGATGAGCCCCCCAAATCCCCCCCAAAACCCACTCCCAACAACTCTACACCACTACCATAGTCCTTATGGGTGAAGGGGGCACCCACATGTGTATACAGTGGGTTTTGGGGGGGTTTGGAGGGCTTAACATTTACCAGCACAAGTATAACAGATAGGGGAGGGATGGGCCTGGGTCTGCCTGCCTGAAGTCCACTGCAACCAACAAAAACTATTCCAGGGACTTGCATACTGCTGTCAGGGAGCTGGGTATGACATTTGAGGCTGGCATACAGGCTGGCAAAAAAGGTTTTTATTTTTATCTTTTTAGTGTGGGAGGGGGTTGGTGACCACTGGGGGAGTACGGGGAGGTCATCCCCCATTCCCTCCGGTGGTCATCTGGTGAGATGGGGCACCGTTTTGAGGTGAGGTTATGAAAATAAAAGGACCAAGTAAACCTGGCGAAATACTGATTAACGCCGCTTTTTTTTTCCATTATCCGCGAAAGCCGGCCATCTGGTAGCCACACCCATGCCCGCCCATGTCCCGCCTTCGCTACGCTGCTGACATGCCCCCTTGAACTTTCACTAGCTCGGCGACGGGAAAGCGGCGATGGTGTCAAAAAAAGCAGCTTTCGATTATAACGATTTCGCCGCTTTTGAGAGATCGTCGGCCATCTCCCGATTTATGTCGGAAGATGCCTGGCGATCACTTTCGAAAATAAGCCTGATAGGGTGTAAGCAAAGATGGAATATATAGATAGATAAGATAGAGTAACAAGAGTATAAGGGACTAGTTAAAGAGAGTTGCAAATGAAGTCAGAAAGCTGCTTGACCAATTATCTTGGTTATGGTAGGAGTGGATTGCTATACTATGTGTAGCTGGTGTCATTTACCTCTTCTGTTAAACACCTGGTTGAAGAGCCAAGCTTTCACCTGCTTCCTGAAGTAGAGATAGTCTTGTGTTAAGCACAGCCATTCAGGGAGTGCATTCCAGAGCATGGGGGCTACTTCCTAGATAAAATGTATTGTGTCCTGCACATTTTGAAATATTCTATAAAATAAGCACACTAGTGCCTCTTCTTTCTGGCATGTATACAATCACAAGTACACCTACCTTGGAACAGGTGTAAATGTGTGTGCTACTTTCCCTGGGATAATTCTGTAAAGGGTAATAGGTGCCTATCAGGCTTATTTTCGAAAGAGAAGGACGCCCATCTTTCGACACAAATCGCAAGATGGGCGTCCTTCTCACAGGGTCGCCCAAATCGGCATAATCGAAAGCTGAATTTGGGCGTCCTCAACTGCTTTCTGTCGCAGGGACGACCAAAGCTCACGGGGGCGTGTCGGAGGCGTAGCGAAGGTGGGACTGGGGCTTGCCTAACACATGGGCGTCCTCGACCGATAATGGAAAAAAGAAGGGCATCCCTGACGAACACTTGGACGACTTTACCTGGTCCTTTATTTCTTACGACCAAGCCACAAAATGTGCCCTAAATGACCAGATGACCACTAGAGGGAATCGGGGATGACCTCCCCTTACTCCCCCAGTGGTCACTAACCCCCTCCTACCCTCAAAACACATTAAAAAAAAATATTTTTTCCAGCCTCTATGCCAGCCTCAAATATCATAACCAGCTCCATGACAGCAGTATGCAGGTCCCTGGAGCAGTTTTACTGGGTGTAGTGCACTTCAGGCAGGTGGCCCCAGGCCTATTCCCTCCCTACCTGTTACACTTGTGGTGGTAAATGTGAGCCCTTCAAAATCCACCAGAAACCCACTGTACCCACATGTAGGTGCCCCCTTCACCCCTTAGGGCTATGGTAGTGGTGTACAGTTGTGGGAGTTGGTTTTGGGGGGGGGGGGGGCTCAGCACACAAGGTAAGGGAGCTATGCACCTGGGAGCGATTTATAAAGTCCACTGCAATGCCCCCTAGGGTGCCCGGTTGGTGTCTTGGCATGTCAGGGGGGACCAGTGCACTACGAATGCTGGCTCCTCCTACAACCAAATGGCTTGGATTTGGTCATTTCTGAGATGGGCGTCCTCGGTTTCCATTATCGCCGAAAATTGGGGACGACTATCTCTAAGGACGACCATCTCTAAAGTCGACCTAAATTTCGCGATTTGAGCGTCCCCAACCGTATTATCAAAACGAAACATGGAGCCCCATCTTGTTTTGATAATATGGGTTTCCCCGCCCCTTCGCCGGGACGTCCTGCAAGGACGTCCTCAGGAAAACTTGGGCGCCACTTTCGATTATGCCCCTTCACATTACCTTTAGAGAATAGCACAGCATATGTGCCTGTGTGCATAGATAATCTATACACTCTATTCTAAAATTACCCTCCATCCAGCGCTCCCTCTAAAATTTAATGCGGACAAATGCAAAGTGATGCACATTGGGAAGAATAATCCGAATCATAGCTACCTATGGTCCACCTTAGGAGTCAGCACCCAAGAAAAAGATCTAGGTGTCATTGTATACAATACACTGAAATCTTCTACCCAGTGTGTGGCGTCGGCCAATAAAGCAAACAGGATGGTAGGAATCAGCGGCGTAGCAAGGGCGGGGCGGTCTGCCCCGGGTGCACGCTGCTGGAGGGTGCAGAGAGCAGCCGTGTGCCTGTCGGCTCTGCTGGTTCCCTGCTTCCTCTGCCCCGGAACAGGTTACTTCCTGTTCCGGGGCAGAGGGAGCAAGGAGCCAGTGGAGCCGACAGGCGCGCGGCTGCTCTCTGCACCCTCCAGTAGCCAAGAATGCACCCGGGGGGGGGGGGGGGCTTGATGCGCCGGGGAGGGGGGTGTCATTGTGCCGGGGAGGGGTGTCGTGCTGCACCCTGGGGGGGATGGACGCCACTACACCCGGGGGGGGGGGGGTGCGCAGCGGCGATCAACCCCGGTTGGCAGCCGACCTAGGATCACTACTGGTAGGAATTATTAGGAAGTGATGCATATTGGGAAGAATAATCTGAATCATAGGTACCTAGGGTCCACCTTAGGAGTCAGCACCCAAGAAAAAGATCTAGGTGTCATTGTAGACAATATGCTGAAATCTTCTACCCAGTGTGCAGCGTCGGCCAAAAAAGTAAACAGGATACTAGGAATTATTAGAAAAGAGACAGACAGTAAATAAGATGAAAAATATTATAATGCCTCTGTATCGCTCCATGGTGCGACTTCTCCTTAAGTATTGTGTTCAATTCTGGTCACCGTATCTCAAAAAAGATATAGCAGAATTAGAAAAGGTTCATAGAAGGGCAACCAAAATGGTAAAGGGGATGGAACTCTTCCCATATGAGGAAAGGTTAAAGAGATTAGGGCTGTTAAGTTTGGAAGAGATGGCTGAGGGCGGATATGACTGAGGTCTATAAAATCCTGAGTGGTGTAGATTGGGTAAAAGTGAATCAGATTTTTCACTCTTTCAAAAATTACAAAAACCAGGGGACATTCAATGAAATTAAGTGGAAGTACTTTTAAAACAAATATTTTTTCTCTCAGTGGCAGATTCTGTATATGGTGCCTAAAAAATCCACGTGGTAAAGATTTCAGGCTAAGCATATTCTAGATTTAGGCACGGTATAATGAATACGCTTAGGTGGAAATCCTAGCGCCTAAAACTATGTGCGTCCATTTAGGCCAATAAAAACGTGGCCTAAATCACTGCGCATAGATTTTCACGCACTGGGCCATATTATCTAACTACGTGCGTAAATTTTGGAATGCCCATAAAATGCCTATTTCCCCACCCGTAGCCACTCCCCTTTTGAACTACATGCATTAGTATTTAGACACAGTTCAGTACAGAATATGTTTAGCGAGTTGTGCATGGAAATTCTAATTATTGCCAGTTAGTGCTCATTATTGCTTGTTAAGTGCTGTTAACAATGCTGATTAGCTTGTTAAGCCAATTAAGTTATATGCGTTGTTATAGAACATGCCTAGATTTTGGCGCGGATCTCTAGGCGCACTTATAGAATCTGGAGGTCAAAGAATAGTTAAACTCTGTCTGGAATTTGTTGCTGGAGGATGTGGTAACAGCGGTTAGTGTATCTGGGTTTAAAGAAGGTTTGGACAAGTTCCTGGAGGAAAAGTCCATTGTCTGCTATTGAGATAGACATGGGAGAAGCCACTGCTTGCCCTGGGATTGGTAGCGTAGAATGTTACTTCTGTTTGGGTTTCTGCAAAGTACTTGTAACCTGGATTGGCCAGTGTTGGAAGAAGGATTCTAGGCTAGATGGACCGTTGGTCTGACCCAGTATGGCTATTCTTATGTTCTGAGCAGGTGTCCTCCAACTGCATTGCTCTAAGTAGGGGGTGGTTCTTCAATATTATGTTTTCAATCGCTAGAGACAGGCAGGTTACCTGGAGTCCGACAGGGCTTGCCTGTCCCTCACTACTGACAATATGATAGTGAAACAGCACCCCCCACTGGCAGGGCTGTAGGTGGAGGACCCCTGCACAGTTTAAAGGGAACAATGCTTCCATCTGCCTACATTTTTGCATATAGTCTATCTGCCCCAAAAGCGGGATACATCTGAGTGGACAAGTTTTGCCCATTCAGATTTATGTGTATATTCAGCCATGCTTCTACCTAGACAAATGCAGCTGAATATCTAGATAAAGTTGTCCATTTTTTCCTGGCTCAGTATTAGTCAATAGCTCATTGCTGATGCACAGTGATCCCTTTTTGTGAAAATTGAGCTAATCATCTGTTGGAGTGAACCCCTATTGGATAAAATAGGCACCTGCCTAAGGACCCTGGGTGCCCTGGGTAGATCCAAAGAAAGAGAGGGCCACCCAGAGATCAGAAGGCACCTGTTCATCACATTACATTGTTAGAGGAGTTCTCCTTCTCTACCAATGTTATGGTTTCGGGGGGGGGGGGGGGGGGGGGGGGGGGTATTGTGCCTAGAGATACATCAGAGGTAAATTCAGTATTGGTTTTAGTAAACATATATCTTAGTTATAAAGATTTGTTACAGCAAACCTTAACTTCTATAGTCACCACCATATAATGTTGGGGGGAAAAGATACCAGTTTTCCATTTCCAAGAGGTTTGTTGAACAGAACAGACATTATGCTATCAAAGAAAAACATATTGCCTCAGAGTAAAGTCTTACACTACAAATTAATTTTAAGCTATATACAAAGTTCTTCATTTCTTCACTGTGTCAAGTTGCTTTGATCCTCTGTAGATCGTGGTTTGCCAAAATAAGCATGCTTACGTAAGAGGGTTGGGTTGCTAAGAGAAGTGAATGGAGCTAGCTCAAGGTGTGCTGTTTCAACAAACTCAATTGAGCTGGCGGCCAGGCTGACTGAAAACAACAGAATCATTTTAAAGCAATATACACAGGATTATTGCATCAGACTGCATTGCATGAGCTAGCTCCAAACTCAAGGTTATTAATGAGAAAGAAGACAAATGATGATCAATCTTTGGGTCTAGATGCGGTGACTGCAGAATGTAAGCATGTTTCATCTGTCATTGGAATACTGGAAGAGGTTACAAGCTGGATGAGGTTATTGTCCTCCTGTTGCGTTCATATAATTTTATGAAGAATATGGGTTTTAAATATAAGATTAAAATTATAACTTCTAGAGTCTGTTATATTGAAAAATACAAGAGTTTAATTAGGATTATATGATATCTCTGATTATCCTCTATAACAGTGATTCATGACATTTTTTCAGTCAGGACTCACCTGCACACATGATGCTCATGGACCTTTGATCTAACATGGTATAGCAGTTCTTATGAGTTAAATGAAAACATGCTCTGCATCTAAAAAAACTCTATATCCTCCCCCTCCGTCTCGACAAGAGGTGCTGGTAAGAACTAGGAAATATTCTGATGCTCATGTCATCTCAGCAATAGCAATATAAATCTCTCCAATACCATGAATTCTTAAAACAAATCCTAACTCAACATACATGCAGCAAACCTGCCATACAATAGCACTAATTCCTATGATTCAAAAAGCATGAACCCTACCTATGAATAAGAAGTACTAAAATATTACAATAGGCTCTAGAACACCAATACACCTACTACTGGTAAAACAGAACATGTTACAGAGTTCTACACAGAAAATACCTGCAAACTGAATATCACACCTCAGTTACACACAAAACACAGACAGACCATTACCAAATATAGAACAAAGGTTCACAAATAGAAATATGAAGACAAAAATTGAACTCGGAACCCCAAGAAATCAAGCTTGGTATGTACCACAACAGTGGATAAATAAAAAGAGAAATGCATTTCCTGCTGTAATGAACTAAATACAAAGACATCTGTGATGCACTAAGATGAACCCTTATGGAGTTTGTCTTAAGACCACACTCTGACAAGTGTAGAAGGCATTCAAGCAGGGTCTGTGTAGGACAAGAGCGAGGATCTAGGGCCTTACTGTCACACCACACGCAAACCTCCTCCATTTGAAAGAGCAACACCTCTTTGTGGAATCTTTCCTGGAAGCAAGCAAGACTCGGGAGACACCGTCAGAAAGACCCAAGGAGGCGAAGTCTACGCCCTCAACATCCAGGCAGTGAGAGCCAGAGACTGGAGGTTGGGATGCAGAAGCGACCCCTCGTTCTAGGTGATGAGGGTTGGAAAACACTCCAATCTCCACGGTTCCTCGGAGGACAACTCCAGAAGAAGAGGGAACCAAATCTGATGCGGCCAGAAGGGAGCAGTCAGAATCATGGTTCCACAGTCTTGCTTGAGTTTCAGCAAAGTCTTCCCTACTAGAGGTATGGGAGGATATGCATACAGGATGCCTGTTCCCCAATGCAGGAGAAAAGCATCTGATGCTAGTCTGTCGTGGGCCTGAAGCCTGGAACAGAACTGAGGGACCTTGTGATTGAGCTGAGTGGCAAAAAGATCCACCGAGGGGGTGCTCCACGCTCGGAAGATCTTGCGGGTGACACCCATGTTCAGTGATCACTCATAAGGTTGTGTTATCCTGCTCAGCCTGTCGGCCAGACTGTTGTTTATGCCTGCCAGATAAGTGGCTTGCAGAAACATGCCGTGATGGCACGCCCTAAGCCACATCTGGACGGCTTCTTGACACAGAGGGCAAGATCTGGTGTCTCCCTGCTTGTTGGTGTAATACATGGCAACCTGATTGTCTGTCTGAATCAATATGATTTGGTTGGACAGCCGGTCTCTGAAAGCCTTTAGAGCATTCCAGATCACTTGCAATTTCAGGAGATTGATCTGAAGACTTTTTTCTTGAAAGGACCAGGCTCCTTGAGTGTGAAGCCCATTTACTTGAGCTCCCCACCCAAGGAGGGATGCATCCGTCGTCAGCAGCACTTTTTATGGCTGAAGAATTTGGAATGGATGTCCCAAGGTCAAATTGGATCAAATCATCCACCACTGCAGAGAATTCCAAAAGTCGGTGGACAGTTGGATTACATCCTCTAGACTCCCTGCAGCTTGATACCACTGGGAAGCTAGGGCCCATTGAGCTGATCTCATGTGTAGGTGTGCCATGGGAGTCACATGAACTGTGAAGGCTATGTGCCCCAGAAGTCTCAACATCTGCCGAGCCGTGATCTGTTGAGACGAACTATGGACACCAGGGACAAGAGGTTGTCTGTCCTTGCCTCAGGAAGACAAGCTTGAGCTGTCTTTGTGTTCAACAAAGCTCCAATGAATTCCAACTTTTGAACTGGGGTGAGATGGGACTTGGAGTAATTGATCACGAACCCCAGTAGTTCTAGCACCTGAATAGTCATTCGCATGGACTGTAGAGCGCCTGCCTTCGAGGTGCTCTTCACCAGCCAATTGTCGAGATAAGGGAACCACATGCACTCCCAATCTGTGTAGCGATGCTGCGACTACCGCTAGGCACTTTGTGAACACTCTGGGCGCACACGCCAGACCAAAGGGCAGTACACAGTACTGAAAGTGCTGAGTCCCCAGCTGAAATCGAAGATACTTCCTGTGAGCTGGGAGTATCGAAATGTGTGTGTAAGCATCATTTAAGTCCAGAGAGCATAGCCAATCGTTTTTTTGAATCATGGGAAGAATGGTGCCCAGGGAAACCATCCTGAACTTTTCTTGGACAAGAAATTTGTTCAGGGCCCTCAGGTCTAGGATGGGACGCATCCCCCTGTCTTTTTCTGCACAAGGAAGTATCTGGAATAGAATCCCAGACTGAGCCCCAAAAAGCTTTTCCCGTTGGGCTTCTTGAGACGCTTGGGTCCATTTCTTCATACAAAGACACAGACTAAAAGCGGTTGGGCTATGGTCGGGCCCTAGGCACTGGATACACCAAGCGTGGGTATCGGTACCTGAGATGGTCCGGTTGTACCGAGTACGTTTGAAGCCACTGGGTGTCTTCGATGACATGGAAGGAAAAATGGCTTCGGTGAAATCAAACGACGTGATAGTGCCAAAAAATGTAAAGGGCACAAAAAGGGAGAAACCCGACCGCGCGGCCTAAAGGCTGGCCGCTTCGAAAAGAAAGGAAACTTAAAAATAGGCAAAAATACTAAAAGAGACTATGGGAGTAAATATATATATATATATTTTTTTTAAATGACAAAAATAATAAAAGAAATAGAAAATAGTCGTCAGACTCTGTTCCCCAAAAACGAGGAGAACAGAAAAATCCTGTCACCTCGTCGCGGACAAAAAAGAAAGAACTAAGGGGCATGCTCGTGCAATGAGCGGGAAGTTGTCCGCACATGCGCGGTGTGCGTGATTCACGCACCAGAAGACTCTGGGCAAAACTTTTTATTTTTGCTTCAAAAATTTGCCCCGTTTCTTGGGCCGATGCGGACGTCGACCCACATGTGAGAACAAGCAGCCTGCTTGTCCTCGGAGAATAATATTTTTCATTATTCGTATTTGGCCGAACAGAGGTACAGCTTTTGTTGGCAAGTGGGAGTTTAGTCAGTGCTTAAATGTGCTTCAATATTAAAATTAGATAAAAATTTGTACTCTGACATGAAGGGAATGCTTGTGCAGCCCGCTCCTCTCACTTAACAGGGTTAAGCTCTCTGGTTATCTCCGTCGAGAGCTGACCTTGGGGTTTGGGAAACTGGTTGTGCACTACTCACTTCAGGTTCCCTCCGATTCCAACCCAGGATCCACACAGTAGTCAGGAGAGTCAAGAAAATTAAATGAACTTTATTTAACAAATTAGAACTTAGTAACGGTCGTCATGAAAGTCCTCAGCATACTGTTATGAAGGCATCACAGGCTTGATCTTACGAAGTCACAAGAGCAGCTAACCTTTCCTTCTTGGATTCTGCATGTGAACAAAACCCTTTAAGCCTGACCTGTAGCCAGATAACACCCCACAGTCAGTTTCTCCAATGTAACATCACTACCATCGGAGATTTGGATCCAGCATTACCGTTCCAGCCTTTCAGGGGTCTACCCTGAAAGAAATCACCAGCAGCGGGCAGACAGTGTCCTACTCTTAAGCCCGGTTTGGGGCAAGACTCCCCAATCTCAGCCCGCAGTTGGGCTCCTCTATTGGCTAATGACATTAACAGCAATGACTCTGATCCTGCTTCAATGTCAGGAAAGTCCATAGTCTGTTATTGAGATGGACATGGGGGAATCCACTGCTTGCCCTGGGACTGGTAGCATGGAATGGTGCTCAACAGGTACCCTCCTCTCTCTTGCCACCGGTCACTTGACGGGGGGGAGGCGGGGGGGGGGGGGGGGGTATAGAAGTTCTCAAACACAGGCTACCAAGGACAAATTCTACAATATTGTTCTCCCTTATATAATAATTATCAGCTCCACCCCACATTGAGATTTCACAAATCAGGGCAGTCTCAAGTGTTAAATGGACTCATGACTTTTCCTTCTGGGCTCCTCCCACCTAGGGCTCCAATACAGCAAGGGGTTAAATTTGTGTACCACCCCTTTAAGGGTACACTCAAAGGAGAAGCACTCATGGCTGGGTTCTAACAGCACTAGTTTTTCACAAGGTTGATGACTGTGTTAGCAGTGGCCAACCAGTTTTATACTGAAATTATTCCCTTAAAGGAAATGTAATTGAGACAGAACTAAGTTTTACCTTGCAGCAGCCATAGAGTGCTGAGTAAATACAGCAGAATGTAGTTTCTCATGGGAATCTATTCAGAGACACAATGGTAGCCTGTGGCTGAGCAAGTGATGTTATCAGCAGAAAAAAAAACCCCAGGGGGGTTGGTTTGCAGAGCCTGTGAAGCTGAGCACTGCAGAAAGGAGCAGAGTGCTTGAATGCCAGAGAAGAACAACAGTTGTGTGAGCTGGTTGAAAGAGCAGTTTGTAAGACCTACTTAGAGAAAGGAATTTGGTGAATTCTCAGAAATGCTCAGAATGTCTGTGAGCTAAAAGACACAAGTGAGTGTGTGAGAAAGGCGTGCATGCTCTGAGCCATATCTGTAAAAGATAACAGGTCTGTATAGAGAAATTGGCATTGGAAATGCAAAAGAAAAGTGGAATTGACCACATCTGGGGAAATTGTGTGTGATGTGTGCTTAGAGAGAGAATTGTAAAGAAGTACATTTTCTGAGACAGAGCAGCCAGTAGGGGTCTGATTGGAACACTTTTGGATATGATTTTTTTTTCCTAAGTGCTGTGTGACACATTCTCCAGTAACCCATATTTGAATGAAAAGCATTTGAAGAATGTGAGTAAACAATAATTAAAAGTGAATAATAAAAGTGAATTGCTGGGAGACTTAAGAACCTCTGACTAAACTAGCATCTCAGTCCGTAGAAACACCTGCATTTCAGGCCGCATAGGTAATATAACCACCATAATTTCAAGGTGTTGAGCTGTTCAATCACAACCATGCCATTATCACTGTCCCAGACTATGTGCACAAAAACACAAAAATGAGTGCATTTTAAATGTGCAATATCTTAAAATGATAAAACACAGTCCTCAAAACTTGTATAATTAATATATGCAATAAATCCACCATTTGATGAAATGCAATCTTGTATATTAGGTGCAATTTTATACAAGCTATTTTATTCAGCTGTATGGTAAGCCGTATTGTAGAAAATCTTTAGCATCATATCTATGTTAGTTGAATGTTCTAATGTATGCTTATTAGGTGTGTCATTAGTACTATGCTAACATTGTATTATATCTCTGGTCATTTGAATTCCAGTGCTGTTAAATGTCTCACGGTAGTTCTATTATTAGGTTTCTTCAATTTCCTGTTTTCAAGTTTACCTCATTTATTGTATTTATTTTTATTCTTGGTTATTTTACTATTGTTATGCTGTTTACAAAATTGTAAGTTTTATGTTAAATTGTACCAGCTGTACAGATTCGCCTTGGGTGAATCTGTGCATAAAGATGATTAATAAATCCCAATAAATAAAATAAATAAACAAGAATGACCACCATAGCATGGAAAGCCCAAAATATGATAAGGTACAAACGTTTATCTATTTGCTCTGTATGGCTGTATTTAGCTCAACAAAGTTACTGTTCAACAAGGCACCATATTTCTGAACCTCCTCAGGATGGAACAGTCATCGATGATGAAAAGCTCACAGGCATCTTCCGACTATAATGAAATATGGTAGAAGTCACACCATGCAGCTTGAAAGTTTGGATTTTCTATAGACTGAGATGCTAGTTCAGATTCAGAGGTTCTGAAGTCGCCCAGCAATTCAGTTTTATTATTAATTTTTAAATTATTGGGCATTTCATTTACTCACATTCCTTGAATGCTTTTCATTCAAATATGGGTCAGCTGTTACTAAGTACATAAGTACATAAGTGTTGCCATACTGGGACACACAGAAGGTCCATCAAGTCCAGCATCCTGTTTCCAACAGTGGCCAATCCAGGTCACAAGTACCTGGCAAGATCCCAGAACAGTACAATACATTTTATGCTGCATATCCCAGAAATAAGCAGTAGATTTTCCCAAGTCTATTTTGATAATGGCTTCTGGACTTTTCTTTTAGGAAGCCATCCAAACTTTTTTTAAACCCTGCTAAGCTAACTGCGTTTGCCACATTCTCTGGCAACAAATTCCAGAGTTTAATTACACGTTGAGTGAAGAAATATTTTCTCCAATTTGTTTACCTGTTCCACTCCACTCATTATTTTATATACTTCTATCATATCTCCCCTCAGCCGTCTTTTCTCCAATCTGATGAGCCCAAGCTGTTTCAGTCTTTCCTCATAGGGAAGTCGTCCCATCCCCTTTATCATTTTCGTTGCCCTTCTCTGTACCTTTTCTAATTCCACTATATCTTTTTTGCACATAGTATTCAAGGTGTGGTTGCGCCACGGAGCGATACAAAGGCATTACAACATCCTCATTTTATTTTCCATTCCTTTTCTAATAATACCTAACATTCTATTTGCTTTCTTTGCTGTCACAGCACACTGAGCAGAGGGTTTCAAAGCATTATCACCGATGACTCCTAGATCCTTTTCCTAGTCAATGACTTCTAATGTGGATCCTTGCATCAAATAGCTATAGTTCGGTTTCCTCTCTCCCATATGCATCACTTTGCACTTGCTCAAATTAAACACCATTTGAATGTCCAGTCTCCCAGTCTCGTAAGGTCCTCTTGTAATTTTTCACAATCCTCTTGCGATTTAACAACTTTGAATAACTTTGTGTTGTCAGCAAATTTAATTACCTCACTAGTTATTTCCATCTCTAGAACATTTATAAATATGTTAAAAAGCAGCATTCCCAGTACAGACCCCTGGGGAGCCCCACTATCTACCCTTCTCCACTGAGAATACTGACCATTTAACCCCACTCTCTGTTTTCTATCTTTTAACCAGTTTTTAAATCCACAATAGAACATTACCTCCTATCCCATGACTTTCCAATTTCCTCTGGAGTCTTTCACGAGGTACTTTGTCAAATGCCTTTTGAAAATCCAGATACGTATCATCACCCTTGAAAACCATTTCCAGTATAGGTAGATTTCTTACATCTTCTTCTGTAAAGACTGAAGCAAAGAATTAATTCAATCTCTCCACTATGGCCTTGTACTCCCTGAGTGTCCCTTTTGCTTCTTCATGATCTAACAGTCCCACAGATTCCCTCACAGGCTTTCTGCTTCTGATGTACCTGAACAGGTGTTACTATGAGTTTTTGTCTCCACGGCAAGTTTTTCTTTGTGTTCTCTTTTAGCTTTCTTTATTAGTGCTTTGCATCTAGCTTGACACTGCTTATTTTGCTTCTTATTTTTTTCATTTGGATCCTTTTTCCATTCTTCAAAGATGCTCTTGGCTCTAATAGTCTCTTTCACTTCACCTTTTAATCATACTGGTTGTTACTTGCTCTTCTTTCCACCTTTGTTAATACATGGAATACATCTAGTCTGGGCTTCCACGATGGAATTTTTAAACAATGTCCATGCCTGATTTAAAGTCCTAATCTTTGCGGTCAACCATTTTCCTCATTTTGTCATAGTCACCCTTTCGAAAATGAAATGCTGCTACAGTAGATTTCTTTAGTGACTTCACTCCAGATATCAGCTCAAATTCAATCATGTTATGATCACTGTTTCCCAGCGGATCCAACACTGTTACCTCTCATACCACGCCCTGCATTTCACTAAAATACTCCCCCTCTTGTTGGTTCTTGGACCATTTATTACATCTAAGAACTTTACCTGATGTAGCATTTATCCGTCAATAGTAGGTTAATTCACCCATTATTATAATGTTGCCCAATTTGCCAGTTTTCTTAATTTCTGTAAACATTTGTTCATTTGTCTGTTCGTTCTGTCCTGGCGGACGGTAGTACAGTTCTACCAGTATACTCTTTACCTTCAAACTTGGAATTTCTATCCACAAGGATACCACGCTGCTATCTGTTTTATGTAGAATATTTATTTTGTTTGACTCAATTCCCTCTTTAACATATAGCACAACATCCCTCCAATTTGATCCACTCTATCATTGCAACATAATTTGTTCCCTGATTACACAGTGTCCCATTGATTGTCCTCTTTCCACCAGGTCTCTGAGATGCCTATTACATCTACCTCTTCATTTAGGTGCTGATGATCAAAAGCCCTGCGCTGTTCCAAACAGCGCTCTAAAAATAGCACTGGAACAACACGGGGCTATAACACCCCTATGATCAAAGCTAATAGCATGCAAATATATGCGCACTATTAGCTCTGATCATAGGGGTACTTCTGCGGGAGGATTGTGCCTGGGCATGCACCCAAGGCACAATCCTCCTGCAGCAGTTGTTTGACAGGTCAGGGCTGACAAAAGCCCAGACCTGTCAAACAGCAGAAGAGGTTTGACAGGTCAAGGATTTTCTCTCAGACCTGTGAAACCTAAGCCCACCCCCCCCCCCCAAACACGAGACCTGGAAGTCCGGTGGACCTCCAGGCCCCCACCCCCAAAACACAAAAACCCTGGTGGTCCAATGGGACTGCTAGTTTCCCCCCTCCCACCCCCACACCAAACAAAAACACCCTGGTGGTCCAGTGGGATTGCTATCAATCTATCTAGTTCACCCCCCTTCCCCAGTGAGCAGCCTACCTCTCCGTAGTTGTAGTTGGAGGAGGGAGGGACTAGCACTCCCTCCCTTCTCTTTGGGCATCTTCTCAAAATGGTGGCATCCTGCCCTTCCTGGTGCATCCTGGGATGTGCTGACAGGACTTAACTTATATATGGAAGTTAAGCCTCACCCAGCACATCCCAGGATGCACCAGGCAAGGCGGGATGCCTCCATTTTGGGAAGGCGCCCAAAGAGGAGGGAGGGAGTGCTAGTCCCTCCCTCCTCCAACTACTGCTATGGAGAGGTAGGCTGCTCGGTGGGTTGGGAAGGAAGGGGAAAGGGAAATGGGACTTGATATACCGCCTTTCTGAGGTTTTTTTTGCAACTACATTCAAAGCAGTTTACATATATTCAGGTACTTATTTTGTACCAGGGGCAATGGAGGGTTAAGTGACTTGCCCAGAGTCACAAGGAGCTGCAGTGGGAATCGAACTCAGTTCCCGAGGATCAAAGTCCACTGCACTAACCACTAGGCTACTCCTAGTGGATAGATAGATGATGATAATAATAATAATAGATAGATAGATAGATAGATAGATAGATAGATAGATAGATAGATAGATAGATAGATAGATAGATAGATAGCAAATAGTGCTGCTGGACTGCTGTCTGCATCTTAGTATTATTGTTTAGTTTAAACTTCTTAATGACTATGAGGCATATTTTCAAAGCACTTAGCCTCCCAAAGTTCCATAGAAACCTATGGAACTTAGCCTCCCAAAGTGCTTTGAAAATATGCCTCTAGGTATATTAGATTAATATAAGGAACCTTAAGATTATATGGTATATTGTGTGATTTATGTAGTGTTTGCGTCTTAGAAAGTAATTAAATATAATTAAAACTCTATTGAAAATGTCCCTCATTATCCTAATTAGAATAATTAACTATAAGCTAATACTATAAATGAAGAGATGTGCTGAAGGTGGGTGGGAGTTGGGGAGGGAGGGTGGGAATAAAGACTGAACTAGGCCCTGCTCTGCCTTCTAGAGGCTATCTGGTAATGCTGTGTGCTGTGGTTCAAGTTTTAAAAACTATGGGGAAAAGGGTAGGGAGACTAGTTAATAGTTTGCTTTTTAAAATTCTGTCTTTATCAATAAACCTACCTTACCTCTTTTAAACCCCAACGTTTGAATCACCAAAGCACAGAGTACAAAAAATGTTCACTTACCCAGAGAAATGTTCTCTTCTCTCAGATCTTCTCAGAAAGAAAGTTTCTTGGGAGTGGGATCTTTCCTCTCTATGTAGTTTTGATTCTAAGGGGATTGCTTCAAACAGATCTTTTGAAGCTAACACAGTAATCAGGTTGTCCTAGTAACCTTTGCAGCTATTTTATTTTCCTTACACCTTAATTAACAAATAATTCAGGTCAGTAGCACTGCTACCTCTCTTCCAGGCAAAGAGCAGAAAATAACTTTTTTAATAGTTTATGCCCTGCTACTATCCTTTTTAGTGCTCTTGGCTGTTACAGTTAAGTTTCTGCTTCTAGAAGAAATTCCAGTTTAAAACTATGGGAAAAAGAGTTGTATATTATGGAAACTAGTTAATAAAGCTTGTTTCTTTTTAAAAATAAAGACTGAACTAGGCCCTGCTATACCTTCTAGAGGTGTAAGTCAGTAGCGTATCCAGGATTTTTTTATAGGGAGTGTGTCTCCCCCACATCCCCATCTCCCCTGTGTCCCCCACTGCTACTACTGATCATTTCTATAGCACTATTAGTTGTACGCAGCGCTGTACACTGAATATATAAGAGACAGTCCCTGCTCAACAGAAATTATAATCTAATCAAGACAGGCAAAAAAGGGATAAGAGACTTACTTACAGACATGGGTACTGAACAGGTAAACAGGAGTTAAAAGCAGTGTAAAAAAGGTGGGCTTTTAGCCTAGATTTGAGTATGGTATACAGTGCAGCAAGATAAAAGGAACTGAGTCTTGAGTTGGCAGACCCGGCCCCCCTCCTGGTACCTTAAAATCATCTCTGCTGCAGTGTTTCCCCAGGCAGCAGCAGTGGCACTTATTTGCTGCAACGGTTTGCAACGGGACTTCCTCTCTGAATCATCCTGCCCCTTCTGATGCAACTTTCTGTTTTGTGAAGGGCAGGACAGTTCAGAGAGGAAGTCCCAAAGTCCCAGTGCAGGCCACAGGCAGTCTATGAGCGCCACTGCTGCTGCCTGGGCGAAGACTGCAGCAGAGATAATTTTAAGGAACTGGGGGGGGGGGGGGTGTATCTGACATAGGGTGCATACACAACACACGTGCCTAGTATAACTACGTGCCTAGTATAATTCCACATTTTGGTGTCTAACTCTAGGCGCGAGCACTTAGACCATGTCAATGCTTCTGTAAATGTTTGCATAACTGATATTCAATAACTTACCACGTAATTGCTTGGCACACCCCTGACCCGCACATGCCCTTCCCATGTCCATATTCCCTTGGAGTTGTGTGTCGTAGAAAGTAGGTGTTAAGGTGAATAGGTGTAGAAGTCATTTACAAGTATAACTACAAATTACTTCCAATTACTGCTTGTTGATGCCAATGATTGGTACTTAATGCCAATTTAGCACCAATTAGCTAATTTAATTACATGTGTAAATGACCCCTGCATCCCCAATTGCAATCCCAGTTTTTAGCACCCTTTAAAGAATTTGGGGGAAGGAGTACAGGTCTACTACTACTACTACTCATTTATGTATCATTTCTCTATGCTACTGGATTTATGCAGTGCTATACAGAAGTTTAACCAGGAAGAGCCTGAGTGACACGTTCAAGATAGATTGAAAAAGCCTGCAATGTGGAACCAACCCACCTCATCAAGAGCAGCTTGAGAGAATCTGGTAGATCACCAGCTCAAGGGCTTCAATGTAAACTAAGCATGAACTCATGTTTTGCACACACATTTGCAGACATACCAAGTCACACACATTCAGCCCCGTTCTCCAGCTCACACGCCAAAGTCCCCTCATCTCACGCAATTAGCCTCTCACTCAGGGCTGCTTTTTGAATGAGCAAAGGCAGCAGCTACCATAGGAGGAGGGTCATTGGATCTCCAGGCTTGAGCTCGGGCTGATCTCCTTTCTATCCCTCTGCCACCTCCCGCGATGCTGTACCTCTGAGTCTAGGCCCCCGGCAGCAATGGGAAAGGACCAGACCCATCAATCAGCACTAACTTACATACTGAGGAGCCTTCCAGGCTATCCACTCATGAAAGCCTTGTTGGTACCGCCTCCTGTGATGCATATGCGTCAGAGAGGGCAATTCCAACAGGGCCTTCAATGAGCATGTGTGCTTGAAGGCTCCTCAGGAAGTTAGCTCTGGTGCTGGGCCTGGTCCTGGGCCTTCCCCATAGCAGAGGGAGGGAGGTTTTAGGTGAAATGATGAACTTTGGGAGGAGAGTGGGGGGGACTGAGGGAAGTGGAGGTATGACAGAGTAGGTGATGTTGGAAGGGTGGGAGGCAGATAAGAAAGTAGGAGAGAGGAGATAAGTGAAATGCTTCACAGAGATGGAAGATAGAGATAGAAGAGAGAGGGGAAATGCTGTATATGGATGGAAGGGGAAGAAAGTGAGAGGGGAAATGCTGCATGTGGATGGAAGGGGGAAGGAAGAGAGAGAGGAAATGCTGTATATGGATGGAGGAGAAGGAAGAGAGAGGGGAAATGCTTATGGATGGAAGGGAAGAAAAGAAAAGAAAAGAAAAGAGAGAAAGAGGATAAGCACATGGATAAAGTGAAATAGAAGGAAAGAGAGGGAAAATGTTGCATATAGATGGAGGGAATAGGCAAAAGTCAGACCTTCTGGATCTGCTGGATACACTCTATACCTCCTCCAATCAGGACCACGGAGGATTTGGCTTTTGTTTATGTGCTGCCCTGGATCCTCTACTGCCTTGGACATAGGGCTCCAACTTGTCCTGCTTTGCTTGGATCCTCTGCTGCCTCAGTCTGCCCCGGATCCTGTAACTGCCCTGACTGTGTGTTCATTTTTGTGATTTGTTTTTCTTTAATATTATTAGATTCAACTTTAATGTTAAAAAAAAAAAAGAAAACAACAAAAAAACCCTAAAGCTCCTGGGAAAGGTAAGCCCTGCTGAAGCAGAGCAGGCAGAGTGGAGAAGCAGCCACAGCAGCCACTGGATCTGGGGCAGACCAAGGCAGCAGAGAATCAATAGTAGCCACAAGATTCTGCCGAGGAGGCACGGGATTTAGGGTAGATGAAAGCAGCAGAGGATCTGGGGCAGAGCAGGGCAAGTTAGAGCCCCATGTCCAAGGCAGGAGAGGATCCGGAGCAGCACATAAGTAAAAGCCCGATCCTTTGCAGACCCTACTGTAGGAGGTATAGAGCAGATTTGAAGGATCCAGCTTTTCACAAGTCCTGATGGATGGAGAGGAAGGGAAGAAAGAGAGAGGGGGGTTATGCACATGGATGGAGTGGATGGGAAGAGAAAGGAAGGAAATGCACATGGATGAAAGGAAATGGAAGGAAAGAGAGAGGGAGGATATGCCACACAGGTGAAGGGAAGGGAAAGGAAGAGAGGAGGAGGAGATGCTGCACATGGATAGGGGAGGGGGAAGAAACAAATAGAAAACTAGAATTGAGAAGAGGATTAAAAATGGAATAAAGCTGAATAGGAAAGATCAGTATCAAAGATGGATGTAGGGCAGGAAGTGAAGGGAAAGGAGGAGAGAAAAGAAATAGCAAATGAATTGGAGCACAGACAAAGGGAAGCAGAGTCAAAGACTGAGAACAAGATAAACAGAAAAAAAATCACCAGACAACAAAGGTAGTTTTAGACATGGCTGGGGCCTGCAAGAAAAACCTCACTCATTGGGCCTTCAAACACCAGCATTGCGGTGGTAAATCTCCAGCATTGGGATGGGCCACCTTTGGCATCTCTGTATTTGCCACACACACAAGGTTACAGAATTATGTAGATCAGAATATTACCAGACAGCAGATCTCTGTTACAGGGTTCCAGATACGTTTGGATTAAACTGGATTTGTCTTGGAAGGGAGGGGAAAGTCAGTGGACTTATATAACAAAACAACAAGTGTATCATAACAAATATTGTAACTGGTTTCTGTGATTTGCCTGTGATAAGAGTTTGAAGTTGTAATATAAGAAATACAAGGAGCGAAAGGCTAGAGTGTTACAATACGTTTAAATAAAGAAAAGGATAAAGAGAATACAAAGCAAACTTACATTTGAAGAAATATTCATTTGAACAAGGTGAACCTGTACAAAGGGAAAGGGGATGTATAAAAGTTAGTATATATTTCTACTACTCCAAGCTTATAGGTGATACAAAAGTCAATCCACGGAAACTCTACCCCTTAGTAAATAGTCTATTGAACACTCAGCCTGTATCAACTGATCAACTGCAAAAGAACCCACTCCAACTGCAGACCAATTGGCGATACATTTCAAACAGAAAATAACTAAAATCAGACTAGAGCTAAACAACTCTTTTACA
Source organism: Microcaecilia unicolor (assembly GCF_901765095.1). NCBI lineage: Eukaryota > Metazoa > Chordata > Amphibia > Gymnophiona > Siphonopidae > Microcaecilia > Microcaecilia unicolor. The sequence goes on from NC_044034.1 coordinate 336,183,507, forward strand.
TCAATTGATTACTTTCTCAGTCTTCAGGATCAATTACCATCTTGTTCTCATACAGACAGATTTTGGTCTGCTTTTCACCCAATTACTATTGATCAGGTCAGTCACACCATTAATGGAATTCGAATCTTGGCTTCCCTGGTTGTTAGCCCACTGCACTATCACTAGATGGCTACTTCACTCCTCTTAGGCATCATGTATCCTCCAACCTACTTGGAGCCTAGGCCCATCATGGACCATTGTGAGCTCACCCTTCCATTAATAGACAGTAGAAAGATAGATCTACAGGGGCCCCTCCTTGTGTATACCTCTGGGAAAGACAACAAAATCCACAGATTATCCCATCCAATAACTTCATTATGCTATAATGACCCAAACGAGCAGTGGGAAGGAGCCACAACAGTGTAAGTGTGTCTAAGCTTTCCAATGCTTGCCCTACCAAGCAACTTACACTGGAAATAGCTAGCATCATCATGAAAATGCAACGAACAGTTGTTTTCATTATATGATGCCATTTCAACTAATGAGTACATCAGACCAAGCCAATGAATTTATAAGCATTACATTACATTACATAGGACTTGTAGCCCGCTTGTACTCCAATAGTTCTAAGCGGGTTACAGTAAAAATAACCAGACTAAATCTAGGAACTACAATAAATCAAATAGTTATATAGCAAAATACTATTCAACATGATTTTAAAACACATTTACGAAATAGTAAGGTTTTTACCTGTTTTCTATCATCTAAATAGCTAGAAGAAACCCCTATAATATCAGTTAATTCTTCGCAAAGCTTGGCAGCTTGATTGGAAAATAAAGAATCAACTAATCTTAGTCTCTTTTTACCCTTAGCAGAAGGAAAAGTGAAAACATTTAAAGCGATAGCTCGATGAGTTCTGCTAGTATTTGACAAGAGAAAATGATCATACATGTACCCAGGAGCCAGACCATATAAGGTTTTGTAAAGAAAACGGAAAAATTTAAATTATACTCTGGCATCAATAGGAAGCCAATGCAGAGTAATGTAATAAGCTGAAATAGTATCAAACTTTTTAAGAGAAAAAAATCAATCAAACTGCTGTTTTCTGGATTGTCTGCCACCTCTTTAACACTATTTGGCAGATAGACATATACCTATTTGTGCTATTGCAAGTGCTACAAGGATCCTATGCCAAGACCAGCTCTGCCTACTGTGTAAGGGTTCCTTTTACTAAGCCTCGTAGGCGCCTTCGCGCACCCAATGCGTGCCAAATTGGAGTTACCGCCTGGTTACTGCATGGCCCTTGCGGTAATTTCAATTTTGAGGCGCTTCCACTACGCATGTCTTAAAAATATTATTTATTTTCTGGCGGGCGGAACGGACGCACACCAAGTGGCATCTGACGCGCGTAGGTCATTACCACCCAAATTCTTTACCGCTAGGTGTATGGCTGGCGGTAAGGTCTCAGACCCAAAATGGACACGCAGCAATTTTGATTTTGCTACATGTCCATTTTCGGCAAAAAAAAGAGGCATTTTTTGCAGGTGAGCTGAAAAATCAATCTGCGCGCACCCAAAACCCGCGCCTACACTACCGCAAGCCATTTTTCAGAACGCCATTGTAAAAGGATCCCTAAGTATTTAAAGAAGTGACAATCCTGTCACTAGGCATTCTGGGGGGGGGGGGGGGGACTGTGAGCTGCAGTGCAGCACTGGCACAACTCTCAAGTCAGCAGCTGTGATGGATCTGTCTACACTCAAGGCTGGCTGGGTCCCATCCCTCCAACCAAAGTTTTGTTTTGGAGGAGAAGGACACTGCAGTCCTGGAGCACACGAGTACTCAAAAGATCTGCGTGTATTTTGGAGGATGGAGGTAGAGTGGTGGTGACAGGAAAGAGGGGAGATGCTCGATATAGCAGGGAGAGATGCTGGACACATGGGGGCCTTAGGCAAGGGGATGATGCTGGACTTGGGCAGGGCACAGGACTGAAGGTTTTCTTAGGGCATTAGATACTCTTGGGCCAGCTCTGGTTTAAAAATGTCCACTTTTCAAATTAATTGCTAAAGGAATAAAAAGTTACTAATTTTAGGGGGAAATTCTGTTTAGAGCACTACAAGTTAGGCGGCTAAAATCTAGGCACTATACTAATATTCTATAATGGCAAATTTGTGCACCAAATCTGTTATAGACTACTGTGGTAATGTGTGAACCGAGTTGGGCAGGAGGCCCTCATAAATGTACAGCCAGACCAAGGGGAAGTAAAACAAAACTCTTTTATTAAACCATTACTGCAGCCTGTTATCCCACAGGTACAGTAAACAAGTATAGGCTTTTTTACTCCAGAGTCAACTGTGCAGGCTTGTAAACTAACCCCACAGTACGTACACATATACACCTTTCTTTGCCAGGTTTTATCACCCGGGTCTGCCTCCCACCAGACCTCAACAGTATCCTTATGTAGCTTAAAAGTCAAAATTGGCCTACCTTATATCAGCTTCTGGTAGTTTACTTACAAGTTGTGGAGCCCCTCACTCCAGGGCGGCTTCGCTCTTCTCAGGGCCTCCCTCCTGGAAACCTCTGTATCGGGGCCCCCATGAACTCTTCTGGTGTAGGGAATTTAACGCCCTCCTGGCCTGAGCCCTGCCCTTCTGACTTAGGCTCAGCCTCAGACTCCGCCTCAGCAGACTAGCACCATTTACTGCAAGGTGGCTGAACTGTATCAACAGTGAGGGAGTACTTTTCCCTACACCATCCACTCACTCACAAGTACTAACATAAGTCAGCAATTAGGTGCCTAAATGTAGGTGTGACCACTTACGCTTGCTCAATGGCAGGTAACATTGGAGGACTTCTATAAATAGTGCTAGAAAATGGCCAGAATTACACCTGCTGTAACCTGGTGTAAATGCTGGTGCCCAAGTTAGGCACACTGAGGCAGTATTCTGTAACTACGTACGCAACTTTTTGGAATTCCCCTGACACACCCATGGCCACGCCCCCTTTTGAGTTACATACTAGTAGAGTTAGGCACCACGACTTACAGAATAGCATGCAGCCAGATGCATGTGCAAGTCCTAAGTGGTGCCAGTTAGTAACCAGTTATTGGTAGTTAAGGGCTTGTTACTCAATTAATTTGCATATACGTTTTGGATGCACAAATCTGGTCTTCATATACAGAATTTGGGGGTAAGTAACTAAGTAGATGATAGCAGAGAAAGACCTGTATGGTCCATGCAGGCTGCCCAACAAGATAAACACCTACCCCTCCGATATTTAGTGCTATTTAACTGGCAAGAAATGGCTCCTGGCTAGTTAAATAGAGCTTAGCCAGCTAACCACTAATATTCAATGGGAAATAGCCAGTTATCTCCTATGAATATTTGCAGTTAGCGCGTACCCCCAGATTCTACTTAGTGCAACTTGAGTTGCGCATGCAAATCAGGTCATATTCTGATTAGTGCGCACACGTAATTATTTTAACAAGCCAATCAGTGCCGATAATTGCCACTTAACAAGCAATTATTGACACTAATTGGCAGTAATTAGAATTTATGCGCACAACTTTCTAAGTATATTCTGTAAAGTGATGTACATAAATTCTAAGATGCATATTGGAAAAGGGGGCATGGCCATGGGCGTGGAATGGGCAGGCCATGGGCATTTCTAAAAACTATACACATTGACCGTGCAGGTCTTTTTCTGCCGTCATCTACTATGTATGTTATGTTATAGAATACACCTGCTGCATGCTTAACTTAGGCGTAGGCATTTACACCAAGTCACATGGACGGGCGCTAGGCATATTCTATAAACTGTGCCTAACTTTAACCATATTTTTTAGAATATGCCTAAGCATATTTTTTCAGCACCAATTTTTAAGGCGCCATATATAAAATCTAGCCCATAGTGGCTAACCTGCTATATTGCGCTATATAGTAAGTGCTGATATTCAGCACTGGGTTAAGCAGTTAAATAGGACCATGCAAATAGCAGTCCCATCTTTAACCACTAGGAACTTAACAGGTTAGTGCTGAATATCGGCTTAACTGGTTAAGTTCCATCGGCCCAAAATGAAACCGGATGTTCAATGCCGGTCACCGGAAACAGCCCAGCATTGAATATCCGGGGTTAGAGCTGAATGGGGCACTTATACGGGCTGCCTCCCCCTGGCTGAATATCAGCCCCCTAGTATATGATATGATAACATATGCATACTTGACCTTGAGCTTGCCATTTTCAGGGCACAGACTGTAAAGGTCTGCCCAGCGCTGGCTTAATTTTCAACTACTGGAGTTGCTGTTGAAGGCACTAGCCTTACTTTCCAAACTGCTGGATTTGATGCTTAAGCATGGCTAAGTTTTGATTCCATTCTCTTTCCAAATAGGAATCGTTTGTGTTTATCCCACACATTCTTGAATTCTGTTACTATGTTTGTCATGGGAGGGCATTCCAGACATCCACCACCCTCTCCACGAAAAAGCATTTCTTGACATTACTCCTAAGTTGACTTCCCTGTAACCTCATTTCATGTCCTCTAGTTCTATCGCTTACTCTTCTCTGGAAAAGGTTTGTTTGCATATTAACACTTTTCAAATATTTAAACATCTGTATCATATCATCCCTATCCCTCCTTTCCTCTAGGGTATAAATGGGTGCACCTAAATGCAGCAGTTAGGCACCTGACAGTATTCAATAAAGTGCGCTCTTCAATAGTCAGAATGCCCATGCCCCGCCAATGCCTCTCTCATATGAACAACCTCTTTGCAGTTACATTTTCTAGATCATTTGACATTCAGGCATCAATTGAAGGCACATTTGTTGTGTGTGTGGCTGTTCTTTGTATTTTTTCACTGTTCATTTCTGATTTGTGGCATGGGCTGGTTTTTTGAATGTTTATGTTTGTTTTGCTTTGTATGTTTTTGAATTTGTATGTGTGTACAGGGCCGTGCCAAGGGTCTGTGGCGCCCCCCTGCAAGGGATCGGGTGGCGCAACCCCGCAGACAAGTGGTTGGAGCACGCCCCCCCCCCCCCCCGTGAAGATGATCGCTGTCCTCTCTCCCCTGCCCTCCCGCTCCCATGTCCCAACTGCCCGCCCTCTTCTCCCCCAACAAAATCTCTTTTAAATTTACCTCCGTCCGGCTGGCAGGGCAGCGAAGTCGCAGCGTCAGTGAAGGAGGCGGCGCTCCCGACGTCTCTACTAGTCTTCCCTTCGCTCAATGTCCCACCTTCTTCTGACGTCATTTCCTTGATGTCAGAAGAAGGCGGGACATTGAGCGAAGGGAAGACTAGTAGAGACGTCGGGAGCGCTGCCTCCTTCACTGACGCTGCACCATTCGCTGCCCTGCCAGCCGGACGGAGGTAAATTTAAAAGAGATTTTGTTGGGGGGAGAAGAGGGCGGGCAGTTGGGATATGGGAGCGGGAGGGCAAGGCAAGCATGGTGCGGTGGGGCGACCCCCAGAGGACGGCACCCCCCTGCCACGCTTACCTCGCTTACCGCGTTGGCACAGCCCTGTGTGTGTATATTGTACCTTGCCATGGATAAGGATGGGTTATAAATAATAAATCTAAATCTAAAACACTTAGGTGTCAATTTACAGAATAGTGCCTAAGTGCACTTAACTTCCATTTGACCATTAAAAGTTAAGCGCCTAACTATGTAAAATTAGGGAGTAAAGGTCCCAAGTGATAATGACTTACTGGTTGCTAATGCTAAGTGAAGGAGTAGCCTAGTGGTTAGTGCAGCAGACTTTGATCCTGGGGAACTGGGTTTGATTCCCACTGCAGTCCTTGTGACTGTGGGCAAGTCACTTAACCCTCCATTGCCCCAAGTACAAAAAAAAAATAAGTACCTGTATATATGTAAACCGCTGTGAATGTAGTTGCAAAATACCACAGAAAGGCGGTATATCAAGTCCCATTTCCCTTCCCTAACCCAAGGAAGCAACTTCAACATATATTGATTTGAGAGAACCCTGCTGTAAATCCTCATGCCTAAATTAGATGTGGATCCATAAGAACAGCCATACTGGGTCAAACCTATGGTTCATCTAGCTCAGTATCCTGCTTCCAACAGTGGCCAATCTAGGTTAGTGAAGAGATAAATCAAACTGATGTTTAATACTAGTCTATACCACAAAAATATTATTGATGTAATGCTTCCACACAACAACGTATGCAAAATGTTTGGATAGATATAAAAACGCTGTTCAAACGTGGCTACATATCAGCATACCACTAAGAGAGCCATTGTGACTCCCATGGCAGTTCCCTTAATTTGCATCAAAAAATTGCCAATTAAATGTGAAATGATTCTTAGTTAAAACAATTTGGAGGAGTGGCCTAGTGGTTAGAGCACCAGTCTTGCAATCCAGAGGTGGCCGGTTCAAATCCCACTGATGCTCCTTGTGATCTTGGGCAAGTCACTTAACCCTCCATTGCCTCAGGTACAAACTTAGATTGTGAGCCTTCCTGGGACAGAGAAATATCCAGTGTACCTGAATGTAACTCACCTTGAGCTACTACTGAAAAAGGTGTGAGCAAAATCTAAATACATAAATAAATAAAATTTATGTCAGGGTGACCAAAAATCAACGCATGCTTGGGAAACTGGCTCAGCTTGCAAATGATGATGTATAACATCTAAAGCAGTAGGCTGGGGGATATTGGTATATAAGGAAGCAATGTCTAAAGAACTTAATGATACTCTCGAGTCAACACAGCAGCATTCTCCCAGCTTATGGCCCCCTAGGCTAAAGCCCCCCTGGCTCAAGCCCCACCTATCCCTCACAAGGTCCCACTCCCCCCTTCTCCCAGCTCTTACTTCCCAGATAACCTTTGACCCCCCTAAAAAAAGAACTACCTTTCACCATGGTGGTCAGAAGGAGTCTTCAGACAGGAGTGATGCCCAATCCATTGCCAGCTACAAAATAGTACCTTTAGTGGTAGTCTCATGGGGCTACTGCTAGGGTTCATATTTTATATCTAAATATGACCCCTAGTGGTAGTCGCAACAAACTACAGCTAAGTGAGCCATATTACGGCTGGTGCTGGACTGGGCAGCAGCAAAGACCCCCCCCCCCTCCCCGGACCACAAGTGGTGAAAAGATAGCCCTGTGAGTATTTATATATGTGCATGTGTGCATGTCTGTGTTTGTATCTGTAAGAAGTGCACGGAAAGGTAACTGAAATGGAAAATTTGTATTTATTTATTTATTTATTTTAAAAACTTATATACCACTTAATTTAATAAGGTGCTCAGTTTGGTGTACAGCATTGCGTATGCCTTGTAGCACTATAGAAGTGATAAGTAGTAGTAGGTTACTATCAGGCTGATTTTCGAAAGAGATGGACATCCAAAAAGTGACAAATCAGCATTTGGACGTCCATCTCACAGAAACATCCAAATTGGTATAATCGAAACCCAATTTTGGACGTCTTTCTCTGAAGTCCATCAGAAGGATGTCCAGATCTCAAGGGGGCGTATCAGGGGCGAGTTCAAGGCAGGACTTGGGCATTCCTAAGACTTGGACGTCTTTCAGCCATAATGGAACAAAGCAAAGACGTCCAAGACTAAAACTTCAACGTTTTCAGCTAGATCTGTTTTTATGACTGGGTGACCACTGGAGGGAATCAGGGATGACCTCCCCTGACTCCCCCAGTGGTCACTAACCCCCTCCCAACCCCAAAAATTGTGATGAAAAACATTACTTGCCAGCCTCTATGCCAGCCTCAGATGTCATACTCAGGTCCATTACAGCAGCATGCAGGTCCCTGGAGTAGTTTAGTAGTAGGTGCAGTGCACTTCAGACAGGTGGACCCAGGCCCATACCTCCATTACCTGTTACACTTGTGGAGGAAACAGCGAGCCCTCCAAAACCCACCAGAAACCCACTGTACCCACATATAGGTGCCCCCTTCACCCGTAAAGGCTATGGTAGTGGTGTACAGTTGGGGGTAGTGGGTTTTGGGGGGGGTTGGGGGCTCAGCACACAAGGTAAGAGAGCAATGGTCAGATGTGTACCTGGGAGCTTCTTATGAAGTCCACTGCAGTGCCCCCTAGGGTGCCTGATTGCTATCCTGGGATGTCAGGGGGACCAGTCTGCTACAAATGCTGGCTCCTCCCACATCCTAATGGCTTGACTTTGGATGTTTTAGACTTGGACATTTTTATTTTTGAAAATGACCAAAAAACAAAGACATCCAAATCTCAAAACGTCCAACTCGCAGGACAACCATGGTATTTCCGAACACAAAAGATAGACATCCATCTTTTTTGAAAATGACCTTCATCCCGCTTCGGAATTTGGACGTCTTTTAAAACGTCCAAATTCACACTTAGATGTTTCTTTCGAAAATGTCCCTCCACGTAAGTTTGTAAGTCTAAGTGCTGTGAAAATATGTCTCTATGTGGTTTACAAAAGAACATACATAATCTTATTATATAGAACCTAGCGTACACACAGACACATTTTTTATACAAAATCACAGTTCAATTCATGTTGTATCAGAGGGCCCATATCAACTCAGTCGTTTGCTCATGAAAAAAAAATGTTTTGCTCATGTCAACTCAGTCCTTAGAGAGAACATTGGGTACATTATAGAGAATTTAAAAATAGTAATAAAACTGACTAAGGAGGGAAATTATCATCAATGTGGGCTACCATTAAGATGGGTTATTTTACCAGAAGTTGTGTTATTTTAGCACAGGGTCTCTTTGCATAAAATGGAACCTCGTGCTAAACTTGTAGTAAAATAACCTGTCTTATAGTATAGGCCATGTTGCTAACTTCCCCCTAAAAGTTGCTCTGCTTTTTATTATCATCATGCACTGACAATTCTGGCATGACTATTGTTCTGCCCATAGACGGTCGGTAGCCCAACTATTTGGGGAGGCTAAAGGGGGCGGAGCTTACCTCCATACGCTCCGTGGCAGTGACGTCAATGAAGAAAAAGACACTACAGGCTCGCCGCCAGCTTCTCCCTTCTCTCTGCACACAGTGTCCCGCTCTCGTGGAAACAGGAAATGCATCACCGCAGAAGGCGGGACACTGTGTGCAGAGAGAAGGGAGAAGCTGGCAGCGAGCCTGTAGTCTTTTTCTTCATTGACGTCGCTGCCACGGAAATAAAAGATCAATATGCACGGGGCGGGAGGGTGGGCTGCATCACAAGCGGAAGTCGACGATTGGGCTGGGGAGGCTTAGCCTCCCCAAGCCTCTTATACGGGGCGCCTATGGTTCTGCCCTGTATTTGCATGGAGGCAGGGAATTGGGTTGCGTCGATCTACAAATCCTTGTAATACTATAGTTCCCTGTAATAGGCTCTTTCAGAGCACATGTCCAGCTCCCTGTGTCATATGGGACTCTTTCTATTGGCTTGCCTTGTTCTTTAAGCTTGCCGGGCAAGTTGCCCCCCACCTTTCTTTCTCCATCATGTCTATAAGAGTTAGTTGTTTGCAGCATATCTCATCTGTGAACTGGAACTGCTTATGCCCTATTCTGATGTATGATCCTTTCAAGCTACTGTGACTCTTATCAAGATTTCACCAGTGGAAAAGTATAAATAACATTACTCTCAGCATGCTGTTGAATTCCTCCCACCTTCATTATCTCCAGTTTACAATAAAATTATGTAAAACAAAATTCAAGTGGCCAGGACAGTGGTTCAGAGGCAGAAAGTGTCTGTTAGGTCACCGTCATTATTATATCCTCTCTATTCCTATGACATTGGTCAACTTGGCTGTTTTCCCTTGAGGATCCTTAACAGTTTGTTGGGAGTTATGTCACCAAGAAATTGAAAACAGAACTTGGGTTTCAGTTTAGAGTATAACATTTCTTAGCACTTAACACTGCCTTAAGTCCATTAACTGCTCAACCAATGCATCCAGTTGCTAACTGACTTGGCTTGTAGAACCAAACCCCTTTTAGTGAAAAGCAATCAACCAGTTGTTAGGGTAAGAGAAATTGTTCTCATGAAAAATATTTACTAGCACCTTGAACGCTTGCATAGAGATGTGCACACAGATGGTGTTTTGTTGACAATAAATATTAATACACAAATAAGGAGGAAGCTTTAATCATCATAGTTTAAAATATTAAACATGTTTTTAATCTTTCAGATTTGCAGACCCACACTGGTAGAATAATAGTGTCATAAGTACACATTAGCAATTTTTGGCCTTTGACCAAATCCTAAAGGTTAAGATGCCAAAATCATTTGTAAACAAAAAGCAGTTGTGATATTACTGTGAGCTTCCTCTGTTTCCATAAATTCTCTTCTGAACGGCTTGGCTGGATGAAGAACAGTGATAAGCAGCACAGCTGTGGATGTTTCTGTAATTGAGAAGTGAGGGCTTCTCTGTGGCTAAGCTGTTCAGACAATGCAGCAGTGAGTGAGTGGAGGAGGCATGTTCCAGACCTCTGTATTCCTCTTGGTACTGGACTTTGCACCAAGATGGAAGCCAGCTGAGAGCTAATTCAATTATAAGACCAAAGTCCCTTTCATAGGAACCCATAATCTTACATGCAAGGTAGTTTTCTTTTCCCCCTAAATCTTGCTGGTATGCTATTGTTTTTAAGAAGTGGTCCCCTCTCTGCTTTGTGAAAGATACTTAGCCTCAAAGGGTTTGATTTCATAGCAGGATACCTACAGTATGTATGAAGTCCAGAAAGGTGTTTATTATAAGCCTATCTGCATTTATAAAATAGGCTCCCAGGGCCAGCCCCAGCAGCACGCAAATGCTGACGTGCAAATTGTACTTTCTCCAAAGCTGGTGTTAATGTGTACACATACTTTACACATATATTTGCATATTTTATACAATACACACACAGGGGGTGATTCTATAAAGTGGGTGCAAACATTTACATGCTGTTTATATTGTAAATGTTTAGAATAATGGTATGCATGCATGTAAGACTGCACATATGTGCATAAATGCTAAAATTCTGCCCAATTTGTAAATATGTGTATATCTTAAGTAGCGTGTATTTTACAGGTAGGTGGACGCATGAGTGGAATGCACACTTACACACGTAACTTATAGAATTCTATAAGTTATATGCATATCTCTGCCATTTGGATGCCAGTACTTACACCAGCTTTGTGGCTGGTGTATATGCTCATGTCTAAATTATAGGTGCATATTTCATCTGGTACGCCTTTAAAGCAGGGGCATAGCCAGACCTCAGTGGGGGGGGGGTCAGAGCCCAAGGTGGGGGGTCACTGTTTAGACGCCTCCCCCCGCCACTTTGGACCCCCCCGCCGCCGCAACCGCAAACCCCCCACCACTTTGAACAGCCGCTGCAACCCCCCCCGCTGCACCACCCGCCCCCCGCCCCGCCACCGCATCAGGTACCTTATTTGCTGGCAGGGGTGTCCAATCCCTGCCAGCCGAAGAGTCTTCAGCACCGGTCGACTCCGGCACCTTCGTTGTGGGATCATCTGTTTCTGACGCCTTACGTCCTGCACGGGGCTACATGCACGGTGCAGGACGTAAGGCATCAGAAACAGATGATCCCACAACGAAGGCACCAGAGTCGACTGGCGCTGAAGAAAACTCTTCGACTGGCGGGGATTTGGGACCCCTGCCAGCAAACAAGGTACCTGATGCGGCGGCGGGGCAGTGAGGTGGGGGGGTGGGAGGCGATGGCGGGGGTCAAATGTAGAGGGGGCCAGGGCGTAATCTGTGGGGGCCCATGCCCCCATGGCCCCACATAGCTGTGCCCCTGCTTTAAAGGAAAGAAGACACCTATTTTCCTTTATAGAATACAGACCTGCCAAGTCTCCCACTTTCAGTGGGAGACTCCCACTTTAGCGAGTCATCTCCCGCCAGAGTGCCGGCATCTCCCACTGAACAGCTCCATTTCCACTTTCCAGGGACAGCAGGAAATGACTTCATTAAACATCATCTCCTGCTGCCGCTGGTCTCGCAACAGCAGGAAATTATGTTTTACAAGGTGTCTCCTGCTGTCGCTGGAAAGGGAGGCTGTGCTGGGGCAGAACTGTGGTGGCTGTGGGCGGAGCTGTGGGCAGTTCTGGATGGAGCTATGGGCGGGTTGGGGCAGAGCTATGGGTGGGCCCTAAATCTCCCGCTCGGGAGGCTGTCCCCCTTGGCAGCTCTGAGAATGCCACTGCAACCAAATAGATACACACATATATTTTTAGGCACAAACACTTATGTCAGCCACATACATTGTTCTAAATGAGGACGCCTAGATCTAGGGCGATACATGCATACCTTTAAGTTGGCCTATGCTCCTCCCATTCCACCAATGTGAATGTGAAGACCCTGAGAACATTTATGAGAATAGGATCCTCCTATCCAGACAGGAGTATCAAGGGTTAAGAATGTAAGCAGAAAATAGAAAATAATGGCCTAACCCTGTACAGATGTCAGAGATAAGAACACAGACCCAAGTATGTGATAAGCCCATCCTGCAGAGGACAAAGTTGAAGTCGTAATATAATTTTTGCTTAACCTTGAACTAATGCAATAATCTATAGGTAATCAGTATGTTGTTTCCTGTTATTGCTTGCTTACCTCACAAGAACAATAGCTGAACTGCAAATTTATGTGGAACAAATATCACAGATATTCAAATAAAAGGAACAGTAGCGAAGTAGAGGGCTGAAGAACTCGAGTGAACGTCTCTATTTGGGAGAATACCATGAGCCTCTTCCCAAAAGCTTTTGCCAGTTAGCTAACAGTTGTCTCTGTGTGTGATATTCTTTCTCATGGCACTCCCAGGGACTGGAGATGCTGTTCCTTCTAAGCTGAATGGGGGAGTCCTCCACCTATAGTCCTGCCAGTGGGAGGTGCTGTTTCACTATCACATTTTCAATAGAGAGGGACAGGCAAGTTCTGTAAGACTTGCCTGTCTCTAGCAATTGAAAACACCATATTGAAGCACTGCCCCCTACAGGCAGCAGAGCAGTTGGAGGACTCCCGCTCAACTTATAGGGAACAGTGACTGGAGACAAGGGCCAAGCTGGTGTTCTGCAGATATCCAGACAAACAAATGCTACCAAAGGCAGGCATGTTGTTATGATTCTGCCGGTTTGGCTGAGGGGGAGGGGGGGACGTCTCTTCTGATTGGCTGCCAGGGGTTGTGCTGACGTCAGGGGATAGTACTTTAGCCTGCAGCTGAAGAGTTTCTCTGCTTTTGCGTTACTTACTTGGTGGTAATAGGAAAGCCTAATAGCTTTCTCTCAGAACGTGCTCTAGGTTCTGACAGGGATCTGTGTTGTATTAGAGTATTCTTTTCCTTCCCTCTGGGTTAGCTGCTGCTGTGTGTGTGTGCGTAGCTCTGTAATCAGGGTCAGCTGCTCGTTTGTTTAATGGGGGCTGGGCATTGCTCAGCCTCAGGGGCTCTGGGCTGAGTGAGAGCGTTCTCCTGTGTTTGTTTGTTTTAAGGATTTCTCTTCCCAGTGTCCCGGCCTGCTGGCTCAGTGAGTTTAACCCTTTGTGTACTGTGTGTATTGTATTCCTGCCTCTGCCAGTGTGTTTGTTGGATGGGCTCTGCTCCCTCTCGGGAGGGGAAGCATTCTCTCTGATTGTTTGTTGATTTATGGCACTCTCTCTCTGCTGGCTCTACAAGCTTAACCCTTTGTGTTCTGTGTGCCTCTGTCTACAGTGGGTTTGAGGCAAAGGCTTTCTGCCTTCCTTTTGTGTCTGGTTCCTCTGGCTTCTGCCTGGGGCTCCTACCCTGGTGGGGGGTTGCTGTGTTAGTTCCCCTGTCCTGCGCTAGTCCCCTGGGTGGGCATAGCCCGCTCTGGTCCTTTGTTTCCCCCTCTGCCCTATTGCTGGTGTTCAGCGAGTGTCTGGCATCTTGGGGCCCTCTGGGTTCTTTCACCCCTCCCTGTGTGTGATTGGGTTCCAGTTCAGCCGTGAGGCTCGCACGAGTGGCTCTGTGTGCGTGGGTTCCGGTTCGGCCGCGAGGCCCGCCTGTATGCCTATTTCCCTTCTTCCTGAGGGACTGTGGGGAGGGGTAGCTTAAGGGGTATTGTGTAGCTGGGGTGTGCGGTGGTGGGTCGGTCTCCCCTTGGCCTGGGTCGGCGCCCTGCTGGCCTCGGCCAGGGCCCAAGGGCTCACGACCAACCCAACGGATTACACATGTATTTACAGAACAGCACATAGCCAGATTATTAAAATTTACACATATATGTGTTCACATACACACATAAATGACGAAAACACTGGCATTTATGCACATAAAGATATTATTATTATTATTTATTGCATTTGTACCCCACATTATCCCACCTATTTGCAGGCTCAATGTGGCTTACAGAGTATTGTTATGACATAATCATGACAGGATCTTGTATACAATCAGTATTAAGCAGAAGATGTATGAGGAATTAGAGAAGGAGGTGTTAGATAGGGTGATGTAAGAGGTGTACTTTGATACTTGAGTGGGTTGGGTGGTGATTTGTGTCATTAAGGGATCTTTTTGTAGGCTTTGTTGAAGAGATGTGTCTTCAAGGATTTGCGAAAGTTGATTAGATTGTCCATGTGGCTCCTTATAGACTTACTTCTTTGCACTCAACTCTACTCCTGCTCCACTCAAACTATGGCTCTGGGAATGCCTACACATGTCACTCACATAAGTACATACTGTTTTGTTGCCACACATTCTCATATATACATATACTGCCACACAATCTTATAAAAGGCTTTTCCACGTGTAAAAATCAAGCTTTACATTTAGGCAAACTTTTATAAAGTTACCCCCCCCCCCCCCCAAACTGTCTTGAAGAGAGAAGAAAGGTCTGAATCATGAAAGCTCTGGTTTAAAATTAGTGTGTGTGTGTGTGTGTGTGTGTGGGGGGGGGGGGTTCAAACTGAAAGGAGCTATAAAATCAGCAACAGATCTTTATGAAAGGAAGGTAAACAAGAACAAGAGAAAAAAAAAAGAAACTGATATGGTTCACCAAACAAGTTGCTGACAAAATAAAGGCAAAAGAATGGTATTCATGAAATAAAAAAGAACGCAAGAGGAACACAGAAGAGATTACTGGATAAAACTGTAAGATGTGAAGAGAGAAATATGGCTGGCAAAGGCTCTGGTGGAAGAACAAATGGCTAAAAACTTTGACAAAACTTTTTTCAGGTATATTAATGAATGGAGGAAGGCTAGAAATGGAACCGTGAGATTGAAAGATGTTATGAACTGCTATGTGAAGCGAGATGAGGAAAAAGCAGATATGCTTAATAATTCTGTCTTCACCAAAGAAAATCCTGGAGTAGGACCTTGGCCACCTGATAAAGGTACATGTGAAAATGAAGCTGATATTGCACCATTTACAGAAGAAAGCATTTATTAACAACTAAAAAACTGAAAGTAGACAGAGCCATGGGGCCGGATGGGATCCATCCCAGAATCTTGAGGAAGCTCAGAGAGGTTCTGGTGGGTCCTCTTAAAGATTTGCTAAATAAATCCTTGGAGACAGGGGAGGTTCCATGGGACTAAAGAAGACACAGAGAAGACGCAAGAAACTATAGGCTGGTAAGCCTTACGTCAGAGGTTGGAAAGGTAATGGAGGCGCTGCTCAAGGAATGGATAGTGAGTTTCCTAGAATTCAATGGGTTGCAAGATCCGAGGCAACATGGTTTCACCAAAAGAAAATCATACCAAAGAAATCTGATTGATTTCTTTGACAGGGTGACCAGAGAATTGGATAATGGACATGCGCTGGATGTAGTGTACTTGGATTTCAGTAAGGCCTTTGACACTGTCTCTCATAGGAGGTTCATAAAAGAAACTCCAAAGAGGAGGGATGGAGTGCTAGTCCCTCCCTCCTCCAATTACTATGACTATGGAGAGGTGGGCCACCAGGGGGAGGGGATGGATAAATAGCAGTCCCACTGGACCACCAGGAATTTTGTGCTTGGGGGGTGGTGGTGGAAGTCTACCGGACCGCTAGGTCTTATGTTGGGGGGGGGGGGGCGGGTTTAAGTTTGACAAGTCCGGGAGAAAATCCTGGATCTGTCAAACCTCTTCTGCTATTAGACAGATCCAAAATTACACAGCCAAAGATTCAATAATGTATACTGCAAACTAATAGCATCGTATCGGAGGACTTATCATTACATGCTATTAATATATTATAGAGCTGTTCAATGTCCACCCTTTCAAGCTGGTGTCTCAGTCGGCAGTATATCGCTGACGTTTAACCCGAGTCCCTGTGGAAAGTATTGAAACCCGCGGTGTCGGGCGTCATCAGGGGAAACTTTGTGGACTGTTTATCAAGACTGGGAATTGAGAGAATCATTGGACTATTATAATAGAAGAGTGAAGAAAAGACAAAAGAAATTAACAAGAAGTTACTACAATGGATTCTATAGGAAACACTTTAAGATAAGTTTCAGTTCAATTTTGGGCACTTGCAACTTTTTCGAGCACTTTATATTGTATTACAACAATAGCACGTACACTTATATATATAAAAAAGAGATAGCTCTATGAAAGATGTGCTATGCCACCAGGCAAGAAACAATGATATTGCCTTGAAAGTGGTGGTGGTTTCTGAGGGCTCTCTTTCAATTAATTAAAAATTAAATACAACGATTTAGTAAAGGGTGGACATTGAACAGCTCTATAATATATTAATAGCATGTAATGATAAGTCCTCCTATAAGATGCTATTAGTTTGCAGTATACATTATTGAATCTTTGGCTGTGTAATTTTGGATATTAACTTATACCAAGGATTATTGGGGAACGTTGGTGTGTATTAGACAGATCCAGGCTTTTGAAAGCCCAGACCTGTCAAACAACTTCTGCGGGAGTATTTGCCTTGGGTGCATGCCCAGGCACAATTCTCCCACAGAAGTACTCCTATGATCAGAGCTAATAGTGTGCATACGTTTGCATGCTATTAGCTTTGAACATGGGGCGTTATAGCCCCGCAATGTTCTGGCGTTATTTTTAGAGCGCTGTTTGGAACAGTACAGGGCTTCTGATCATCGGCCCATTATTTCCCTATCTGTTATCTACTCTTCAAGCTGCGCTTTGCTTCATCCAGAGTGGATGCAATGAGCACTGACTTCACTGAGAGATGCACATCCAGTTTTACAGTTTATTCTATGAAGTCATACTTAACTCTTAAAGCTCCAGATATTGTTCAATATATATTTTTTTTACTTTTAAGGGTTTAATGATAATACAGCATAGTTCTCCTTCAGAAATTAATTTAAGCTTATGTACCTCAATCAGAACAAATAAGCTAGGATAGATCTGAATTAAAAATCAGAAAATTAAGTTCACTCCAACCTCAGAAAACTTCCACTAAATTTCCATGATAATCAGACTGTAGGGCAAGGCAGGTACGATATGGGGAGGGGAGACTGAAAACACACAGAGCCATGCAATAGACTAGCCAAACCATGTTAGATAACGGAAATATAAGTGTAACCATGTTAATGTTAACAGATGCTGTCATGCAATAAGAGATTACGTGTTAAATAGAATCTCAATTAAAAACAATGGGAAAAAAATTGCATTTTAAGAAGATAAGAACTTTATTTATTCTTTCTCTAAATTTTCAGAGACGTCTCTAGTTTTGAGACACAGAGAGGTCCTTTTACTAAGCTGCGGTAAGCACTAAGGCATGCTTACTGCAGGTTAAAAAGCCCCCAAACACACCTCCAGCACTTAAAAAAAGGGCGATCAAAAGTGGAGAACTGGCCCTCTGGGGAAGAGGGAATGAGAACCCAGAGAACCAGGCAGGAAAGAGTCCTGCCGGTGAAGGAGGTGAGTGAGGAGGTCCGCACCTTGAAGAGTGGACAGATGAGGGAGGTCCGGCCAGGAAAAGAGACTACTTCCATTTTACCTGCTGCAATGAAAGGGGGCCTTGGTGAGCTTGAAAAACATGCGCCGATGCCAGCTCAGGCCCCCTTTCGCCGCAGCTTGGTAAAAGGGGCCCTATGTGCGGCAAAAGCTTGTGCTGCTGCTAGCACAGGGCCCCTTGTACTACAGCTTAGTAAAAGGGCCCCTAAGAGAAACAGAGCTGGAAGTACAACAAAATACAATCTTCTTTGGAGGAAAAAAAATCAATTTTACTACTATTTAACTACTACTACTACGTAACATTTCTATAGCGCTACAAGGCATACGCAGCGCTGTACACCATACACAAAAAGACGGTCCCTGCTCAAAGAGCTCACAATCTAAATATGGAATGTTGCTAGTGGAATAGCAACATTCCATGTAGAATCTCCAATAGTAGCAACAGAATCTCCAATAGTAGCAACATTCCATGTAGAATCTCAAGTAATAGCAACATTCCAGAATCTCAAATAGTAACAACATCCCATGTTCCACTGCACTAACCACTAGGCTACTCCTCCACTAGCAACATTCCATGTAGAAGCCTGCCCTTGCAGATCAGCAACGAGGCCGCGCAGGCTTCTGTTTCTGTGAGTCTGACGTCCTGCACGTGCAGGACGTCAGACTCACAGAAACAGAAGCCTGCGCGGCCGCATTGCTAATCTGCAAGGGCAGGCTTTAACATTACTACTACTACTTATCACTTCTATAGTGCTACAAGGCATATGCAGCGCTGTACACCATACACAAAAAGACAGTCCCTGCTCAAAGAGCTTACAATCTAGATAAGACAGGTAAACGGACAGAACAATTAAGGGTAAGGGAATAAAGAGGTGAGGATAAAAGGACAGGGCAAGTGAGTAGTGGTTAGAAGTCAAAAGCAGTGGTAAAGAGGTGGGCTTTAAGTTTGGACTTGAAAACAGCCAAAGATGGGGCTAGACACACAGTCTCAGGAAGTCTATTCCAGGCATGAGGTGCAGCAAGACAAAAGGAACGGAGTCTAGAATTAGCAGTAGAGGAGAAGGGGACAGATAAGAGAGATTTATCTACAGAACGGAGTACCCGAGGGGGGTATAGGGAGAGAGAGAGAGTGGAGAGTTACTGGGGAGCAGCAGAGTGAATACACTTATAAGTCAATAAGAGAAGCTTGAACTGAATACGGAAATGGATAGTGAAGTGACTTAAGGAGGGGGTTAATGTGTGCATAGCAACTTTGGCGGGAAATGAGTCGCGCAGCAGAGTTTTGGACTGATTGAAGAGGAGAGAGATGGCTGAGAGGGTGGCCGGTGAGAAGCAGGTTACAATAATCAAGACGAGAGGTGATAAGAGTGTGGATAAGGGTTCCGGCAGAGTGCTCAGAGATGAAGGGACAGATTTTGCTAATGTTATAGAGAAAGAAATGACAGGTTTTAGCAATCTGTTGAATATGAGCAGAGAAGGAGAGAGAGGAGTTAAAGATGACCCCAAGGTTTCGAGCTGATGAGACAGGGAGAATGAGAGTGCCATCCACAGAAATAGAGAAAGGGGGGAGAGGAGAGGTAGGTTTAGGGGGAAAGATGAGAAGCTTGGTTTTGGCCATGTTAAGTTTTAGATGACTTTGGCAGTGCTGTAGCAAGGGCTAATGGCACCCGGGGTGGGTCACCGCTGCGCACCCCCCCCCCGGGTGCAGCACGGTGCGACCCCCCCTCTGCGGCGCACACCCCCCCGGACCGCATTCTTACCTGCGGGAGGGCCAATCCGCCTCGAGTGCACGTCACTCGGAGCTGCGTCAGCCCCGCTGGTTCCCTGCTCTCTCTGCCCCGGAACAGGAAGTAACCTGTTCTGGGGCAGAGAGAGCAGGGAACCAGCAGGGCCGGCACCCCCCGAGCGCGTGCACCCGGGGCAGACCGCCCCTCCCGCCCCCCCCCCCCCTTCCTATGCCACTGGACTTTGGGACATCCAGGCAGCGATATCAGATAGGCAGGCTGAAACATTGGTCTGGATGCTGGTTGAGATTTCAGGGGTAGAGATGTAAATTTGGGAGTCCTCAGCATAGAGGTGGTATTGAAAGCCATGGGATGATATCAGAGAGCATTAGCATGATGTTCTGAGGGTAATGCTACAGATACTTGAATGTGAAGCTTTCATGCTCCTGATGGAAGCTTTTGAACCCTTTTTAATGAATGCCAGTTTGTTGTAAATCAAGTCTGATTTTTCACCTTTATGGGTTTCTTGAAAAAATCTCTTTACATGCGCTGCAATACACATCTGATCTATGTTGCAAAGTACTTTAGCTGGGTTATGATTGTTGGACAAGAGGCAACAGTAGCAAAGGAGCCACAGGCGGCAAAAAAAGTTGTTGATGTCTGAATGTAATTACATTTTTCCGTAGGTTGTTCCATGAAATAACTTTTGGTTTTCAAGGCAGGCACTGCTCTTTATTAGGTGTAGAATAAAGAACTGACATATCAGATCTTATTTGACAGGACTGAGCTCGTCGGAGGCTTCTTTTGATTCACAGCAATGAATAAACTCTGAATGCTGTTATTACCTGCGGAATGTTACCATTCTCTACCTCAGATATATATGTTCACTCAGTGTGGGTCAAGGAAAGTTTAAAGACCTACTATTTCTGTCTGTTTTCAATACTTTCTAATATTAGACAGAGCCAGGGAGGGAGAAAATGATTAGGAACATTTCTAACAAAAGGAATTGTTGGATAATGTAGTATAAATGGAATGGAATTAAAAAAAGAAATCACAAGCCTGTGCACTGATTTTTCCAGGTTACTGCCTTTGGGGTACTTATTAGACTCGGAGCAGGGTCAAGTGCCAGGTGTGGGTGCTCAAAATGTGATGAGCACAACTGGAAAGCATCCAGGAGTGAAGAGCTGGGTTAGCAGCTGGACTGGAAGCAGGATCAGGCGCAAGCTTGGAACAAAAATCTCTACAAATTGCTTTTTAAAAATTGTTTAACACTGTAAATTACAATTATCCAGGTCAATATTCACTCTGCGGTGAATATTGGGCTTTTTATATTCAGTGTTGAGCCATACCCAGACACCAACACCGAACATCCGAGACTAAAGTGGCTGCCAGACTTATCCAGGTGCTGGAAATGTTCAGATAGTTAGGCCAGCCTTTCTTCCTAACTTCATGTGGATAGTTATCCAGTTAATGGACTGAGTGACTGAATATTGCTGATAACCAAGTAACTCCTGTCTCCACCTTAGCTCTGCTCCCGAAGCAACCTGGCATTACTCGGAGAGTGGATCCAAAAATGAAGCAACTTCAAACTTAAAATATGGTACAACTATCCCGAGATTGGGAGGCGGGGCTGGTGTTTGGGTGATGGGGCTAGTTCTGGGCAAGACTTCTACGGTCTGTGTCCTGAAAATGGCAGATACAAATCAAGGTAAGGTATACACAAGAAGTAGCACATATGAGTTTATCTTGTTGGGCAGACTAGATGGACCGTGCAGGTCTTTTTATGCCGTCATCTACTATGTTACTATGTAACTATCCCACCAAAAAAGTGATAATTACAAAACAGGGCTTAGGAGCTCTTTTACAACACCACGGTAGAGCTACCATGGCGATGTCATGCCCATATCGGAACTACTTTCGGGCTACCACAGGAACCCAGCAGTAGTTCCCACCCCCAGCATGTGCCATTTCCAGCATGACAAAAAATATTTTTTATTTTTGTAGTACTGGGGCTTACCCAGCGAGGTTAGCGCGGGGCGCTCTTACCATCACCTAAATAGATGGCAATAAGGGGTCTCCCCAGAAATAGCCATTCGCCAATCCCTGTGATTAGCGCAGGGCCATTTTTTTTTTGTAGCTGAAAATAACCTTGAACCTGCTGTGGTAAAAGGGGGCCTCGGCGTGTGGCAAATCCACACACCGACACCACTATAGGCCCCTTTTACTGCAGCTTGGTAAAAGGGGCTTTTATTGTATAATTCTTTCATGTACAAAGAATTCTTTAATTTATGGAGAATTTTTGATTAAGGAGGGGAAAGACCTCAAAAACCAGAATGGCAGATTTAATGTATCACTCTGTCTTGTCTGATGACCTGTGAGCCCTTGGGTCCCTCAGGGGAACGTGTGGGACTCCCAGTTGTTCCCCCAAAAGACAGCCGTGCACCCCGAGTCTTCACCCGCGGCGACCACCGTTCACCAGGGGTTGAGCCCCCAGCTGCAGTTGGCCAGTGGGGCTTCCGGAACCGCGGGGGTGGACGGACTGACCGGACAGCAGGGGACCGGACCCCCGAACAACAGCCAGGGATGGGTCCAGCAGGCAGCAAGGAGTAGTCCAGGGACAGGCAGAAGGTCAAGGCAGGTGGCAAGCAGAGTAGTCCAGGAACAAGCAGAAGGTCAAAGGAAGCTGTCGGGAAAGGCAGCAAATCCACAGATCACACACATAGGCTAGAACCTCTGGAGTCAGAAGCCAAAGCAAAGGTCTGCAGAGAACCTGCTCCTTAAATACTGTCAGCCAGCCTCAGCTGACAGGGGCGGAGACTTCTAACGACCTCCCTTGTGGAAACCTCTTTGGAGAGGCTCTGCATCGGTCTTCAGGTGGGACCTCTGTTCCTTCTGCCCAATCAGGGTTCTCCAGGGTGGGGGTCTTGGTTCCCGTGCCCAAGACGCAGAACAGACGCCAGCCCGGGATCCCGGCGCCATCTTCCCCGCCAGACCGCGCGGGAACTCCAGAGCCGGTGATGGGGAGCAAGAGGTCGCGAAAGCCGGCCCTAGGCCACGATCCCGGAACGGCTGGCCAGCGCCCCGACAGATCCCGGCCAAGCCCACCCCAGGACCACGATGGCCGGCTATCGGGGCAGGAACCAGGTAAGCCACCCAGCGGCGGAATTGCGGCTGGCCAATCCCGCGAGGATTCCTCTTCGGGGCTCGCGTCCATAAGGGAGCAGGCTAAGTTAGCGAGGGACGCGACAACTCTGTTCTAATCAACGGTTCCTTTTGTTATCATTGGTAAAAAAAAAAGCCCCTCCATTTATCATATGTCAAATTTTATAATTTCAAAAAATATACACATCTTTTTTTCAACCGTCCCAATGTGACTTTAAGTTCAAACAAATAGGCACTAAGCAGTCCCAAAATGATTTTCTTTTTAGAAATAGTAAAGCATAATGGGGCCTGTTTCACCCAGTATTCAGGCTTCATCAGGGGTTGCCGTATCAAAAACGAATATCTTCAATGTCTCAGCAATAAAGCCAAACTTTCACTGCAGTGTGTGGTTCATACAATCTGCAATGCCAGCTCTCAATGAGTCGTGCCAAACTTATAGAAACTTATTTTTGAATCACTTATTTTAGAATTCAGCCACGTGCCTGACCTGTCTTCATCAACTTCCCAGTATTCATTCTTTTTGCTTTCCAATTTTGTCACAGGCCTGAATTTGTCTACCAAGTCAGATTTATTGTCCTGGTATGCTCAGACTCAATTTGGATTAAAGAAATTGCAGCTCCACCTATATCTGAACAAAATAAATAAATAAGTAAATAAACAGAAGCTGCGGTTTGATGTACTAAAAAGGGACAAATTTTTATTGTTAACAATGGTCTAAATCAGGAGTGGGCAACTTCAGTCCTCGAGGGCTGCAACCCAGTCAGAGTTTCAGGATTTTTTTTAATGAATATGCATGAGATCTATTTGAATGTACTACCTCCATTATATGCAAATAGATCTCATGCATATTCATTGCAGAAATCTTACTACTACTACTATTACTACTACTTATCATTTCTATAGCGCTACTAGACATACGCAGCACTGTACACTGGACATGAAGAGACAGACCCTGCTTGACTGAGCTTACAATCTAATTAGGACAGACAAACAGGACAAATAAGGAATAAGGGAATTACTAAGGTGGGAATGATAAAACATGGGTACTGAACAGGTGAGTAATGGTTAGGAGTTAAAAGCAGCATCATAAAGGTGGGCTTGTAGCCTAGATTTGAAGGCGGTCAGAAATGGAGCTTGACGTACCAGCTCAGGAAATCTATTCCAGGCATATGGTGCAGCAAGATAAAAGGAATGGAGTCTGGAGATAGCAGTGGAGGAGAAAGGTGCAGATAAGAGAGATTTACTCAGTGACCAGAGTTTCCAGGGAGGAGTGTAGGGAGAGATAAGAGTGGAGAGGTACTGAGGAGCTGCAGAGTGAATGCACTTGTAAGTCAATAAGAGGAGTTTGAACTGTATGTGGAAAAGGATAGGGAGCCAATGAAGTGACTTCACGAGAGGACTAATATGAGCATAGTGACACTGGCAGAATATAAGTCGTGCAGCAGAATTTTGAACAGATTGAAGGGGAGAGAGATGGCTTAGTGGGAGACCTGTGAGAAGCAAGTTGCAATAGTGTAAGCAAGAGGTGATAGGAGTGTGAATAAGGGTTCTAGTAGTGTGCTTAGAAAGGAAAGGGCAAATTTTGGTGATATTATAGAGAAAGAAATGACAGGTTTTAGAAGTCTATTGAATATGTGTAGAGAAGGACAGAGAGGAATCAAAGATGATCCCAAGATTACAAGCTGATGAAACAGGGAGGATGAGAATGTTATTCACAGAGATAGAGAATGGGAGAAGAGGAAAGGTTGGTTTAGGGGGAAAAATAAGAAGCTCAATCTTGGTCATGTTTAGTTTCAGGTGGCGGTAAGACATCCAGGAAGCAATGCCAGACAGGCAGGCTGGCCTGGATTCCTGCTGAAATTTCTGGTGTGGAGAGGTAGATCTGGTAGTCATGAGCATAAAGGTTATACTGAAAACTATGGGATAAGATCAGAGTACCAAGGGAAGAAGTATAGATGGAGAAAAGAAGAGGTCCCAATACAAATCCCTGAGATACACCAACTGATAGTGGGATAGAAGTGGAGGAGGATTCACCAGAGTATACACTTAAAGTATGATGGGAGAGATAAGAAGAAAACCAGGAAAGAACAGAGCCCTGAAATCCAAGTGAGGACAGTGTATCAAAAGCAGCAGATAGATTGAGAAGGATGAGGATAGAATAGAGACCTTTGGATCTGGCCAGGAGCAGGTCATTGGAGACTTTAGCAAGCACTGTTTCAGTTGAATGAATAGGGCGAAAGACAGATTGAAGTGGATCAAGAATAGCTTGAGATGAAAGAAAGTCAAGACAATGGCGATGAACAGCACATTCAAGTATCTTGGATAGGAAAGGGAAGAGGGAGATGGGGAGATAGTTGGAAGGACAGGTAGAGTCCAATGAAGGTTTTTTGAGGCATGGTGTGACTATGGCATGTTTGAAGGCATCAGGAACAGTTGCAGTGGAAAGTGAAAGATTTGAGGATATGACAGATGAAAGGGATGACAGTAGGAGAGATAGTGCTAAGTAGATGGGTGGGAATAGAATCAGAGGAACAGGTTTTGAGGAAGAAAGAAAATATGCAGTTTTCTCTTCAGTGATTTCAGAAAAGGAAGAAAAGGAGGCAGGGGTTGAAGGAGGGTTGAGAGAATAGACTAATCCTGAAAAACAGACTGGGTTGCAACCTTCCAAGACTGAGGATATTCGCCCCTAAATGAACCTCTATTAAAATATTTTGCTAGAGGTAAGTATGAGGTCAATGTGCAGCTGAGTAGTGAACATATAGGGGCCCTTTTACTAAGCTATGGTAAATAGTGGCCTGTGACAGTGTAGGCATGTGTATTAGGCGTGCTCGGGGCCAGTTGTTTTTAATGTGATGGGAAAAGGGCATGTGGTAAAACTGAAGCCAGTGTGCGTCTAAAACTGGCCTGAGCCCTTAATGCCATCCATTGATCTAGCGGTAAGGGCTCATGCACTACACATGCAGTGACCGGTTGGCGCATGCCAACTGCCGATTACCGCCAGAAATGGCATGTGTGGAAATAAATAAATAAATAATTCATCCAACTGTTAGGGGCGCACGCCAAATCTGAAATTACTGCCAGGGGGCGCGCTGGCATAGTGGTAGTTTCATTTGGGCACACGCTGCACGCACGTAGAGCCCACCACGGCTTAGTAAAAGGGCCCCATAATTCAAAAAAGTCTAATTTAAGCCAGTTTCAAATTACATGTATGTTCAGTGATGCTTTCTATTTAGACAGCACAAGGAATATACAGATATAGGGCTAGATTCTATATATCAAGCCTAAAAAATCAGTGACCAAACAAAATACACCTAGGCGTATTCTATAAAGTATGCCTAAATTTAGGTGTAATTTTATAGAATACACCTAATTTTCTGCACGGTTTATAGAATATGCCAAGCGCCCTTCCACGTGACTAAATTTAGTTATGGGCAGTTACGCCAAGTAAATAGATTTTATAAATGCTCACGACTCACCCATTTCACACCCATGGCCATGCCCCCTTTTCAGCTATGTGACTTAGAGTTTACGTTCACCGCCGCTGCCTTGATTTTCTCTCCTCACATGCTATTCTTGACCCATTACAATCTGGTTTTCGCCCTCTCCAC
Organism: Microcaecilia unicolor; assembly: GCF_901765095.1. Classification (NCBI taxonomy): domain Eukaryota; kingdom Metazoa; phylum Chordata; class Amphibia; order Gymnophiona; family Siphonopidae; genus Microcaecilia; species Microcaecilia unicolor. The sequence goes on from NC_044034.1 coordinate 336,209,770, forward strand.
TCAACTGAAACTGCGCTTACTAAAGTCTCCAATGACCTATTACTGGCTAAATCCAGAGGTCAATATTCCATCCTCATTCTTCTTGATCTTTCCGCTGCTTTTGACACTGTCGATCACAGCATACTTCTCGATACCCTGTCCTCACTTGGATTCCAGGGCTCTGTCCTTTCCTGGTTCTCTTCCTACCTCTCCCTCCGCACCTTTAGTGTTCACTCTGGTGGATCCTCTTCTACTTCTATCCCTCTGCCTGTCGGTGTACCTCAGGGTTCTGTTCTTGGTCCCCTCCTCTTTTCTATCTACACTTCTTCCCTTGGTTCATTAATCTCATCCCATGGCTTTTCCTACCACCTCTATGCTGATGACTCCCAAATCTACCTTTCTACCCCTGATATCTCACCTTGCATCCAAACCAAAGTTTCAGCGTGCTTGTCTGACATTGCTGCCTGGATGTCTCAACGCCACCTGAAATTAAATATGACCAAAACCGAGCTTCTCATTTTCCCCCCCAAACCCACCTCCCCGCTCCCCCCGTTTTCTATTTCTGTTGATGGCTCTCTCATTCTCCCTGTCTCCTCAGCTCGAAACCTTGGGGTCATCTTTGACTCTTCTCTCTCCTTCTCTGCTCATATCCAGCAGACCGCCAAGACCTGTCGTTTCTTTCTTTACAACATCCGTAAAATCCGCCCCTTTCTTTCCGAGCACTCTACCAAAACCCTCATCCACACCCTTGTCACCTCTCGTTTAGACTACTGCAATCTGCTTCTTGCTGGCCTCCCACTTAGTCACCTCTCCCCTCTCCAGTCGGTTCAAAACTCTGCTGCCCGTCTCATCTTCCGCCAGGGTCGCTTTACTCATACTACCCCTCTCCTCAAGACCCTTCACTGGCTCCCTATCCGTTTTCGCATCCTGTTCAAACTTCTTCTACTAACCTATAAATGTATTCACTCTGCTGCTCCCCAGTATCTCTCCACACTCGTCCTTCCCTACACCCCTTCCCGTGCACTCCGCTCCATGGATAAATCCTTCTTATCTGTTCCCTTCTCCACTACTGCCAACTCCAGACTTCGCGCCTTCTATCTCGCTGCACCCTACGCCTGGAATAAACTTCCTGAGCCCCTACGTCTTGCCCCATCCTTGGCCACCTTTAAATCTAGACTGAAAACCCACCTCTTTAACATTGCTTTTGACTCGTAACCACTTGTAACCACTCGCCTCCACCTACCCTCCTCTCTTCCTTCCCGTTCACATTAATTGATTTGATTTGCTTACTTTATTTATTTTTTGTCTATTAGATTGTAAGCTCTTTGAGCAGGGACTGTCTTTCTTCTATGTTTGTACAGCGCTGCGTATGCCTTGTAGCGCTATAGAAATGCTAAATAGTAGTAGTAGTAGTGCATCACTTTATAGAATACGCTTAGACAGCTGTGCACGTAAATTCTAATTAATGCCAATTAGTGTTAATAATTGATTGTTAATTGGCAATTAGCGGCACTGATTGGCTTGTTAACTAATTAAGTTGCATGCGCAAATCCAGAATATGACTGGATTTGTGCGCGCAACTTAAGTTGTGCTATATAGAATCTGGGGCATAGCTTGGAACATTGATGTTAGGTATTTCAAGTTATACCTGCTACTTATGAGACACTTACATGTATAACCTAAATATCACAATTTAGGAGGGAAGTTATCAACGTGGGATACCATTATTTTACCACTAACTTGCACTGTTATATCATGGATGACACCAGAACACTCCCTTACTGTTACCCAATTAACAGTGTCATGAATTATCAAGTGATCTACTTCAGGGAGAATCTGACACAAATATTGAAGGGTAGATATTCAGCCAGTGGCAGAGAGGTTTTTTTTTTTTTCAGCTGCTGGTAGCCTTATTTCAGGATGGGCCATGAGGCTCCAGCATTGAATATCTGGGTTTTTGCAGCCAGCTATCTCTTATGTGGTTAAGTGTAATATTCAGCACTTAACTGCCTATGTGACACTCATAAGGATAGTCCACACAGCAGCTTTATTAAAAATGAACCCAAACATTTTTCGTTTCTGATCAAAATGTTATCAATGTCTCCCCCTCTCTAGGGGAACTTTGGTTTCTGTAGCACAAAGAACCTGTAGTCCTGAGACTTACCGCTAAATCAACGGGTGGCGGTAAGGTCTCAGGCTGAAAATGGGACGCAATCTGTTTTTTATTTGCCGCGTGTCCATTTTCCGGCCCCTTAAAAAAAGGCCCTTTTTCCAGGACACAGTAAAAACTGGCCTGGAGCATGCCCAAAAGATGCGCTCGCACTGCCACAGTCCACTTTTGCTGCAGCTTAGTAAAAGGGCCCTGTTTACTAAGCTGCACTAGCATTTTTAGTGTGTGCTAAAAATGAGCATGCACTAACAATAGAGACATCCATATGTCCCTAGCATTAGCACGTGCTAATTTTTAGCGTGCACTAAAAATGCTAGTGTGCCTACAACATGGTTTAGTAAACAGGGCCCTAACTGCATCCACCATATATGGTGGAGCCTCACTGTACAGTATTTAAAAAAACCATGACCCCTATTTCAACTAGACCATTGCTGCAGCAGGATGCCAATGCAATTCAGACATTTATGTGGTTAAAGAATCAAATCTACCCAAGGAAATTTCAATATAATTGCAGTATTCTGCACCATTTGTAGTCGTCTCAAGAGGCTTTGGTGCAACCTGAAAGGACTATATTACAGTAATCACAAAGATCAACATGTGTAACTGTATAATCTTTTGAACTTTTAGTACTGTCTCATAATGTCTTTTGCTTTAACACCATCATGTAATTCACTACCATGTAACACAAACCCTCTGTAAACCTAATGTATATTCACTTCTATTTCCATGATGTATTGTAAGCCACATTGAGCCTGCAAAGAGGTGGGATAATGTGGGATACAAATGCAATAAATAATAATAATAAATAATAATAATAATAATTGATGGCCTTATTCACGTTTTAGAGTGTTAAACATGTACATCCTGGCTTGGTAAAATCAGATTTAAACATTTATACAATTTAAACATCTAAATGCCAGTTTATGCACATCTAAAATCTAAAGCCACATTGAGCCTGCAAATAGGTGGGAAAATGTGGGATACAAATGCAACAAATAAATAAATAAATAGTGCTTTTAAAATAAGCATATTAATGTACAGAAACCTGCTAAAATACAAGTCACAGCCCTGCCTATCGAGAACATATTATTTCCCACCTTGCAGTACTAAGCCAGAATCAAGTCTGCCTCCCGTTAAAACATCTCAGATGATATATTACCCTTCATTGGCATCTTGAAAAACAGTGAAAGGATATCACAGAGTGACTCTTCTTCAATCTGGCCCAGCTCTAAAGATAAACTTAAATGCCAAAAACCCATGGAAAAAGAATGACAAAAAGAATTCTCAGAATGACAAGTTATAATCTCTGGACTTTTACAATAAATATTAAACATCTTACTGCCTTGTTTCCTAAATAACACAGGTGTCCCTTTACCACGATGCGGTACAAGGAGCTCTGCAGTGGTGTTGGCATGCAGGTAAGCTGCACGCTGAGGCACAGCAGGTAAAAAGAAGTTTATTGTTTTAATTAAGAAAATGGCTGTGTGGTAAGTTAAGCAGTTTCCGTGTGGCCATTTCCTGGTGGAGCCCTTACCGCCTCTTATGAAGGTGGCAGTAAGGACTCCTGCGCTAGCCCAGTGGTAACATGCACTACCCGATTACTGCTGGGTAAACATCCAGCACTAAAAAAAAAAATTTCCGAGCGTCAGAAATGGTGCGTGGCACATGCTGGAACTGGCAGCAGCAGGGCCAATTTGCCGCATGCCAAAGCCATGGTAGCCCTACTGCGGCTTTGTAAAAGGGCCCCATAATGAGGACAAAGTAAAAATAAAATAAATAATAATAAACTTCTATAAATCTTTGATGCAGAAATGTTTGTATTTAGTAAGTGTATCTCTCTACATGCAGTTGACTGAGTCACAGTTCTAAAATAAAGAAGACAGAGACGGGGGCAGGTTTGTGATCATCACAAAATCCATTCCTAAATGAAAGAGAAAATATATGGGTGACTTAATGAAGGACAATTGTAACTTGGAATCTATCTCTTAATTATAGCTTTTAGCTTGTGTGCACAGTCTTATGACTACTTAATAGCTAAGAGAACTAAAATTTCTCGGAAACTCTCTAGGCTATTGCTATGACAAATCAGTTATTTTATTTTATTTTTTTCCATTTTAGCAGCAAGCTAGAAAAACAGTTGTTTGTGTAATCTGGTATTTAAGAGATCTCATGCATCTGTAGGGACATGGTCAGCTGAAAATCTTGTAATATATCAAATCTTTTGTAGACTTAAACCACAGCATTGTGGTATATATTTATATTTCTATAGTTTTCCTTTAAGGCCTCACGTGTTATATACAGTTCTAATGAAGCAGTAGTAGTCCTTGGTTTTTTTTTTTTTGCATAGTAGCATCTGGGCCATACTTTGCCAAGAATGTCATCAATACTGTTAAAGCAAAAGCCTGACAAAAAAGAGAACCCTGTGATTGAGTGTGTGGATTAAACCTGCTTCCCCGTAAGTACACTCCCTCACAGGGCTACTTTAAGAGAGTTCTAGCTCTAGACTGCTTAGCCAGGAGGACGTGGTCCAGGGGAAGTAAAAACCTGAAGGGCCAATGATCAAAACTCTAACGCATAAAAAAATACCACTGGAACAGTGCAGAAGAACAACGCCCTAATGCGCAAAGCTAATGAGATGCAAATATTGCCAAGATCGATTCGAATAGTCAATGGCCATTTACCCTTCCGAAAGCTGCTGAAAACTCACCTTTTCAAGCAAGCCTACACGTATGATGTGACGTAAATTAGAAATCCATCTGAGATACCTGGATCTGACTGCTTGATAGAACTTAAAATATGTTTTTTTTTAAATCCTTTTGAATTCATCCCTCTTCGAACCATTATTATACATTCTTCCTTATTCACAATGCATTACCCCAACTTACACCCTCTCCCTGTTCCCTACCTCTACCACCTTCTTCCCTTATCCTTTTTATTGTCCACCCCTTTATTGATATTATTATGTAAGCTGCATTGAGCCTGCTGATGTGGGAAAGAGCGGGTTATAAATGTTACAATACAATATAGGTGCACTCATAGCTTTGAGCATTAAGGAGTTCAGCGGTAAGCTCAGCTCCTGTGCACACGTGCCTGACAAAACCCGAACATGAAGTACATATTGACTGAGACCCATGAGACTACTGCGGGAAGTCCCAGCTGCCATTTTGAAAACACGGCGGCACTGGCAGGCAGGGGAATAGCGGCAGCACTGTGGGCAGGAAAGAACATACTCCCCCCCCCGCAGAGATCAATAGACCACCAGGACTATTCAGGTAGGACCGGGACAGTGGGAGTGTTGGCTGCAGCGGTAGGGGGGGCAGCAGAACGGTGGTGGTGGGGTGTTGGGCAGCAGCCGGCCGGGGGGGTGGGGCCCAGACCACTCTCAGTGCTTGGGGGCCCAGACCACTCTCAGTCCGCCCCTGTTCTGTGCTGGTAAATGCAGGCGCTAGTACGGCAGCTTAAATATAAGCGGATTAATTTTTTTCTTCTGGATGCTTATATCTACATGCAAGTAACAGACACAAATGTGTGCTTTGGGTTTTTTTTAAAGCACGGCCGCTTAAAGGGTCCCTTTTACAAAGGCGCGGGAGGGCTAATACGTGGGTATGTGCGCCAGATCGGCACTATCGTGGCACAGCGTGCGCCCAGCAGTATTTCTGAGTTTGGCATGTGCCGAATCCCACAGTAGAAAATATTTTTCTATTTTCTACCGTGCGGGGCGTTCCCAGTGGTAATCGGCAGCGCAGCCACATTGGCGTGCTCTGCATGGTTACTGCTCAGGTAGCGCATGAGTCCTTACCACTAAGTCAATGGCGGTAAGGGCTCAGGCTGTATAGGTGCGCTCTAGTTTTAATTTTTGCACATGCTCATTTCCCGGCCTATTAAAAAATGGCCTTTTCCCCAGCTGTGGTAAAAAGTGACTCAGTGCACACCCAAACGATGCACCCACACTACCGCAGGCCACTTTTTACCTTGGCTTTGTAAGAGGACCCTACATTTAGACGCAGGACAAGAACACCAATGCGTGCTTCACAATCGGGTCTGCTGTTTCTCACAACCAGCACTCAGGGCTTGCATGGGCTTCCTTCTGCTTCTAAAAGCAATCAAAACTGGTAGATTTTGCAGAAAAAAATGATGAGAGAAGCATGAGAATCCTGAGAAATCCTCTCTTCCACCACCCTAACGCCTGCGCGTACCTGGAGTTATTTTTTACAGCCATAAGGCACCTTTGTTTTGGGCGCTGTTTTCTGATGATTGGGGAGGAATACAAAATGACCTCATTTAAATGAGCTTGACTACATTTGAATGCTATCTGCACTAAGGCCTGGCACGCGGGTTGTTTGCTGCGCTAGACTCCTCTGATCATTCTGCGCTGGGGTGGACTGACCATTTGGGCAACCGGGCAGTGCCCAAGGGCCCAGAGGCTCTAGGGGGTCCAGAGGCTCTTCCCAGATGCCCGCCACACACTACAGCCCTTCCCGGTCCTACCTTTAAAGGCACGCCACTGGTGATCTAGTGACCTCTGCAAGAGGGAACATGTTCTTTCCTGCCCATTGTGCTGCCACTATTCCTCTTGTCCGGCATCGCTGTATTTTAAAAATGGCGGCCGAGACTCCCTGCAGAAATCTCGCGAGACTGAGACCCCTGAGACTACTGCGGGAAGTCCCAGCTGCCATTTTGAAAACACGGTGGCACTGGCAGGCAGGGGAATAGCGGCAGCACTGTGGGCAGGAAAGAACATGCTCTCTCCCCCCCCCCCCCCCCCAGAGATCAATAGACCTCCAGGACTATTCAGGTAGGACCAGGACAGCGGGAGTATTGGCTGCGGCGGTAGGGGAGGCAGCAGAACGGTGGTGGTGGGGTGTTGGGCAGCAGCTGAGCGGGGGGGGGGGGGGGGGGGGGGGGGGCCCAGACCACTCTCAGTCCGCCCCTGTTCTGTGCTGGTAAATGCATGCGCTAGTATGGCATTAATGGCCTCTAGCACTTGTGTTTACTTTTGATCATTGGCACCTGAGTAAGAACAAGACAGAGAGGCCCAGAGCAGGAAGGCACAGCCTTCAGGGTAAATTAATGACAAGGAACCAGAAGAGAAGCCACGGTAGGAAAGTTTTCAGTTGAATATTGTAACTTCCTGACCTCATGGCTTAAGTGAAGCCAGGTTCTTCCTTGTCAGTTAAACTCTGACATTTAAGTTGATACTCCTGTGTACATGCTGACTAGCTGTAGCCTGGCAGGATCCTCTCCTTTATATTGGAATAGAGTTAAAAGAGTATTATGCTAGGCCTGGGTATAATGTGTAATTGATGCACAACCCAATAAAGAAGTTTTGTTCTACTTTACACTGTGGTTTGGCTGTGTTTGAAGAGAGTCCGTGTCTCATGTCTGCTCATGCTATCACAAATCCACAAAGCAAATATAAAATTGAAATCCTAAGCTGAAGTGGCATGTAAATATTTGCCAGGAACTATCTCAGCAATGCTGAAATAATGTACAAGGATACATTTGTAGGAAGCGTTCATTTTTTCTGGATGAGTTTACAAGATTTTAAAAGATGCGCTAAAACACCAGATGGGGAGTATGTCTTCTTCATCTACTAGTCAAATAATAAAGTTGTCAACTGGACACTTCCAAACACTCCATGGAGATGGTAGTAGGTACATTCAGTTTATTTCATGAAGTTAAATGACTCGACCCAGCACTGTGTTTCGGTCAGAGTGCCTGCCTCAGGAGTCTTTATGTAAATAAGAAGCCCAAGTATGATAAAAGAACTTCACAAAGATGCTAGAAATAGGATACAGTCTTTAAAAAGACTATTGAGTGTAGTGTTTTTTTTTTTTTTCCTTTATTGATTATTTAATAATTCACAACACATTGTGATTATGCAATTCAGATTCAAATAACAAAAAAAAGTCACTTTACATGAAAATATAAGGAAACAATAAAAACTATTTTCCGTCCACAATAAAAAGAAAGATTCCACGAAAAGGAAAAAAAACAAAATATTTAAATTGTTATTACACAACTACTACCTCTATTTTCTGACTCCTGCCTGCTATGTAGGAGGGCATGTAACAGTCACATCAACTCTAGCATCTAGGAAATCTTTAAGCTGTTTAGGGTCTACAAATTGAAATTGTTTACCCTCTAGCAATACAATGCATATACAAGGAAAACGCAAAAGAAATTGAGTGTAGTGTTTTGCCATTATCGCTCTGCAAACCATTTCTTCATCTGCTAAGCATGTCCTAGCGAACCTCTTCTGTGCTACTTGGTCAAAGATGGTCTTCTTGCTTAAGTCATAGACCTTGATACCCCAGTAAATGATTTCAATCCATGTATTTTTGATCTTTTTCCAAGCTTTCTTCCTTCCAAATTATATATTTATTTATTAGTTTTGATTTTTCTCACAACTTTTTTCCAGTACCTTATTGACAAACTAATTTTGCTGTCTCGTTTCCTCATGTTTAGACCACTCTAGAGTTCCCCTCATCTTTTTTTTAACCTCAACCGCCTTTAGCATTTTATTTGCGTCTGTTCATGTCACCCAAGAATCCAGAATTCTTATCTCTGTCACAACTAGCTCTTGATCATCCTTCTTTCTCATATTTCTACATTCTGTTCTGAAGACTAGAATTGGTCTTATTACTGTCCTGAACACTGTCGAGTCAAATTTCAAAGGGAGTTAAAAGATCTGTACCAGGCTGTTCTAGCGAACAAATGATACAAATTATACAAAGAACAAAAGGACCCTTTTACTACGCTGCATTAAGTGCTAATATGCGATTAATGCAGGAAAATGGCCTAAAGCAAGACACGCTAAAGCATTGTTAATTTTGTCATCTACGTGTGCTGAGTGGGGTTTTTTGGGGGGAGGGGGGAAGGGGCGTGTCAGCAGTGGAGAATGGGCATGGAAGTGTTATTCAGCTAACTGGTTAGTGCACTCAGAACTCATGAGTGTTAGCACCTTCTAAACAGGAGGTGGTAATTACTTCCGTGTTAATTTTTAGAATGGTGGCACGCTAATACTAACATTAGCACATGGTCAGAAACTCAACAAATAGAAAAATGCCCATTTTATGGTCATGCAGCTTAGTAAAAGGGCCCCAAAAATAAAGTCCCTCTACCATGACCTCTGAAGGAAGTACCATGATACCACCTCTAGAAGTCTTGGCCACCATTTTCTTAGAGAAACTGTGATGGGCAGGAGTGTATAAGGGTTGCTCCTACTACATGGATCACTGGAGCACCAGGGATGATAGGTAGGCCCAGGGCAAGGAGGAGAGGGGGTGCTGATGCAGATCCAAAAGGTGGAAGGGGGTGCCAATGCAGAGTGAGGGGATGTATGGCCTACGCTTATGTGGGTCCGGACCAATATTCAGCTGGGACCCATATAAGTATCTTATGCGGGTGCTGGCTGAATAAGTCCTGGTACCTATCTTCAGTCTGTTGTGGACAGATCCAAGTATTCAATGCCAGTTCCCAGACATAGTTGTACTTTGTACTACGCTAATCCTCAGGATGCTGCGCTTTGTCTCATTACCTCAGGATTTGAATTATGACTGTATGATCATCATTAGAAGCCTTTTTGTGAGATAATTATTGACCCCTGACACAGGCAAAAATGCCAAAACATGGGCCATGTCAGTTCCTTGAATACAATTTTGGCTTCTACTGTCCTTGCCTCCTGTTATTGTTTCATCTGAGGACCACTTCACTGTCAATTTGGTTTGATGCACTTTGTACTGCTGATTCCCTCTGGTCTGCTTGTAGTGCCCAGAGATGGCCCAGCATTGAATATCCTGGGCTAATTTAGCCAGTGACAGTCAGTGTTTAAAAAAAAAAGTTGACTGCTGCTGGCTGAATATTGACTGCAGTATTTTTCTCTACCTTTGAAAGAAACACCTGTGACCCAGATGGTAGGGAGTAAGTCTTCTTGATCTGCTATGCATGTTTTCCACTCATGTGGGAATCTGCGGTCCTAGCCAACCTCTTCCACTACTACTACTTACTACTACTACTTATCATTTCTAAAGCGCTACTAGACGTACGCAGCCCTGTACACTTGAACATGAAAAGACAGTCCCTGAATCAAAGATGGTTTTCTTGATTAAGTTATAGGCCTTGATATCCCAGTAAATGATTTTAATCCATATATTTCTTTTCTTTTTCTAAACCTTCTTCCCTCCAATTACATATTTATTTATTTATTATTTAATTGGATTTTGCTCACACCTTTTTTCCAGTACCTTATTGACAAACTATTTTCCTTTCTTCTTTTCTCATGTTTATTCCACTCTAGAGTTTCCCGGCGGTGCTTCCTATATAGCGAGCGGTAAGCTTGCGTTGGGCTTACCGCCGCTTAGTAAAAGGAGCCCTATATGAGCTCATTGGGAGCATACTTCTTGGAGGTTGAGATATCCATACTTTCTTATGCACATAATATTTTTCGTATGGGTTCTGCTTTATTGTCTTGGGATATTACTGTAGAATTGATCAAAAACTCAGTTTCACTGATAATTGGGCTTTTAGTCATCTTTTAAAATTAAATAAACAGACGAGGAAGGTTCTTTGGTTCGATGATATAGCGAAACTCCCAACTAACGCTATTACCTTATTATCAGGGAGATACTAAATGACCACCGGAGAGAATCGGGGATCACCACCCCTGCCTCCCCCAGTGGTTACTAACTCCCTCCCACCAAAAAACCCCAACTTTAACAACTTTGTTTTCCAGCCAGTATGCCAGCCTCAAATGCCATACCCAGCTCCATCACAGCAGTATGCAGGTCCCTGGAGCAGTTGTTAGTGGGTGCAGTGGACTTCAGGCAGGTGGACCCAGGCCCATCCCCCCCTACCTATTACACTTGTGGTGGTAAATGGGAGCCCTCCAAACCGCCCCCAAAACCCACTGTTCCCACATGTAGGTGCCCCCCTTCAGCCATAAGGGCTATGGTAATAGTGTAGAGTTGTGGGCAGTGGGTTTTGGGGGGGATTTGAGGGACTCAGCACCCAAAGGAAGGGAGCTATGGACTTGGGAGGTATTTGACTTTTTTTTTAATTGTTACAAGTGCCCCCTAGGGTGTCCGGTTGGTGTCCTGGCATGTGAGGGGGACCAGTGCACTACAAATCCTGGCCCCTCCCACGACCAAATGCCTTGGATTTATTCGTTTTTGAGCTGGGCGCCTTCGGTTTCCATTATCGCTGAAAAACGAAACCGCCCAGCTCAAATCCGCACAACTCCGATGCATTTGCCAGGCACAAACCGTATTATTGAAAAAAAAGATGGGCGGTCATTTTTTTCCAAAATACGGTCTGTTCCGCCCCTTCACGTACCCGTTCTCGGACATAGACGCCCATGGAGGTGGGCGTTCGCGTTCGATTATGCCCCTCTAAGTGTTGCCGATCATTCCTGAGTATTAGGAGTTATACTGGATTCAACTTCATCTTTTGAGAAGTAGATTAATATGCTCAGTAGAAGGTTTTATTTCAAACTTAGACAACTTCGGGCAATAAGATCTACTTTAATAAAAGAAGATTTTAGATCAGTTGCTCAGGCTATGCTATTGCCGCTACTGGACTGTTGTGCTCTGTCTATTATGGTATCTCAGGAAAACAAATGAAACAATTACAGTTAATTCAGAATTAGATTAATCTGTAATCTTAAACATTTGCATAGTGTTTTGCCTATCTATCAAGATTTTCATTTGCTTAAGATAAACAAGCTCATGGAGTTTAAAATCCTATCCAGCTTATAATCGAAATAGAAAAACGCCTATATTGTGATCCAAATCGGGAGATAGACGTTTATCTCACAAAAACGAATAAAGCGGTATAATCGAAAGCCGAATTTGGACGTTTTCAACTGCACTCCGTCGCGGATGCGGACAAAGTTGATGGGGGCGTGTCGAAGGCGTGGTGAAGGCGGAACTGGGGCGTGGTTATCGGGCGATCAGAGATGGGCGCCTTTCGCCGATAATGGAAAAAAAAATATGCGTTTTTAGCGAGAATTTAGGGCACTTTTCCTGGACCCTGTTTTTCCACGAATAAGGCCTCAAAAAGTGCCCTAAATGACCAGATGACCACTGGAGGGAATCGGGGATTACTTCCCCTGACTCCCCCAGTGGTCACTAACCCCCTCCCACCACAAAATATGCTGTTTCACAACTTTTTATTTTCACCCTCAAATGTCATACCCACCTCCCTGGCAGCAGTATGCAGGTCACTGGAGCAGTTATTAGGGGGTGCAGTGGACTTCAGGCAGGTGGACCCAGGCCCATCCCCCCCCCACCTGTTACACCTGTGCTGGTAAATGGGAGCCATCCAAACCGCCCCCCAAACCCACTGTACCCACATGTAGGTGCCCCCCTTCACCCCTTAGGGCTATAGTAATGGTGTAGACTTGTGGGCAGTGGGTTTTGAGGGGGATTTGGGGGGCTCAACACCCAAGGGAAGGGTGCTATGTACCTGGGAGCTGTTTTACCTTGGTTTTTTTTTTGTAAAAGTGCCCCCTAGGGTGCCCGGTTGGTGTCCTGGCATGTGAGGGGGACTAATGCACTACGAATCCTGGCCCCTCCCATGAACAAATGCCTTGGATTTATTCGTTTTTGAGCTGGGCGCTTTCGGTTTCCATTATCGCTGAAAAACAAAAACGCCCAGCTCAAAAAAAGATAAACGTCCATGTTTTTCGAAAATACGGTTCGGTCCGCCCCTTCACGGACCCGTTCTCGGAGATAAACGCCCATGGAGATAGACGTTTTCCTTCTATTATGCCCCTCCACGTCTTGTTCATAAATCACTTTTTGGTACCAGTTCTGAGGGTGTAACCGAATTACTGATTTTTCCATCAATAGATAGAACATTAAGATTTGTGAGAACTTGTAAATTGGGTTCGCCTTCTCTGAAAAATGTTCAGTTTCAATCTATTTCTGCTGCTTCACTCTCATGTGTTGGAGCAAGATTATGGAATGCACTCCCTGGGGACATAAGATTTGTATCATCTTTTTTTTTTCTTTTAGGAAGCAGTTAAAAACATGTTTGACATGTTTTAGTAATTATTATTTTTAAATATGTTGTTTTATATTGAGTAATTCAGATGGCTGTATGCTCCCCATTATTGTTGGGGCTTTCTTTTACATGTAAACCGCTATGAATCCCTATGGAACCTCAGCGGTATAGAAAACTTCAATAGAATAATATAGAAGAGACAACAGCACCACTGGCTCACGTAGCTACTAATTACTCATTATCTTGCATTGATTTCCACCAGCACTTGGCCTGTAGCCCTGGACAAGTAGAATATTTGGTCTGTTTTACATCATTTTTTTTTGTTACATTTGTACCCCGCACTTTCCCACTCATGGCAGGCTCTATGTGGTGGGCAATGGAGAGTTAAGTAACTTGCCCAGAGTCACAAGGAGCTGCCTGTGCTGAGAATCAAACTCACTTCCTCAGTTCCCCAGGACCAAAGTCCACCACCCTAACCACTAGGCCACTCCTCCACTCCTATCATATCATCATAAGAGCTCTCAAAAAGTATTGAATATTGTATAGAAACATAAGGATCTAATAAGACATTCAGTAAAAATTTCAGTAGTTATTTTCTTACCAAACTGCAGTTTACAGTAGGGTGAGAAGGAAATCTTGTTCCGATCTTTGATTTAGGTTGGTCTGTTCTGGAATTTGTTCTGCAAATTTGTTTATGATGGTTTATGCTTTTTTTATGCATAACTTCTTTTCTCAAATGAGGATAGAGTTGACATAAAACTTTTGATGAATTAAAAGCCTGATGATTTTCAGCATCACAGGAGAAGGATCCTACCTTGATCCTTGGTCTATACGTATCCTTCAAGTACAGAACAAGACAGCAATTAGTTCAAATAGCATATACTATCTTCTTTGGGTTTAGAGGGAAAGTAGGTACATTTGCCTTGAGGCTGAGGAGGAACAGAGGCTCATTTCTCAACCTTCCCACACAGAAAGTTTCAGATAGCAGGGTATTTTGGAACATACTGTATTTAGCAGTTACAATAAGAGTGACTGAATAGCTTGCTGGCCCACATATTTTGTACAAGTGATTTCTTCCTTATCTGCAAATCCTACAAGTAACTGGATCAACGTTTCCATTTATCATTGCACAGTGTATTAAAGCTTTATCAACTGACTCTGAGAGTCATTCCTTTAAAAGTGCTTGCTCTAATTCCACCATTCTGTGCTTCCAAGCAGTAAACTAGTTGGCTCTGACCAAAAGTGAACTTGGAGAACGATCAATCAATAAACTTTTTAAAAAGTATTAAGTTTTCTTCCTTCGTTTCTAGAGTCCTTGGTCCATTTCCCACTATCTGTTTGCCTCTACCATACTCCATGGAATTTCAGAGTTCCCACTTGGGTGGATTTCTACAGGTTTCTGGTGACCAGCATTGAATATCCAGTGGTTTCAACTTAACTGACTAAGCCCATATTCAGAACTGGCCGGTTAATTTGGAACCAGCCAAAGATATTCCATTATTGACAGGCCAAATAATGGCTGCCAAACCTAGCCGGCAACACGCTGAAAATTGGCGGACAGTTAGTTATATTGTGCAATATAGCCGGCTATCTGTAAGGTGGTAATCAGTAGTATCCCGCTGAATAATCGCTGGATAGTCAGCTAAGTACCATTTAACTAGCCAGGTGCTGTTCCTTGCCGGTTAAATGGTTTCGAATATCGGGGCCTAGGTTATAAAATTCCCTTTTTAGCTTTTTTTCATGTCATAACTTAGATTGTGAGCCCAGTAGGGACAGAGAAAGTATCTCTATGTAATCTGTAAACCACTTTGATTGTACCACATAAAGGCGACATATCAAGAATATAATAATAATAATAAAGGAAATAATGCCATTGCAAGCTTGTCAATGTTTTGTTTCATACTAATTCCCCCCTCTCACATCAACCTGCACAAACACAAGGGAAGTGAAGGGATTATATTGTAACTCCCCCCTGAAAATGCCCCTGCTTGGAGGGTGGGAGGAAGGATTTTCAGAGTGGTTACTAAGGAAACAGAGCTGACACTGATAGCTTGGTTGGGGAATCAGAACAAAGCCCAGCCCTAGGGGCAGAGCCAGGAGCTGATAAAAGAGATTGCTTGGACAAAATTCTGGTCTTTGGTAGTGTCAAGACCCGTAGTACCGAGGGGGGAAGTCCTGGGTACCAAGGCGGGAGAAGTTTGTACAGTGTGATGACTGAAGCCCCTGCCATAGGGCACAGGGTGCATACGGAGTGTTCCCAACTTGAGAACAAAGTAGGAGCAGTGGCGTACCAAGGGGGGGGGGGGGCGGTGGGGGCGGTCCGCCCCGGGTGCACGCCGCTGGAGGGTGCCACGGCGCGCGCCTGCTCCTCCGAGTTCGCTAAACTTCATTCGTTCGCTGCAGCTCCCTCTGCCCCGGAACAGGTTACTTCCTGTTCTGGGGCAGAGGGAGCTGCAGCGAACGAATGAAGTTTAGCGAACTTGGAGGAGCAGGTGCGGGTGCGCGCCGCGGCACCCCCCCAGCGGCGTGCACCCGGGGGGGAGTGTCATTTCTCCGGAGGGGGGGAGGTGTCATCTAGTGGGGGGGGGCGCTGCACCCGGGGGGGGGGGGGCGCATCGGCGCTCCGCCCCGGGTGCCATCCAGGCCAGGAACGCTACTGAGTAGGAGTGCTTGGGGAAAAAAGACACCCCAGGTAGGAGGAGTGGGAGAGAGAGTGCCTCACTTTTAGCAGGACTTTCATTGCACGTGTGAATGAATCCTGTTCCGAGATGGGACAGAGAGAAACTGAAAAGATTTTGTGGAGATGATTGTGGACCTTGAGTTTGATCAAGAGACGATTACCAAGTATTGTTTCTGGTTTAGTAAATAGAGGAGATTTTTTGAGATAGAACTGAAATGTGATATTTGAATGCCCTGATATCATTGGAGATTATGTTTTGAGCTGCGCTGACCATCTGAATTATACAGACCAAGTTGACGAGTTTATAAACTGTTTTTTTCAAGTTACTGTTAGTAAAACATGTTGACGTTGCAAAACGGAGACTGCTGCCTATTTTGTGTGTGAATGTAATGAAGAGTGCCCGGAAAAGAGTACCCTTCGGCCTACCGGGATTTAGCCCAGCCCCGGCCTGCGCCCAGCTCACCCCTTGAACATTTTGTTTTCGTACATTGAGGTCCTGGGGTGCCTGACCCAAACAGCTTAGCCGGTGCTGGTGAATTGAGTTAGTGGGACCAGAGTTACATATGATAAGTCTATACAGGCATACTTGAATGTACCTGCCCTTTAGTTTCCTAAGGGACCTACAAAAAACTGTTGTCCTATACTACACCACAATGCCTTCTTTGCTGGTCCTTTTCCAGAAGCAGCTTAAGGTAACTTACATTCAAGTATTGTGGGTGTTTCTGTGTCCCTGGAAAGCTTGCAATTTAAGGTGGTAATTTTAAAACTTGCCGTCTCAATTTAAGTCAGAACCAGAAAAAATACCCTGCATAAAGATCCAAAGAAGAAGAGGAGTTGGGTAGGACAATGGAAATCCATAAGAAGCCAAAAGGAAGTCATACACTTTAAGGTTTATTGATAAAGTAGCACAATTGAACAGACCTGACATGGTGCTGTGTTTCGGTGAAGGTCGCCTGCCTCAGGGGTGACAAAATCTTTTGGATTGTTGTCAGATGGTTTGGTGCTGTACTATGAAAAAATGGCTTTATGTGCAATTCCGAATCTTATCTGTCACGAGGCTGACGAAAACAGCTGCCTTTCTGAGCTTTAAAGCCATATTGGTGCCAGTGGGCAAGAGTCCTCCAACTACATTGCTGTCAGTGGTGGGGGTAGGTGGGTAGGGTGGTACTTTCAATCACTAGAGACAGGCTGGTTCCCTAGAGTACTGAAGAACTTGCTTGTCTCTCACTATTGAAAATGTGGTAGTGAAACAGCATCTCCCACTGGCAGGACTGTAGGTGAAGGATTCCTACTCAGCTTAGAGGGAACAGTGGTGCCAATGCTATAATGGCACCTGGGCATTATAGAATAGCACCTAGTGCACATGTGCAATGTACTCTATCACTTATGATCCTCATGCAATTACCACTCTGTATTTCTCATACCCGAACTGGCGATCGTCATCACAGTACTTATGTAAGCCACATTGAGCCTGCAAATAGGTGGGGACATGTGGGATACAAATGCAACAAATAAAAATTAAAAAATATGCATGTATCTGCCAATTATCGGCACCTCTGACATAAGTTAGTGGTGCGTAAGTCTAGATATCAGTTTGTAGAAGAGCCCTTTAACGTTGTAACTGAGGCATGGAGGGTAAAGTGACTTTCCCAAGATCATGGGGAGCACTGGTGGGATTTCAGCCTTGGTTATCCTGGTTCTCAGCTTGTTGCTTTAATCATTAGGTACACCTCCACCTTTAGCAGGTGTCTCATCCTACAATGACTCCAGCTTTCTCCAGGACCAACACAACTGCTGGAACTCCATGCTGGGCTCACTCAAAAATCAGGATTGCACTACTCACTTGTTCCCAAACCTATCTTTGGGACTCCATCAGCTGTCAGGTTTTCAGGATATCCACTCCTTTGCCTGCATGGGATAAATTTGCATATATTGGAGTACCAGTTTTTATAAACATATCCCCTGCATATTCGCAGTGTGGATATCTTGGAGAAAGAAAGATTCTTGCCAAACGTGAAACATTGATTAGGACTGAGCCAGATGCCATTAGTCATTCTTTCCAGGTTTTGGAAGCTTATTTTTCCTTTTGTATCATTAAACATCACTCTAGTGGTATATGACTCAAGTGCGTGTCTCTGGAAAATCTCTCTCTCTTGTTAAATGACATCCAGTGCTTTACTATCATAATAATCTCAGCATACACAGGACTGTTTAAAATATAGAAAACCTCTCAGCTAATAAAGGGAATGGAAACAACCATTAAGAATGCAGTTTACATGTGGATAAATATAGTTAAACTCATTTTAATCAAAGTTTTATTTTCCCCTTTGCTGATGTGCCACACTGCTCTTATAATAAGTGTTCTCTCGCCCTCTGATTTGTCTGTCTGCCATTCCAGGCAGGCTGGTAACGCCAATCTAAACGCATTTGATATTAGAGTTCCATTCTGCTTTTGTATTTTCTCGTGTTTAAATTCTTCGGGCCCCTTTTACCAAGCTGCAGCAAAAGGGGCCCTGCGGTGGTGTCAGCGTGTGGATTTGCTGCATGCAGAGGCCCCCTTTTACCGCAGTAGGTAAAAGGCTTTTTGTTTTTTTTAAAAAAGGAAATGGTCACATGGCTATTTCCTGGGGGAGCCCTTACCTTCACCTATTTAGAAGGTGGTAAGGGCTCCCTTGCTAACCCGGTAGTAAAAATATAAAAATATTTTTCAAGTGCCAGAAATGGCACAAGATGGGGGCAGGAATTACCACCAGGTTCATGCGGTAGCCCGGCGGTAGTGCTGAATTTGTGCACAGCAAGCCTCTGGTAGGCTTGTTGCGCCTTTGTTAAAGGGGTTCCTTAGAATTCCATGAAAGAGCCCAATTTCTTGATTCTGATTCTACAAGAGTTTTTCAGTCATTTTATGTTTAAAAAAAAAATGAGAAATAAGACCTTCCTGAGTCTTCCATTGATGTTTGGGGTAATTATGGGCATGGTAGTCTTATCCATCTGTAACATATAATAATTTGGATTTAATTACTTACCTTTCCAAATTCAAGCTCAAGGCAAGTTACAATTTAGGCATTGCCCTCCTTTGGCACCTGAGGTAACAGATGATAAAAAGTGAAGTGGCCAAGATCACAAGGAGCAGCAGTGGGTGAAGAAAGATGGGAACCCTGGCTTCCCTCATGCTGTAGCCATTGTTTTGTTACATTTGTACCCCGCGCTTTCCCACTCATGGCAGGCTCAATGCGGCAGGCAATGGAGAGTTAAGTGACTTGCCCAGAGTCACAAGGAGCTGCCTGTGCCGGGAATCCAACTCAGTTCCTCAGTTCCCCAGGCTATTCCTCTGCTGCACTAGTCCTTTTTAATTTTTTTTTCCTTTGGATCTCTTGTCCCTCAGTCTCTGCAAACTTGCAATATCTATATTCAGTCAGCAATGACATTGGTCCTCCCTTGCAAAAATTTATGTATTTATTTATTGCATTTGTATCCCACATTTTCCCACCTCTTTGCAGGCTCAATGTGGCTTACAATACATCATGGATAGTGGAAGAAAGAAGAGAATAGATATTTGGTATTACAGATGGATATTGGGTTGCATGGTAATGGAATACATGATAGTAACATAACAGAAGGCATTAGACATTGCATAGTACTTTAAAAAGTTGCATTAACTACCAATGAGGTGACTGCTAATATATTTCTGAAAAACTGGAATTGATATAATTTTATTTATTATTTATTTATTTGTTTATCACATTTGTACCCCGCTCTTTCCCACATATAGCAGGTCCAGTGCGGCTTACATAGTAAAAGAAAGTATCTTACATGGTAGAGAATACAGTAAAACAAGGAAATGTAGGAAGAGTATTATAAATTGTGATGATCATAACTACTTACATTATGAAAAGCATTATAAAGGACATGTGAAAAGAATATAATGAACTGAGAAAAAAAAAACACAAAAAAACACAGTGGCAACAGTGTCTCGGAATATATTAGTTAGAATAGGGAAGGTAGACGAGGATATGATAGGTGAAAGGGAAGGAGAATGGGAGGGAAATGGTAAAGGATGGAAGGAAGAAGTACTCTTTGTCAGTCCAAATTAATCTAGCTGCTGTCTCAAGAAGTTCTTGATATTCTCTTACCAGTCTAGACCTGGGTCCCCCAGATTCTATATATGGCGCCCAAAGTTGCACACCCAACTTTAGGCATGCTTCCAAGATGGATGCGCAGATAAATTGGACAATGTGCTCTGAACCATCAATAATTGGGTGCTAACAACTAATTATTGAAGTTAATTGGCACTCATTAAAATTTGTGTGGACACTATTCTGTACTGCATGGTGCCGAACTCCCATTGCATATATCTCACAGTGGATTCTGTTTTGCTGTAAAAGCAGGGGACTGGGTCTGAAACAAATTGCCTCAGGTGCGAAACTTCCCTCTGTGCTGTGCCAGAAAACGGAAAGCGACACAATGACATCACTAGTCTGTTGGATATGCTGGATGATCGGATTAGCGAAGATCGGATAATCAAGACTGTACTGTACCAGTTATTGCTGGTGATAAGCTTGAACCAGATGTGCAAAGAGCTAATGGTGATTAAATAGTTGGTTTCAAAGATCAAAGAACAGACCAAACTTCTTCACCAACAGATTCAAATTCATTTTAACACTCATGTCTAAACAAATAATTTTCTTTGTTGGGTAATTGGGAGCCAAAACATTTTACCAAGTTCACAATCTTTTCCGCATAAAAGCCGCGAACACATCACGTTCAATAGAACTAGATAAATCAACTACTTGTTTATTCTGAGTTAAAAAAAAGTGTCACAGTGCTAAAAAGTTCCTTTGGTCTGTTTAAGGCTTTTCAAATTCTTTTTTGATAATATCATGCTCTCGCTTGATTAAATGCAAATTTGTATTCATCTAATTTCAGCAAATACGATTCTTTCAAATCTATACCTCCTACCTTTCTCCACTTTCTTTCAAACTGTTGTAATTCTCTTCTTAATTATCTCCAAGCTTCAAAAAACATTATATTACACCAAGATCTTACAGCTACCAACAAGTTCAGTGTGGATATCAGTCAAGAAAAGAAGCATTCTTCAGAAACTTTACAGCATAACAGATAATAATAATCCCAACAAATCAGAAATAAAAATCAGTTAGAATGTGAAAGATACTTCCAATATAAAAAGGTCTTCGATAACTTTCTAAACTGGTAAAAATCTCCAAACTCTAATGTTATTCTTTGGTGTAAATTTGACCTCCCTCATAGGAACTATTTCATCTAGTACTGGAGTGGAGGAGTGGCCTAGTGGTTAAAGTACCAGTCTTGTAATCCAGAGGCGGCTGGTTCAAATCCCACTACTGCTCCTTGTGATCTTGGGCAAATCACTTAACCCTCCATTGCCTCAGGTACAAACTTAGATTGTGAGCCCTCCTGGGACAGAGAAATATCCATTGTACCTGAATGTAACTCACCTTGAGCTACTACTGAAAAAAGTGTGAGCAAAATCTAAATAAATAATCATAAATGACTCATTCTACTGCCTATTAGAAAATCTACATCTTTATTCAAATTTCCATCACCGAGTGTTTCCCAAGTCTGGTCCCAGAGTACCCCTTGCCAGTCAGGTTTTCAGGATATTCACAATGAATATGAATGAAAGAAAGAGATTTGCACATAAAGGAGGCACTGTATGCAAACAAAGTTCATGCATATTCATTGTGGATATCCTGAAAACCTGACTGGCAAGGGGTATCTCAGGACTGGTCTTGGGAAACACGGACCTAAACAATTATTACACATTTTTCCAGCTATATTCACTCTCATCAATCTAGACTTTTTACAATCTATAGAACGCAATATCTCAGGAACACAGAAATCAAAATCAATTAAATAATGTTCTGACCAAGTTTTAGATTTCTCAAAAAATGTAGAAATTAACTCTAAAAGCCTTGGGGACAAAAATCAAATCCAACATATACTGTGTGTCTTGCAGAGGCTATTATTTGTAAAAATCAAGCACAGTCAAAGCTTCAAAAAGACATTATCCTATTCTTAATTCGGAGAAATCAGTAAATTAATATCTCCATGAATACAAGTCTTGGAAAGATCAATTGGAAGATGGGTAATTAAATCTAATAGAATGGAACAATCAATTGTCAATAAACCAGGAGAAAAAAAAAGCACATACTTAGTTCTCCAAAGCATTAATTTCAAATTGCTCATCTACAGATACTGATACTTTGCTAAACCCAGGCACAGATCTGAACATTATTAAAATTCCCTTCCCTACAAATCCATTCCCATGAATAATTAATTGGACAGCATTGCTTTACTAACACCAAGTTGGATGTTTGAAACCACAATTCTGTAATATAAAGTAGATCAAGGGAGTTTTGAACAATAAGATAGTTTTATTCTATGCTGTTAATCAAAGCAACCTTTTAAACATTTCATACTAGGATGTTCATGCTCATTGTGAACAGTTACAACAGGTAAACACCTCTGATCAAGAGCCAAAGTGGACCTTTTGTACTGATGACCAATTTTCACAAAGTCTTCATAATGGCCACGTCCAAGAACAACTGGAATCAAGCACATCTTATCACATACACACAGCTATCTTCGCTGTTTCATCTGAAATCTTGAGCCCATTCCACGTCCAACCAAAGTAGTGTTAGTCACGCTCCCTGCTAGTCGGCCTGCTTCCTTTAACATGTGGCTCCATCTGAAGCACAAATACAAAAAAAACAACAAATTAAACTGAGTCCCAATATTCAACATGAATATCAACAAGATTTATGATAAATGTCATAAATTAAAAAAAATAAAATAAACAAGAACAGCACGGCTTACAGATAGCTAATATAAAATATACATAAAACATATCAAATTAAATAAACATAACTGCTGAAAAACAAATAGGAAAACCAATAAGCTTATCTTCACAGGTTCCTTAATGAAAAAGAAATATCACCTGCTTTCAAAGGCCACAGCACATATCCAGGTCTTCACCCTGATTACGAATTTTTCATAGGAACTTTCCACCCTCAACTCTGCAAGGAGTGATTTCCGCAAAGATGGAGCCAGGAAAGTGCAAGCACATTAAATGAGTGATTTTCAATCTATTTATCAATGGAGAAGGAACAGACAAGAATTTGATTGGGATGAACAGCGATGACAAATGGGAGAATAAGGAATAAGCAGTGTTGTTATGTAACGTGGAATGCTGGAATATAAGGCTTCAGATGTCAAAATGAGAATCTTGGATTTGTCCTTGACAAACTCAGAAGCCAATGCTGTTCTGTCAACAATAGTGAAACATGATCTGATTTCTATGTTACATAATAGGGGTGGTAAACTTAGTTTTACCACCCCTATTATGTAACAATTGTAATGATTGCGTGATAGACAAAGGAAACCTACCTCTTTTCATCTGTTTTGAGCTTTCTTTGCAGAAATTTAAATCTCTGGTTAAAACCTGGCTTTTTTTTATCAAGCCTTTCCTGCTCCTTAGGGTTAGGTTTTATTTTAGTTTTATATATCTAAGTGGTGTGCAAGGTTATATACATAAAATAAAACACAAATCTAAAACAATTCTATACAAATATCATAAAACAAATATTCACATATATGAGAACACAACCATACATATCAAAGTATTATACAAATTCAATTTTCTAATAGCCAACATCATCCATGGTTCAAACATATGTATATCTATAATACAATCATATTCCTATTCTTTCTGTGTTCCTCGTTCACTAATTTGTATTGCTACCATAAGCTTCAACAAACAAATGGTCTTTTAAGAGTTTGTATCTGCAATTGTTTTGTGTTCATGGGGAGTTGGTTCCATGGTACTGGTCTAGCAATTGAAAAGGATCTTTCACGAGTTTCCATGTAGTACACTTTCCTCAAGGCTGGAATGTAACATAGTAAGTGACGGCAGAAAAAGCCCTGTACGGTCCATCCAGTCTGCCCAACAAGATAAACTCATATGTGCTACTTTATATGTATACCTGACTTTGATTTGTATCTGCCATTTTCAGGGCACAGACTGTAGAAGTCTGCCCAGCATTAGCCCCGCCTCCTAACCACCAGCGCTGCCACCCAATCTCTGCTAAGCTTCTAGCTCTACTGCCTTCCCATCTCCAGAAAAGGTTCGTTTGCAGGTTAATACCTTTCAAGTGAGCAGATGCTTCAGATCTTAACGAAAGGTTTGAAATATAGGGCCCTGTTTACTAAGTTGCTGTAGGCACATTAGCATTTTTAGCGCGTGCTAATGCTAGAAACACCCATATATTACTACTACTACTACTTAACATTTCTAAAGCGCTACCAGGGTTACGCAGCGCTGTACAATTTAAACATAGAAGGACAGTCCCTGCTCAAGGAGCTTACAATCTAATTCCTATGGGCATTTCTAGCATTAGCACGTGCTAATTTTTAGCGCACGCTAAAAACACTAGAGCACCTTAGTAAACAGGGCCCCTAGATCTTTAATACTGATGACGAATAATATGCTGATTTATATTTAGTTGCTTTATGTATTAAAAGCAATACTTTAAACAATATTCACGTTGAAATATTTTCTCTGATTTGTTTTAAATGTACTATTTAATAGCTTCATTGCATGTCCTCTACTCCTTGTACTTTTAGAAAGAACAAGCAAGCAATTCAAATCTACCCATTTACACTGCACTCAAGATTTTAGAAACCTCTATCATACCTCCCCTTCTAGTCCACCTATCAGAAATCCAAGTGGGTTACAGGTAAAACAAGCACACAACAAAAGAGGACATGACATCTCTACATGCAACAGCGAAACAGAAAAAGGACATGGCTTTAATTATGACTATATCCCATGAACGCGCTCACTTATACCTCTCATGCTCTATGCAGAAATACTTTGCTTGCCGTTTTGTACTCATACATTTGATGCCATAAATCACATGTTCCTCCCACATACCTTAAATTTTATGACAGCTTTTAAGTGTTATTATTTGCTCGGATCTTAGCTCTTTGCTTTTGGACTGAAGCTATTTTTGGTTTCTCAATAGCGCTGCTTTTAAGTAGTGCTGTAGGTCCATTAGTGGGCATATTTTTAATAGACACTTTTTCGTTTGTCAGCACTTATGCCATTGGGCTCATATTAAAATTTAATTATAATTTTAATTATCTGGTTTGACATTCTGGGAGCGATTAGTTACATATATATATATATATATATATATATATATATATATATATACATCTTTTATCTTCCTTAGGTCCTTACCATATGCATTTTGATTTCTCTTTGTTGCAAGGTGAAGCTGTTTTACGTACACAGATGCAGTAGGACTCCTGCAAGATCGGTTTTGCCTTATTTTTTTTATTTTATCAGAGGGTATTGGTTTAAAAATTACTCTTTAAGATATCTCTACTTAAGGTTTCCTTTAGAACACAGGCTCTTTCTTATTTATAAGAGTTGTGATTTAAATATATATATATTTTTACTGTACAGGGTATACAAATATTGTTTAATTTTTATCTGCCTTCATCTGTACTTTCTTTTCTCTTTTCTTTGTGTATAATGTAGTATACATATTGTTATGTGTACTATTATTGATGGTTGTTTTAATGTGGCTAATTTATTCTCTGTTTTCTGTTGTACAATGTAATATGAGATCAAGTTTCTTCTCTGTAATTCATCATTTTTTCCTTTGCGATGTTAATTTTATTTATATGTTTGTATGTAGCTTACACGACTCCTGATGCAGGTGCTGTGTGCTGAAACATGGGTCTGTGTCGAGTCCATTATTATTCTGATGCATGTGAAGTCCGGACACAGTTTGTTGCTAATGAAATTTGATATGCCATTGTGAGTGAGTGGATACTAGAATGAAGAGCACTTCCTCACAGATGGTGCAGTTCAGCCTCCTTGCAGCAGGGAGCACTAGTCTGCAGAGGCTGAGTCTGAGTCAGAGGGGTAGGGCTCAAGCCAGGAGGACGTTAAAGCCCTGGGTCAATGAGAGAGAGAAGGCCCCGATACAGAGGCCTAGGGAGGAGAGAAGCCGCCCTGGAGTTTGGGTCTCCACAGCTTGTAAGTAAGGTACTTGAACTTGATACAAAGGAGGCTAAGCTTGACATTAAGCTTCATAAGGACATTGTTCTTGAGGTCTAGTGGGAGGCAGACCCGTGAGGTAAAACCTGGCAGGTGGATATGTATATGTGTTTGTACTGTGGGGTTAAGGTCAGTAGTTTACAAGCGTGTGCAAAGTTGCCTCTGGAGTAAAGAGCTTCTAGTCTTTATTCACTGTACCTGCAGGATAAAAGGCTTCAGTAATGGTTTAATAAAAGAGTTTTGTTTTACGTCCCCCTTTGTCTGTCTGTACTTTTATGAAGGTCTCCTGCCCAACTCAGTTCATGCAATCACAACCATCTACTCTCAAGTTTGGCCTCTGGACTTTATTGGAAGGCTACTGGTCCATCCCTACTTTGTCCTTTTTCTGTTACAAATAAAACATACATAACCCTTAGCACAGCAAACATTAAAGAATACAGTAAAACATACTAATTAAACAACATAAAATGTCCTGTGAGAGCACAGACCCGTTCCATAAATACTATTGTCAGTCAGCCATCCTAAAGCACCCTGTGCAAAAACCTAAGAAAAAGCTCTAGCGAACAGAAAAGCCTTGAGATCTTTTTTAAAAGCACATCGTCAATTGATTTTCACGCCCCGTGATTTGCAATTGAAAAAGAACTTCTCATTTCAGCAAAATGCGTTTTCCTGTTATATGGAATGGAAAGTAACTGGGCCCCATCTCAGCATAAAGCATAGGAGAGTTTGTATATTTTAAAGCCGGCTGCACTCCATCCAAAATCCATCTTTGAACAGGTCTACACCTGAATCATGTTAAAGTTTGCATGTTTCTTGTCATTGTGTGGATTTTCACATGGTTCATAATTTTATATGAGAAATTTAATGTGCATATATATGATATATTGGCATGTATACTTGAAAAATCCTCTATAAAATTACCCCCCAGTGTGTTCAAACAATCTCAAGGAGTCAGGGACGGTCTTAGCAATTGCGGGGCCCTGTGCAGACCTGTTCAGTGGGACCCCCCGCCACCATAAGCCATAATTTATCAGAGTTTAAAAGGAGGTTTAGAGATCTCAGAGCCCCATCTCACTCCATACTTGATGTGCATCCAGTACGTTTCAGTAGAGAGCGGCAGCGAATTTCATATTCCATCAGCTGCCAAGTCCAGAGCCTCCTCACTGCTGCAACCCGCCCTTGTGGAAGCAGGAAGTGACATCAAAAGGGGCGGGATGCAGCAGCGATGAGGTTGTAGGATCGGCAGCTGAAGGGATATGAAAATCGCTGCCGCTGCCTGATGCTCTGTACTGAAATATGGATGCACATTAAGGTGTGGAGCAAGGTGGTGATCTGAGACAGGAGGATAGACGTGCCAGAGATGCAGGGCCCCTAGGAGCACAGGGCCCTGTGTGACCGCCCCTCTCACCCCTGCCTAAGACCAACTCTGCAAGGAGTATTTTTTGGACAGAACAGATGCATAGTTGCAATGTACATGCATACTTTATAAAATACATGTATACACATACCGCCAGATATTCAGCACTATTTAACTGGTCAGGAACAGCTCCTGGCCGTTTAAATAGCCTTAAACTGTCTAAGCCCTGATATTCTGCTTGAGGTAGCTGGCTATCTCTGCTGAATATTAGCGCTTAGTGGCTAGCCTGCTCACTGGTTATATCACACGACATAGTCGGTTAGTGCCAATATTCACAGGATGACTGGCTATGTTTATACCTAGAGTGGCACCGGAGTGTGGCAATTCCACACAACAACACTACCGCAGGCCACTTTTTACTGCCACTTGGTAAACGGGCCCCTTAATTTTATATTAATTAGGTATTCAAACTGATGACCCAGCAATATAAATACATTGGTGATGCTTATACATAATGGGGTAAATTCAGTAAATATCACTCAAAGTTAGGTGCTGGGAACGATCCACGCTAAGCCAGTATTCTGCAAAGGGCACTCTGCGAGGATCTAATGCTTACATTTACCTAAATCTGGTGTAAATGCTGGAACCCAACTAATAGCAGCTGGGTGCATAAATGACACTATTCTATAACACCATGCCTAAATCCTGGCAATGCCCCTGACCAGCCCATACCCATGCCCCCTTTAGAGTTGCACGTGAGAGAAGTTAGGTACTCAGTTTACAGAATAGGGGCATAAGCCAGTTACATACACAACTGCTAATATTTCTTCGCTCAGCGTGTAATTAAACTCTGGAATTCATTGCCAGAGAATGTGGGGAAAAGCAGTTAGCTTAGCAGGGTTTAAAAAAAGGTTTGGATAATTTCCTAAAAGTTCATAAGCCATTATTAAGATGGACTTGGGAAAATCCACTGCTTATTTCTAGAATAAGCAGCATAAAATCTGTTTTACTGTTCTGGGATCTTGCCAGGTACTTGCGACCCAGACTGTCCAATGTTGGAAACAAGATACTGGGTTTGATTGACCTTCAGTCTGTCCCATAATGGCAAAACGTATGTTCTTATGTAGTGCCAATGTGCTTGTTAAGGCAATTTACTGGTACTTATTTCCAATTAAGTGCCAATTTAGCACCAATTAGCTATGTTATGCGTGAAACTGACCCTATTCAATAACTGGGCATTTGTGTGTCCAACTTTAGGTGTAATTTATATAATTTGGAGAAACATGGTTATCTGTTGAGCTCTAGAAATAGCAACATGTAAATGTCTGCAGTTTCCAAAACTATGTGAATAAAATTAACAGATTAATTTAACAAACATAGCTTAGATAATGCATTCCAACGAAAAGAAGGTCCAAGTCTCCCGTAAAAACCACAAGGAACCACAAAAAGAACGGAAGATAACCAAGATAGACCAGATACAAATTGCAAAGAGTAAGGCACAAAAAATCTTTTTATTAGGACCCTACACAGTCCGTGTTTCGGCCAACCGGCCTTCTTCAGGGGGTCTTCAAATTGACGTATACATATGTGCCTCCAGAATTCTCATGGAATAAGAGATACAAACGCTGTCTATGCTTGATATCGGATAGCACCCGTGTAGGGTCCTAATAAAAAGATTTTTTTGTGCCCTTACTCTTTGCAATTTGTATCTGGTCTATCTTGGTTATCTTCCGTTCTTTTTGTTGTTCCTAGATAATGCATTAACATAACTTATAAATGAAAATACAATACAATAAAATATAGGAATGTGCTTCCATGCATAGAATTTGGTGATTCTACATTCTGCCCCGAAAACTGAATTGAGACAAATCATGCAGAAGTCTTAAGGGACCCATATCTGAAACATTTTGTAAGAGCTTTTGAAAAGTGAACCATTAATCCTGAGTGTATTTCAGTGAATGAAAACATCTAGAAGACGAAGGGCCACTAATGAGCCCTATCTCTGCACTATTCTGTTCCTCTATTTCCTCCGGAGGCATGCTGGCACCCCTCCATTCATACATAAAAATGAAGTATAAATATATTTCATTTTGCAAGAGAATAATGTAAACATCAGAAGTGCATAGACTTCAGTGTTTATATCAGAATGGTTACACACACGTTTCTGTTAGTTTCCAGCCACTTGTATCTCGTTTATTCGGATATGTAATCGACTTTATGTTGCAATGGAATGTGTTCATTTTCCAAACCACTAAAAGTGTTTTGGATGCATTTTCTTCGTCAAACAGTAGTGGTAGTTGATTTTAAATTATATAGTGAGGTGATTAAACTTTCCATTATTGCTGGATCAGGCCTGTATAACCATCTCCTATGCTAATTTTTGCTGGTTACTGATCTACATCAGGTAACGCAATGGAGATGTAAAATTATATCAATGATCTTTCACACTACAGCATGATATGAATCTGTACAATCTGAGACATGCTCTGTAGGTAGATTACATGTAAAGTACCGGTTTGAAGTTGACTTTGAGACACAGATCTCCGGTATACTAAATAATTTAATAGTAAGAAGGAACATGCAGAGCCAGTCCAGGCATTATCTCTTTTTATATACAGACTTGACGTTCCAATTTCTCTAAGAAAATCAGAACCACACGTCCATTGTCGCTGTGGGGTAAAACCAAATCTGGGTCAGCCTGTTCAACAAGGTTGCTTGTTGGCAACCTGGATGAACAGTTACTTGAAAGCCACACCTAACACCGTTTTCCTCCTCACTCTTGGTTGATATTTAAAAGGGAAGAAATGGCGTTAGGAGCTTACTTCTTCAGAATCATGGCAGCCATGTAAAGGTATCTGTTCCAATATTCAGCAGTTTGAATAAATACAAATATTCAGAGCTGAACATTAGGCTTTGACAGTGCTGTGTATCTGGGTGTCAGCTTGTGACCCACCCCCCAAATGGCCTAGTAGTCTATAAGGGTAGTGGAGATTTCAAAAGCCTGCAGCTGAACTGTAAGCCTCATCTGTTTAGGACAAAAGCCAGACTCTGATCAACCAACCTGTGGTCGCTGGCAACCAGCCAGCTTGATTTGCAATGGATACCGGGCAACAATAAAACATACAAAACAAAAAGATATGCCAAAATGAGGGAACTGGTTATAAGCAGCCACAATTCTTCATGTGTAGCATGTAAAGCCCTGCTGTAACTACTTCTACAGAACAGAAGTGAGGTTTAAAAGCATGTTATATACAGTGGCAGATAGTGTAGGAACACCCACACTAGCCCCCATTGCATGAAACAGAGCCTGTGTGGTAAGTGTCTGCCCTGTTCAGTAAATGCATGGCAGATGCTGGGCACATTCCCCTGACCTACACAGGCTTTGCACTTATAGTTTATTAAGATTTGCTAAACCGCCAGGACTGACTAGCAGTATTTGGTGGTTTACAATGCTAAAACACATTTCAGAAAAGGAAAAGAACTACAAAATATGATAGGAAAGCAATGACACACTTACACAGGAAAAGAGAGGAGAACGGGGGGGGGGGGGGGGGGGGGGGGGAGCACACACAAAATAGGAAGGGGGGAAAAAGAAGGACAGTAGCAATGAATCACTGTGAGGTTAGTCTAGACAAAAAGCATTAATTTAGAACCAGGTTTTCAATTTCGATTTAAATTTCCTAAATGAGGATTCTGCATGGATTTCAAGTAGGAGAGAGTTCCAATGAAAGGGGGCAACCAAAAAGAAAGCAGCACCACAGGTTGATTCTAAATGAGCAAGTTTGGGACTTGGTAGGACTAAGCGATGATCATTTATTGGACAGAGAAGGTGAGCAGGTAAGTATGGAATAGTAAGAGATGACAGATAGTGTAGTAATGTGAGAACCAGAAGTTTTAGTAAAATACGCCGTTAAATTGGAAGCCAATAGTATTTTTGTAGTACTGGCGAGACATGGTCAAAACGATGGGCATGGCATAATAATTAGACCACATTCTGTACAGATTGTAGTTTTTTGATAGAAACTAGAGTACAACTTAAGTAAATAACATTACAGTAGTCCAACCGAGTAACGAGTAGGGCGAGAAGCAAGGAGTGAAAGATATTGGAACTGAAATAGCAATGAATCCCATGTAGCTAATGTAATATAAAGAAACCTGTTTTACATACGTTAGAAATCTGGGAAGTGAATGACAGCAGTGAGTCACTTACTGGTTGCTAGTTTTTGCTCCTAATGCAAAGTACAAAAACAGCACAGTATACTAAACATGCCATTAAATAAACAACTGCTTTTAAAACTAAGCTATCTTCTAGTTTTTAAGTGCACAAAGGGCTGTGTTACTGTGCACTAACATGCATTAATATATGCGTGTGCTAGGACTGCTGATTTTTAATATATTTATAAGTGATTTAGAGATGGGAGTAACTAGCGAGGTAATTAAATTTGCTGATGACACAAAGTTATTCAAAGTCGTTAACTCGCGACAGGATTGTGAAAAATTACAAGAGGACCTTACGAGACTGGGAGACTGGGCGGCTAAATGGCAGATGACGTTTAATGTGAGCAACTACAAGGTGATGCATGTGGGGAAAAAAGAACCCGAATTATAGCTACGTCATGCAAGGTTCCACGTTAGGAGTTACGGACCAAGAAAGGGATCTGGGTGTCGTCGTCGATAACACACTGAAGCCTTCTGCTCAGTGTGCTGCTGCGGCTAAGAAAGCGAATAGAATGTTGGGTATTATTAGGAAAGGTATGGAAAACAGGTGTGAGGATGTTATAATGCCGTTGTATCGCTCCATGGTGCGACCGCACCTTGAGTATTGTGTTCAATTCTGGTCGCCGCATCTCAAGAAAGATATAGTACAATTGGAAAAGGTGCAGCGAAGGTCGACTAAAATGATAGCGGGGATGGGATGAC
The DNA here is from genome assembly GCF_901765095.1 of Microcaecilia unicolor. Classification (NCBI taxonomy): domain Eukaryota; kingdom Metazoa; phylum Chordata; class Amphibia; order Gymnophiona; family Siphonopidae; genus Microcaecilia; species Microcaecilia unicolor. The sequence goes on from NC_044034.1 coordinate 336,241,985, forward strand.
TTCCCTATGAAGAAAGACTAAGGAGGCTAGGGCTATTCAGCTTGGAGAAGAGACGACTGAGAGGAGACATGATAGAGGTATATAAAATAATGAGTGGAGTGGAACAGGTGGATGTGAAGCGTCTGTTCACGCTTTCCAAAAATACTAGGACTAGGGGGCATGCGATTAAACTACAGTGTAGTAAATTTAAAACAAATCGGAGAAAATGTTTCTTCACCCAACGTGTAATTAAACTCTGGAATTCATTGCCGGAAAATGTGGTGAAGGCGGTTAGCTTAGCAGAGTTTAAAAAGGGGTTGGACGGTTTCCTAAAGGACAAGTCCATAAACTGCTACTAAACGGACTTGGAAAAATCCAAAATCCCAGGAATAACATGTATAGAATGTTTGTACATTTGGGAAGCTTGCCAGGTGCCCTTGGCCTGGATTGGCCGCTGTCGTGGACAAGATGCTTGGCTCGATGGACCCTTGGTCTTTTCCCAGTATGGCATTACTTATGTACTTATGCTATTCCCCACAGATCTTATGCAAGGGGACCATTTATTAAAGTCTTTCTAAATACCAGATAGTATGTAAGTGAATGAATCTGAGAAGGCAGTGAATTCCAAACTGAAACTACTTGATATAAGTGAAGAATCAAACATTTTTTGTGATTTAATCTGCCTAACTGATGGAAAACACAACACCATCTGATTACGAGTCCTATAAGCAGGACCATTATTGTGGAGGAATGTAGTCCAATCACATAGATATGGCGGAGCATCACCATTCATGATTTTAAAAATAACGGTGCAGTTTAAATTGTATTCTGGCTTCTACGGGGAGCCAATGCAACTCCATAAAAAATGGATCAAATTTATGAGCTGTATATATATCAGCTGTGCCACTAAATTCTGTATAAGCTGCACCTATCTAACCAAAGTTTTGAACATCTGACATAGATGACATTACAGTAATTTAGCCTAGATAGAATTACGGTCTGAACTAATGGTTCTATTATAGGATAACTACATAGACCCGCGTTTGCCCCAGGTCAATGGCCAGGCAATGTGCACAACAGAGCATTCTATTCTGTTCTATTCTATCTGAGTCTTGTATACTGACCGTTATTCCCAATAGAATTCACAGCGGTTCAGAAAAGAGAAATTCCTAACAACGAGGAAGTTACAAAGCAGAATTTAGCAAAACAGGTCCAAACTAAAATTCATATAGGTAAGTCTTTAACATCTTTCTAAACAGCATATACGATGATTGCGTTTTCATGTTCAGAGGTAACGCATTCCAGAGGCATGCTCCATGGAAAGGAAAAGATCTTTCAAGAATTGACTTAAATCTAACATTTTTCATTGGATAACCTAATGTCAAAGTCTAAAAATAACACAGATTTCTCCCAAAAGAACGGATCTCTAACAGATCCACCAAACCTTCCGTGTTTGCCCCAGAAAGTTAAATAGGCAACCAAGTCAACTCCTTTAGGGTAGATGAAACACTATCAAACTGTCCCAGACCAGAAATTAATCTAGTTGCTGTATTTTGTAACAACTTCAAATGATATTTCAATTTATAATTGATACGGGAATCCATTTACATCAATGAAAACATGGCGTAAATCCTAGCATGTAGATTTAGGCACACTGGGCCGTATTCTATAACTAGGCATGTAAATTTCAGAACGACCAAGAAACGCCCATTTCCCCACCCATAACCATGTCTCTTTTTGCACACGTTAGAAGTTTGGCGCACATTGTTAAAGAATACGCTTAGCGACTTTTGCACCTAAATTCTAATTAGTGCCAATTAGTGCTCAAATGCTTGTTACGTGCTGTTATCAGTGCTCATTAGCTTGTTAAGATTGTTAACTTACATGCATTGTTAAAGAATCCGCGTCAATTTTGGCGTGGATCTCTAGGTGCACTATATAAAATCCGGGGATGTAGGAGGAGCCAGCATTTTTAGTAGACTAGTCCCGCAGACATACCAGGAAAGCAATAGGGCACTCTAGAGGACACTGCAGTGGACTTTATAAAATGCTGCCAGGTACATATCTCACCATTGCTCCCTTATCTTGTCTGCTGATCCCCCACCAAACCCACCCAAAAACCCACTATCCCCAACTGTACACCTCCACCATAGCCCTTACAGGTGAAGGGGGTACATATATGTGAGTACAGTGGGTTTCTGTAACAGGTAGGGGGAGGTATGGGCTTGGGTTCACCTGTCTGCAGTGCACTGCACCCACCACTACATTACTCCAGTGACCTGCATGCTGCTCTAATGGACCTATTGCACCTCGAATATTGTGTTCAATTTTGGTTGCCGCATCTCAAAAAAGATATAGTGGAATTAGAAAAAGTGCAGAGAAGGGTGACGAAAATGATAAAGGGGATGGGACAACTTCCCTATGAGGAAAGGCTAAAGCGGCTAGGGCTCTTCAGCTTGGAGAAAAGGCGGCTGAGGGGAGATATGATAGAGGTCTATAAAATAATGAGTGGAGTTGAACGGGTAGATGTGAAGCGTCTGTTTACGCTTTCCAAAAATACTAGGACTAGGGGGCATGCAATGAAGCTACAAAGTAGTAAATTTAAAACGAATCAGAGAAAATTTTTCTTCACTTAACGTGTAATTAAACTCTGGAATTCGTTGCCAGATAATGTGGTAAAGGCGGTTAGCTTAGCGAAGTTTAAAAACTGTTTGGACGGCTTCCTAAAGGAAAAGTCCATAGACCATTATTAAATGGACTTGGGGAAAATCCACTATTTCTGGGGTAAGCAGTATAAAATGTTTTGTACTTTTTTGGGGATCTTGCCAGGTATTTGTGACCTGAATTGGCCACTGTTGGAAACAGGATGCTGGGCTTGATGGACCTTTGAATTGGTCTTTCCCAGTATGTACTTATGAGGCTGGCAAAGAGGTTGGCAAATAATGTTTTAAATCACATTTTTGGGGATGGGTGGGAGGGGATTAGTGACCACTGGGGGAGTAAGGAAAGGTCATTCCTGATTCCCTCCATTGGTCATCTAGTCATTCAGGGCACCTTTTTGTGCCTTATTCGTTATAAAAACAGGTCTAGCTCAAAATGTCTTAGTTGTAGGCCTGGACAGTTTTGTTTTGTTCCATTATGGCTGAAAAACGTCCAAGTGTTAGGAATTCCCAGATCCCACCCTTAACACACCCTTGTGATATGAACACACTTCTGACTGATTTCATAGAAAAACATCAAAAAATTGGTTTTGAAAATACCAATTTGGATGTTTTTGTGAGAAAAACGTCCAAATGCAGATTTATGCGTCTTTCTGGATATTTTTCTCTTTTGAAAGTGAGCTCCATAGTATAACACCTATAAACCACAACTAACTTTTTCATACAGATTTCTATGGTACAATGGGAAACCAACTTTATTACAGAAAACTGTCTTGTTCTTGATAAAGAGAGAAATACCAACTAATTACAGGATTAAAAAAAATCAACTATTCTTTCTTCAAGGATGTTTCTGGAAAACACATACAACCTACCATACTAATTATAGTGTATTTTGAACACAAGTCATGAGTCTGATTTTGTTTGTCAGTTGTCAACACCAAACCCTCAATTTTTTCATATGATATTTATACAAACACACCTATATACTCATGTAACTTTTGTATGTATCCACGCCTGGTTATTCAACTAAACCACACCCAAAATTAATTTGTCTAGAAAGTTCAAGAAATAAAGAGATTCTTAACACCCTTATTTCTTTTTTTCTACATATTGTCAATATTTTCAGCAGCTCAGGCACCTTTCATGAAGGCAGGTGAATGAGATTATGGCTCAGTCAGACAACCATAATCTTATTCAGTCACTGTCAATACCTTTATTAATCCTCAGGCTATTGACCTGTCCATTTTTTTCCTCTACTGAATCATTTCCCTGTCCTTCACACCCTCATCTGCAAATAAGGCAGCTTCTTGTTAAAATACTAGGAGGGGCATTTTCGATATGATGCCTAAATCTGATTTTTAAAGTTTTAGGAAAAAAGTCCAAATATCCAGCTGTGAATGTGGCCATTTTCAAATCAGAAAAATGTACAACTTTTTGTTTCAAAAATGGCCATTTGCTAGATGTTTTGTGCTCAGTGTGTACAACCATTAAAAAAAAAAGAAAAAAAGAAAATGTCCAAGGGGAAAATGCTTAAATACAAGCCATTGGGATGTATAGGGAGCCAGAATTCTTAATGCACTGGCCACACAGTGGGAGAGGGTCAGTGACCACTGGGGGAGTAAGGGGGAGGCATCATGCCTTAATCCCTCCAGTGGTCATCTGGTCATTTAGGGCACCTTTTTGTGACTTAGTTGTGATTGAAACAGGTCTGGACCAAAATGTCTAACTTCTAGCTCTGGATGTTTTTGCTTTGTTCCGTTATGGCAGAAAAGTGTCCAAGTTTTAGGATCGCTCAAATCCCACACCCAACATGCCCCCTTGTAATTTGCCCACACTGCAGAGAAAATCATCTCAAATCAGAGAAAAACATCCAAATATCACTTTATGTTTTTCTCTTTTGAAAATGAGTCCCTATATTCTCTTCTGTTTTGGTGCTCCATTTCTGCTCATCCTGAAAGGCTTACTGTAACAAATCTCAACCATGGGTCACTTCCAGAGTATGTGTCTTGCATTTTTTGCATCCACTTTGCACAGTATTTCTCACTAAAATTCCATCTCCCATGCGGACATTCAAAATTCATTCTTAGCTCCTTTTGGTCTGCTATTGCATTTACCAAGCAAACTTACAAAGTCCATCTACCAATGAACATTGGCTCCAGCTCCTGCCATCTCTTCACTTCATTCATCTCCCTCCTCAAACTGCTCCTTCTCTCCCAACTTTGTTCTCGCTTCTGATTAATGCTGATTTCTTCCATAACAAAGGTTCAGAACAGCTCTGTCCTAGGTCTTTTCCACGTCTCCCTCATGCCATTCCTTTCACCTGCTTTTAGCCCCACATAGTCTGAAATCACCAAGAAGGAAACTACCTATCTTCTCTCCTCAAAATTCACTACTTGTTCCTCCGTCCCCATTCTCACTTAGCTTACCATGTCCTGCTCTCACAGGGTTCTTCGCCTCAATTCTTGTTGTGAGCCTGAAAGTATGAATATACCGTTGCACTTTTCACAACAATTGTGTAAAGTACATGAAGATTTGAACAAAAGTATGTGCGTTATGAAAGCTCATGTATACTTTTATTTGGCTAAAATTCTACTTGGCTGTTTGTTCGAGGTCTGACAGCAGAGCAACTACCCTCCAGCGAGTTTGAAATTAGCACAATACAGTGAGGTCTCCAGAAGGAGCTGACGCAAACCGGGTCTATCGGAACCGCACTGCTCTCCGTATTTCTGCTGGGGAGGAGCCTCTGATCACACAGACATGGCACTAGTCAGATAAGTTATAGCACCATCATGTTATGTGCTCTATGGGTAGTGCTTTTTCAGAAGGACTGTAATTAATCAAAAGTTTTATTGCATTTTTTGCAGAGGAGGTTTTTTTGACCCAAGATTACTTGTTTTACTGTGGCCAAGTGGAGCCGCGGATTTAGCGGTGTGTCTTCATGATATTATTTGCCGCAGTATTATGAGTTCTTTTTCCTCCTTCATTTTTCCAATAGAATTGTGAGTGCTGTCTTTTGTGCTTCACTTAGTTGTATTTGAATATTCTCATACAATTTGCAGTGAAGAGGATCTGTGGTTTTTTTTTTAAATTCTACTTATCCAGATTGTGATTCATCTCTACTGCAGTCATTCTTCCATCTGTCACATCTTTCACTTTCTACTACAACTATTCCCACTGCCTACTTGGCTTGCTAACATTCCATCTCTCTCCTCCCTTTCACATCCAAACTACTTGAACATACCATTCAGTTGTGCTGCCTCAGCTTTCTTGAATTTCAAGTCATTCTGGATTCACTGCAGTTTGACTTCCACCCTCCATTTTCCAGAGATTAATCTTGCCAAAGTTTCCAGCAACCTTTTTATATTCGAGTTCGTAGGCCTGTACCCAATCCTAATCACTACCTTCAGCTGAATTTCATGACACCATTGTATCTTCATGCTTCTCGTTTCCTTTCCCATGAAACTTTTAGTTTATACTATGGAGGATCCTATTCTACCTCTATTCCGTTATCAGTTGGTAAAGGGTCAATAAAGGGTCATGGATTTTAATAACCAAAGCAGTTTACATTACACTACAGCCTCACTAAGTCACCCCACCAACCCACTCAATTACGAACGCTTACCTTCTATAACTACCCTAATCACTCTCTTCCTTCTTCTTTTTTCCCTTCCTAATCGCCACACATTACTAACCGTATCTGATATGATATCCTGAAATGACAATGTAATCAAATCTATGTAAGCCACATTGAACCTGCAAATAGGTGGGGGAATGTGGGATACAAATGCAATAAATAAATAAAAAACATTATATGAAGGTACTTTCTCCGTCCCTAATGGGCTCACAATCTAGGTTTTGTACCTGGGGCAATGGAGGATTAAGTGACTTGTCCAGGGTCACAAGGAGCCACAGTGGGAATCAAACGCAGCCCTCCAAGTTCTTGGCCCATTGCACTGCTCCTCCACTCATTTAAACACCATGAATGTACAACCTGCATGAAAGACTTGAATGAATTACTTTGAAGCCATTACTGCATCAGCACTAAAGAAACCAGGCACATGAAATCCTGCATTGATCTCTTCACCTTTAGTATCAGTGCATAATGTAATTAAATATGATTACTTTAGGTACAACATTAACAATTATCACACAGGTTAACAGATACAGCATTGTATTCATTTCAGACTAGAATCTGACAATCTCTTACTATCATTTACTGGTTTGCTTTGGGGCTCTTCTCTTTATTCTGACCTCATTTCTTGGTGCTCTGATCTTCTCCCACACCTTTCAATACCATCTTTACATCAATGGTGACCAGATCCACCTCTCCGTGCTAGAAATTAACCAAAACCAAGCCTATTTTTCTGATACCATTATCATGATGTCCCACTACTGCCATAACCTGAACATGGTCAACAGTGGCATAGCTAGGACTGAATGAAATGCAATATATCAGAGGTGCACATTTCTCAAAGCTGGCATATTACATATCAGAAACAAAAAATATTTGTTTTACCTTTGTTGTCTGAGCATTGCTTTGGTCCCAGTGTCTCCTGCTTTTTTCCTTATCTTTTTCCAGGGTCTCCTGTTCTTTTGACATTTCTTCTCTCTCTATGCCCATTATCCATCTTTCTTCTGTATCCATATTTGTCCTATCCAGTGTCTTCCCTCTGTATCCTTGTCCCTATCCTCCCCCCCCATGTTCTGTATTTCTTCTCTGTGTTCCTATCTTACTCTGTCCAGCATCTCTCTCCATGTGACTATCCCTTCTTTTGTATCCAGTATTGCCCCTATGTCCCTGTCCCTTGTCTCTATGCTCCCTCCATACTCAGTATCTCTTATCTATCTCCCTGTCCCTCCCCATGTCCACTTTCTCTTCTCTCTCTTCCCTTCCTCCTGCAACCCCCACCCCTGATCTCCCCCCTCCATGGTCCAGCACCTCTTCTATCCCTTTCTCCTTGGTCCATGGTGTGTGTGTCTCTCTCTTCCCCTTCCCTTTATTGATCAAAATCCATATCAGCCAGGGGAATTTCTGTCCAACATGTTTTGCATACTGGATTTCTCAGGGAACATCCCCACCAAATGCTGAACATAAATTAGATGCAAACACTTACACTAGCCATAGAGCCTGTAAAGGTGTTTGAACCTAATTGCCAGAGATAGGTGCATAACCTACAGTACACTATAAGAGGTGGATGAGCGGACTAGTGATTAGAGCACTAGTCTTGACATCCAGAGGTGACCAGTTCAAATCCCACTGCTGCTCCTTGTGATCTTAGGCAAGTCACTTAACCCTCCATTGCCTCAAACCACAAAATTAGATTGTGAGTCTGACAGGAAAATACCCAGTGTACCTGAATGTAACTCCCCTTGAGCTAATACTGAAAAAGGTGTGAGCAAAATATAAATAGATATATTTACGTGTGTGAGTCCCACCACACTGCCCAGACTCAGCCTACCTGTAAAATATGCACTGTGTGACATATTTAGAGACTAGAACTTAGGTAATTTGGGGGTATTTGCACATATATGCTAGTATGCTAAATAATTATGCATGTAATCAGAATGTAAATGTTAGAACCCACTTTATAGAATTACCCCCTAAAAGCAAAATTAAATAGATGAAAAAAAACATATTTGAAACAGCAAAACATGGAAAAAGAAATCATCCACCAATGATAAGAAAATATCAAACTGAAAAGATAAATAAATAAACCCTGCATACCCCTGGCTCCTGACAGGTCTCCAACTGAATCATCTTTCTCCACTGCAGTCTAGTCAGAGTTCAGGTGAATGATTTATCTTTCTCCAATGTTTTTATGACCATGTAACCTCTCTCCTCACTACATTGGCTCCCGATCTGCTTCTCCATACAGTTCAAACTTCTACTCGCCTAGAAGTGCATTTAGTCTGCAGCTTCTTATTACCTCTCTTATCTCCCTCTATACCTGTCCTCCTAAACTCTGTTCACTCTCATCTGTGCTTTTGTCCTCCATCATTAAGTTCACACTCCATGCTTTCTACTTTGCTGTATTGGGCTGTGGTAATGTGAGAGGGCGGGGCCAGAATCTGGATCAAGCGAGCCATGCAGCAAGGCTAAGGTGAATGAAAACAATATTTATTAAAACGTTTCAGGTAGGGGATCCTGCTCAGTTCACAGGTGGGGGAGAAAATAAACCCAAAAATGTTCCTTGATGTTAACGAAGTTCTCCAGTGCCTTGCTCCTGTCTCTCAGCATGGTAGCACACTTTACTTGTCTCTGGCTTGGTTCTCCAGAGTTACTAATGTAGTCTCTAGCAGTTACTTGGGTCACAAATCCAAATCTGCAAGGTTCCCAGTTGAACTTGGCCCAATTGACTGTAGCAGTTGTAGTTCACACATAGGTGGTGGAGGCATATGCCATGGAGTGTCACTGTTTTCCCATGGACCTCCTCCTCAACCCAGCTGTGGCTTTAGCTTTTATACTTCCTAGGCCACACCCTCCTGGCTCCACCCCTTCCCTATCACTTCCCTTCTGGGCGGGACTGTGAGTTGTAAGGTGGTTCTAACAGTGTAAGGAAGTGTTATGAAAGGGAAGTGGCAGTGTCCTAGAGACTTCCTCATATGGGCCTAGAACTGCCTTCCTGGGTTCACATTCACTTTCTAGCCTTATTTGAATCTTCCTTAAAATGTACCTTTTTTGGGTTGCATTTAAATATTAAACCCTGGCTCTGCCTGATCATAGCCTTGCTGATTTCAACGGTGTTATTTTCTGAAGCCTTTTATTTGTTTAGTCTGGACATCTTGACTACACTGAAAGCTCCATAGAGCAGGGACTTTCTCTTAAGTGCAAATGTACAGAACTACATAAATCTAGTACCTCTAAAGATAAGTAAGTAGTAGTACTAGTAATTAATGACCATAAGTTAGGGGATTGTATTTATTTATTTATTTCACCTATTTTTCAGTAAGCTTCCTGAAACAAAAGTTAGCAGTCATGAATTGTACCAAACTATTATTGGAAAATTCTCACCTGATATAGCAAGGGCAGATACCACAAAAATGGCAAAGCATGATATTTTACCATCTGCAGAAAGAATTGGAGAAAATGTTTCTTCACTCAACGTGTAATTAAACTCTGCAATTCGTTGCCAGAGAATGTGGCAAAGGCGGTTAGCTTAGCGGGGTTTAAAAAAAGGCCTGGATGGCTTCCTAAAGGAAAAGTCCATAGATCATTATTAAATTGACTTGGGGAAAATCCACTGCTATTTCTGGGATAAGCAGCATAAAATGTATTGAACTTTTTTGGGATCTTGCCAGGTATTTGTGACTTGGATTGGCCATTGTTGGAAACAGGATGCTGGGCTTGATGCACCTTTGGTCTGTTCCAGTGTGGCAATACTTACTTATGTACTAATTTCATTCTACACTATTGAGAATCAAAAATTGTAACTCCAGACTAATGAGTGGGAAGGGGGGAGGCGGGAGGAAGGAAATGAAAAGGTAGGACAGTTTTTAAAGGAATCTAGCAGGGCAAAAATTGATTGCCACTTTGCAGTTAGGCAAGTGAGTAGAAAAGTATTCATGGTCCTTTCACTTGCGTAGTCAAAATCTCCTTGTATATCTGTGTGAATGTAAATAGGAATCACTAAGTACTGTAGTTCAGCAAGGAAAGTTGACCTTTAGTAGTCAAACGCATGCATGACGGTTGCAAAGTCAGCTGCTGAAATCAACACTTGTAAAAATAAAAACTTAATGAAGCTACAACAGTTAGCAGCTCTCAAACTCGATGGCAAAAACTAAAAGCTCTCATGTTAGCCGTAAAGCTATGTATCACAGAAATACAGATGGAAAAACTGTGTTTTGCACAATCTGACTCTAAAGCGAGGAACATTTCAATAATAATTAGGGAGTTAACCCCTCTCTCCATAAAAGCAACTTCCAGCCTCTCTGAGAAAGGGATCTGGTAAGAAACCATCTGTTCTAGAAGGTGCATCATGGCTTCAATTTTTGGGTATGTCTTTTCATGTACAGAAAATTTCTTACTTATTCAAGTAGATAATAATAGCACAGTATGTACAACTTCCCATTAGTGGGTGTTAATGTTTCTGGTGTCCTGGCACAAGGTTAAAATGCCTCCATGAGTCAGTGCCTATTTCACTTACCTCCCATCCCTTAAGGCTATCATTGGAATGTTTTTATGTTTCACTTATATATTCTGATGTCGTCATCAATTGTTTATTTCTGACTTGAGGAAGAAGGTTCTGGCCTTCAAAAGCTTGTCAGAAAAGGTATTAAGTTAGTTAGTTCAATAAAAAAAGGTGTCACCTTCTTTTACTTTATTTTTTTTTAAATTTCTGTGTATTATCTGTAAACAGTATATACGTTCTCTATAACAAAACATGTCTGGCTTTTTGCATATTGCTGTTTTGCTTTGTCCTTTTGCACTTTACAGAAATCAAACATTTGAAGCTCAATTTTTTTCATAGGTCATCTAGTTCAGAAAAGAACATCCAACATTGTGGGATATTCCCATTATGAAGTGTATTATGCAAAAGGCTCACTGAACACAGAGCCTTCTATAAAATACCTATAAAATCATGATTAAAAATCATCCAGCCGATATTCAAAGCAATTTAAGCAGGCAGGAGCCTCTCCTGCCCGCTTAAATTGCTTACCACTGACTAATCTACTACTACTACTACTACTACTTAGCATTTCTATAGCGCTGCCAGGGTTACGCAGCGCTGTACAAGTTTAAACATGGGGAAGGACAGTCCCTGCTCAAGAGAGCTTACAATCTAAAGGTAAAAACTATGTAGTCAGTGTAGGTATCAGGAATGGGAAGGTGGTTAGGCACCAAAAGCAAGGGAGAAGAGATGGGCCTTGAGTAAGGACTTGAAAATGGGCAGGGAGGGCGCATGGCGTATGGGCTCAGGAAGTCTGTTCCAGGCATAAGGTGATGCGAGGCAGAAGGGGCGGAGTCTGGAGTTAGCGGTGGCAGTGTTAATATCACCTCTGGTTGGCCCCAGAAAAAGCTGGCAGGTCAGGGATGGTATGGGGGGCAGTGTTAGGGAGGAGCCGGGGGTTATGTGGGTGCTGGCAATATTCAGTGCTGGAACCCGCATAGCTTAGCACAAGGACCTTACAGAACTGGGACTCTGGGCATCAAAATGGCAGATGAAATTTAATGTGAGCAAGTGCAAATTGATGCACTTAAGGAAGAGCAATCCAAACCTATAATCAAACCTATAATACAAGGTTAAGCATTAGGAGACACCACCCAGGAAAAGGTTCTAGGAGTCACTGTTGATCATACATTGAAATCCTTTGCTCAGTGTGTAGTGAGGGCCAAGGAAGTAAATACTGGTAGAATGGTACCGGTCAGTATTCAGTCAAAGGCGGTTAGCACTGTTTTAAATGCTGACTGCCAGAGGCAGAATTAGGACTTGATATTCAACGCCAGGTCATGTCCAGAATCTAGCACTGAATATCAGGCCATTTTATTATTAAACAGTTAACTAACTTGGCAACATATATGACACGTACAGATCATTGGAAATGGCATTCAGAACAAGACAGTAATGTTTCACTCCCATATAAACTGTCTGTTCCCTGACAGCTGGTATGTTGTTCTTACAATCTGAGTAAAAATTAACAATGAGTCTTACAGATGGGACTATTTATAAAAACAGGAGAAAAGAAGGTTCTCCACAAAAGTAAAGAACTTCCCCGTAGTGACCAGTCAGATTTCTTGTTTCATTTTCTTTTTAAAATTTTTTTTATTTATAACCATTTAAATTTTTACAAGCAATAAAATAACTTGCTGGAAATACAGAGAAAGTAATATATAGGAATTATTTCAGTCAGGTAATTCTCTTCCTTAGACCACTAAATAGGGAGAGTGAAACAAGATAAGGAGATCAATTAAACAGTAAACAGAAAAAAAAACCCTGTGGTATTAACCTGATTATCCCCAGATATTACTCGTCTAATTCATTATTCCACATTATTCCACATTGATCATCTGGTTGGCTTCTTCAAGGCCAATACGGTGTTCATTGAAAACATACTTATTGTCCAATATTAGTTAGAAATAATACATCTGATTACAGTCTTTCTCTTTTAAAAACCAGAAGTTATTTAACAATACATATACTTAAGTCTCTAATTCAAATCCCACTGATTAAAGTAATCCCAGTTTTCACAGGCTTCACTCCTTTTAAAGTAATAATTTGAGAAAATATTCCTGAGGAAAACTTTAGGAGTCATACCCGGAACTCTGGAAAAAATAATAATCTCGATATTAATCATCTATAATAATATTCATTTTATTATTCAAAATTTCTGGTCTATTATCATAACCACTTCTTGCTCATGTAGAATCATTTGTTATATCAATTTTTTACTCTCAAAGGGTTCAGTTGAATTTTCCGTGTAACTCTCTAATAAAATTATATCTGAAGCAAAATTATTTACTGCCACCGTTACGTCCCGAAGCGCCTTCCAGATGGTATTCAATGTAACATCCACGGGAGCCAAAAACTCCAAGTTGATTTCTCATAGGTGTTTAGGAGTGGTTCCGCCGATTCAGGTTCTGCTGTAAACGTCTTCCGTTTCAGCATATAACTCTAACTCAGTCCTCCACTCCTTTGGACATGGTGGTTGAATAATTCGGGAGCGGTGGAGTTGTTTTTTCCAGGTCCAAGAGCGTCGACGCTCCTTCGCCGGTGCTAATCAAAGAACTCACCAACCTTTTCATCTGTGGGCAGTTCATCGCGCAGCGGTCCCGCACTTGCTGCTCGGGGATAAAACGCTGGCCATTGGCTGCTGACCGCCGGTTGTCCCCTTCCTCTCAGTTAAGGTAACTGCAATTGCAGAGAGGAAATTTACGTAAAGAAGATGAAACTTCAGAGGGCAGCTGGGCCGTTGGGCATACGAACTTCAGGTCACCATCTTACCACTCTCCCAGTTTGGGACACTCTTTGTCTGGTTTCTCCTCAGAGGCCTGTCTGATATGGGTAACCCTTCAGCATAGCCTTCTAAGTCATTGAAACACACAAGCCCCTCCACCTCTACAAGGTGGTGTCCCTTCGGAGGGTTCTTGTTTCATTTTCCAGGAGAATAAAAGATGAATCTTGATTGATCAGTATGGGCAACTTCTCCACTTTTGTGAAGAAATTTCATTTTTGTCTTAATAATTAGTTCCCAATGAACCAATGCACTTTTCTATGCACATAAAACTAAAAATAAATAGCATATAGTAATGACACAGAAGTGCAAACTATCTTCAGAATATGCAAGGAATTCAAACACAGCCACTTAAAGGCAAAATGTGGTCTATCTCTTCTAGCATTTTGTGCTTAGAAAATCAGCATACTTAACATTATTTGTTATATTCACACTCATGTACATTCCAAAAATCTGACATATTCTAACCACACCATAGAAAACAAAATCACTTTTTCTATCTTTGTTGACTGTTCATTTTAATAATCGTATTGGTCCCAGTCTGTGGTTTATGCTTTCCTCTGTCTTCTTTTCTCTCTTTTGCCAGGGTCTCCTGTCCATTTGACATTTCTTCTCTCTCCATGTCCATTATCTATTTATCCTCTCTGTGCCTCTGTCTTTACCCCCATGGTCAGTATCCCCAGAACAAGACAGTGGCTCGACATAACACCTTCCGCCCCTAGAGAAACAGAAAGAGAGGCTCAGTGGCTCCATCAAATTACCTCGAGTGGGAGGTTACAGACATGGGCTGCCAAGACTTCATGCTGTTTTTCTGAGGCTGGGAAACTTCCACTCCTAGAGAAAACAGGATGAAGGACTCAGAAGACCCAGCATATCACATTGTTGCAGTGGTCAGGTCCTGCCGCATCTGAGTAAGTTCCTCTTACTCAGACATGGCAAGACCTAAACAACTGCAACAATCATGATGCCAACAGTGGAAGTGTAAAAGAACCAACATATCTTCTTCCAACCCCAGAGAAAGATCAAGAGAGGCTTGGCAGCCAAGGCTGTGGAGTCACCCACAGTAGTACAAATTTGTAACATTATCAACAAAATCTTGAACTAATCAGTGTTTTTCTCAACAGTTACAGATTTGATACCATAGTGTTCTTCTCAGCAATTTTTGGCAGCTGGGGGGGGGGGGGGGGGGGGGGGGCATAAAAGAGTACTGACCTGCAATGGCATAAAGAAGCAAGTGTCTGTTTTTACTGAAGCACTTGTTTCCTTTTGCCTCTGCAGGGCAGAGTAGCTGGGTTGGAGCAGAGGAATGCTTAAATTTCCAAAGACCTTTGGTCTGACACAGTACAGCAGTTCTTATGAATTAAATGTAGACATTCTTTGTATCCACAAAACTCCCACCTCCCCCCAACAACAGGTAGGGAGGGAAATGGGAATGGGACTTGATATACTGCCTGTCTGTGTTTTTTGCAACTACACTCAAAGTGGTTTACAAAGTATATACAGGTACTTATTTGTACCTGGGGCAATGGAGGGTTAAGTGACTTGCCCAGAGTCACAAGGAGCTGCAGTGGGACTTGAACGCAGTTCCCCAGGATCAAAGTCCACTGCACTAACCATTTCTCCTTGGAAGTCACCATACAAAAATATTCTGATTCTCATGTCATCTGAGCAACAGCAACATATATCTCTCACTACCAGACACACTATAAAATACAAAACCTGACAACTCACCATATATATAGCAAACCTGACATATACAACACTAGCACTAATTCCTAAAATTCAAATAGCAAGAACCCTACCTATGAATAGGCAACACTACAAATATTACACTGGGCCATAAAACACCAATACACCTACTGCTGGTCAAACAGAACAAGTGGGATTTTTATAGCTCTACAAAAATTACATGCAAAATACAAACTGCACCTCAGTCACTGGCAAAATACAGCTACATAGGAGCTAGAATGTGGATCTAGTGGGCACTGAGCACCCCCAATATTGAGCAAGCTCTTCTTTATATCCAGGGAGGGGTTATTTGTATTGTTTGGCACCCCCAATCATTTTGAAATGTTGGCATCTATGCACAGACAGATGCTCACCAAATAGAGATCACAAATCAGAAACAGAAATATGAAAACAAAAAATGAACTGATAACCCCCCAAGATGTCAAAATTCAGCACTCAACACTAGAAAAAATAAAACCAAATTAATTTACTCTTGTATTGAACACAATACTAAGATATCCATGATACACATTTCCCAAAACTAACATATCCAGTTCGTAAATTCAGAATAAAAACACTTTTTTCCTACCTTTGTTGTCTGGACATTTTATTTTCCAATTATGTTGACCCCAGTGAGTTTCTCTCTTCCGCTTTCCTGTCTGTCTTCTGCCTACTTTCTCTATTTGTCTTCTCCTCACTCCTCCTGTCTTCTATCCCCTCACATCTGTCTCCAACATATTTATTTCCCTTTTAGCTGTTTCCTCCCTTTCTGTCCATTCACCCTCTATCACCCTCCAGTTCTCCTTCCTTTTACTTTTCACAAACCTATCAACTTTCCGTCTCCTCCTTTTCTTTTCTGACTTTCTGTGCATTCAGATTTCACTCTCTATCACCCTCCAGTTCTCCTTCCTTTTACTTTTCACATACCTATCAACTTTCTGTCTCATCCTCTCAGTCCTTAGCTCTCCCACTTCTGATCTCACTCTTTCCCCATTCTCTTATTCCCTTTTGTCCCCCCCCCCCATTACCACATTTTTATACTCTGTACTCACCACCCTCCTCTCACTCATTTCCTTGACAACCCCTCATGGCCTCTCCCACATGGTTCCATCATGTTCAATATTTCTCCTCCTTCCACCTTTGTAGTTCAGCATCTTGTTTCTCTCTCTCTCCTTCCCACCACCCTCACCCTTAGAGCCCATCTTCTCTCTTTCCACCCCTACTTTTGTAGCCAAATGTCTTCCCTCTCTCCCATACCCCCAACATTTGTAGCCTATCATCTTCCTGTCTCCTCTTTATTCCCTACCCCAATAATGCAGCGTCTTTCCTTTCTGGCCAACAATGTAACTTCTCCCTTTTTCTCTCTCCTTCCCCCATAGTCAGCTCCCCCTCTCTATCCCTTTCTTCTCCTTTCCCTCAAAGTCAGCCTCTCCCCACTCTCTCTCCACTCCATCTCCTCCCCCTCCCATTCTTCTCCTGTCCCTCAAGTCAGCATCTCCCCACTCTTCCCACTTCATGTCTAGAATTCTGTTGTCTCTTCCCTCCCCTTGTCCCCATTATGCCCTCTCCTCCCTGTCTAGCATTTCTCCCCCCCAGTGGTCCAATAATTCTCCTCCCCCTCCCCTCCCCATTCCAACCCACCCCACTCATTTGGTCTAGCTTTTCTCCTTCTTTCCCCCACCCACTATTGGTCCAGTTTTTACTCCTCCACCCCCACCAATCAACCATTGGTCTGGTTTTGCTCCTTCTTCCCCCCACCCAAATTGGTTCAGCTTTTTTCCTTCTCTGCCCTATCCACCAACCAACCACTGGTCCAGCTTTTTTTCGTCTCCCCTCCTCCCACCCTACATCACCTCACCTCAGTCCAGCTTTTCTCCTTCTCCTACCCCTAGCCTCACCCCACCCACCATTAGCCCAGTTTTTCTCCTTCTTCCCCCCTACCTACTCATCTGACATTTCTCCTCTCTCTTCAGACCCATCTATACTCCTACCCCCACTTACATTGGTCCAGCATTTCTCCATCTGCTTCCCACCCTCCAACCACCCCCAAGATTGGTCCATATCCTTCTCCTCATCTCACCTCACCTAGCCATCATTGGCCCAGTTTTTCTCCTTTTCCCTCCTTCCACCCACCATTGGTCGTGCATTTCTTCTCCCCTTCCCGTAGTCCGGTTTCACTCTCTTTTGCCTCTTCTCTAATTTGTGATGGCATCCCTCCCACCCTTTCTCCTCCCCCCATACCCTTTTAAAGCTGTCTTAGAGGTTGCTGGCAGTGGGCAGCGATTCACAACGCTCGCCTGTCAGAGCCTTCTGTCTGACCTTCCAGCCTGCCTATGTGGAAACAGGAAGTTGCGTCATACTGAAGGCTCCGATGTCGGCACGAGCAGCCCGTTGTGAATTGCTGACCCGGTGCCAGCAACCTCTGTAAGATAGCTTTGAAAAGGTATGGGGGGTGGGGAGAGGGAGGGATACCATCGCGCATGAGAGGAGCAAAATGGAGAGAAACCTGAAAGCAAAAGGAAGGAACAAGAAGGGGCAAGTGAGCTGTTTTTTTTTGGCTGGGAGTCACACACCACTTATCCCCTGGGGAGGTCTTGCATACCCTTTAGGGTACACGTACCACGTGTTGGGAAACTCTGTGTTAAAGGGAAGGCTGAACATGGTTTCTAATTGAAAAAAAACACATAAAAAGAAAAAACAATAGCACATAGCAAGAAACATATTACTTAAATAACAGTAAGAAAAACTGAAGAAATATAAATAACTTCTTTAAAGATTGCTTAAAAAACAAAAAGGAATTATAAGAAAACACTAAGAACAATCTCTTCATTTAAGACCAAAGGTTGTACCATCCTCATAAAAATTATTCTTCACATATAAATGTCTGATTAAGATGAACACCCCTCCGGCATTTGAACAGTACATGCAGAGCACAGAATCTCAGATCCTCAAACTGATGGTTCCTATTCTAGAATGTTCAACCAGAGTTAAATCTGAAACATATTGATCATTTTACCAATATAATGATGGTCACATAGGCGAATGATTGCTTAGATAACATTCATTAAGTCACAATCAGAGAAGATGCACAATTCTTATTTGTGGTCATTCAGGTAATTTAACATTTTTTGTCCGTTATCATTTGCTTGCAAAATAAGCATTTGCCACATTTCGGTGATAGCCTGTTCCGTAATGGAATCTGGGTGCCTGGATTTCACTATAGAATACTAGTCTAAATCTAGGCATCTGCAGTTACACCAGCCATAAAACTGGGGGCTCATTTTCAAAACAGAAAAATGACCAAAAAGCAGCACAAAGCGGCATTTGGACATTTGTTTTCCACAAAATCTCCAAATCACTATTTTTAAATCCATTTTAAGAAGATTTTCTATGCAGTTTGTCAGAAATGCATCGCAATCATAAGGGGGTGTGTCAGGGCATGCTGGAGGCGTGATTTGGGCATTCCTAACATAAGCACGTTTTCCTGCCATAATGGAACACATCTAGGGCTAAAACCTAGATGTTTTGGGCTAGACCGGTTTTAATAATGACTAAGCCACAAAAAGGTGCCCCAAATGATCACTGGAGGAATTAACGCATAACCCCCCTTACTCCCCCAATGGTCATCTCCCAAGGATGGAAAAGAAAACGTACATGTCAGGCTCTATGACAGCTTCAGATGTTATGGTCAGTCCTATTAGAGCAGCAAGCAGGTCCCTGAAGTTGCCTAGTGATCAGTGCAATACACTGTAGAGAAGGGGACCCGGGCCCATAACCTACTCTAACTGTTACACTTGTGGTGGAAAGTATGAGCCCTCCAAAACCCACCAAAAACCTAGTATATCCACATTTAGGTGACACTTGCAGACATAAGGGCTATTGTAATGGTTTACAGTTGGGTACAATAGGTTTTTGGTGGATTTTGGAGGATTCCTCATACAATATAAGTGTAAATAGATTCAGAAGGGAAGTTATCAAGCTGTGTTAGAGCTTTAAGTCGAATTAAAGGACTTGAAGAACCCTAAGGCAGCCTGACTTAATTTCCCACCAAAAACCTAGTATATCCACACATAGGTGTCACAGACATAAGGGCTATTGTAATGGTGTACAGTTGGGTACAGTAGAGTTTTGGTGGATTTTGGAGGGTTCCCCATACAATATAAGTGTAAATAGATTCAGAAGGGACGTTATCGAACTATGTTAGAGCTTTAAGTCGCATTTAAGTCCCCATACAATATAAGACGGTACCAGTGAAATATGTACCAGGGACCTTTTATGTGGTCTACTGCAGCACCCCCTAGGGTGCCTCACTGCTGTGCTGGGATATCTGTGTGGCCAGTCTATTAAGAATGCTGGCTCCTCTTACATCCCAGTGGCTTGATTTTGTGCGCTTTTCACGTGGCTGCTTTTTTTTGTTTGTTCAAAAATGGTCCAAAAAGATAGATGCACGAAGTACTCCAATGTCTTGCAAATGGTCATTTAAAAAATGATAGATACTTTTCTGGTTTGAAAATCACTATGTTCGCTACTGGAGTTTTCAACGTTTTCTGTAAAATGTCCAAAGTTGGATTTTGACGTCATATAAAAAATGCCCCCCACAAGTAACTTCAGGTGTGTCAATGTGGCTAGAACATGTGCAACTTACAGTATTCCATAAGTGATGCAAATAAGTGGCAGCACTGCCTGTGCTCCTCCTATGTGAACATGCCTATTTCATTTATGTGCTTTGTCACCTAAATGCACCATTACAGAATAGTGCTTTGCTGCTTTGTAGCCACTTGTGCATGTAAGTGTTAACTAACCTGTGAAAATGACAGCACTCTGCATGCTTACATGTGCAAGTGGCAGGTGAACGTAGGAGCCCAGTTATGGAATTGTGCTTCACGCGTATTAAGGATGCGTCACATAATGGCTACGACCTCTTCCTGAGTAACGTTAGTGCAAAGGGATTCAATATCTAAAGTCACTAAAATCAAATTGGCTATATCTACCTTTATCTCATCCAAAAGAGTAATGACGTGAGAACAATCCCTTACATACGAGACCATTTTTGGAATGACGGGGCATAGGAAGACATCGGTAATTTGGACAATGGTTCTAAAATTGATCCAGTTGATGAACCATTTGGACATCAAGGTGGCTTAGTTAATGATTTACAGATCTTTGGGAGAAGAGAAATCATAGGAATCACTAGTAAAATGTCCACTTTTTATTTCATAAGAAAGTCAGCCTCCTCCTCAATAAGAACCAAAGTATTGATCTCTGCTTGTAAGATTGGCATAGGATCTGACTTCAAGGGCATGTAAAACATTCTACTTCTGTAATATAGTCTGTACTATTTAGTACAACTATAAACACTCAAACAGGGTGGGAACGTAATATACACTATAGTAGATAAACAAATCAAAATCAATTCCCAGAATTGATACTAAGAAGCTGTTATGGTAACTATACTGAGATGCAAAAATGAAGGAAGGGAAAAACCTCAAAGAGCTTTCTGTCAGCCTAGTAGATATTTGTTGTTAACATAGGCCGAAGAAAATGAGATACACCCTGCTTGCCCCTAGTATAGTAAGAGCAGTTCATAAACATTGGGATGTTTTGACTACTCTAACTATATTTATGAACTCTTCAGTGAGGTTTGCATTTAGTCGAGGCAAAAACTTGAAAGAGTTACTTTGTCCTTCAGTACTAACCACGAAACAGCTTGAGACTGAAGACAGTGCCCTACTGGTTGGACATAGGAAATGTGGAGAGTTTACCACGTGTGACCTTATGATTGAAACTGTAGAATTCCAGAACCCGCTGACTAATAAGTTGTACCCTCTGAGAACGAATACCACTTGTTAAACTGATCATGTGACATATGGTTTGACCTGCCCATGTAAAAAAGTGAACGTAGAACAGACCAGTAGAAGGTAAGTCACTAGACTGATGAAACACAAAAGTACTATAACAACTCAGAAAGTAACACCGCCTCTTGCAACGCATTGTGTTCAGTATGAACATGATTTTAACACTTTGCGCTGTATAGCAATGAAATGGATTGCCTGCATGGGGCTACATGCATGGTGCAGGACGTAAGGCGTCAAAAACCAGCTGATCTTCTTCACACGAACTTCGTTGAATGAAGGCGCCGGAGTCTACTAACTTCGGCGCTGAAGCAGACTCTTCAGCTGGTGGGGTTTGGGGACCCCCGCCAGCAAACAAAGTACGTCATGCGGCGGTGGGGCGGGCGGCGGCGACGGAGGGTTGGTGGCGGGAGGGGGGTTCAAGAGGGTCGTCGTCGGGGGGGGGGCCCCAAAACTGGTAGCAGTAGCGGGCGCGCGGGGGGAGGGGGGTCGGCGGCGGGGGGAGGCGGCTGAACAGTGCCCCCCACCTTGGGCTCTGGCCCCCCTCCCGGCGAGGTCTGGCTACGCCCCTGATTAATAGACAATCTTATTAGTTCTCCAGCTGCAATGGATCACCAGATACATATTTATTCCACTGATAATAATAATTATTATTATTAGCATTTGTATAGCGCTACCAGACGCACGCAGCGCTGAACACCTGATACAAAGAGACAGTCCCTGCTCAAAAGAACTTACAATCTAAATAATACAGACAGACAAGACAGTTACGGGTGAGGGAAGTAATGGGTGAGAAGGGGGGAAGGGACAAGGGGAGGGCAATTGAGTAGTGGCTAGGAGCTAAAAGCAGCAGTGAAAAGGTGGGTTTTCAGCATAGATTTGAAAACATGTAGAGATGGAGCTAGAGGTATAGGTCCAGGAAGTCTATTCCAGGTGTAAGGTGCCGCGAGAGAAAAGGAACCCTTTTACTACAGGGCTGACGAGCCACAATAGGCTTGCTGCGTACCAATCCGGAACTACCGCCGGGCTACCATAGCACCCCGGCGTTAATTCCGCCCCCAGTGTGCACCATTTACGGCGCTATGGAAATTTATTTCTGTATTTTTGCCACTGTGTTAGAGCGGGAGCCCTTATTGCCACCTCAGTGGGTGGTGGTAAGTGCTCCCCTTCCCCCCAAAATGGCCACGTGGCAAGTGTGAACTTCTGCACGGCCATTTCTTTTTTTAGTTTTTTTATCCTCTGTGTTAAATGGGGCCTCGGCACATGGCACATGGCACTAACACGCACTGCTGCTAGTGCAGGGCCCCTTTTACCACAGCTTGGTAAAGGGGCCCCTATAGCATCTGCATGATAACCAGAGAAAAAAAGTGGTTCCCAACTGCAGAAACCTAGGTTTCAAAGCAAGAAATTGTTTCCTACATAGCTGAGTTACTTTAGATACATTAGGAAAAACATTAACCTTTAAATCACAAAAAAGGGAATTTTTTTTTTAAAGAAGCATCTTTCAATATGGCAAACTAAGGTAACCAAGAGAGTACCTCGAGTAAAGATAATTTCCTGGGATCCTATATAATAAAACTCACCCTCAATGTTCTGAAGACACTGACGTCAGTGAAGCCAAGCCACTGACGTCACTTCCTTCAACACAGGTTCGAAGGGTTTGTGGTGGTGAAGCCACCGAAATCGCCAAGTCGCCGGGCCCCGCCCTCGCATCAAATGTGATGACGTCGAGGGCGGAGCAATGGCGTCACACACCGAGGGCAGAGCAATGGCGTATGATGCGTGGAGCAATGGCGTCTGAACGACCAAGGGGTCGGTAGGGAGAAGGGGGGAGGGTGTTGGTGAGGAAAACCTTGCTAGCGCCCGTTTAATTTGGTCCAGAAACGGGCCTCTTTTACTAGTGTCTCCATAAAAGCAGTCAAATCTGCATTCTCACCATCTACTAAAACTCAAAATTCTTCACTTCCATCAATAGATACAACTTTAGAGGCAGAGAGAGAATGCAGTTTTGAAATCAATATTCAACCCACATCTACAATTTCCAAATCCTCCTAGAGATATTTCTTTAAATAAAAAAAAAAAAAAAACAGCAGTGAAAGTAAATGATATTTAGGAAAATGTAAAAATCTTTAAATTCCTGGCTCTGAATAAATTCTCCAAAGCTTTGTCTTATAAATGTTCCAGCAAATGTTTGTAATGATGATACATGGGCATTTATAGTTGTTACCGATTACTCAACCTAGAATCGTGTTCATTTAGGGACCCATTTACTAAGCTGTGCTAAAAAGTGGCCTGCGCTATGACTAGCGCGTGGGTTTCCCACATACTGAGGCCACTTTTAGCATGGCTGTAAAATGGCCACATTTTCCCTTTTTGCAATACTGGCCGCACACTAATTGTCCCATTAGCATGTGAGCACTTAACTACACCTATTTTCTAGGCATTAAGGGCTCACATGCTTATCACGTGCTAATCGGTTAGTGCACGGGAATAAGCACCGGGTGTGTCCAGTCTCTGCCCCCAAACATGTTCCCAGATGCCAAAACTACCATGGGAAACTTGACTGCACCCCGCAAGTGTTTTTTAACCTCCAGTAAGCACATATTAGTGCTTACTGCAGCTTAGTAAAAGGGCCCCTTAATTTATTAACAGTTTGCTGAGTGAAGGTAGAAAACAAGACAACATTGTATTGGTCTCAGATACCAGAGATGAAATATCCTTTAAGGAAATATCTGCAACCAGAGAACCTCTCAGTTCTTTCTGTGATCCTCCTAGTCCACTAGGAAATTGCAGTCACTGTAGGAAAAGGTACTAATAACTGTGGAGCAGAGGACACAGATATCTGAGATTCCATATAACCCGGGGAACCCCTATCAGGGATCAAACCCTCACCATCCCCCAAATCAACTGAAGGCAAGGGTGGAGTCCATAATAAGGGATTCAAAGAGGCCCCCGAAAGACAGGCAAGTAAAGCAGCTGATTGCTCAATAGGTACAAGCACAACAGTGACATGCTAATCCATGGGACTCGTACTCACATGACTTGGATCCACAGCTAGCACCTTAGATTTAATTTTTCTCTTGCTCATTCCAATATCCAACTTAAACTTAAGTGGTTCTTATGGGGCTCTACAGGGGCCAGATGTGCCCCTTTGGTCACACCCCTTTGGTCATGCTCCTGTGGCTAGTGTGGCAGAGCAGGTGGACAGCTGTGTTTTGTAGAGTCTGGAACTTTTTTTTTAATGAGGAATGCAGCAAGCCTGCATAGATGACATTACAGTAGTCAAGGTGGGAGGTAAAGAATGATAGGACGGGGGCGGGAAAACCGTCGTTAAAAATAGTATTTTTTAAATTATTGAATAACCTCTTTTATATCTTTGGCCTTCTTTAAGATATTTTTGATGGATCCTGTTTTAGTTTTAGAGGAAGGTTTATATTTGGAAAGGAAATTAGGGTGATGTATATTTGTACAGAGTTAAATGGTGTAATAGAGTTTTTAAAAATGTATTTATTGTCTTTTGTAATTGGCTGGTGTGACCTCTAAAGATGGTGTCACTGGATGTATTTGTTTCGTTTGATCTGTTGTGTGCCAAAACTTGAGATGTTCTCTCCATTTGAATGGTAAAATCTTTCATTTATACCTCGCTTACTCCTAAGTGGTTTACAGAAAAATCATACAGAAAAATCCAACACAAAACAAGTACATTAAAATCTAACAAATATAGGGGTCCTCTTACTAAGGTGTGCTATCGGATTTAATTACTACTACTACTACTACTATTTAACATTTCTAAAGCACTGACAAAGAAGGACAGTCCCTGCTCAAAGGAGCTTACAATCTAAAGGACAAAAAAGTGCAGTCAATCAAATTGGGGGCAGTCTAGATTTCCTGGATAGAGGTACAATGGTTAGGTGCCGAAAGCGACATTGAAGAGGTGGGCTTTGAGCAAGGATTTGAAGATGTGAGCTAAATGCTAAGAAGCTGATTTTATACGGGATTCTTAACATTCAGCGCATGCTAATCGTTAATGTGTGCTAAATCTGTTAGCACACCCTAGTAAAAGAATTCCATAGTCAGACACATCATCAATAAGAAGCTTGTAGAAAAAGATGGGTTGTCAATGCCTTTTTGAATTGCTGCAGAGTAGCACACAATCACAAGTGTCCTGGGATTTTATTCCACAGTAAAGATCCTGCTATGGAAAAGACGATTGACATGGTTTGTACAAAACGTACGCCAACTGAAGCCAGATATTCTGCATTTCTCAGGTCTTAATGATCTTATTGGTTTATGAAGCTGTACTGCCTGCACCAAATATAGTAGTCCTGTTAAGTAAATCCTTGGCTTTTAGAAAAATTGTGTTTTATGTTTCCATAGCTCTTCCACTTTTTTCCAACTCTTTTTTTCTTTTTTCTCCTTCCTCCATTTTTTCCTTCCTTCATTTTCTTGCTCCCCTCGTTTCTCATCTTTCCCACCTCTTTTTTGTTTCCCCTATTCAGGGTTTCCTTTCTAGGATTCCTAATCCTAAAGTTATCATTGGTTGCTCCAATTTAAGCACTGTTTGTTTAAATAAGTCAGCTGAGGCAAGCTATACACGAACGAAAACAACCACCAGAGTGAAGGGATGAAGGAAACCTTATGGAGTCTGCAGCAACAGGCAAACAGTTTTCGTTGGTCCCACGCTTTTGCAAGAGCAAGTTGTGCTTAGAGAACGTTCCTGGATGTATTCAACAGACTACCTAGTTGTTTTGTACCTTAGAAGGATTATACCTTTATCTGATTATCTACTAGAGACCCCGAGGCAGGCTTTTAAAGCTGAAACACAGTCCTATGTCGAGTTGTTTTGTTCATCAATAAAACCACACCTTTGAGAACCATCTTTTATTACAGTGATTGTATTGGAAGACTCATCCATCAACCTTACTGTTTGCCTGAGGCTATACACTGAAACATGCTGGGTACATGATCCTTCTGTGGAATCATGGTTATTTATATGCTTATATGTTTTCTGCATGGCTTTTATGTAATAAATTATTGACATCTGATCAATTTGTTTTATTGTCAATGTGGTTTTATTGTCAATTTGTTTTATTGGCTTTGAGGCAGTTAATTAAAAAACTTGTAAATCCTGAGAAAATTCAGAGAGTTGGCAACACTAGGCTCCTGAGTCCTCAGCACATCTGACAGGGCCCTCCTAAATTTTGGGGGCCTAGGCATATACCTAGTTTGCCTTTGCCTTAATCCGGCTGTGGTAGTCTCCTCCCATCTATAGCAAATCAATCTCTGTCTCCCACATCTTGTAGGGCATGAGAAATTGGTCTTAGCCCTGTAATGTGAGGTGTAAAACATTTTGAACAAATGCATCTTTGAACGTAGTTGTAAAGCTTTCTACACATTCAGCTGTGTTCTGCCTCTATTTCCATGGAGACAAACTGTTTGAATGTATGTTGGGCATTATCTGTAACAGATTCATTGCCTGTACCTTTAATTTAAGGTTGTGCCCTTGAACTACAAATCCCTGTAATCTTGTAGTTCTCTGTAATAAGTTCTTCCTAAGCACATGTACCAGATCCCTGTGTCTTATGGGATTCTCCCTATTGGCTTGCCTAATTCTTCTGTGCATGCTGGGCTAGTTGCCCTCCCTCTCTCTCTCCTTCGGGTCTGTAAGAATTAGTCTGCAGCATTCTCCTTTGTGAGCTGAATCTGCCAATGCTGTACTTTGCTGTATGGCCCCCTTCAAGCTACTGTGAAGTTATTAAGATTTCACCAGTATAACAGTATATACAGCATTACTATCAGCATGTTGTTGAAATTGTCCTAGCTTCTCTCTTGCAGACAAGAGAGAGAGAGCTGGTTGAGAACACACTCCCAGTTTGTATGGCAAAAATTCTTGTCCAGCACATCTGAACTGTAAGTCATTTTTTTCCTTGTTTGATTATTGTATCATAGAATATTTTGGTTCAAGAGTTCTGAGTCTTATTATAGTGATGTTCTTTACTCTGGTTTAAACTGCATGCCTTTCACACTTTATTGAAAGGGTGGAACAAGCTAATTTGCATGTAATACAGACATGCTCATTTGCATACATATTTTCTCAATGTATGTGGGGGCTCAGTGTTTTCATTCAGAGGAATCAAATTCCTTTTATGTTGCAAATTTGCTATGTGTGAAAGCCTACCCTGGGCAAGAGTGTGGATGAGAAGCTAGGCTCATGGAAGTGACAAGCAAAGCAGAACCCAGGCTGGATCAGAAATCAAATGTGGAGAAGGAATCAGGCACGGTACAGGAACCACAAGTTGAGCAGAAAGTAACCGTGGAGCAGGAATCAGACATGAAAAAGGAACCAAACATGGTGTATATGGAAAAGAACTTGTGCTGAAGCACTGCAAGAAACTGAAATGGCTGTAGATACAGGACAAGTCCACCAAAGGGTACGTCTGGCTGGGCTTCCTGATACACCACAATTGATAAGTAACACTTCTTGCTGGTCTCATGGGCTTCCCCAGGGGGCAGGCTTCTCCTTCTGCCCCTTCTGGTCACATTTTCTGGAACCTAGGTTGCAGATAAGCTGCAGCAGTGTCTGTGGCTCAGCTGCACGTCTCCAGTCACTATCCTTCAAGGTCACAGATTCAATTTCTGACAAACCCTTACAGTAGAGTAGACACCTAAGTGAATAGTGAAAATTAAACATATATTTAGGCATTCAAAGAAATATAGCCTAGAGTTGTAGGAGAGGAGGTGACATGAGGAAAAGATGTTTATTTACTTATTTTACATTTGATATATCGCCAATTGCAAAGTGCTATTGCAGCTAGGCAGTGTACAGAAAGCATAAAAACAGCAAAGTAACCAGATAAGATGAACAGACAGGTGAAAGCAGATTTTAGAGAGAATGTAATACTGGAATTGAGCTGTCCAGGTCAGGACATGTCAAATTTTGGTAGTATTTTAGAAAAGGATTTGCTGAGACTGAGCAAGCCCATGATGCTTGCATCAGTGGCTGGGAGCACCGCTGCTGACTGCTGTGGTTTTCTGACAGGAGTTTGATAGGCTGCAGATGTCTTCAGCTGGAGAGGCCTGGAGTTCTCTGTCATCTATATGACTGGTGCACCTAGGGTTGCCAACATTTTGAACAAAACCTGCCACCACTCTTCCCTGCCCCTTGCCCCATCCCTAGAAATAACTGCAATGAATGAAGCACTAAAGGATTGAGCACCTGCAAGCCACATTGAGGGCTTGGGAGTAGTACAAAAAGTTATACTCTTCGGCCCCTACTGAGCCAAAGCTCCTTACACAATCTCTCAACGTATATATGCTTCCTTCATACAGTATTAAATCCAAACATATATAGAATGATCCACAGAACCAACAACTGGTATACAGCAGAGCTAGAACATTTCCCCATAAAACTTGCTGTATAAAAATATTTGTCTTTAGTATAATCTCAGCAACATCAACATCGGCCCTTTTAATATAAAACACATTATGAATATTAAACTGTATAAGAATTCACTCAGGACTTGAAGCAAATATACCATTCCAGCATAATTGGAAAAACTCACATAACAAGGACCCTACCTAGGAAAAGGAGGTACCATAAATATGCTATGGGCCCTACGACATTAGTACACCTATTGGGAAAACTGAACAAGCCAGATTACTACAGATCCTTACATACAAACTCTGTACTAACAGAATATCTGGCCTCAATCACTCACACAGAAGACAGACCCTCACTAAATACAACCTAATTGACCCATAGGAGCCAACTTTTCAAAATGATTGGGGGTGCTGAAATTTTTTTTTTTACAGGTGGTGCATTCCCCTCCTCTGCTCCCCCCTCCGCCCCTCCTCTCCTTCGTCCTCCCTCCCTCCGCGTTCCAGGCCCCCCCTCCCTCCCTCCGAGTTCCAGTCCCGCCCGCCCTCCCTCCCAGTTCCAGGCTCCCTCCTTCCCCTCTCTCCTTTCCCTCCCTTCGAGTTCCAGGCCCCCCTCCCTCCGAGTTCCAAGGCCCCCCTCCCTCCCTTCGAGTTCCAAGGGCCCCCCCTCCCTCTGTTCGTCCGAATTTTAAAAGCCCTCTTCTTACCTCATCAGTGAAAAGCGTGTATTGCAGGCTCGGCGGTGCTTCAGCCTTCCCTTCTGTCTCTCGGCTCTGATCCCGCCCTCATTTCCTGTTTCCGCAAGGGCAGGACCAGAGCCGAGAGACAGAAGGGAAGGCTGAAGCGCCGCTGAGCCTGCAGTGCACGCTTTTCACTGACGAGGTAAGAAGAGAGCTTTTAAAATTTGGACGGACGGACGGAGGGCGGGCCCTGGAACTCGGAGGGAGGGAGGGACAGACGGACGGCCCGACAGCCCTGGAACTCGGAGAGAGGGAGGGAGGGAGGGACTTTTAAAATTCTGACTGGGCTGGAAGGGAACTTCCGGTGCACAGAATATTGGGGGGCTCGAGCACCCACAGCACCCACGGAGTCGGCGCCTATGAATTGACCATGCGCTAAATAGAAATATGTACAAAAGAATTCAACTGAAACTCCAAAAAACCAATCTCAGGAGAGGGGGAGAAAGAGAGAGGGGTGTTGGACAATTTGGGGTGGGAGGGAAGAAGAGAGATGCTGGACACCTTTTGAGGGGGAGGTAGAAGGAAGAGCCCAAAGAACATTTAAAAAAAAAAGGAAAGAGGATCAAAATTAAGAAAACAGGAAGTAGAATAAACATTAGCAAGTTAGATGCAAAACATTGATAAGGAAGCCTGAAAGAGAATTTCAAAGAAGCTTGCTGTAGAGGCTAAAGCTCATAGTAAAAGCTTTTTCAGGTACAATAGAAGCAGAAAACCTGTGAGACAGTTAGTAGGACTAACAGATCATCATCAAGGAGTATAAAGGGCACTCAGGGAGGACAAGGCCATAGTGGAAAGCCTAAATCTATTCTTTGCTTTGTTTATTACTGAGGAGGAAGTAAGGGAGCTATCTGTGCCAGAAATGGCATTTAAGGGTGATGATACAGAGGAACTGAAAGAAATCTTGGTGAACTTGGAAGATATAATAATCCAAATCGATAAGTTAAAGAACATTAAGTCATCTGGACAAGAGGGTATACATCCCAGAGTATTGAAAGAACCAGGGCTTTTTTTGAGGGGGGGGGGGGGGGTACTGAGTACCGGCACCTTTTCTATTGTCTGATAAAACTGAGCCATGGCCCCCAAGTTTTAATGCAAGAGCTCAGGCTCTACACACCAATTCTGCCTTGCCATAGATTCTGTGACTGGTTGCAGGAGGCCTGGCTATTGTCGGGTGGGTCCCTCAGTGATCACCCCACCCCTGAAAGGTGGCCTGGAATTTGAGTACCGGCACCTTTTTCATTAGAAAAAACGCACTGAAAAATAAAAGGACCGATCTACTATTGTTAATCTGTAACCAATTCATTAAAATTGTCCCATCACAAAATAATCTGAGGTAAATAAATCTTACTAATGGGAAATCAATAGGCACTCTCAAAATACTATTCCCATATTATAGAAACTAAAACCAAACCAAATCATCCAAAATATTTTTTTTTAATTTTTGAAAATGTGCTCATGTGCTCTCAGATGTCCTTCTGAAAACATATGAGCACATTTAAAAATTTTTTTAAAAATTCTTTTGGATTAAAATTGTCCATGCCACCTGAAGACTAGAACATAGCCAATGTAAGGCTAATTTTTAAAAATGATTCCAGGGGTGATTTGGGAAACTACAGAGCAGTAAGCCTAGTGTCAGTACCAGGCAAAATGGTATAAACTATTATAAAGAACAAAATTACTAAACATTTAGGCAAACATTATTTAATTGGAAGAGTCAGCATGGATTCAGCTAAGAGAAACCTTGCCTCACCAATTTGTTGTATATTTTTGAAGGTATGAACAGATGTGCATATATATGAGCCAGTTGATGTAATATATCTAGATTTTCAGAAAACTTTTCAGTTCCTCATGAGAGACTCCTGAGAAAATGAAAAAGCCATGGTATAGGAGTCATACAAGGTTAATAGATAGAAAACAGAGAGTAGGGTTAAATAGCCATTTCTCTCAGTGGAGGAGGATGAACAGTGGAGTACCCCAGCGATCTGTACTAGGACCGGTACTACAGCATGTAACATACTTGTAAATGATCTGGAAATGGGACCAATGACTGAGGTGATAAAATTTGCAAATGACACAAAACTATTCACAGTTGTCAAACTGCATGTAAGAAATTGCAAGGACCTTAAGAAATTGGAACCCTGGGCATTCAAATGGCAAAAAAAATGTAACATGGAAAATGCAAAGTGATGTACATTGGGAAGAATAACCCACATTATAGTTACTGGATGTTATGTTTCACATTAGGAGTCACTACACAAGAAAAGATCTCGGTGTAATCTTGGACATAAGTTGAAATTTGCTTTGGGTGTGGTGGTGGTCAAAAACGCAAACAGAATGTTAAGAATGATTAGGACAACAATAGAAAACAAAGCTAAGAATAGTATAATGCCTCTGTATCATTCCATGGTTCAAGTACACCTTGGGTATTGTGTGCAATTCTGGTGCTGTGTCTCATAAGAGATATAGCAGAATCATCAACGGTAGAAGGATGATCAGAATGGTTAAGGGTATGGAACTCCTCTCAGAGATGGAAAGGCTAAAGAGGCAAGGGCTCTTCAGTTTGAAGAAAAGATGAAGAGGTCCACAAAATCCTGAATAGAGTGGAACGGGTACAAAGACCAGGGGACACACTATGAAATTACATAGTAATACTTTCAAAATAAATAGGAGAAATTATTTTTCCACTTAACACATAGGGAACTGGATGTGCTAAAAGCAGTTATTGTAACTGGGTTTAAAAAAAGGTTTGGATAAGTTCCTGAAGGTAAAGTCAGGTACAAATAAATACCTGTATATAATATGTAAGCCGCATTGAGCCTGCCATGAGTGGGAAAGCGCGGGGTACAAATGTAATAAAAAACGGTTATTACTGTATACCCAGGGAAAGCATTCTGCTTTTCCCTGGTTAGTAGCATAGACTCTTGGTACTTTTGGGTATTGTACCAGGTGGCTGCTTTTGGAAGCTGGATCCTGGGCTACAAGGGCCTTTGGGTTGACAAACGTATGGCAATTCTTATGTTTTACAGTTGAAGAGTTTGTTAATCAGCTTTCTCTTTCTTTTCTTGTTTTTTCGTCTTCTATATATACAAACTTGTTTAAAAGACACATTTTCTGAAGAATCTATTTGCATTAAAGAAGACTGCTTGGAAAAAATAAAACAAAACTTTTTCATTTTGAACAGATATTCAGACTGGACAGTTGTTTTGAGCTCGATTATGTGCCTGCTGAGTGATATTAGGGACACTAGTAACAAGAATTTTCTGAGAAGTTAGAGCCTTTGAAAGCCTATCTTCTGAGGATTGGGGTGTGAAACTCCAGCCCCTTAACGCTCTGTTCCCTTGGGATCTGCTCATGAAGTACCCTAGAGCTCCACGGTATAGGTAAAGTGTCCGACTCTTCCTCTCTGAACTCGCTTTAAGAATATAAGAATTGTCAGCCTGAGTCAGAACAAAGGTCCACCAGACCCAGACAGTTATCTTATTTCCAACTGGGGCCAAATCCAAGTCCTAAGCACCTGTCAGGATTCAGTTACATTCCATGCAGCCTCCAAGCCCATAACCTCAGGCACAAAGAGGACTGGAACCCAAAGATGAAATAACAGCACTCTCCAAGCTACTCCTTCTTTTTTCTTTTCTTTTTGGTAGCATATTGTCAGCCATCTTTTCAAAAGGATGCACGCACAGTCATTCTCTGTGCGCGTTAAAATGCAGCTAGAATTGTAAAACGTGCCTGACTTTTGCCGTTTGATTCTTTTGTCGCCAAGATCCTTCCTAGAGAGACAATCCCATCAATTTGTTTGCTCGTGTGCTCAGGTTACACATCCACCCGCCAGCGACAACATTCAGATCCGCCAGCACATGCAGACACAAAGCCCAGTCAGGGCACGAGTCATCAACTGCAGTCACACCCTCAGCCTCTCGCGCCCTCCTCCAGGCTACCCCGATTGGTTTGCTTTTAGGTTTCCCTCTACCCCGCCCACTTAGGCTCGGTTAGGAGCCGGCGAAACCGGCTGAAATGGAGCGAGCGTAGTTGTAGCGCCGGATTGGCGGGCCGCGCTGTCACTCAGCGCCAGTACGTCACAGGTGCAGCGCTTGTCTACGCGAGTCCAGTCCACCGAGTTTGAAAGTGTAACCGATCCGGATGAGGTAACGGCGGTTGTACGGGGTCAGACTTTTGTCTGCAGGGCTTTCCCTATGCAGTGGAGGAGGAATTGCAGATTTGTCCCGCCAGGGAAGAAGAACGGGATTCTTGCTGCTTTTTTCTAGCTGGTGCACGCAGTAGCGGTGACTGAGAAAAAAAAAAAAAAAGAAGGAAGGACCTAAAAAGCCCTGAGCCAATAGTGAAGACGGAGGAGGGCAGAAGAAATCGAGGCGGTGCAACTGTCTTGTGAGACCCAGAGAGAGAGAGGAAAACAGAACCGCCCTAACGCCAAGAGGGGAGCCGGCCTCAACCATCTGGCGACCCCAAGCGGAACGGGACCGGACTCCCACCTCACAAGATCGGGTCCGGCTGTGCACTGAGGTTTCGGCCGCGCGCTAGAGCGGCAAGAACTTTAGTTTCCTGTCTCTCTTTGGTACGGGCAGGCGAGGAGCGGACCCGAGGTCTCAGCCCGCGATAGCGTGTGAAGATGCGGCGCTCGAGCCCGAGACTGTCGGACAAAGAAAGTTATCGGGAGCCGCCGGACTCCGGCACAGCCTGCTGAGGGCGAAGAGGGAAGGCTTCCGTCGTGGAAAGTGGCGAGGGTGCGCCTGAGGAACTTTTTTGTAAAAACAAATAATTCTATATACTGCTGGGCACTAGAAGGAGCCGAGGTGTCGCTGTGAGACGGGAGGGGCGGCTGGTTCCTGTATTTTCCCCCAATGCGCGGCGGGGCCGCTGCGGGATAGCTGCAAGGGGAGAGGGAATCCCCGTTTTCTACCTCATCGGCTTTTCATGCTATGGAGGCGGATGCACCGGGGTCCGTGAAGGCCGACGAAGGCAGCGCGTGTGTGGCGAGGAGCGGCGTAGCCAGCTGCAGTGGTACCCGCAGTAGTGCCTGCAATTGTAATTGCCGCTGCGGTTGCTGTGAAGTTGGGCTTGTGCAGCATCCCTGCCCCGGGGGGGCCATGGCCGGCCCTGCCTGCGCTCTGGTCGAGCAGTGTAAAGGCAAGGTGGACGACTTAGAGACGGTGGCCACTGTGGGTGAGTTGACGTGCGCCCTGCAATTGGGGCTGCGAGTGACATCGGCTTTCTTTATATGAAGTACATACAGCTCAACGGAGCAAAGCCGATCACATTTGGTTTTAAAGAAAAAAAGGATTTGGAGTTGGCTCACGCCATTTCGTAGTGACTACGTTCAGATAAAACAGGAATATATCTCTGTCTCAGGAGGATTGAATGGAGCAAGCTTTGCTACCCTTTAGCGCAGCGGTTTATGCAGAGTTTCCCAGCTCTAATCTTAACTGCCCGATGCGAGTGATTGGTGTAAAACCTCTATGCTAAAGGATACCACAGTGGGTATATAAAACACGTACAAATAGTTATCTTTACATTAGGAGCTATTTAATATGCAATTCATCTAGTATGTTTACAAAAAATTAATTTGTAGTGCTGCATCTTAACGTCAGTTCCAGACTGCCATAAAGATGCAGCAATAGAGCAGAGGATTTCCTCTTTGGCCAACTGTAAAATAACTCTAGTGGTTCAAGTGGGAGAAATGGACCAGATCCTATGTATTTCACGTAAGAGCTGCTAGACATAAGCTTCTGGGGAATCGGGAGCATCTGGCTTTTACCTGTATTTGTAAAGTTTGGTGCAAGAAGGTTCAAAACCAGATGGACAGGGTTCCACATTATAGTTAAGATGAGTGAAATCTGTATCCTTCAGATCACCTGGAAGCTGTAGATCTGGCAGCTTCTTTAATGTGGAATACATCATGTCTGTGATGGGTAAAAGTTGGAGTTTGTATCTCAGGTACAAGAAACTCATGACAGGTCATGATGGCAGCTGTGCATTCATTGATGGGCCACACTGAAATATTGGCCCATCCTATTCCACCACTTCTGAGGATCCGGCCCTTACCCATTTCTTCCCAAGTGGTCCTGTCTATGACCTAAGCTTAGCACATCTGTTTGTAAGGTTTTGACTTTATCCTTCTGTAGTCCTTTTAATATTGTTGATAGGTGGATTTAATTGTTTCCATATGTAAACTTAGATTTTTGAATTACTCATCTCAATTTCTTTACCTACTTCTTTCTTACCTGTCTTTAACATATCACCTGTTCTGTCCAAAGCATATGAGACAACTTTTCAAAATGATTGAGGGTGTTACACACAACACAAATGAATGTGTATTAGTACTGATAGAATTGAAAAATGAACTTGCAGAGCTATTAAAAATATAATTTATGTAATTTTATCTTTAAAATTAAGCATGGCACCAGTAGATTGGAGGGTGTGTCTGACATTGGTGGTGCTGGGCAAAATGGTAGAGACTATTATAAAAAACAAAGTTACAGAGCATATTCAAAAGCATGGATTGAGACAAAGCAAACAGATTTAGTGAAGGGAAATCTTGCCTCATCGATCTTTCACATTTCTTTGAAGGGGTGAGTAAACATGTGGATAAAGGTGAGCTGGTCAATATTGTGTATCTAGATTTTCAAAAGGCATTTGACAATATACCTCATAAAAGACTCCAGAGGAAATTGGAGAGTCATGGGATAAGGGAGAGTGTTTTATTGTGGTTTAAAAACTAGTTAAAGATAGAAAACAGAGTAGGGTTAAATGTTCAGTATTCTTACATAGTAACATAGTAAATGACAGCAGAGAAGGACCTGCACGGTCCATCCAATCTGCCCAACAAGATAAACTCATATGTGCTACTTCTTGTGTATACCTGACCTTGATTTGCATCTGCCATTTTCAGGGCACAGACAGTAGAAGTCTGCCCAGCACTTAATCGAGAAGGGTAGCTAGTGGGGTTCCCCAGGGGTCTCTGCTGGGACTGTTGCTTTTTAACGTAGTTATAAATGATTTAGAGATGGGAGTAACTGTGTCGTCAGCAAATTTAATTACCTCACTAAAGTTATTCAAAGTTGTGAATTCACAGGAGGATTGTGAAAAATTACAAGAGGACCTTGGGAATTCCAAATGGCAAATGAAGTTTATTGCGAGCAAGTGCAAAGTGATGCACGTGGGAAAGAGGAACCTGAACTAGAACTATAGCTGTGTAATGCAAGGTTCTACATTAGGAGTCACCAATCAGGAAAGGGATCTGGGTGTCATAGTTGATGATACGTTGAAATCCTGTGTTCAGTGTGCGGTGGCGGCTAAGAAAGCAAACAGAATGTTAGGTATTATTAGGAAAGGAATTGATAACAAAAGTGAGGATGTTATAATGCTTTTGTATCACTCCATGGTGTGACCACACCTCAAATATTGTGTGCGGTTCTGGTCTCCACATCTCAAGAAAGATATAGTGCAATTAGAAAAGTTACATAGAAGGGTGGTGAAAATAATAAAGGGGGTGGGACGACTTTCCTATGAGGAAAGGCTAGGGCTCTTCAGCTTGCAGAAAAGATGGCTGAGAGGAGATATGATAGAGGTCTATAAAATAATGAGTGGAATGGAATGGGTCGGCATGAATCGATTGTTTACTCTTTCCAAAAATACAAGGACTAGGGGGCATGCAATGAAACTACAAAGTAGTGAATTTAAAACGAATTGGAGAAAATATTGCTTCACTCAATGTGTAATTCTACTACTACTACTACTATTATTCTGGAATTTGTTGCCAGAGAATGTGGTAAAAGCAGTTAGCTTAGCGGGGTTTTAAAAAAAAGGTTTGGATAGCTTCC
Organism: Microcaecilia unicolor; assembly: GCF_901765095.1. Lineage (NCBI taxonomy): Eukaryota > Metazoa > Chordata > Amphibia > Gymnophiona > Siphonopidae > Microcaecilia > Microcaecilia unicolor. Next base: position 336,279,109 of record NC_044034.1, read on the forward strand.
TAAAGAAATGGCCACAAGCCATTGTTAAGATGGACTTTGGGGAAAATCCACTGCTTTATTTGTAGGATAAGCAGCATAAAATGTATTGTACTGTTTTGGGATCTTGCCAGATACATGTGACCTGGATTGGCCACTGTTGGAAACAGGATACTGAGCTTGATGGACCTTCGGTGAGCCCAAGTGTGGTAATACTTAATGTTCCCTTATCAGATTAATGGAGTGTGCTCAGTATTGGGAGTGCTGAAGTCCGAGTCATGATTCTGTGTGGAGTGTGTTTTTATGTAACAAAATGAAAGTATTTTAAAGACCAAAATGGCCCATTTTGATTTACTCAATTTACTACTTACTACTACTTAACATTTCTAGAGCGCTACTAGGGTTACGCAGCGCTGTACAATTTAACAAAGAGAGACAGTCCCTGCTCAAAGAGCTTACAATCTAATAGACAAGTGAACGGTCTTTAAACTCTTATTTGGTAAATATGCATATCACCAGCTCTTTTCTTGCGTGTGTATCCCACCTGATTACTCAGCTCTCTGCTTATCTGTTCTAAGTGTGACCAAAATCCACCATGATGTTGTCCTTATCATGCCTTTATGGAGCTCTGATGCAATCATACCTCTGTCCAAAGCTGTAACTGACTTTAAGCAGACTACTTTTAATGTATTTCATTTCCATTTCCTTGTCATTTTGTGTCCTCTGTGCTTAAAATTCCCTTACTGTTTTTATTCTTTTTTATCACCACCTCTGGAAGGACATTCCAGTGCACCCACCTATTTCTGTGTCTTCCCCACCTCAGTGCTTTATATCTTGCTACCTAGTTTATAACTTCTGTTGAAAAAGGTTTGCCTTTTGGTAATTTAAATATGCCATATACTCTGTGTCCTCTAGGATGTAGATAGTTAGGTCCTTCTGTTATATTTAAAAATTATTTTGTCTTACTGTGGGGACAGTAAAAGAAACCTCATTAATTACTGTTCCTGGTAGATATGAGTGTATGGTTAACTGTATTGTAGAGAGAGCGGCTGCATGTTTAAACTTTAAATATTATCTTGATCGCTGATGAATGCAGAGGTATATGTCCTTTGGCTGTCTTGACTAATTCCCTGGGATTTAGATCTGACTTACAGATGTACTGACCTCTTTACTCTGACTCTTCACTTCCTCCTCTGTACTGTGCATATTTGCTAACTTTTATTCCTGTCACCAATTCCTCAATTTCTTGGTGTACGGTTAACTGTATTGTAGAGAGAACGGTTGCATATTTAAACTTTATCTTGATTGCTATTGACTGCACAGGTATATATTCTTCAGCAGTCTCTCAACTAATTCCCTGGGAATTGCTTTTTGGATGTTAAATTAGAGAGTTGCACGGCGACAGAAATGCGGCCCGTCCCTGTGAGTGATCTCCTCCATTCCCGCCCGTCCCCATAAATAAGGAAGTATAAAGTACTGAGTGGAGTGGACAGGGGGCACACAATGCAGAATAATACATTTAAAACGAATCGGAGAAAATATTTCTTCACTCATTAATATACTGAATCTTAGAAAAAGGGCAATCAATATATATATAAAAGGCAACCCCAACGTTCTGAAGCCTCCACGGAAGTTGAGGCGCCCGAGATATACGGTGTGCCCTGGAGTGTCTGCACTCGAGGCCCGAAACCGAAACGCCACAGGCACGGCCACGGAGGCGCAGCAAACAAACAAAAAAAACCCTACCCACACACAGCGACGCGAACACCGAACAAGGCAAGTAGCTCGGAGGGAGGGGGCCCCTTGCTAGCGCCCGTTTCATTGCCCTCAGAAACGGGCATTTATTCCTAGTAAATACATAAAACAAACTGAAGTTTTTTTCCACACTAAAATAGAGAGAATTATTGGTCACCCAAACAGCACAATGCCCTCAACAAAAGAAACAAGTGGGTATGCTAATGCGTTAGCTGCAGTAAAACAGCTCACAAACAGCCAGTTCCCACCATGAGAGAAATAAACTGCCTATCAAACATATAAATGGCAAGAGACGTACTCGCAATGCGCAGTAGAGACCCTCTCTGTCCTGCCCCCGCGTCAATACATGATGACGGGGGCGTGACAGAGGGGGAACCTGCGCACCTGCGAGTGAGGGAACCGCCGTCGCTACCGCTCCCCCCACCCACCCGGAGTTGCCGCTGCCACCCACCCTCCACCCAGCCTGGGTACCAGGCTTCACTATTCAAACCGCCGGAACGCAGCACACAGCTCATCTGAGCTGCCGTTGGCCTTCCTTACCTGCCTGTGTCCAGCCCTCGCCGACGTTACGTCACACGACGGCGGAACACACGCAGGGAAGCAGGAAGGCCGACGGCAGCTCAGATGAGCTGTGTGCTGCGTTCCGGCGGTTTGAATAGTGAAGCCAGGTACCCGGCCTGGGTGGAGGGGTGGCGGAGGGCACTCTGGGGGGGGGGCGACGGCGGTGACCTATCTGGGGGGGGGGCCTTTCAACCCCCCCCTTCCTTTACTAGCCTGTTTTTACGGGCTCAACGGCTAGTACACATATAAAAAATAAAAGTAGTCAGCTGAGCTCACCTCTGTGTAGTTCTCTTCTGTGGATACCGAGGTCTGGCAGTGCCCGGAAGACTCACTACATACAACTTGAGCAAATCTCCTGCACGTGTTGAACTTGAGTTGAGACAGAGAGAGACCCGGGTGAAAACGTGCAAGTGCTCGTCGGGCACGCCCTTTTTTTTTTTTTTTTTAGATTATGGATGAAGGACGTCTAAGTGTTAGGCGCTCAAGTCCCACCTTCGCTATGCCTCCAACACCCCCTTGAAATTTGGCTGTCCCTGCGATGGAGCAGTTAAGGATGCCCAAAATGGACGTTTCTCCGAGAAGGACATCCGCGCCTTTGCTCTGCCCCACACCCCCCTTGGTATTTGGCCGTCCCTGCGACGGGGCAGTTGAGGGCGTCCTTCTTTTGTACTGGAGGAGAGCTTGGTTTCCACCCAGTAAAACAAAGGTATGTGTGTGTGTGTCCCCACGGGAATCCCGCCAGAACATCCTCCATCCCCACGGGAATCCCGCATGTTTATTTCGTCCCCGCGGCACTCTCGCTCACCCGGAGGGTATTCTCGCGGACTCTCCGGGATCCCTGCAAACCCCGTTCCCATGCAGACCTCTATGTTAGATCTACTACTACTACTTATTATTTCTATAGCGCTACTAGACATACGCAGCGCTGTACACTTGAATATGAAGAGACAGTCCTTGCTGACCGAGCTTACAATCTAATTAGGATAGATAAACAGGACAAATAAGAGATAAGGGAGTTACTAAAGTGGGGTTGATAAAATAAGGGTACTGAACAAGTGAGTAAGGGTTAGGAGTTAAAAGCAGCATCAAAAAGGTGAGCTTTTATCCTAGATTTAAAGACGGCCAGAGATCTGACTTACAGCTGTACTGTGTCCTCTTTTTCTCTGACTCTTTACTTCCTCCTTTGTACTGTGCATATTTGCTAACTTTTCTTCCTGTCACCAATTTCACAATTTCTTAATGTTTAAGTGTATTTCCTACTTGACATTGTTATGCTTTTAATGCGGTAGCTGATAATTTTTTGAACTATGTTTCTTCAGAACGAGAAGGGGGGAAAGGGGTTCCTCGAGCATATCTAAAGGTCATGGCACTATTTTCAGGCTGGTTGAAAACTAGTTCTGGGGAAGTTTCCTACTCGTAGCTGCTGCTCGTACTTAAAGCTGTTATTTTCCACCACCACTATGAAATCAGTAGCTGCTGTGGTGGCTGCCAGTGTTGAAACAGGGTGGGATGGGAGGAGAATTGCCCGCCTCCCCAAAGTAATTTTTAAATGCCTGACATTGTGCAGAAGCCCTTTAGAGATGCTTGTGGAAATCTTGGGGTAAGGGGAGACTGGTGATAGGGAGGGTAGGAAAGGATTAGAGTTTCACAGAATGCCACAGTATGTTCTTAATGCAAAAATGTTAACCACTGACTTCGACAAACATATATCTTTAAGAGAATTGGTGAACATGTTGAATTTGTTTTTAGCCATCTTATAGAGATGCTCGTTTGGTTCCTTCTTGCACCTCTTTCTGTCCTCCTTCCCTCATAGCCATTGAGAAAAATTATACTTTGGTATTGCTAGCAAATTTGGGGGTGGGAAAAAGTGTTATGAGCTCTGTGGATATGCAGTACTAACAGTATTTTCTGTGTGAACAAAAATTAAGAAGGGCTCTTAAAAACTTCAGTAGTCGCATATCCCTAAAAGCGCTCTTGCGTCTCTAAACAATGTAGTCTAGACTGTCCTTAAATTGTTAATTCTGCCATGGTTCTGCTGACTTGCCTTCATTTCTGGCTTCATTATATTATGCAAATTATCAAATTGGTGTGCTTTGCCTATGTTATGCTGGACCTCAGCAGTGACTCTTTTTACATGTGGAACACGCCCATGACTCGCCTTACTCGTCTTATCAATCGGTGTATGTATGTGTGTCTATATATATATATATGTGTGTGTGTATATATATATATATATATATATATATATATATATATATGTGTGTGTGTATATATATATATATATATATATATATATATGTGTGTGTGTGTGTATGTATATATATATAAATATAAATAATGTCACTGCTGCGGTCCTTTAAAAAGATATATAGCGTTCTTTTGCATGTAATGATTATCTTGAGTTTGTAAAGTCAGCTTTGAGGGTTCTACTTCGGATATGATTTTTGTTTGAATCCCCTGTTCTATATATTTTTTTTTTTGTTACATTTGTACCCCGCGCTTTCCCACTCATGGCAGGCTCAATGCGGCTTACATAGGGCAATGGAGGGTTAGGTGACTTGCCCAGAATCACAAGGAGCTGCCTGTGCCTGAAGTGGGAATCAAACTCAGTTCCTCAGTTCCCCAGGCCCAAAGTCCACCACCCTAACCACTAGGCCACTCCTAGATTTATGTTCTTCTACTGAGGCACTTTCCCAGGATGACCTATTAACAAAACAGGTTGTTGGGATGCTGGGTTGGTTGTTAGCTTGTTTGTGAGACAGTTCAGTCATAAAAAAATTATTTCCATTAGGTAGATTCCCACTATTCCAGAACCTGTGGGATAGTTGTGTTCATCAACCAGCAGGTGGAGATACAAAACTGAGCGGAGACATATCTTGGCATCCAGTCCAGCTCATCAATATTTTCTATTTCTTTTCAGCCTCTGGTTCTGAGTGCTTTGCGCCTGGTCCAGTTGGTCAGTTGGTCCCCAGTTGAGCTTTGCAGGTGGCTTGGAGGTCTTCAGATAGCTGTCTGTGGTGCCCTGTGAATTTTCTACTTCTCTCCCTTTTCCTGTGGAGCTTTCCTTTTCCAGCACAACAACCTTTCCTTTTTTTTTTTTAATGAGATTTGCTGGATAGCATGGGACAAAGTATAAGACTTGTGCAGACTGAGCTTGGAGGGAGCAGCTGTCAGTGGTAAGTCTGACTAAAGTTTGATTTGGAACCCCTTGGAGGGCTGTAAGTTCTGCTTGGTGCAGGGAAGGGATCCTGACACGTTGCGTGGGACACGTGCTTGTGACAGTCGGGGTGAATGGCGACTCTTGTGGAGGCAGTTTAGCAGTGTTCCCACTGTGGGACATGCCTATTGTCATTGGGGCGTTGCAGTGCGCGCAAACTGGGAATCCCACAGGATGGGTAGGAAACAGTTGGCAGTACGTCTTTGGATTTGGTGCTGCATCTGAATATGCTGGGGTCTTCAGGCTCTCCAGCAGGGCCAGTGCGCAGTTTGATGCAGGAGAGCACTCATTTATATCGGGGCTGACTGTCAATGAGAAGCAGCCTCTTTCTGATCGCAAGTGAAGCACAACTGCCATTTTACAGCCTCTGGACCTGAAAGAGAATTCAGGTGCATCAGGATCTTTTATTTTCTTCAAAGTTTATGTTCTTATGCTCTTACGCCATTCCTATTTACTGAAGCAGGGACAGTTGAAGTTGCTGCAATGTTCTTCAGTTTCTTGCCCTGCTGCTGCTCTGGCTTCTAAGAGATCTTGTTTAGACCTCCAGGAGTGGGCAAATGAGGCTATCTGTGCTTCTCCCTCCTTATCTGTTGTGCGTTTGGTCTATTCAGAGGAACTGTCAGAGGAGGGAGATGATCTGAAAGACCTCTTTAGGAAACCACCTCAGTACTGGCACTGGCAGGACTTTCCATTGAGGAGCCTTCTGCTTCGTTGCCAGGAGTTCCATTTTCGTCAGTCATGAGGAGGCTTACGGGTTCTTTTAAGGCCTTTGTGATGTATCCAGACGTTCAGGACTTGATTAAAGAAGAATGGGTCTCATCGGATGCGAGGCTGAATGGGAAGAACCATTGCTTGCCTCTACCCATTAGATCCAAAGGAGAAAAATAAATAAATTGCAGCTTCCCAAGGTGGACTTCCTGGTTATGGCAGTGGCTAAGTAGACCACTTTGCTGCTGGAAGGGGGCATTGCCCTAAAAGACTTAGAAGATAGGAAGCTGAAAGGCTAGCTGAATCAAGCCTTTGAAGTGGTCTCTTCGGGCCTTGAAGCGACAGTGTGCAGCTTGTTCATGGCAAGAGCATGCGTGAAGATGGACACTATAACGCCCAGCTGGAAGTGGGGTTGGCCTACATGGCGGATGCTATGTATGACATGATACAGGTTATAACCCACAGTATGTCTTTGGCCGTCATGGTATGTTTGCAAATCTGGTTGTGTATTGGGCAGCAGATGTAGCATCGATCACATCTAGTTAAAACTGCCCTTTCTTGCAAGTGGCTATTTAGAGATGATCTCAGTAACTTGGTGAAAGAATTGGGGGAAACTAAGCCACAGCAGTCGCTGGAAGATAAGCTGAAAGCTTCTGGTTGTCTGTCTTCAGAGGGCTCTTGATTTTGAGATGGCAGACGGTACCAGTCCAGTCATATGGTGAGAGGTCCCACTTTCAGGCACGCCAATCTTCCTCTCCTGTGGACAGTAAGTTGTCATCTAGAGCACGCCTAATGCCCCCAGAGCTTTGTAATGATGCAAGGCTGGTCCACTCTTCTCTTTCTCCAGTAGGTGGAGGAGTGGGCCAAAATTATGTCAGACCAGTGGGCTCTAGGCATTTTTACAGAAGGTTACAAGTTAGGAGTTCTTCCTAGTTGCTCCTCTTCTTTGAGAGATTCAGTCCACTCCAGATTTCTTGCTTGTGCTTCAGGCCATTGTTCCAGTTCCCCAGGCCAAACGGGGACAAGGCAGATACTCCTACTTTATTGTCCCAAAGAAGGAAGGCACCTTTTTTTTTTTTTTTTTGTCCGGTCTTAGTTCTCAAAGGTCTAACTGCTGCCTCAGTGTCCTGCTTTTGCATGGAGACACTAATAGCCTCAATCCAAGTGGGAGAATTTCTCTCCACCCTTGATCTCGAAGTGTACTTGCACATACCCATAGGGCCGCAGCATCAGAGGTTTCTATGTTTTGAAGTGCTGGGCTGTCACTTCAAGTTCAGGACTTGCCATCTAGTCTCGCCATAGCTTCAATACCAAGGCTATTGTGGTGGTGGCAGTGGTGTCCTTCCTTCGACGCCAGAGAATCAGAATTCACCTGTGTCTTGATCTCATTCGTGTGTCGTTCTATTCAGACAGCATGATGGCGATGGACAAAGTTGTACATATTCTGCAGTCATTGGTTTGGGTGAATTTCAAGAAGAGCAGACTAACTCCATTGCAGATGCTGGAGTATCTGGGCATTCTATTCGACACAGCACATGAGAGGATCTTCCTCATGGAGCGCAGAACGTTGAAGCTGGTTCAGCAGATGTCTTCTAGGGTCTGGGACTATGTCCAGGTTCTGGGGTCAATGACGATGGAAGTGGTGCCATGGGCAAGGGCTTATATGCAGCTATTACAGAAGTCACTCTTCTCAGCTGCTGCTCTCTGGCGTCACAGAAGTACAACCTTCATATTCCTTGAATGCTGGTTGCTAGATGGAGTGTGCGGTGGTGGTTGTCACCCAGGAATTTGATTGTCGGAGCTCCATTTCCAATAACACAATGGGAAGTGGTGACAACAGATGCCAGTAAGTCAGGTTTGGGAGCTCATTACAAGTTCCATCTGGCACAGGGCACTTGGATGGAGCAGGGGGTCTCGGTGGTCGATAAATTGCTTGGAGCTTGGTGGTGCAGAATGCTGTACACAATTTTGCTCCCTTTCTGGGGGGCCACAGTCTGCATTTTCTCCGACAATGTGACTGTGGTGGCTTATATCAACAGACAAGGTGGGACCCACAGTTGTCTGGTGGTGGTCTCATAAAAATCTTGTCTGCTTGTTGGCAGCTCACATTGCTGGGTCCTTGAATGTGGAGGCAGGCTTCAGCAGGCACTCCTTGGACAAGGGACATGAGAACTATCCAGTCGGGTTTCAGCTGATAGTGGGCTGATGGGGGTTCTCCACTTCTGGGCTTGATGGTGACGAAAAGAAATGCTAAAGTGCCCAAGTTCTTTAGCCGTCAAAAAGAACTGGACTCGATAGGGATCAATGCCCCTACTGGAGCCCTGGCCAGAGACACATTTACTGTATGTTTTCCCACCTTGGTCTATGATAGTCCGCAAGTTGAAAAGCATCGCATTGCACCGGGGTAGAATGATTCTCTGTAGCCCCGGATTGGCTGCAGAGGACATGGAACATTGACCTGGTTTGACTGCTGGACGGGGGTCCTCTCCCATTTCTGCAGATACACACCCTACTGAAGCAATGTCCGGTGTGTATGGAGGATCCGTGCCCTTTTGGTCTTACTGCTTTCCCATTGAAAGGGCTCAGTTGAGATGAAAAGGCTATTCTCATTCGGTCATTGTTAACTTGCTTCAGGCTCAGAAATTCTCTACATCCATGGCATACTGTACCTATCTTAATGACCTCCTCCACGTTCTTACCCTTTCCCCTTCTTTTTCTCTGTAATTATTTACTGATCACTCCTACTTCCATGTACTTGATTGTTTATGCCAAATTAATGTATGCCTTTTCAGCCCTTTACTGTTGTAAGCCACATTGGGCCTGCTCGCGGGTGGGAAAATGTGGGATATAAATGCCATAAATAAATATGCGAGGATGTGAAGGAAGTTTGAGGGCTGGTGCTCTGAGCGCAGACTTTCTTACTTCTCTGCTCAGATCATGCATATTTTTCCAAACAGGCCTTCAGAAAGGATTGGCGTTGGATTCTCTAAAAGTTCAGGTTGTGACTTTGGTTTGTATCTGGGGTCCATTACAGAAGACTTTTCTGTTGCTGCTCACCTGGATGTCATTTAATTCTTGTGGAGAGCGGGCCATTTGTGGCCTTCCTTTTTACACTGTGTCCAGATTGGAGCCTTAATTTAGTCTTTCGGGCTCTTCAGAAGCCTGCTATTGAGCCACTCAGGAAGGCCGCCTTGAAAGATCTAACACTAAAGACTGCGTTCTTGGTGGCTGTTGCATTGGCATGTAGGGTTTCAGAGCTTCAGATACTTCTCGTTGCATTTCAGAGGAGGAGGTCTCCCTGTGCACTGTTCCTTCTCTTTTTTTCCCCCCAAAGTGCTATCGGCATTTCATCTCAATCTGTGGAGCTTCTGGCCTTTCGTAGAGAAGGTGTAGAGGTTCAAAATTTTTTGAAGCTTCTCGATACATGTGGAGTTCTCATTGGATATCTGGAAGTCACGAATGAGTTTCGCAAATTGGACAGACTGCTTTTTGGTAAACAAGAGGCTTGGCCTCATGGCTTCCAAGCCCACAATTGCTAGATGGCTGAAGGAAACTATTATGTCAACTTATCTGCTTGCGGAGAAGCAGGCTCCTCGGGCCTTGTGGGTTTATTCGACAGGTACAGTGACATTCTACTCTACAAGGTACAATGATATCCTAGGTGGAGACTCTTACTGTCTCCAGTGGATATTTGCAAGGTGGCAACATGGTCAACACTGCATATATTTGCCAAGCACTACAGGTAGACATTGCAGTGTGCTTGGAAGACAGGTTCTGGTAAACTACATAATGGAAGGAAAACTTAGGTCTTAAAAACATGATAATTTTCCTTCTATTAGTTCTTACCACTGTTCAAAGACCCACCTGATGTTTTGGATATGTTTAGTCGGTGCAGAGTAATGGGTCCAATAAAGATTGCCACTTTGCATGATGCTCTCGCATATCTCTTGTTCTCTACAAGTTGCCCAGGTGAGAGGTCCACATGTGTTTGCTTGTCTCATTATTGTTAAATTAGTGAGTTGTTTAAGGTTGTTGTGTTTATTTTGAGTTTCTTCTTACTGTTTAAGTAAATACCGAGGCGCTGGACTGGATGCCAAGAGAGATGTCCGCTGATAGACACAACTATCCCTCAGGTTCTGGAATAGTGGGAAGGACTAATGTATAAAGAGAATTTTATCAGGTAAGACCTAATTTCTCCTTTGCTTTACATATAGACAGGATGGCAGCAGAATCGATGTTTGGTTTGGCCAGGCTGTTTCCTACATTTTCATGAATACTAATATTGATTATACAGCTCTTCAAGTACTTATTTGAAAAACTCACTTTATTTTGGCTTGTCAAGTGTAGCAAATATCATAAATGAGCCACCTGAATGGCACACTTGAGAGATTTGTTTGCGTGTTACTATATCAAGTGATTATTGAACATGAAATATTGATTCTACGATACAGAGAGGATATATTTAAATGTAACTGTGGTTTGTGAGCTGTACCAAATATCATAACTGTGGCAGATATTAATGAGAGACCTGTGTCTGCATATTGTTTAGCAGCACAACATATTGAGAGCCAAAGTGAAGGACTTCAGGGGCCACATATTTAAACCTAACTCCAATACTGTACTAGTAAAAACCAAATAATACAGTGGTTATGTTAGTAAATAAATATGACTTAGTAAATATGTTCAGTTTCTAAAACTAATAAATACAAGTAATCTGACAAAGTAATACTTCAATGATACCAGCGTCAAACTTCAGGTTACAAAAGTAATAATGTGTTAAATGCAACTTAAATAATATCTTGCAGTTTAGTATTGCTTAGGGAACTAAGGCACCTAAGCAAACACTAGTAGAGCAATGTTACTCGATATAACTGTAAATAGATCATTCATCATTATGGATCAGTGTACCTGAATGCAACTCACCTTGAGCTACTACTGAAAAAGGTGTGAGCAAAATTCAAATAAATAATAATCATAATTATGATGGTATTTCATGAAACATAGAAACATGAAGACAGATATAGACCAAATGGCCTATCTGTTCTGCCCATTCACACTATCTACTATCCCTTCCTCTTATTTGATCCTATCTGTTTCAAGCCTTCATGATTTCAAATGGTATTTGTCTCCACCATCTTCCCCATGAGCCTGTTCATATATTCACAGAGTAAATTATGACATGTTAAGTTACATTGTAGTTGGTAATCTGCATATCAAAGTCAACAGTTCCACAGTGTGAAAGTCTTCATAGTCCAACAAGTAGTTCAGTTCTTTGGGGAAGCTGATCTTGTGTTCACAGAATACATCCAGTATTTGTCTAGGTGGACAGGATCTGGCTGAAGATAAAACAAGGATATACCACCAACTTTAATAAAGTAAGGGCTTCTTTTACAAAGATGTGCTAGTGATTCCTGTTCGGCAAATGAGAGGAAGCTCATTCAATTCCTATGGCCTTTCTCTCATTTGCCATGCGGGAATAGCTAGTGTGGCTTTGTGAAAAAAGCCCTAAATACTTGGGGGGGGGGGGGGGGTGTCATTACAGAGATTACTGTAATATGGCTGCATGAAGTAGAAGCTCTTCCAAGGAGCCTGATTTGATTGAGAATCTATTTCTCACAATACATTATTGATAATACTGGATTTTAATGATTTCTCTGACTGCAAAATGTCTATCAAGAGTGGCAAGCTGGAGTTTACAGCTGTTGCTTCCCCAACTTGTAAGAGGGCAAAACTGATCCTCCCTCACCTAATGTGCAAATTGTGGGTAAAGACCCAGATATGTTGGCAGGGCTGATGAAGGAATTGCTTCAGTTAAGACCTTATTAAAAACCATGCTGCACCACTAAAAAAAGTTGGAAGTAGTTTCGTAAATCTGCTTGTAGCTTGTCTAGAATTCTGGAAAGCTTGCTCACATTGAGAAACATGACAACCAACATAGATGCCTTCTTGTTATTGCAGTGAGGGGCTAAATCGGTGGAGCTGATTTAAGAAAAGCCTTGAGGACCCTATCCGCACTCTACATAATCTGTGAATGCTGGGAGACTTGGGGGAGAGATGAAGTTTTGATGGAATTTCATTAATGACAATTTATCCCAGAGCTACTAGATTTTGCAATTTGGTTATTTTGTACTGTGTACAATTCCGGAGTGCCACTGCTGCTTGCTGCTGTTAATGCTTACTGCGCTACTGCTCTGACAAATATTTTGTTTGTTTTTTGCAGACCCTGTAGCCTGTCTCCCCCCACCTGTATCCAGTTCCTGGTAACGTTTGTTCGTGACTCCATCCTCTCATGACTTCAGCCAAGGTGATAGGCTGGACCCTATTTCTTCAAACGCTTCAGCTGTGCATGCCTCTGGCACATGCCAATGCAGCTCAACAAAGGAGCAGGTCGTGTTGCTTTGCGTGCGTCCTTCACACCATTTCCAGGAATTTTTTTTTCTTTTTGTCCATTGTTTTGTTCTATTACTCATGGCCGCTAGTGCTATTCTTTGGTACATTGTCCAACAAAATTCTCCTCCGCTTATTCTTTGGTCCATATTTCTCCTTGCATCTAATATTCAGGGACAATCTCTGGCTGCGCTTCTTTCACCCTGGGCTTTTCAGGTGAGCTTTCTTAGTGTTTGCACTTAAATCAAAATGCTTCTTGATGCATAATATCCTGGACCAGAACTGTCCTATGATATTTGATGTGACCAAGACTTGACTGAGGGATGGAGAGATACCGTATCTTAACGTGGTCTAGCACCACAGACTGTGTTTCTTGTCGTCATACATGGAAGTGGGGTGGAGGGGGGGAGGTGAGGCCCAGAGAAGTTTGCATGTGGTGTTATCCATCTGTTCATTGCAGATAGTTCTGCAATATCGTATTCCTCTTAGTCTACCACACTCCACCTCTTACCAGGGTTTCTTCGGAAACTTTTGAGCTCTTCTGTATCGGATTTCGCTGTTTTAGGGATTTTAATATTCATTTTGACTTGCTCACCTCTCAGCTAGAACCGGACTTTTGGAGTCTTAGGCTTTGCTGTGTTATCTACTGCTCCTACTCACCAAGCAGGCTTTATTTGCTTGGAATCAGGCTGCTGGTGCCAGCGGCTGTGAGGCAGGCTCTCCGATGGTGGCTCCGGACAAGGAACTTGTTGAGGGGTGTGTGGCTGGATCTGCTTTGTTGGACATAGGTGACCACAGATGCCAGTCTTGGTGGCTGGGGAGCTCCCTCTGGTTCAGCTTGTTCGAGGTCGCTGGTCTGTGGAGGAAGCAACTTACTCCATCAATCTGTTAAAGACCAGGGCAATTCGCTTGGCACTGAGAGCATTTCGCAGCCTCCTAGAGGGCAAATCAGTACATGTCTTATTGGACAATGTGACTACGGCATCAGGCTTATTTTCGAAAGAGAAGGGTGCCCATCAACACAAATCGGGAGATGGGCGTCCTTCCAGGGTCGCCCAAATTGGCATAATCGAAAGCCGATTTAGGCGTCCCCAACTGCTTTCCGTCGCGGGGACGACCAAAGTTCCTGGGGACGTGTTGGAAGCGTAGCAAAGGCGGAACTGGGGTGTGCCTAACACATAGACATCCTCGACCGATAATGGAAAAAAGAAGGGCGTCCCTGACGAGCACTTGGGTGACTTTGGTACATTTTTTTGTTACGCCCAAGCCTCAAAAAGGTGCACGAACTAACCAGATGACCACCGGAGGGAATCGGGGATGACCTCCCCTTAATTCCCTAGTGGTCACTAACCCCCTCCCACCCTAAAAAAAAAAAAACTTTAAAAATATTTTGTGCCAGCCTCAAATGTCATACCCAGCTGCATCACAGCAGTATGCAGGTCCCTGGAGCAGTTTTAGTGGGTACTGCAGTGCACTTCAGACAGGGGGGGATGGGGATGGGTCCGCCTATCTGTTATGTTTGTGGAGGAAACTGAGCCCTCCAAAACCCACCACAATCCCACTGTACCCACATCTAGGTGCCCCCCTTCATCCATAAGGGCTATGGTAGTGGTGTACAGTTGGTAGTAGTGGGTTTTGGGGGGCTCAGCACGCAAGGTAAGGGAGCACACAAGGTAAGGGAGCTATGCACCTGGGGGCAATTTCTGAAGTCCACTGCAGTGTGCCCCCTAGGGTGCCCGGTTGGTGTCTTGGCATGTCAAGGGGACCAGTGCACTACGAATGCTGGCTCCTCCCACGACCAAATGGCTTGGATTTGGTTGTTTCTGAGATGGGTGTCCTCGGTTTCCATTATCGCCGAAAATCGGGGATGACTCTCTCTAAGGTCGAACACAAAAAAAGGGGGTCCAAATCTCCCGTAAAAACGGAAAAAACCACAAAAAATGGCGGAAGATGAACCAAAACAAACCAGAAAACAAGGGAGTAAGATCACCAAAAAAGTTTAATGGGACCCTTTAAACTTTTCTGGTGATCTTACTCCCTTGTTTTCTGGTTTGTTTTGGTTCATCTCTCTAAGGTTGACCTAAATTTCGCGACTGTGAGGACGTCCCCAGGAAAACTTGGACACCCCTTTCGATTATGCCCCTCCACATCAATCGTCAGGGTGGGACAAAAAGTTCCTAGTTAGCTCAGGAGATGGTGGAGTTACTAGCATGGACGGAAACCTGTCACCCTCTCATTTCGCGGGAGTTCTCAATGTTCAGGCAGATTTTCTTAGTTGACAGACTGGATCCAGGAGAATGATCTCTCATTTCTGAGACATTCAAGGCGATAGTCATCTGGTGGGGCTGGCCAGTGATGGATTTGATGGCAACTCCAACGAAATGCTAAGGTGCCATGCTTCTTTAGCCGCAGAAAGGAAAGTGCTTGGAGGGCCTGGATTCTCTTCTTCGCCTGTGGCTGACTAATCTGCTGTACATATTCCCTCCCTGGCTCTGTTAGGTTGGGTTGTTCAAAGGATAGAAAAGGATGTGGTGATTGTGGTATCTCCAGATTGGCTGAGGCATCATCCTTGGTATGCAGATTTCAGGGGGCTTCTGGTAGCTCCTGAACTGTGGCTTCTGGAGTCTGTCGGTTTCCTGTCTCAGGGGCCGCTCCTCATGCCGAATCTAGCTCTATTTTGTCTTGAAATGGCTTGTCTGAGAAAGTGTAGTTATTTAGATTGTAAGCTCCTTTGAGCAGGGACTGTCCTTCTTTGTTAATTGTACAGCGCTGCGCAACCCTGGTAGTGCTTTAGAAATGTTAAATAGTAGTAGTAGTAGTAGTAGTATTTGGCTGGTTTCATAAGTACTATGCTTTTGGTCTCACTGTACTTCTACTTCTTTGGCGTACGTTCATATTTGGAACATTTTCGAGGCCTGGTGTGGTGATCAGGGGGTTGCATGCTAGTGTGTTGCAGGTTCTGGATTTTCTACAGGCTGGTATTAATAAGGGATTAGCCTTGACTTCCCTGAAGGTGCAGATAGGGGCATTAACTGCTTTTGGGGACAGGTCAAGGGTAAGTACTTGGTCAGTCATCTGGATGTGGTCCGATTTTTTTTTTGTTTTTTTTGTTGAGAGGAGTGAATATCTTGCGTCCGCCTCTACGGTCTCCTTTTCCATCTTGGGATCTTAATTTGGTCCTCTCGGCTCTTATTCATCTTCCCTTTGAACCATAGGCTTCTGCTTCCATCAAGGACCTTACCTTTAAAGTCGGTCTTTTTTGTCGCTATTTCGTCGGCAAGGTGTGTTTTGGAATTGCAAGCTCTATCATGCAGAGCTCCTTTTTTGGAGTTTCG
This sequence comes from Microcaecilia unicolor, assembly GCF_901765095.1. NCBI lineage: Eukaryota > Metazoa > Chordata > Amphibia > Gymnophiona > Siphonopidae > Microcaecilia > Microcaecilia unicolor. The sequence continues at coordinate 336,295,048 of NC_044034.1, forward strand.
GTCAGATCGCGTGGTATTACGGCTGGTTCTGTCCTTCCTTCTGAAAATTTTGTCGTCCTTTCATGTTAATCAGTTTCTAGTACTGCCGTCCCTCGCCTCTTCTAAGGGTTCGGAGGAGCAAAAGTCGTTGCATATGGATGTAAGGAGGGTGCTGCTTAAGTATGTGCGGTGGACAGAAGATTTTCACAGGTTGGACCATCTTTTTGTTTTGATAAGTGGTGGTCGTGAAGGTTTGGTGGCTTCAAAGGCTAACTTAGGTCGATCAAAGAGGTCATTGGCTTGGCCTGTATTCTGAAAGGTAGGTTGATTCTGGTTGGAATTACGGCTCATTCTACTAGAGGATAGGCTGCGTCCTGGGCAGAGTTGTCTTTGGTGTCGCAGGTGGACATTTGCAAGCTAGCCACTTGGTCTTCGCTACATTTGTTTGTGCGGCATTACAGAATCGCTGTACAGGCGTGTCGGAATGCGGTTTTTGGTCAGTGAGTGCTTGCAGCGGGGCTAGATTGGTCCTGCCCTTAACTGACTGCTTTGGTACTTCCTATCAGTCAGAAATTAGGTCATACCTGCTAATTTGTTTTCTTTTAGTCCCTCTGGACCGGCCCAGCTCCCTCCCTATTCAGGTGTGTTTTTTCGGCAGAGTGGTTGGATAGTTTCTTGGTTGGCTTCTTCGTCCTGGTTTCTGTGGGGACACGTTTTCGAGAAAAAGTTATATGTATCTATATATATATGTGTCACTTGCCAGCATGCTTTTGCTTTCTCATCCGTGACTGTATTGTCCTGCGGTGCACATTAGGTTCTGTTTTCTTTCTTCTGGTTTAACTGATATACTGACGCTGGAGGAGGCTGAGCTAATCTCCTGTTGGCTCTCTCAAGTTTGTGTTCTCAGTCTCCATCTGCTGGAAGACATGCACAACCCATCAGACATGCTGGGCCGGTCTGCAGGGACTAAAGGAGCAAATTAGCAGGTAGGGCCTAATTTCTCCTTTAATCTCTCCGCTATGTCTTTGTGTTCCCTGAGTGTCCTTCTTACTCCTTTCATCTAGCAGTCAGCTGATTTATTATTATTATTTGTTACATTTGTGACTCACATTTTCCCACTTTTTGCAGGCTCAATATGGCTTACATATAACCGTTAACGGTGTTATACTATGTCGTTAACGGTGTTATACTATGTATTTGTTCAAACTGTAATCGGCTGAGTGAATATTGTGGTATAGCGAGGTATATGTATGGTAGGAAACAGTTGGGGGGAACTTAGAGAGGGAAAGGGGGAAGAAGATTCAGGTAATGTCCGTTGCAGTCTTTGGTTATGTTGTGTCGCAAGTGACTGGTATTTTTATGTTGGGTCAGTGCGGTATGCTCTTCTGAACAGGTCTGTCTTTAGTGCTTTCCAACAATTTAGGTGGTCGAGCGTAGTTTTTACTGCTTTTGGCAAGTGAGTGGAGGAGTGGCCTAGTGGTTAGGGTGGTGGACTTTGGTCCTGGGGAACTGAGGAACTGAGTTTGATTCCCACTTCAGGCACAGGCAGCTCCTTGTGACTCTGGGCAAGTCACTTAACCCTCCATTGCCCCATGTAAGCCGCATTGAGCCTGCCATGAGTGGGAAAGCGCGGGGTACAAATGTAACAAAAAAAAAATGCGTTCCATAGTTGTGCGCTTAGGTAGGAAAAGCTGGTTGCATAGGCGGATTTGTATTTGAGTCCTTTGCTGCTTGGGTAGTGGAGGTTTAGATATGATCGTGCAGATTTTGTGGAGTTTCTGGTTGGCAGGTCGATGAGGTCTGTCATGTAGCCTGGTGCCTCGCTGTAAATAATTTTGTGAACAGTCGTGCAGAGTTTGAAAGTGATGCGTTCTTTGGTAGCCAGTGCAATTTTTCTCTGAGTGGTTTGGCGCTGTCGAAACATGTTTTTTCCAAATATAAGCCTGCTTCTTGCTTTTAATACACCTAAAAATGTTTTTACTGTTTTTTTTTTTTTTTTTCCCCCCCCCCAAAGTCCCTCTTTGCCTTCCTTATCAGCGCTTTGTATTTGACTTATGCTGATCCTTATTATTTTCAGTCGGACTGTTCTTCCATTTTCTGAAGGATTTTCTTTTAGCTCTAGTAGCTTCCTTCACCTCACTTTTTAACCGTGCTGGCTGTCGCTTGGCCTGCCTTCCTGTTTTTTTGTTACATGGAATATAACTGGCCTGGGCTTCCAGGATGGTATTTTTGAACAGCATTCATGCCTGGTATAAAATGTTGACCTTCGCAGCTGCTCCTCTTAAGTTTCTCCCCCCCTCCCCTCCACACAGTTCTCATTTTATCATAGTCTCCTTTTTGAAAGTTAAATGCTAACTTATTGGATTTCCTTCAGAGCTTATATCAAATCTGATCATATTATGATCACTATTCTCAAGCGGCTCCAGCACCATTACCTCCTCCACCAGATCATGAGCTCCCACTAAGGCCTAGATCTAGAATCTTTCCTCTTGTTGGCTCTTGTGGAAGCTGCTCCATAAAGCTGTCCTTGATTTTGTCAAGGAATCTTACCTCCCTAGCATGCCCTGATGTTACATTGACCCAGTCAATATTGGAGTAAATGAAATCAGACAAAAATGCACCTTCCTACCTTATGTACAACGTGTTTGAAAGCAACAATGGCGTCCCCTAGGTAAAAAAATAATAATGACAAAAAATGTGGAGAAAAAAAAGACATCAGATCCCACGGAAACACCTCTTTGTCAAAGGACAAGCCTTTTGTATAATGAGGGAACCATATCAGTCATGTGTCTTCAAAAAAAAAAACTCCACAAAACAATTTTACCACTGGCTTAACCATGTACTCTATAAACACTTGTAAAGGAGACATGAATAACACACTTCCCAAAGCTTGGGACTTTATGGAAGTGAGGAGTACATTATACGCGAGGCTGGATTTATAATATAAAGTTGGACAATTCTTCAGCCGAGATAAGTACACTTGCCAAGCTTTGGGAAGTGTGTTATTTATGTCTCCTTTACAAGTGTTTGTAGAGTACATGGTTAAGCCAGTGGTAAAATTGTTTTGTGGAGTGTTTTTTGAAGACACATGACTGATATGGTTCCCTCATTATACAAAAGGCTTGTCCTTTGACAAAGAGGTGTTTCCGTGGGATCTGATGTCTTTTTTTTTTTTTTTTTCCTCCACATTTTTTGTCATTATTATTATTATTATTATTTTCTTACCTAGGGGACGCCATTGTTGCTTTCAAACACGTTGTACATAAGGTAGGAAGGTGCGTTTTTGTCTGATAATATATTCTACCTATTCCGTTGGATTATAGTAAATGAAATCACCCATTATTGTATTCCCCAGTTTGTTAGCATCCCTGATTTCTGATAACATTTCTACACTTGTCTGTTCATCCTGGCCATGTGGATGAACTTTCTATCACTATCCTTTTCCCCTTTACCTGTGGAAATTCAATCTATAGGGATTCCAAGATGTATTTTGTCCTGCAGAATTTTCAATCTATTTGATTCACAAGGCCCTCCTTAACATACAATGCTACCCCTCCACCAATTCGATCCACCCTATCACTGCAATATAATTTGTACCCTGGTATGTCAGTGTCCCACTGATTATCCTCGTTCCATTAGGTCTCAGAGATGTATTGTTTAATTTTTCATTTCGTGCAATATATTCTAACTCCCATCTTATTTTGGATATGCAGCATAAATGTATTGTACTGTTTGGGATCTTGCCAGGTACTTGTAACCTGGATTGGCTACTGTTGGAAACAGGATACTTGGCTTAATGGACCTTCGGTCTATCCCAGTATGGCAATACTTGTGTACTTATTTCTTAGGTTTCTGGCATTCGAATATAGACATTTTAAACTGTTCCTATTTTACATTCGCTCATCAGTTGACAGTGATAATTTTGTAGTCTTTTGTCTTTTATTTAAAGACACCTGGTCTACTATGGTCTCTATTGCAACCTCACTGTCAGGATAACCGTATCTTCCCTGTATTGTGTTAATTATAACTCTTGCAAAGTATAGTAGTCAGATTCTCTAGTGTAAAAGCGTTAAGATTATTATTATTATTATTATTAACATTTGTATAGCGCTACCAGATGCACGCAGCGTTGAACACCTGACATAGAGAGACAGTCCCTGCTCAATAGAGCTTACAATCTAAAAAAAATCATATGACTCCTTTACTTGATTAACATTGGCTACTGGTGTCTTACCAAATACAGTTTGACTGATTTCTCACATATAAATCTCACTACATGGGAATCCTTCATATCTTCCTAAGATGCTCACTCTTTACTATCCCTCTACATCACTTTAATTCTAGAATGTTGGTCTCTTATTGTACCAGCATTCTGCACTTTATCCTGCCTTTCTCATTTCTAGGGCTTTTAACTGTCTGGTGCCACCTTTGTGGAATCTGTTGCCAGTTTTTTTGCATACTGACCCTTCCCATTCTAGATTTAAGTTGTCCCTGAAAACATGTTCTCTTAGGCAGGCATATTCTGTCTTCTTGATTAGATCCGGTGCCTACCTTCTCTGAATTACGCTTCATATTGTCTGCACCTCTGCTTGTGTGTTCGGTGTAATACAGCTGTCGTTATTGTGTATTTGAGTTTGCTTTATCCAATATACTCCCTTCCCTTGTTCTCTGCTGGTTTGTGTTTATTTTTCTCGCCTGCCTACGTGTGTATCAGAATTACTTTGGACTTCTTCACCGCTTTGCTTTTTGCTTTGAAGCGGTATAACAAATGTTCGTAAATAAATTTTGAGAGATGCTGGGCCCATTGAGTGTCTTAATACTCTAAAGCAGGGGTTCTCAACCCAGTCCTTGGGATACACAGCCAGTCTGATTTTTCAGGATATCCCCACTGAATTTGCTTAGACTAAGTTATGCATCTACTGCCTCCATTGTATCCAAATCTGTCATTCGTATTCATTCCAAAAAAATACAATTGCTTAATCTTTTTATTAACAATCCACACACACAAAATTAGCAAACACTTGTAGACTTTTTGCCCTGTACTGACTGAGGTGCCAATGATCAAAACTCGGGTGCCAGAGGCCATTAGCACCATACTAGCTCATACCAGCGCAGAATGATCAGAGGGTTCTAGCACAGCAAATGAGCACTTCAGGACTTAGTGCAGATAGCATGCAAATATAGTCAAGCTCATTTAAATAAGGTAATTTTGTATTCCTACCCAATGATCGGAAAATGGTGCCTGAAACAAGGTTGCCTTACTCCTGTAAAATATAACACCAGGTCCGAGTGAGTTGGAAGAGAAGATTTCCCATGATTCTTCTGCTTCTCTCATCATGATTGTCTACAAAATCTACCAGTTTTGATTTGAAGCAGAAGGAAGCCCGTGCAAGCCCTTGAGCGCTGTGAGAAATAGCAGACCCGAACACGAAGCACAAATTGGCATTCGTGGCCTGCATCTAAAATTAAAGTGGCAATGTTTAAAAGAAAAACGCAAAGCACACATTGACGTCTTACTTCCATCTAAATATAAGCATCCAGAAAAAAAATAAAAAACACTTTTATATTTAGACTGCAGAAAACAGATGCCAATGTGTGCCTCACGTTTGGGTTTTGCCTGTCGCATGCGCACAGGAGCTGAGCTTACCGTTGAACTCTTCTGCACATGCGCCAATCACAATCCTCCCGCCGAGCTCCCTAATGCTCTGAGTATGCCTATATATGCATCTCATTAGCTTTGAGCATTAGAGTGTTCTGCACTGTCCTGACGATATTTTTATGTCGCTGTTCAGAATAGTGCTGGAGTTTTGATCATCTGCCTATGAATTATGCATTCGAGTCGCTTTACCTTCATTAAACACACTTTTGGCGATATATTCAATCACAGCTTATCTCACGTATTCTCTTTCACTGTCCAGTTTCTTGAAGTGGTAGAGTTCCGAAGATCCTGGCAAGGCAAATCCCTCTGAACAAGCTGTGAAAACTTGTTCGTTAGCAACAAACTGCAGTCTCCCAAGTATTGACTCCTCTTCAGCATCAGTCAGTATAGGGCAAATAAGTCTACAAGTGTTTTGCTTATTTTTTTTCTTTTTTGTATGTGTGTGGATTGTTAATAAAATGATTATAGTTTAACTATATTTTTTGGATTAAATTTGAGTTACTATTTTTGTATTTTGATTACCCTGGTTTAGAAATGCATATTCATTTGAGAGATCCTGAAAATCAGACTGACTGGGTGTGTCCTGAGAACTGGGTTGAAAACCTCTGTTTTAAAGGGTGGTACTAAGTTTCTGTAGCCCATTTGTTCCACAGGTGCTCTGTTATCAGCAGGTTACTCAAATCATGCAGCCTGTTAAGTAGAAAGCCCCCCTTTTAGATATAAGAATTGTTGTCTGGTGTAAATGTTTTTTGGTTCTGCAGACTGGAGATCTGGTATGGCTCTGTGTGTTATTGCATAATGTTACCCACACTTTCTTGAGGATCCTAAAGTATTACAAGCATTCATAGAGGAGTGTACTGGGCTTAATATGGAGCTGTGAGATGGGAGAGAAGTTTCTATGCAGCAGTTCAATGGATTTGAGAACAGTGTTACTCTTTGATTTAGTGATCTTCAATTATGTGTGGAATGGCTGTTTTTGTATGTAGTAGTTGTTGAACCAGACCTGTTTCTGAGCTGAGAGGGCGGGCACAATTTTACAAATCTTCCTCCCACTTCCGATTCTTTGAGCAACAGAGGAAGAGTATTTGGAAAGTTCAGATCTCTTTTTTAAACGTCCTTTGGTTTATTTTATATTGGCTATGTGAGGCATGCAATTGCCTTATTTGGTTAATAGATACTGTGCAAGTGAATTGATATTGTGTGAATGATTTTTTTTCTGTCTTCCTGGCAGTTAGGTACCTTCTGTTGTGTAGCTTTATTGGGAGTATTTGTGGATCAGAAAGTGAGATAAGGTTATGTGATAGTTTGACCTATGTGTTTGAGTAGTAGATAGTGCTTGGAGAGTGGTTGTTTGGGATATGAGTGTGGGATTCAGTTGGTAGAAGGGGAAATGAGTTGAATAAGATTATAATGCAAGTAGTGGGTTGGATTAGGGATTGTTCCTGACCTGAAATGACTGAAGTAGTTGGGTTTGTTTGAGCATGACAAGTTTGCTGGATGTCTGAGACCAAGATTCTGCAATTTTGTGTGTGTGGATGATGCAGCTGCAGTCTAGTGCACTTTGTTATGGCTTTTTTTTCCCCTACAGTCTCAGGATGTTATATCATAACATTAATCAGAGTTCCATTGAAGCACTTCTTTGTCTAACTTGCTGGGCTGCAATCATAGTAACATAGTAGATGACGGCAGAAAAAGACCTGCATGGTCCATCCAGTCTGCCCAACAAGATAAACTCATATGTGTATACCTTACCTTGATTTGTACCTGCCTTTTTCAGGGCACAGACCGTACAAGTCTGCCCAGCAGTATTTCCCGCCTCCCAACCACCAGTCCCGCCTCCCATCACCTGCTCTGGCACGGACCGTATAAGTCTGCCCTCCACTATCCTCGCCTCCCAACCACCAACTTCTCTTCCCCCACCTGCTCCGCCACCCAATCATGTGGTTTGTACTATGAATGAGTGTTTAGAAATATTTATTTTACTCTAGGGTTTTTGAGAGTGATTGTTTCTTTAGTTTGTGATCAGTGTCCATATGTATGTATGTATGTGTGTGTGTGTGTTTTTTTTTTTTAGTATTCCTACTACGCTGGTTTATCATATCTCTCCTTCATGCCTAGTGATCTGGTAATGGTTTCCTTATTGCAGCTTGTAATGGTATAATCACTAGTGGGAACCTTTTGTTTTCTTTTTTCTTATGGTTTTAAATGTGAAGCTGTTTTATTGAAAAAGGGTTGAATAATCCAATTAGAAAAATATGTTCATTTCTGTTAGTCATAGGGACCCTGATATATTTGTTAAAAGAAACTCATTTGAATTTTAAATATCCTGCAACTCTAGTTAAGAAATATTGTGATTGAAACTGAGGACAAGATGGTGACCGGAGAGGATGTGTTACTGAGCTCCCAATCCCAGCAAACGCTGCCGAGTGAGCTTTTCTCTTAACCCTAACTACAGTGGGGAAGAGGAAAGGGAAAATCGGGCGACCAACCTCCTCCAACCCCGAGGGTCCCGCTTACCGACAGCAGACGCTGGAAAATTGTGGCATTCAGAAACTAGAACAACTGCCCGCGTTGGTTAGATCCGACTCTCATTCGGATCGCAGCGTTGAAGCGGTGTCATTGAGTCCGCCCCTGCTAACTGTTCCACCTCAACCCGGAGACAGATCGATGTCGGCGGAGCTGCCGCAACAGAACCTGCCAGAAGAGCTAAGTCCACTTGCAACTGGAGGAGAGCCTGCTGTTACATTGACCCCAGTAACATCAGTGTCGGTGAGTGATCCGGTGCCTCCCTTCAACATAGGGGCTGTATCTCCGGGGCCTGGAGGATTAAAAAAAACCCAGCAGTAGTCACAATGAACAGTCTGTGGGAAGCTATTCAAGGGTTGAACTCCACCTTTATTCAGGCAATAAAGTCTTTTAGGGAAGAAGTTTCCTCCTTAAAACAAAGTCAAGATTCTATAATAGGAAGAGTACAAGGAAATGAAGAAATAATCGAACTAATAAGTGGAGAGATTAAGAACTTACAAAGCCGGACAGGGATATTCTAGTTAGGAAACTAGAATCTTGCTTACCTTAACGTTGAATGTCCTAAGTCTTTGAAGGAATTCATTTAAGAATTTCCACAGAAACTACCACCACTAGCATCTGATTTCCTTTTAAAAAGAAATTAAAAAGCAATTGAATTTCTAAAGTATTTTGAATTAAAAATACCAAGGAGACCCCTCTCTCCACAAGGGATCATTTTTATTAGCCACAGCTCCTGTTTCTATCAGTAAACATTGGTCTCACCCAAGGAAGGAAGAACAATTTAAGATTTTTTAACTTTCCTTAAGCACCTCTTGTGCCTGCAATCGATATGCTGAAAAATACTTTAGAGAAATTTTGCTAGTTCCAATAGAGGGTTTTCCTCCTATTGTTCGTGTTCAGTATATAGCTGGAATCAAATCTCTTGCCTTGGAACCTCAACCTGAACTTAATATTACTGAATTCTTGGAAAGCTCACTGGAAGTTGTTACACATCGAACTACTTTATTAGTATCATTTGCATTTGAATCTGATAGGAATAACATCTTTCGATTATACTTTAGACATTTGAGTGACAAATTCCTGGGTAAAAAGATACAAATATTTCCTGATTTAAATAAAGACACAGAAACGAAGAAGCGAATTCATGGCATTAAAACCTAGAATCCTCGCATTAGGTGCTACTTATATTTTAAAATTTCCTTGCAGCTGTCTTGTATCTATTAATGTAAATTATCTTTTCCTTGACCCAAAAAAAATGTCAGAATATATTGTATCTAAGGAAAAGGATGTTGTTTCAACCTGAATTCTTACACTGATATACATTGTTAATATCGCTAGCGAGCAGATTCTTGTTCTCCTCTCTGATTTGATTATCGTTTTTCCTTTACTGTATAATTTCCTAAATCTGTGTCTCTAAAAATTGTGGTCAAATGTTTTGAGTTTAAATACCTTAACCCTAATTAAGAATTAGCTTTTGTCTTGTTTTTGATTTTCTAATTCTCTGCATTTGTATGTTACGAATGTAATATTGAAAATGTGCAAATAAATAAAAAAAAAAAAAAAAAAAAAGAAATATTGTGATTGTAGCATTTTCAGCTGTTGTAAAAATGAAAAATGGGGCAGCAATTTTTAGTTAGAGGCCGACCAAAACTACTTTTTTCAGTTTCAACCAAAACTGCCATGAACTGGCTGAAAGCTTTTGACCGAAACAAACTGCAGCCAAAGCTCATCATCCGGTTATAGCCGAAACTGAAAAATTATCTGAGGATTGCCAGAACTTGTAGTCTGCATCCCTCTGCTTTTCCCACAGTGTCAAAGCCAGAATATAATAACTTAAATAATGAGACCTTCCTTGTCATCAAGCAGATGAATCCATTACGAATGGGTTGTGCCCATCAACCAGCAGGGGGAGATAGAGAGCGCTGAAAAACCATAGTGCCTCATGGCCAGCTAGCTCCATCTGCCTCTTCAGTATTCTCTATCTCCCCAGCAGGGTGGTTGCAGCTTATTCAGCGCCTTCAAAAAATCTGCCTGGGGTGGCTCCTGTGCTTTTGCCAGTTGTAGCAGGGGTCTTGTGGCTATTGCAGCTTCACTTTAAAGACACATAGGTTAGCCCTTTCCCTGCCTTACCCGGCCCCCGATGTGGATGTAGACACATAGGCTTGCCCTGTCCCTGTCTTTTCCCACACTCTCCTTGGTGGATGCAGGCACATTGGTTCGTCCTTTCCCTGCCTTTCCCAAACTACTGAACCTCCGGAGTTGGAGAAATTGCCTCTATTGCTGTTGCCTCTACTTTTCCTCACAGCATTTAAAAAAAAAAAAAAAAAAGTCCTGAGATTCCAGAAAAGAGGCTTTCTTCTGATTGTGCAGCGTGACCGGAGCTCTGTGGACTCGGTCTGGTGAGGTAAGAGCGTTTTGTAGCTCCTCCGGGGAGGGCCCGTGATCGGGACGTTTTTGGCACGAATCCACCATTTTGAATTTTCTGCCGTTTTCGGCGATGGCTGCAGAGGTTAAGCGCTGTTCCCGTTGTGGCAAGCGCAGATCCACAGCAGGGCCCTGTAAATTGTGCTCTTCAGACGTCAGGGCCGGCACGAGCATGGCGAGCGATGTTTCTTCCCGCTCAGTGGAGCTGGCAGCGGGCGCCAGCATGGTGCGACCCCCGCAGAAGCGGAGGGGTTTGAAACTGGAGGGGAGCCTTGTGTGGAGGCTAACGTGAGCTTCTATCCCCGGACTGGAACCGGGAGGCCAGGGTGAGTCCTTTTCCCCTGAGTTTGTGTTGCTGCTGCATAAAGCATTCATGTTAAAAAGAGCGCTCCTGCAGGGGTCTCATTCTGCCCTGCTAACTGTTCCCCCTCCAGTGGAGCCCGGCCTCGTATTGCAGTCAGGCGTGTTTTTCCCTGACAACTGGCTGCAAGACAAGCGCAGAAAGGTTAATTCCCCTTCAGAGAGTGGCGCACCCCCCTTCTCCCCCCCCCCCCCCCCCCCGTGGTCGGAATGTGAGGATTCTGAGGGGTCTGGTAGGCCCTTGTGGTCTGAAGAGCCAGAGGAAGGTGCAGAATTGCCACTGGATTCAGATGATCCTTCCGCGGTGAGGATTTCCCACCGCAACGAGCTGCTAGCGCTTATTTCTGATGCCTTGCAGGTCCTCTCTATTGAAGATCCTGGGAGTGGCGAAGCCGCCTCTGGTAATCCGAGGATGGCAAGTACTAAGAAGCCTGCTCGAGCCTTTCATTTGCATGACTCCATCCAAGAGCTTATTTCGGCTCAATGGGCTGACCCAGAGGGGCCTTTGAAAGTCGCCAGGGCAATGGGGCAATTATATCCTCTAAATGAGGAGCATTAGGCGCGCCTAGCAGTGCCTAAAGTGGATGCCCTAGTCACAGCTGTGACAAAGAGGACTACCCTCCCAGTTGAAGAGTCGCCCTGAAGAACATGCAGGACCGACGCCTGGAATCAGCTCTGAAACGGTCCTTTGAAATTTCAGGCCTATCATTACGGGTGTCTGCATGCAGCTGCTATGCTGCCCGAGCCTGCCTCGCTTGGTTGCAATAGGCACTGGAACAGCCAGGGGTGGAGCGGAGCCCCTTACTGAGGTGGCACTGCGGATGGAGTCGGCCTTGTCTTTCTTGGCTGATGCCCTTTATGATCTGGTCAGAGCTTCGGCTAAACAGATGGCTGTGGCAGTGGCGGCTCGCCGCCTTCTATGTCTACAGCATTGGGCGGCTGACATGGCCTCTAAGCAAAGGTTGGTGAAGTTGTCCTTCCAAGACCTTCTCCTATTTGGTGAGGAGTTGGAGAAAATTGTTAAAGGCCTGGGGGATGCTAAACCCCAGCGCTTACCCGAGGATAGGCAAGGCCTCTCTCCAAGGATCAGGCGGTTCCCTCCCCTTACAGACCTCGCTTCCGTGAAGCTAGAAGGTACCACCTGGGGCGTTCTGCTGGGTTCACTTCTCGTGCCCCTTTTCAGCAGAGGAACTCCTTTCGTTCGGACAAGCGTTCCGCAGCGACCGGCTCAAGGCCTGGAGTTCAAGGGCGACCCTCTCAATGATGGTGCGCCGGCCCTCTCCTCGATTCCTGCAATAGGAGGACGGCTTTTCCTCTTTCTCGAGGAAGTGGGTCAAGATTTCCTCAGATCAGTGGGTTTTGGACCTGATCAGACATGGCTACAGAATAGAATTCAATACCCCGGTGAGAGACGTGTTTGTGGAGTCTCGATGCGGTTCTGCTGTCAAACGGGCGGCGGTAGAGGAGTCCTTGCAAGGCTTGATTTACCTAGGGGCGGTGTCCCCGGTGCCTCCCGCCGAACACGGCTCCGGCCGTTTCTCCATTTACTTTGTGGTGCCGCGAAAAGGAGGGTTTTTTTCGGCCCATCCTCGACTTAAAAGAAGTCAAGAAGTCTCTTAGAGTGCGGCATTTTCACATAGAAATCCTGCGTTCCGTCATTGCGGCTGTACAGCCAGGAGAGTTTCTCATGTCTCTGGACCTGAAAGAAGCTAACTTGCACATTCCTATTTGGCCCCCGCACCAAAGGTTTCTTCGGTTTGCGGTGATGGGAAAACATTTCCAGTTTCGGGCCTTGCCTTTTGGCCTCGTCACAGCTCCCCGAATCTTTTCCAAGGTAATGGTGGTGGTAGTAGCTGCTTTTCTCAGGCGAGAGGGTATTCGGGTTCACCCGTACCTAGACGACTGGCTCATCAGAGCGGACTCGACAGAGGAGAGTCATCAGGTAACAGCCAGAGTGGTCTCAGTACTTCAATCTCTGGGCTGGGTCGTCAATATGGCCAAAAGTCACCTGACCCCCTCTCAATCTCTAGAATATTTGGGAGTCTGGTTCGACACAGCTTCGGGGTTTGTTTTTTTCTTCCCGAGCAAAGGCGGTGCAAGCTTCAGAACCAGGTCCGTCTGCTCCTGAGGATGCCTCGCCCCCGCGCTTGGGACATTGTCCAGCTGTTAGGGTCGATGACGGCCACCTTGGAAGTGGTGCCCTGGGTGAGAGCGCACCTGAGACCTCTGCAGTGCTCCCTGCTTCAACGATTGTCTCCAATTTCTCAGGATTATCAGTGCAGACTCACATGGCTTCCTGCGGCCCGGCTCAGTGTGGAGTGGTGGCTCTCAGACAGCATGCTGCTGCGCGGAATGCCAGTAATGCTCCCCGATTGGTGCCTGGTGGTAACAGATACCAGCCTGAAGGGCTGGGGTGCACATTGCGGGGGAAGGCATGCCCAGGGTCTCTGTACACCCGACGAGTCGGAGTGGTCCATCAATCGCTTGGAGTTGAAAGCGATTTTCCAGGCTCTTCTGGCTTTTCACTCGACCCTGGAAGGATTGGCTGTCAGAGTTCTGTCGGACAACACAACAGCAGTGGCCTACATAAATCGACAAGGTGGCATTCAGTGCAGAGCACTGGCCGCGCAAATTTGCCACTGGGCCGAGCTACATCTGCAGTTTCTGTCAGCAACTCACATTGCAGGTCAGAGCAACGTGCAAGCCAATTATCTAAGCAGGCATCAAATCGACCCAGTGGAGTGGGAACTGGCAGACGAAGTGTGTATTCAGATCTCTGCCAAGTGGGGGACGCCCGTAGTGGATCTTATGGCCTCAAGCGCAAAGTCCCGTGCTTTTCCAGCAGACGGCGAGATCCTCGCTCGGCGGGGTTGGATGCCTTGGCTCAACCCTGGCCTCACAGCCTCCTGTATATGTTCCCTCCGTGGCCCTTGTTAGGGCGAGTAGTCCTGTGGATTTGGCTACATCAAGGAGAGGTGGTTCTCATTGCCCCGAATTGGCCCAGGAGGCCGTGGTATGCGGACCTCCGGCGGATGTTGGTAGAGGCGCCCCTTCCTTTGCCTCTGCTACCGAATCTGTTTGTCACAGGGACCGGTGACCATGGAGGACGGCTGCCACTTTGGTCTTACGGCATGTCTATTAAGAGGGTGCAATTGAGAGACAAGGGTTATTCCAGTAAAGTCATTTCCACTCTCCTACAGGCCCGCAAGCATTCCACTTCTGTGGCTTATGCCAGGATTTGGCGCCAATTTGAGGCTTGGTGTGCTGCTAAAGCGATTACACCTATGCGGGCTTCTGTCTCGCCGATACTTGGACTTTTTGCAGGATGGTTTACAAAAAGGCCTTGCATATAATTCCCTGCGTGTTCAAGTGGCAGCCTTTACATGTTTTTGAGGGAAGGTCGCTGGCCTCTCCCTGGCTGCTTATCCAGATGTGGCACGGTTTTTTAGAGGGGTGCTTCAGCTCCATCCTCCCGTGCGGGCTCCGTGTCCGGCCTGGAACCTGGGGTTAGTTTTAAAGGACCTTCAGTGTTCGCCCTTCGAGCCGCTAAGGCGAGCTTCAGAGAAGGATGTGACCTTAAAGATGGTCTTTTTTTGGTGGCCATTACTTCGGCGAGACGGGTGTCTGAGCTCCAGGCGCTGTCCTGTCGAGACCCTTTTCTGCAATTCTCAGAGTCCAGAGTTATGGTACGTACGGTGCCTTCCTTCCTGCCTAAGGTGGTTTCAGCGTTTCCCTAAACCAGCCTATTTTCCTGCCTTTTCCAGAGAGGAGTTTCCGGAAGCCTTTGGGCAATTGCACCTCCTAGATGTGCGAAGGGCTCTGTTGCAGTATCTGTGCATGTCAAATGCTTTTAGGACCTCTGATCATCTTTTTGTCCTGTTATCAGGTTCGCACAGAGGGTCTCCAGCGTCTAAAGCCACTGTAGCCCATTGGCTCAAGGAAGCTATTTTTTCAGCCTATCTGCTGTCTGGCTGGCCTCCACCTGAAGCCTTCAAGGCACATTCCACAAGAGCGATTTCCTCTTCTTTTTTTATACTTCATTTCACATTTATATTAATAACAGAGCATAAATGTATGGCAATATCAGAAATATATGGCATTACAAAATACCTCATAAGGATAAGGAAAAATAAATTTTTCATTTTGTCCACAATCAAATGAATCGAGCTAAGAAATCCTAAGGAAATATTACTTAATTATTAAACTAGCAGACGGGAAAGCAAACCGTCCACAGCCAATTTAACAGCACTCTCCAAAACTATGGGGCCATTCCTAATGGCGGTACAACTTTTTTCTTTTGATTCAATAAATTCGAGTAATTTTTTTGGATAAAAAAAAGGTAATTAACCAATTAAGAGAGATACAACATGACAAGGAAATTTTAAAATGAAGAAACCACCTAACCTCAAAACTCTAGGTTTATAAGTTAGGAGTTCCTTCTTTTTCTTTTGAGTGGTACGCGCTAAATCCGGAAAAACTTGTATTTTTTGTCCCCAAAATAACTCATTAACATGTCTAAAGTAAGACCTTAAGATATTGTTACGATCATATTCAAGCTTGTCCATTCAGAGATGAATTCAAAAGACTACAGAAATTCAGTTAAGTTTAAGTCTTTAGATGTAGCTGGTTGATTTTTATCTTTAGGTAAACCAGATATACCCGTTATATATTGTATCCGTGTTATAGGGGGGTAAGCCTCCTCTGGCATCCCCAAAACATCTTAAAAATATTTCTTAAGCATATCAAGGGTATTAAAGGAGATTTCGGAAAGTTAAGGAATCTTAAAGTTATTTCTTCGTACATTTTCTAAAAATTCCATCTTTCTTTCCTGAATTTCTCGTTCTTTGATTAAAGCTTCTGGTGTATTTTGAAGTTTAGCAATATCTCCTTCTGTTTTCAGGTTCTTAACACTCTGTTCTTGAAGTTGAGTATTCAGTATCTGATTAGATTTTTTTAAATTCGTTATTTCATTCTTGAAAGAAGCATTCATCAAAAGTAATGTACTGTTCACGCCCTGGATGGTGTCCCATAGTGAATCCATAGTCGCCACATTTGGTCTTATTAATCCTCCGATACTCACAGTTTGGATCTCCGGGATATTATGCATGGTTCCCTGAGGGGGTTCCTGCAACGATGACTCTTTGCCCGGGGTTGATGTAGTCATGGGGCCTCCTTCTACCAGCGCCGAGGCTCTAGGCAACTCCAAGGCCTCCAGACGCTGTTCTCCCATGACTAACGAATCGCTTCTGGGTTGCGGAGGTACGGTGAGAGACGGGAGGGGCTAAGTGTCGTTCCCTCAGTGCTGCGTTCGGCACTAGATGGTGCTGAACCAAAGTGGACATCTGCTCTCCAGGGACTCCAGTCCGAAAGCCCTGCAAAGTCGTCTGGCGAAGGACAGGAGTTGACAGCGGTACCTTAGAGGTAGTAACTGCTGTTTTCCCTTTTCTTTTCCCCATCTCAAGTCGGGAAAAATAGTCGCCCATCAGTTCGCTTGTTGAGTGTTCAGGAGCTTGGAGTCCCGACATCTGCTCTTGACGCCATCTTGATCCTCTGATCGCGCTTTCCTCCTCTTGGGCTGAAACTGGAGCACACTCTCTTCAAGAGATATGCAGTGCAGCGACATGGGCTTCTAAGCGCTCTTTTGCCCGACATTACAGGCTGGATGTGGCTGCCAGGAGAGACGCGCATTTTGGAGCACAAGTGCTGGCGCGTGGTGGGGCTTGTTCCCACCCTATCTAGGGATTGCTTTGATACCTCCCATTCGTAATGCATTCATCTGCTTGATGACAAGGAAGGGAAAATTAGGTTCTTACCTTGGTAATTTTCTTTCCTTTAGTCATAGCAGATGAATCCACGAGCCCTCCTTCAGTGATGTTCAGTTTTTTTTTTCCTGTAGATATGTTCCCTCATTGGGAGATGTTGGAAAACAGTCTTCAGGATTTCTGTTCTGTTATAGGAGGTTGAGTTCGTCCCTCCTTTGTGTTGTTGCGCCTGTTCTGGGGCGTTCATCCGCTGTGATGAAAGTTCATGTTATACTACTTTGCGGTGAACACTGCTTTGGAAGCTTCAAATACTGAAGAGGCAGGTGGAGCTAGCTGGCCATGAGGCACTATGGTTTTTCAGTGCTCTCTATCTCCTCCTGCTGGTTGATGGACACAACCCATCCGTAATGGATTCATCTGCTATGACTAAAGGAAAGAAAATTACCAAGGTAAGAACCTAATTTTCCCTTTATTTTGAAGCTGAAATTGGTAAAATTTTTACCAACACTTGACTCCACACAAAATTGCTTCAGACTCTACAACCCTGTACAGAATATTTCTGTACTCCAAGGAAATATCCGTAATCCCTTGCCATAAAGCATCTAACATCTCTGCTCGCCCCAAAGACCCCTCGTTGCTACTGTGAGATTGCATAACCATTGTGGTTCAGTTGTATTTGATGAGAGTTTAGTAAATGGGAAATTGAATTGAAATTTTTTTTTAAAGAAAAGTAAAATTACTAATATAGGTAAAATAAAATGAGCTATGTATTTGGCATATTTTCTAGATATTAGGGACCATGACCTTACAGTGTTGTAATTTATATACAGCTCCATGATCACCCCCATGTCTTCCCCCCCACCCCTCCCCATTATTTTTCTGTTTCTAGGTACAGGTACATTTGGGCGAGTTAATTTGGTAAAGGAAAAAGCTACGGAGCATTACTATGCACTGAAAATAATGAGCATTCCTGATGTCATTCGACTAAAACAAGAACAGCATGTACATAATGAAAAAGCAGTCTTGGAAGAGATTGATCATCCTTTTTTAATCAAATTGTAAGTTGTGCTTATTCCTTTTATTTTCTCTTCTAATTTTCCATGGATTTTGCAAGTTGACTCTAAGTGAAAACCAAAACTGGCAAATACAAAAAATAATCTTTAGCTAGTAAAGAATAATGCTATATAGAAGACAAAATATTAAATTAAGTTCTTTAATTTTTCCAAAATAGTTCAATAAAACCACATCTTAACCCTCCATTGCCCCAGGTACAAACTTGCCTCCTAGAGACAAAAAGTACCTGCCCATCATATACGTAAACCACTTTTGTTGTACCCACAGAAAGGTGGTATATGAAATCTGTGACCCTTTACTCCTTTTATATAGGCAACGATGTGTGCCCTTTGGAGAATAACCCCCAGAAATTCAGTTCCTTGGCATTTGCAGCAGATGAATCCTGAAACTGGTTGGTTGTATCCATCTACCAGCAGGTGGAGAGAGAGAATACGGAACTGATGGCGGTGATACCGGATTGACCATCCCCTCAATCAGTCAGTATATCTCTATCACCAGCAGGTGTTGGATGGCTTCTTTCCAGCTCCTGGATTTGTTGAGTAGGGGGGTTGGAACTCCTGAGCTGGCAAAATATGGCAGCGGAAACAGTTAACTGCTGTTTGGGGGCATACTTGGTGGTCCAGGTCCCTTCCTCACCCTGAGAGTCCCCCTCTTCCAGTCTAATTTGTACCTTGGATTGCCTGGCTTTCCTACAGCCACACACGCAGATCTCCCAGGGAGTTTTGCACTGCAAAATATGGCAGCAGAAACAGTTAGCCGCTGTTCCTGCTGTGGGAAGAGGCGATTGGTGCCAGGGTTTTGTAGTATGGGCAGTGCGGAGGCCTTGGTGGAGGACGGTGCTTCTCTATCTCCTGACACGCTGGTTTTGTGCGCAGAAGCACTCCTTTGGGCCTGTTCCGGGTATGACTGTAGGGCTGGATCTCTCTCTGGAGAAGTTTTTCCTCCTGTCTTTGTGTTACTTTTGCACCAGGCCTATTTATTGAAGCAGGCTTTACCCCAGTCTCAGCCAGCTCCTATTCTAGGGGGTCCAGGGCAACTTCCACAGCCTTCTGCTGAGGACCCCACACAGAGATGAATGGCCTCTATGTCTGAGATGGGGTCCTTGGGGGGGGGGGGGGGGGGGCAGGGCATTTCCTCTCGCTCTCGCTTGTGTTTTCTGGAGACTTGCTGAGACCTTCTGGGCTAGATGAGGTGGAAGAGGATGAACTCCTCCAGGAGGAGCCAGATGATCCCACGGCTATGTGCTTTTTTTCATGGAGAGGAGTTGCTGTCTCTTATTTCTAGTGCTCTGGCAAGTAAAATCCGAAGATGAGCACAAGAAAGCAGTCTGGGCGTTCCTGGTGCATGAAGCCATCCAGGAGCTGATTTCAGCTCAGTGGTCTGACCCTGATAGGGGGCTCATGGTGGCGAAGGTGATGGCTTGGCTTTATCTGGTTGGCGCTGACTATGCTGACAAGTTTTCCCTCCCTAAGGTGGATGCCTTGGTGATAAGTGGTCACCAAAAAGACACTCTCCCTGTAGAGGGAGGGGTAGTGTTGAAGGATATTCAGGATCAGCATCTGGAGACTTCTCTCAAGCCTTCATTTGAGGTGTCTACGTTTGCTCTTTAGGCCTCTATTTGTAGTTCTTACACGCCAGAGCATGCTGTAGCTAGCTACAGTAGGCGCTGGAGTGGGAACAAGATTCTGCCTCTTTGTTGATGACTGCTGTACCCTGTATGGAGTCAGGGTTAGCTGACTCCTTTTATGATTTGGTGTGTGCCTCAGCCAAGCATATGGCTGTGGCGGTTGCTTCCTGACGCTTGTTGTGGCTTCGTCATTGGGCGGCAGATATGGTGTCAAAACAGCACCTCACTTAAGTTGCCCTTTTAGGGTAAACTGTTCGGAGATGATTTAATGAAGATTAAGGATTTGGGGTACTCCAAATCCCATCGGCTCCAAGAGGAAAAGCCTAAGTCCATTTTACGGTCAGGGTCGTTGAGGCCTTGGCTACGAGAAGCTAGGCGGTACCATCTGGGTTGAGCGTTGACTCACTCCAGCGTCCCAGATTTCAGCAGCACTCTTCCTTTCACAGTGAGAAGAGGGCCTCGGGTGCTGCTCCTCGGCAGGGAGCTGCAGGGCACACCTCTCAATGATGGTCGCTGATCCACTTGTTTATGCTTCGGATGGGGGGGGGGGGGGGGGGTCAGCTGACTCTCTTCTACAAAGAGTGGGCCAAAATCACCTTGGACCAGTGGGTCCTGCATATTATCAGAGACAGTTACAGGCTAAAATTCTGCTCTTCCTTATTCTTGGAGTTGTGGTGCACCATGGTATCTAAATGTGTGACAATTGAGGGCACGTAGCAGTCTCTGCTGGACGTGGAGATGGTGGTTCCTGTGTTGTCCTCCCCCTTCGAGGCTCACATGGGGAGGTATTTATTTTGTGGTGCTCCACAAGGGGGCTCCTGCTGTCCCGTTCTCGATCTCAGGAAGGTAAACCAGTTCCTGAAAGTCAGATATTTCCGCATGGAGACCCTGCGGTCTGAGGTGGCAGCAGTTCAGCTGGCAGACTTTCTTACTGCGCTGGACCTCGATTAGGCTTATTTGCATCTCCCTATTTGACCTGCATCAGCGGTACATTCCATTTTGCGGTCCTGGGGCATTGTTTTCAGTTTAGGGCCCTTTTGGCCTCGATAGTGCAACGAGCAGTTTCTCCAAGGTAATGGTTGTAGTAGCAGCGTTTCTGTGGAAGGAAGGGATCAGGGTGCTTCCATACCTCGACAACTGGTTGGTCTGGGCGGAGTAGGAACATAAAAGTCGCTTAGCCACCAACTGGATTATTGTGGTTTTACAGTCTCTGGGCTAGGTGATCAAATTTCCGAAAGTCATAAGTACATAAGTATTGCCATACTGGGACAGACCAAAGGTCCATCAAGCCCAGCATCCTGTTTCCAACAGTGGCCAATTCAGGTCACAAATACCTGGCATGATCCCAAAAAAGTACAAAACATTTTATACTGCTTATCCCCAGAAATAGTAGATTTTCCCCAAGTCCAATTTAATAATTGTCTATGAACTTTTCCTTTAGGAAGGAGTCCAAACCTTTTTTAAACTCTGCTAAGCTAACCACCTTTACCACATTCTCTGGCAATGAATTCCAGAGTTGAATTACACATTGAGTGAAGAAAACTTGTCTCTGATTTGTTTTAAATGTACTACTTTGTAGCTTCATCACATGCCCCCTAGGCCTAGTATTTTTGGAAAGTGTGAACAGATGCTTCACGTTTACCCGTTCAACTCCACTCATTATTTTATAGACTTCTATCATATCTCTCCTCAGCCGCCTTTTCTCCAAGCTGAAGAGCCCTAACTGCTATAGCCTTTCCTCATAGGGAAGTCGTCCCATCCCCTTTATCATTTTCGTCAGCCTTCTCTGCACCTTTTCTAATTCCACTATATCTTTTTTGAGATGCGGTGACCAGAATTGGACACAATATTTGAGGTGCGGTCGCACCATGGAGCGATAAAGGCATTATAATTTCCTTATTTTTGTTTTCCATTCCTTTCCTAATAATACCTATCATTCTATTTGCTTTCTTAGCCGCAGCAGCACACTGAGCAAAGGGTTTCAATGTATCATCAACGACGACACCTAAATCCCTTTCTTGGTCAGTGACTCCTAACGTGGAACCTTGCATGACATAGCTATAATTCGGGTTCCTCTTTCTCCACATACATCACTTTGCACTTGCTCACATTAAATGTCATCTGCCATTTAGACGCCCAGTCTCGTAAGGTTCTCTTGTAATTTTTTACAATCCTCCCTCGATTTAACGACTTTGAATAACTTTGTGTTGTCAGCAAATTTAATTACCTCACTAGTTACTCCCTAGGTCATTTATAAATATGTTAAAAAGCAGAGGTCCCAACACAGACCCCAGGGGAACCCCACTAACTACCCTTCTCCATTGAGAATACTGACCATTTAACCCTACTCTCTGTTTTCTATCTTTTAACCTGTTTTTAATCCACAATAGGACTACCTCCTATGCCATGACTCTTCAATTTCCTCTGGAGTCTTTCATGAGGTACTTTGTCAAACGCCTTCTGAAAATCCAGATACACAGTATCAACTGGCTCACCTTTATCCACATGTTTGTTTACCCCTTCAAAGAAATGTAATAGATTGGTGAGGTATGATTTCCCTTCACTAAATCTATGTTGGCTTTGTCTCATTAATCCATGCTTTTGAATATGCTCTGTAATTTTGTTCTTTATAACAGTCTCTACCATTTTGCCCTGCACCGACGTCAGACTCATCGCTCTATAATTTCCCGGATCTCCTCTGGAACCTTTTATAAAAAATCGGCGTTACATTGGCCACCCTCCAATCTTTTGGTACCACACTCTATTTTAAGGATAAATTACATATTACTAACAATACCTCCGCAAGTTCATTTTTCAGTTCTATCAGTACTCTGGGATGAATACCATCCGGTCCAGGAGGTTTTGCTACTCTTCAATTTGTAGAACTGCCCCATTACATCCTCCAGGTTTATAGAGACTTCGTTAAGTTTCTCCGACTCGTGAGCTTTGAATACCATTTCTGTCACTGGTATTTCTCCTAAATCTTCCTCGGTGAAGACCGAAACAAAGAATTCATTTAATCTCTCTGTTATGGCTTTGTCTTCCCTGATTGCCCCTTTTACCCCTTGGTCATCTAGTGATCCAACCGATTCTTTTGCCTGCTTCCTGCTTTTACTGTGTGATTTTTGCCTCCAACGCAATCTTTTTTTTTTTTCAAAGTCCCTCTTAGCCTTCCTTATCAGCGCTTTGCATTTGACTTGACATTCCTTATGCTGTTTCTTATTATTTTCTGTCTGTTCCTTCTTCCATTTTCTGAAGGATTTTTGTTTAGCTCTGATAGCTTCCTTCAACTCACTTTTTAACCATGCTGACTGTCGTTTGGTCTTCTGTCCTCCTTTTTTTTAATTCATGGAATATATTTGGCCTGGGCTTCCAGGATGGTATTTTTAAATAGCACCAACGCCTCCTGTAAATTTTTGACCCTCGCAGCTGCTTCTCTAAGTTTTTTTTTTTTTTTCTCACCGTTCTTCTCATTTTATTGTAGTCTCCTTTTTTAAAGTTAAACGCTAACGTATTTGATTTCCTATGTATGTATTTATTTTAGTACATTTCTACCCCACATTTACCCACATGAGCAGGCGCAATATGGCTTACAATAAATCAGGATACAAAACAGGACGATGATGGCCCAGAAACAGAAAGTGACAGGAGGGGTAGGAACAGGGGATAACACAGGGTAGATGAGAGGGGTGAAGCGATGGCAAGTGGGAGAGGCTAAGCATTGGAGTTGCCAGTGGAGTAAGCCTTGATGAATAAGAATGTCTTTAAGGACGTCTTGAACAGTTGGTGGTCGGCGAGCTCATTAAGTTGTTTCGATAGGACATTCCAGTATTTCGGACTGATGTGAGGGAAGGATGATGCAAAAAGAGTCTTGAATTTAACATTCCTGCAGGTTGGAAAATGGAGAATGAGGTAGGACCTTGCAGACAATACGGCATTTCTTGATGGTAGATCAATGAGATTAAGCATATAATCTGGAGCTTCACCATACATGATCTTGTGTGTGAGCGAACAGATTTTGTAGGTAATACACTCTGCTGTGGGGAGCCAGTGTAGTTGAAATCGAAGTGGTTGAGCAGGTTCAAAGCGCGATTTCCCCAGTATGAGCCTCGCATCCGTGTTTTGGACTGTCTGAAGCCTTTTCAGTATGTAATCCCTGCATCCAGCATAGATCCCACTGCAGTAGTCTATATGTGACAGGACTAGCCAGTGAACAAGGGTACGGAAAAGCTCTCTTGTTATGAAATGCCTTATACTTACTTCAGAGCTAATATCAAATCCGATCATATTATGATCACTGTTATCAAGGGGCCCCAGCACCATTACCTCCTGCACTAGATCATGCACTCCACTAAGGAGTAGGTGTAGAATGTTTCCTTCTCTCGTCTGCTGCTGTACTGGCTGCTACATAAAGCAGTCCTTGATTTTGTCAAGGAATTTTACCTCCCCAGCATGCCTAATGTTACATTTACCCAGTCAATATCGGGGTAATTGAAATCGCCCATTATTATTGTGTTGCCCAGTTTGTTTGTGTCCCCAATTTCCTTTAACACTTCTGCATCTGTCTGTTCATCCTGACCCGGACGGACGGTAGTACGCTCCTTTCATTATCCTTTTCCCCTTTAATCATGGAATTTCAACCCATCTTGATTCCAAGATGTATTTTGTTTCTTGCAGAATTTTCAATTTTATTTGATTCAAGGCTCTCCTTAACATACAATGCTACCCCTTCACCAATTCGATCCACCCTATCACTACGATATAATTTGTACCTCGGTATGACAGTATCCCACTGGTTATCCTCCTTCCACCAGGTCTCAGAGATGCCCCTTATATCTAATTTTTCATTTAGTGCAATATATTCTAACTCTCCCATCTTATTAGGCTCTTGGCATTCGCATATAGACATTTCAAACTGTTTGTTGTTCCTATTTACATTATGCTCAGTATTTGACAGTATTAATTTGCAATCTTTTGTCTGATTTTTGTTTAAGGACACCTGATCTACTGTGGTCTCAGGATAATACCCTATCTTCCCTGTTTTGGTGATATCTTTGAAAGATACCTTATCCTGAACCATGCGCTTTTGAGCGACTGTCGGTCTTCCCCCCCCCATTTCTAGTTTAAAAGCTGCTCTATTTCCTTTTTAAATGCTGATGCCAGCAGCCTGGTCCCACCCTAGGTAAGGTGGAGCCCATCCTTTCGGAAAACAGGCTGTCCCTTCCCCAGAATGTTGCCCAGTTCATAACAAATCTAAAACCCTCCTCCCTGCACCATTGTCTCATCCACATATTGAGACTCCGGAGCTCTGCCTGTCTTTTGGGCCCTGCACGTGGAACGGGTAGCACTTCAGAAAATGCTACCCTAGAGGTTCTGGATTTGAGCTTTCTACCTAAGAGCCTAAATTTGGCTTCCAGATCCTCTCTCCCACGTTTTCCTATGTTACTGGTACCCACATGTACCAAGGCAGCTGGCTCCTCCCCAGCACTATCTAAAATCCTTCTCTTAAGTAATTATCGGCAAATCCTCTCAACACTGCCTATTTGTCAAATTGTTGAGCAAGCTGTGTTGTATCAGTTGACTGATTTTGTAGAATAATCTAATAGATACTTTTCAATATGGTTTTAGAAGGACACATAGTGTCAAGACTTTTTAAAGGGAAATGGGACTTGATATACTACTACTAGTTGTTATTTCTATAGCTATATCGACTTTCTGTGGTTTTTGCAACTACATTGAAAGCGGTTTACATAGTATATACAGGTACGGTACCCATTGTGGTTATTCATTCATTAGGGTCTTGATCTATGTTCTCACTTTTGTTTTGCCTGGATAGTTTTTTTCCATTTTTAATCATTCTATTTTAATTGGCAGGCTAATATTTAGTTTTTCTTCTACTGTTCTAGCCAGGTTTGTATCTTTTATTTTTACCACACACATAAAGAATCCTTTGAGGGAAGTGCAATATTGTCTTTATGTAGATGAAATTCAGGTTTTTGTTTTAAATTAATTTGATTGTACAGCTTCTGATACTTTAACTAAAGAAGCCACTTATTACAAAAGGAGAAATTAGGGATTATCTGACAATTTTCTTTCCATTAGTTCTTCACACTATTCAAGGATGGGTGAGACTGTTATGCCCATTGACCAGCAGGTGGTGATAGAACTGAGCTGCCACATATATTCCCATTCAGCCAGCCCAGTTCTCCAGGATTTATCTAAAGAAGCAGAAGGACCACCGCCATCAAACCTCCACAACAACTTTAAAGAACCAATCAACCAGAATATCGGGTGGTCTCTGAAGTTCTCGCAGAGAGACAAGAGTATGTACAAGTCTGCAGTGCCTGCACCAGCAACAGAACCACAGGTGGGCTCTTGGAATAGTGTGAAGAACTAATGGAAAGAAAATTATCAGTAAGCCCTAATTTCTCCTTCCATTACTTCCCTCTATTCCAAAAGTAATCCCTGAACAGAATGGGACTCCGGCTCCACCAGCCAGAGAACCGATGTTCTTAATGCCCCCTCTGAACAGGCCATAACATCCACCTGAAAATGCCTTGCAAATGTATGCAACAACAAGCATGTCGCTGCCCTGCAAATATCTGCTGGGCCAACAAGACGGAGACCACCCAGTCAGACGCCAGCTGTGTCTGTAAGAATGAGCATCATTAGAGGGGATTGTGTCCCCTCCAGCAAGGACTTCGAAGTGAGTGTCTGATTCCATTCCAGACGTTGGACTAGCTGATTCAACACGGCGCAGGACTGGGTATTCTTGCCAGAGGGCAGGAGGGCCAAGGTACTCTCTCAGGTGCGCAGTCTGTTATGGCTGCAGAGCCCTAGAGCCTGGGACTACGTTCAGGTGTCGGGCTCTATGGCGACCACTCTAGAGGTGGTACCATGGGCAAGAGCTCACATGCATCCTCTGCAGCACTTACACCAGTGTACCAAGAGTATCTACGACGACTTCAGTGGTTGCTCTGAACAAGGCGCAGTATGAGCTGGTGGCTTCACGATACCAGTTTGCAGCGGGGGATGCCGTTGTAGTTACGAATGCCAGCTTTTCAGTTTGGGGAGCTCATTGTCTACACTGATGTGCGCAGGGGCGTTGGTCTTTGCTAGAAGCAACATGGCCCATTAAGGTGGTGAATGCCTTGCAGGCCTTTCAGAATTTGGAGGTCAAGGCGGTGCGTGTTCTGTTGGACAACAGGACAGAGGTGAAATACATCAATTGGCAAGGCAGCACACAGAGGCGTGGACGGAGAACCATGTTCAGCACATGTTGGTGGCGCACATTGCGGACCTGAACAATGTTCAGGCTGATTCTCAGTCGTCGTCTGGATTTGGCGGAATGGGAGCTGCCAGATGTGGCATTTCTCCAGATCTGCCAGCGGTGGGGAGCACCAGTGATCAACCTGATGGCAATCCAGGCGAATGCCAAGGTGGTCAGATTCTGGGATTGGATGCCCTGCTGTAGCCCTGGCTGGAATCGGGGCTGCTTTGTCTTCCCTCCATGGCCCTAATTAAGGCTGATTCTCCTCCAGATCAGACACCACATGGGCCCAGTCATTCTGGTGGCTCCGGATTGGTACGTGGATTTTTTTCGCCCTCTGGTGCAGGCACCTTCGGCTGCCAGTTTTTCTTGACCTGCTGCGTTAGGGTCTGGTTCTGATGGAAAATCCCTCCTGCTTTGGTCTTATGGGCCTGACTTGTGAGAGGTCGAGATTATGGAAAAAGAGCTATTTGGATGCAGTGATTGCTACTTTGCTTCGGGCTAGGAAACTCTCAACTATGACTGCGTATGCTCAGGTATGGCGTACCTTTTGAGGCATGTGCGCTCCATGCATATTCGCTCTTTCTGGCATCTTGTTTCCCATGTGTTGGCGTTTCTGCAGGATGGGTTGCAGAAGATTGTGGGCTACAACTCTCCGGGTGCAGGTTGTGGCTCTGGCCTGTTACAGGGGGCGTGTCTTAGGTTCTTCCCTGCTAGCTCATCCGGATGTGGCATGTCTTTTGTGGGGGCTCTGCACCTTCGTCTTCCGCTTTGCTATCCATGCCCGGCCTGGAATCTGAATCTGGTGCTTTGAGCTTTTCAGATGGTGCCTTTTGAGCCTTAGCACAGGGATTCAGATAAGATCTTACCCTGAAAGCGGTATTTTTGGTGGCTACAGCCATCAGCACATTCAGTCTCTGAGATCCAGGCGTTGTTGGGTCGAGACCCTTTTCTTTTGTGTACGGTCCCGTCCTTTTTGCCGAAGGTCATACTCCTGCATTTCATCTCAATCAGCCTCTCTTCCTCCCTTTGTTTCGGAGGGAGGATTATCCAGAGGATTTTGCCAAGCTTCGACTTTTGGGTGTTCGGTGGGTTCTTCTCCAATATTTGCAGAAGTCGAAGGACTTCCGATGTTTGCAGTCTTTTCTTTATTTATAATTTTTAACAATCATAATACACATATGAATGAAAATTCACAAATCAGAAAAATCTACTATCAGGGAAAAAAAAAATTTACAGTCAATTATTCAATATTTTCTACTATCGACCACCATATAGGTAATTGATCCAAGAAAAGAAATATCATACTTAATAATTAAGCAACAAAGAAATAATCAAAATCAAAAAGAGGAGACCTACAGGGATGTTGTAGAGAAGTCCCACCTCCAGTCAGGTAGCCCCTGTGCTACCTTGGAGGAGGGAGGTCTCCTAGAAGGAGAGCATCACCCTGGTGAAGTAGGAAGTACTCCTGTAGCCAGGACCTGCCCACCAGAGGATGTACTATCCTTTCGCACCGAGGATATATCTCCAAATATTGCCCGGGAGGGAAAGGTTAGGACAGCTGTTGTACTTGGTGATTCGATCATTAGGCATATAGATAGCTGGGTGGCTGGTGGACGTGAGGATCGCCTGGTGACTTGCCTGCCTGGTGCGAAGGTGGCGGACCTCACGCGTCACCTAGATAGGATTTTATATAGTGCTGGGGAGGAGACGGCTGTCTTGGTACATGTGGGTACTAATGACATAGGAAAATGTGGGAGAGAGGTTCTGGAAGCAAAATTTAGGCTCTTAGGTAGAAAGCTGAAATCCAGATCCTCCAGGGTAGCATTTTCTGTAATGCTACCTGTGCCACGCGTAGGGCCCAAGAGACAGGCAGAGCTCCAGAGTCTCAATGCGTGGATGAGACGATGGTGCAGGGAGGAGGGCTTTAGATTTGTTAGGAACTGGGCAACATTCTGGGGAAGGGGGAGCCTATTCCGAAAGGATGGGCTCCATCTTAACCAGAGTGGGACCAGGCTGCTGGCATCGGCGTTTAAGAAGGAGATAGAGCAGCTTTTAAACTAGAAATGGGGGGAAGGCCGACAGTCGCTCAAAAGAGCATGGTTCGGGATAAGGTATCTTTCAAAGATATCACCATAACAGGGAAGATAGAGTATCCTGATAGTGAGGTTGCAAAAGAGATTGTAGTAGATCGGGTATCCTTAAATAACAATAAAAATCAGACAAAAGATTGCCAATTAATACTGTCAAGTACTAAGCATGATGTACTTAGGAACAACAAACATAGTTTGAAATGTCTATATGCGAATGCCAGGAGCCTAAGAAATAAGATGGGGGAGTTAGAATATATTGCACTAAATGAAAAATTAGATATAATAGGCATCTCTGAGACCTGGTGGAAGGAGGATAACCAGTGGGACACTGTCATACCGGGGTACAAATTATATCGTAGTGATAGGGTGAATCGGATTGGTGGAGGGGTAGCATTGTATATTAACGAGAGCCTTGAATCAAATAGATTGAAAATTCTGCAGGAAACAAAACACTCCTTGGAATCACTGTGGATTGAAATTCCATGTGCAAAGGGGAAAAGGATAGTGATAGGAGTGTACTACCGTCCGCCTGGCCAGGACGAACAGACGGATGCGGAAATGTTAAAGGAAATCAGGGACGCAAACAAACTGGGCAACACAATAATAATGGGGGATTTCAATTACCCGCATATAGACTGGGTTAATGTAACATCTGTACACGCAAGGGACATAAGATTTCTTGACGAAATCAAGGACAGCTTCATGGAACAGCTAGTTCAGGAGCCGACAAGAGAAGGAAAAATACTAGACTTAGTCCTTAGTGGTGCTCATGATCTAGTGCAGGGGGTAACGGTACGAGGGCCGCTTGATAACAGTGATCATAATATGATCGGTTTTGATATTGGCATTGAAGGAAGTGAAACTAGGAAATCAAGTACGCTAGCGTTTAACTATAGAAAAGGTGATTACGACAAAATGAGAAAAATGGTGAAAAAAAGACTGAAAGGAGCAGCTCGCAGAGTAAAAAAACTTGCGTCAGGCGTGGATGCTGTTTAAAAACACCATCCTGGAGGTTCAGGACAAATATATTCCACGTATTAGAAAAAAGAGAAAAAAGACTAAACGTCAGCCGGCGTGGCTAAACAGTAAGATAAAGGAAGTCATTAGAGCCAAAAAACAATCCTTCAGAAAGTGGAGAAGAGAACCAACTGAAAGTAACAGGATAGATCATAAGGAATGCCAAGCCAAATGCAAAGCGGAGATAAGGAGGGCAAAAAAGGACTTTGAGAAGAAATTAGCGTTGGAAGCAAAAATACATAGTAAAAATTTTTTTAGATACATTAAAAGCAGGAAACTGGCCAAAGAGTCGGTTGGGCCGCTGGACGAAAATGGTGTTAAAGGGGCGATCAGGGAGGACAAAGCCGTAGCGGAGAAATTAAATGAATTCTTTGCTTCGGTCTTCACCGAGGAGGATTTGGGGGGGACACCGGTGCCGGAAAGAATATTTGAAGCGGGGGAGTCGGAGAAACTAAACGAATTCTCTGTAACCTTGGAGGATGTAATGGGTCAGTTCAGCAAGCTGAAGAGTAGTAAATCACCGGGACCTGATGGTATTCATCCCAGAGTATTAATAGAACTAAAAAATGAACTTGCGGAGCTACTGTTAGAAATATGCAATCTGTCCCTAAAATCGAGTGTAGTACCGGAAGACTGGAGGGTAGCCAATGTTACTCCGATTTTTAAGAAGGGTTCCAGAGGAGATCCGGGAAATTATAGACCAGTGAGTCTGACGTCGGTGCTGGGCAAGATGGTGGAGGCTATTATTAAGAATAAAATTGCAGAGCATATACAAAAACATGGACTGATGAGACAAAGTCAGCACGGATTTAGTGAAGGGAAGTCTTGCCTCACCAATCTAATGCATTTTTTTGAGGGGGTAAGCAAACATGTGGACAATGGGGAGCCGGTTGATATTGTATATCTGGATTTTCAGAAGGCGTTTGACAAAGTGCCGCACGAAAGACTCCTGAAGAAATTGCAGAGTCATGGAATCGGAGGTAGGGTATTATTATGGATTAAGAACTGGTTGAAAGATAGGAAGCAGAGAGTAGGATTGCGTGGCCAGTATTCTCAGTGGAGGAGGGTAGTTAGTGGGGTCCCGCAGGGGTCTGTGCTGGGTCCGTTGCTTTTTAATGTATTTATAAATGACCTAGAGATGGGAATAACTAGTGAGGTAATTAAATTCGCCGATGACACAAAATTATTCAGGGTCGTCAAGTCGCAGGAGGAATGTGAACGATTACAGGAGGACCTTGCGAGACTGGGAGATTGGGCGTGCAAGTGGCAGATGAAGTTCAATGTTGACAAGTGCAAAGTGATGCATGTGGGTAAGAGGAACCCGAATTATAGCTACGTCTTGCAAGGTTCCGCGTTAGGAGTTACGGATCAAGAAAGGGATCTGGGTGTCGTTGTCGATGATACGCTGAAACCTTCTGCTCAGTGTGCTGCTGCGGCTAGGAAAGCGAATAGAATGTTGGGTGTTATTAGGAAGGGTATGGAGTCCAGGTGTGCGGATGTTATAATGCCGTTGTATCGCTCCATGGTGCGACCGCACCTGGAGTATTGTGTTCAGTACTGGTCTCCGTATCTCAAAAAAGATATAGTAGAATTGGAAAAGGTACAGCGAAGGGCGACGAAAATGATAGTGGGGATGGGACGACTTTCCTATGAAGAGAGGCTGAGAAGGCTAGGGCTTTTTAGCTTGGAGAAGAGACGGCTGAGGGGAGATATGATAGAAGTGTATAAAATAATGAGTGGAATGGATCGGGTGGATGTGAAGCGACTGTTCACGCTATCCAAAAATACTAGGACTAGAGGGCATGAGTTGAAGCTACAGTGTGGTAAATTTAAAACGAATCGGAGAAAATTTTTCTTCACCCAACGTGTAATTAGACTCTGGAATTCGTTGCCGGAGAACGTGGTACGGGCGGTTAGCTTGACGGAGTTTAAAAAGGGGTTAGATAGATTCCTAAAGGACAAGTCCATAGACCGCTATTAAATGGACTTGGAAAAATTCCGCATTTTTAGGTATAACTTGTCTGGAATGTTTTTACGTTTGGGGAGCGTG
This sequence comes from Microcaecilia unicolor, assembly GCF_901765095.1. Lineage (NCBI taxonomy): Eukaryota > Metazoa > Chordata > Amphibia > Gymnophiona > Siphonopidae > Microcaecilia > Microcaecilia unicolor. The sequence goes on from NC_044034.1 coordinate 336,326,889, forward strand.
CCAGGTGCCCTTGACCTGGATTGGCCACTGTCGGTGACAGGATGCTGGGCTAGATGGACCTTTGGTCTTTCCCAGTATGGCATGTACTTATGTACTTATGTACTAAGTAGCTTAATTCCCTAGTGGTTCACTCAAGCCTGCCATACAGTGTTATATATGTGACTAAACCTGTACATTGACCTCCTCTCTGTTTATAAGAAAATCCTCTAACTGCTTAGGGTCAAAGAATTGATATTGTTTAGACTGAAATTTAATTCTACATATGCAGGGAAATCTCAATAGAAAATCAGCACCAATTGCCTGTGCCCTTGGTCGTAACAACAAGAACATCCTACGTCTCTTTTGAGTCTCCCTGGACAAGTCCGGAAAAACTCTAACTTTTGAACCTAGAAACAGAGAATCCAAATGTCTTAGAGAAAGTTTGAGTACTGCGTCCCTATCTATTTCCAACGCAAAGGTTACCAGCAAAGTTGTTCTCTGTGTAATAACCTCAAGAGAAGACTCAAGGAATGAAGTGAGATTCATTGCTCCTTGTCCTTGTAAATTTTCTGATGGCTTACCACCAGCTTGAAGATAATAAGCTCTAGTTATAGGTGGCAATGAATTCTCTGACATTCCCAGAGTCTCTATTAGGTATTTTTTAACCATTTGAATTGGGAGAATCAAAGGGGACCAAGGAAAATTTATAAACAGTAAAGTTAGTCTCATTGATTGATTTTTTCTAAATATTCCAAGCGTCTTTGGGTAAAGCACTTGTCTATAACTAACGTCTGTTCCACAAGTTCAAGCTTTTCAGTTTTTTCAGACAGTCTTTTAACCATTTGGGTTCCCCCCCCCCCTTTTTTTTTTTTGATCCCTTTTTTTAGTGCTATTAAGTCATTTTGATTTGGCCATGGCTGTTTTTCCTTTCATGTCATCCAAAGTTCTCAGTAGCTTTAAGTGCTGCACTCGTGCAACAGGACCATCTCTGGCAAGGACACCCATTCTTGGTGTGTACAGTGTTTGGGGCCTGATCATACCCCTGCAAATTGTATTCTGTCTTCATATGAAGAAAACACAGTTGGCCAAATATGTTCAGAGAGAACAGATTTTTGGAACTAGGTCCAAAGCCGCAACGTCTGGGTCTGTGCCAGTATTGCATCAGGTGTGTTGGTTCATATGGCTGCAAGACCCTTGCACACTGGGAGTGACTATCAGTGTTGGACCTGATCCCGAGGCGACGAGAAGACTCGCATGTCGTCCTCTTCGGCACTAGGGAGCATCGATGCCAAGCATCGGAAGAAGCATAGGCATCGATCCCCCTCGGCATATGGTTCCGGGAGCTCCAGGGCACAGAGAATTTCACTGGTCCCTGAGAAGTGTTGGGAGGACCGCTCCTCCATACAGGAGTTGCTAATGCATGGGTCTTTACTTAGCCAGGACTAGACACCCTCTTTGACACCACATATTTGCAGCCTGCTTCTACACCTGCACCCCAGCCTGTCCCAGTGTCAGCCCTTGAGCGCCTCTGGGCCTTGCTTCCTGAACTTTTGGCAGGGTTCTTGAAGTGTGCACTAGTGTCTGGGGTGCTTGTGCCAGCCAGGCGTTGTTACAGTCCCACATGGCCATCGGCCTGTGGTGAGGTCACCAACGCTTGCAGTTTCGGCATAGACTGCTACCCATGTTGGCACACCCTCAACGTCGATGGAGGAAACTTGCAGTTGAGTTGAGGCTGGAGGCGACACTTTGATAGCCCTCTTGGCATCATGGTACCTCTGTCGTGGCGGGCTCTTTCTCGGTTCTCCTATGAAGAAATCTTGGGTCACACTGATGAGGAGCGCTCATGGGACTCTGATTAGGATCCACGGTACTTCTCGGAGGAGGATCCTATGGCATCCCATCTGATCCCTTCCCTCTACAGGAAGGGAGGAAGTCTCCATCTTAGAGCCTTTCTTTCTCCTCGTTTGTAAAGGAGATGGTGGCTGCCATCTCAGTTCCTTTGGAAGTGAAGGACGAGCCCAGGGCTAAGATGTTCTGGGCAACAGCTTTCCTTCTAGAGAGACTGTGACTGTTCCGCTTCACGAGATCTTATGGGACATTCAGGTGAAGAACTGGGAGTCTCCTCTCCTCCCCAAGAAGATCAACACCATGCACTGGATTCAGTCTTCCCCTGGGTTTGATAGGTTCCAGTTGCCTCATCGTTCCTTAGTGATAGAATCTGTGCTCAAAACTGCCAGTAGTTCTAGGGGCTATGCTTTGGCACCCCCTGGCAGAGAAACTAGAACGTGGATTCTTTTGGGTGGAAGATGCATCAGGTCTTCATGCTCATCTCCCATATCCAGTTATATCAGCTCTACACAAGCCTGTATTTGCGGTCCATGGTACACAGTATGTCTGATTTAGCATACTCTCTCCCACCAGAGCAGACTGAATCTGTTCACCAGCTGGTCAAGCAGCAGAAGGCGTGTTGTAAGTTCTTGGCCAGTGGTGGCCCCGACACTGTTGATATGGTTTCTATGGCATCTTTATGATCTCTGACTAGAGTATAATGATGTGCAGACTCTCATGGCTGAGTGTCTCTGACTTGGGCCTGGCAGTCCAGCAGAGATTGGTGGATGCCACATGCCGGGAGCATCATCTTTTTGGAGAGAAGGTAGAGGTCATCGCTGACCTCATCAAGGAGCATACAGATGCCATAGATTTTCTCACCAGGCGCCTTCTGCATCTGCCTCCTCCTTTAGGAGGTTTTTTGGCAAGTCAAGGAGTACTTATTACTCACAGAGGCGTAGGTACATCTTGCCAGCCTTATTGGCTCAGCCCCAGCATGCTCATTCTCAACAGCGTACGCCCAAGGCCCAGACTGCTCCCCATTCAGGCTGTCCACCGGCTGTCACGATACCAGGCTTCCAACAAACGGTCGCGAACTCTGGAACAACGTGAGTCCTTGGCCTATTGTCGTCGAACGGCAGCAGGAGGCAAACCTTCCAAGCAGGACTGGACTAACAAGCTTGGTTTGGCTGGAACCAGTTGCTGGGACTGATTTGGCTTAGCAGGAACAGGATTCAAGATGCTGGAACAAGGTTCAGGATACTCGAACAAGCTGGACGGGAACAGGATTCAGGATGCTGGAACAAACGTGGCAGGAACAGGAGCTGAAAGCAAACAAAGCAGAGACTAGCAGGGGGTGAGCTTTTGACCAGCTCCAGCAGAACATAGCCACTGTAAGTGACTATCCTGGACAGCTGGCTGGTCGAGGGGAGGCTTAAGTTTTACCAAGAAAGGTGGCCCCTTGTAACCTCTGAACAGTGGGTTCTTCAAATAATCCATCTAGGTTACGCCCTACATTGGCTTGAGAGACAACCACATTGCCCACTGAGAGCACATCGCTTCTGCTGTCATCACAAGCAGGTACTTGCAGAGGAACTCTCCACCCTTCTCAAGGCTCATGTGATTGAACCCATTCCACCAGGGGAAGAAGGGAAGGGATACTATTACAGGTACTTCCTTGTATAAAAGAGAAAAGGGGGGGGGGGGGGGGGGGGACGCATTTCAGCCTAGACCTGAGGGGCCTGAACAAGTTCCTGGTTAAAGAAAAGTTCAGATGGTATCCCTGGGCACCCTGCTTCCCATGCTTCAGGAAAAACAATAGTTATGCTGGGGGCATGTCACTTCCAGTTTTGCACGTTGCCTTTTGGCTTGTCGCTCCCAGGGTTTTCACCAAGTGTCTTGCAGTAGTCAGGGCATCGCTGTTGACAAAGCCCTCTATCATATATCCACCTGCATTATGGGACCTCGATGTTGTTCTCACCTAGCTGATGAAAGCTTCTTTTGAGCCATTAGATTCCTGTCATCTGAAGTACTTGACCTGAAAGGTCATATTTTTGGTGGTTGTTACTTCAGCTTGCAGGGTCAGTGAGCTTTAGGCCTTAGTGGAGGATGTACCTTATAAGTTTCATCATAACAGAATAGTCCTTTGCATGCATCCTAAGTTCCTACCTAAGGTTGGCATGGCAGCCCCCATGGAAGGGGTGAAGCGCTGCTCCTCTTGTGGTATTGTGGTTCAGGTTCTTGAAGGAGAGCATATGGTTGGAAACATTTCATAGTAGGCTGTGTTTCACTATGCAGAGACTAACCCCACCTCCTGCTGAGAAAAGATTGCTTCTTACTGATTCAGCCACATTCCCTATCAAAAACTGTTCTCTAGGAGGGGCCAGAGAATGTGATTTGAGCAGACTGGATGGACTGTTCACGTTATCTGCCATTATTTACTATGTTACAGCTCTATAGAAAACATCACAAACCTGAAAAATAGAGGGTCCAAAGTCTCACTACAGTGTATCTGCTGGAGAGGCAGTGGCTAAGAAAGCAAATAGAATGTTGGGTATTATTAGGAAAGGAATGGAAAACAAAAATGAGGACGATGCTTTTGTATCGCTCCATGGTGTGACTGCACCTTGAATGTTATGTTCAATTCGGGTCACCGCATCTCAAAAAAAAGATATAGTGGAATTAGAAAAGGTATAGAGAAGGGCGATGAAAATGATAAAGGGGATGGGACAACTTCCCTGTGAGGTAAGGCAAAAGCGGCTAGGGCTCTTCAACTTGGAGAAAAGACGGCTGAGGGGAGATATGATAGAGGTCTATAAAATAATGAGTGGAGTGGAACAGGTAGACTTGAATTGCATGTTTACTCTTTCCAAAAATATTAGGACTGGGGGCACACAATGAAGCTCCAAAGTAGTAAATTTAAAACGAATCGGAGAAAATATTTCTTTACTCAACATGTAATTAAACTCTGGAATTCGTTGCCAGAGAATGTAGTAAAAGCGGTTAGCTTAGTGGGATTTAAGGTTTGGATAGCTTCCTAAAAGAGAAGTCCACAGACCATTATTAAAATGGACTTTGGGAAAATCCACTGCTTATTTCTAGAATACGCAGCATAAAATGTATTGTACTTTTTTGGGATCTTGCCAGGTACTTGTGACCTGGATTTACCACTGTTGGAAACAGGATACTGGGCTTGATGAACCTTCGGTCTGTCCCAATATGGCAATACTTACGTACTTTATGTGGGATGGTAGATCTCACACTATGTCCTTTTTTTCTTCTGCTACCATTCTTACTTTACTTTTCTTTCTCTGTTTTCTCCGCTTGTGCCACTTCTGAGACTCCCCTCTACAGGGTTGTACATAAACATGTTGAATAGCCACATAAGTTTCAGAGGTGGCATGAGAGGGCACTGTCCACTGTAAGGCCATAATATTTATTTTATTTATTTATTTTATCTGAATAAACCCCCACTGAGGCACATTGCATTCATGCAAAGACTGCAGCATTCTTCTTCACAGGGAACAATTTCTCCAAAAGGGTTATTTTTTGCACATACCATGACAGTAATGAACTTCACTCTTTAAGCCAGGTTATATGGATCATGATCTCAGTCTCTCAAATTTTATTGCTGATGCTCACAGTAATACTTGCATTGTGCCAAAGAGAGCTTCTTTCTGGAGTTCATAAGATGTAATATGTATCGACAATGTATGCTTGGAAATTCTTTTTGATCAAGCCTGTGGCATCCAAAGCAGTAGGAAATATTTGTCTTTCTGCCACGTTTTCTTGGTCTTGTCTGCATTTCTTGGTATTTTTGAGAATCTCCTCTCTTTCCACACAATTCAGAGCAATTGCTTGGGACTGACACCTCTAATCAGTGTTGCTCTGGTATGTTTTTCTTTTACCACTATCTGGTTTTCTGGCATCCAGCTTTTTTATTAGTTGGGATGGGATATCCCAGGTGATAATCTCTTCATTTTACACAGTTCTTTTAGGGTCATGATCTCAATGCTTTTCTGGTACTCTGATGTTGTAATTCTTACAGAGTTTCCAATGAATGAGACATGCCTTTCTGTATAGATCTTTGCAGTTAGCCTTGAAATAAGTAACTGTTTCTAACTCTTTCTTAATCTACAGGTGTCTGTTGCACCAGTTTTTTTTCAATGCTTTCTGTAAACCATCTCATCCATAATCCGCTTTCCTGGGCTGCAATTATCAATCACTCATCCTTAGGTTTCAATTCACCTGTCCGTAACCATTCATGTGTCTGATGTTTATTCACAAATGGTTCCTGGAGTAACGTTTTTTATTTTCTGTTGTACTTATATATTTGCCATTTTTTGTTTTTTCCCCTGTTGATCCAATTCCTTGAAGAGTATTTTTGTCTTCCTTCGCAAATTCTGTTGCTTCCTTCCCTTTTGATGCTGATAGATTTTCAGCTATTCTTCCTCCTTATAATGCTTGTCCAGGTGTAATAATGGAACTGGATTCTGGAAGTTTTCTTTCAGATTTCAACAGCTTTTGTGCATTGGGATTTAATGATGTCATGAAGCCTATGATAGTAGTTTGATAGCTGTAATCTATTTCCATGAGACTCATCCTTCTTTCAGATCTTGGAACGTACAGTTTAGGCATACACTGATTCTTATAGATGACCTCATGTGCATAATTTGATTTTTGTGTTTTTTTTTTTTAGCTTTTCAAGGTCTTTAAGATGCGGTCTTTAATACCAAAGCTATATGAGAGTGCAGTAAGTGCTAGTTGATTAATAGCTTGTATGTTGTTCTGTGATGTAAATACACTCGTTAATATCAGTCTTCATTTCCTATAATCTTTACTGACTTTTTTTTTTTCTATCGGTGATTTCTGCTTGATAGTTGTTCCTGCTCCACTCCTAGATACTTAATTACACCTTCTTGTTCAAGTTCTTTTATCTCAGTCATCAGAGAGATGTTTTCAGTTTTCTCAACTTTCCCCTAAGGAGAGTCACCTTGGCACATTTGTCCAACCCAAAAGTCATCTTGATGTCATTTTGAAAAGCTTTTCACCACTTGTAGTTGTTCCACTAATTGGAGGAAGGCTAATCCCATAGCCCAAGGAGTTAAGAGTACTTGGTGGATTAAGTGCCAGACAAAACAGAAGCGGGGACAGGGAGGCTCCCTGAAATATGCCTCGCTGAATCTTAATGTTAGGAATAACGAGTTTTACATCTCTATGCTGCAGGTGAAGTGTAGTTTGCTACATTTTCTTGGTGTACTTGATGTATTCAATCAGTTCAGGGTTTATTTGTATATTTCAAGGCAATTTATCAAGGAATGTGGGATGCTGTCAAAGGCTTTCTTATAGTCAATCCTAAGACTTCTGCTTTTTTTTTTTTTTTAGCACTGGCCATGATGGCTTTATTCAACATTAACTGGTCTTTAATGCCATATTCTCCTCTTATTGCACTTCTGCTCTATTGCCATGATGTTATTAGTTTATATGATCATATATTCTATTGGTATGTATTGCAGTGAATATAATGTCTGCCTACAGTCTATAATCCTTACGTGAGCCCATGGGTGCCTTTGCAAATACTGATCCTGTTGTATTCACTCTAAATAAGAGAACTTATTTACAGACATTTCTAGTGGATAAATTAATTCTTTGCTGCAACTGCCTTCTCATGTGTGTGTGGATTCCTGCTGTTAGACCATTGTCTTGAGGTTCAAACTGAAGGCCAACAGGGAGTGTACAGAAAGCCATTAACTATTACATGCCATGGTAATCTCTTCTCTGATATATCCGGATATCAGCTTAAACTTTGTTTTCTATAATTTCCCTTGTCTGCCTGTGGACCATGTTATAGTGCCCCTGTATTTCACTCAGAGAGTTGTTGCCCCCTCACCTGTGTGAGAAAAGATAGACAAAAGTGAGTGGCTTAGTGGTGGTGTATGAGGCAGATGGGCATAACAGAGATCGACCCTAGTGTACCCAGAGCTGAGTGGGCAAAGGGTTCTATAGAGAAGAATTAATGTGGAGAGTTTGTGTGAAAAATATTTGCTTGCTTGGAAGCCATTGTCTAGTGATATTGCCATGCCCAACTGTAACAATGTGTAGGTGTTATGATGGTAGCCTGGGAAACATAGACACACTTTAGTAAGGACATTAGAGGCATTGCAGATCCTCCTGCATGTTGAGAGAGTGAAATACCTTTGCTTTTGTAGCTGTCCTCTTGCTCCCAGGTGGCCTGATAGCTATGTGTATACAATCGTTAGCCCCTAAAACACAAGGGACGTGTGCTAGCACTTAAAATTTTGCCATGGTTTAATATCCCTGCAGTTCTTGCTCAAGAAAATTCTAATTTCTCTCCTGAGAAAAAACATTCAGAATATGACCTAAGCAGAGTGAGGTGGCTGAATTGCCTATGCCAGCAGTGCTCCCTCCCCCGAGGTGTCTGGAATGCTTTTTAGTGGCGAGGAAGACTAAGGTGTGATTTCCAGGTATATTTGCATGGTATGTCCTCTCCAAATGGCAGGTTGTAGCTGAGCCTCTAGGTGGTGACATAGGTGGAGTATGGTCATCTTGTAAGATCTGAGTCTTTGTAGGCATTTGTCCTCTGACCAATCCGGGAACTGTGCTTGGCTTTTAGAACCTCTGCAGGTTCTGGTTCCTCCTCTTGCCTTTCCCTCTGAGCTAGATCACAAAGGAACCGCTTGTGTACACTATACATTGTAGCTAGTCTACCTCTCGATCAGATTTGCTGCCACCACCAACCCTACATAAACTTATAGCCATAGAGACTAAAAAAGAATCGTGAGAGGAGGAGGAAGAGCATGGAGAGAGAGGCAGGATGACATTCTACATGAGCCAAGGGGAGGATAAGAGAAGGCAGAGGGAACAACAAAGTACAAAGAGAACAACTGACTGACCATAAACTCTCAAACAAATCTTCAACATTGATAATCCTCCATTCACCAGCTCTCAAAAGGCAAGTTCCATGTTTAGGTGTAAAAGTGGACACCCATTTTTGACAACATAGGCCCGAAATTACGATTCAAATATTCTTTTCTTCTCAGTTTATGACCTATCTAGTATATGCCCATTCCCCACCCATAACATACCCCTTTTTTAGGCGCACATTTTGTGCATACTGCCCCATTTATAAAATAGCATTGAATGCAGAAGATTGGTACATGAATACATATGCTATTTTTGTACAAGTACTTGGTGCATATCCTTTATAAAGTCACCCCCACTATGTCTAGATGAGAAAGTGCTTATGGCCCAGCAGTTCAACAAGGTCGGAGTTGATCTGAAAATCCCAAAATCAGATGAATCCCTCAGCTAAGGAATTCCCCACTCGTGGTGATTTTATCTTGCTTATCAAAAGAGAAGACAATTGCTTACTTATGACAGAATTCTCCATAGAGAGCAGGAGAAGACTCACATTCTTGCCCTTCTCCTCCAAAGACTGATGCATAAGCGCCATACTATATAAGATGGAATTCATGAGATGGCGACCGCTCAGAAATTTTCACATGTACTCAGTCTTCTGGGCTTTTCTGAGCCATGAGTAATATAGTCCATGTTGGCTTTGTCAGGTGATATTACCCACTTTTTATCTTGTCTTCTGTTTCTACAGATAACCAAAAGCTATTTTTCTTCAGTCTGTACTACTTCTGTTCCTATTGCTCAGTGTTTAACGTTTCAATATTTTATTACAGATTCTGGACTTGTCATGATGATCGCTTTTTGTACATGCTAATGGAGTATGTACCTGGAGGAGAACTTTTTAGTTACTTACGCAATATGGGACGTTTCAATAATGGCACTGGACTGTTTTACTCTGTTGAGATTACTTGTGCAATAGAAAATCTACACTCCAAAGGAATAGTTTACAGAGACTTAAAACCTGAAAATATACTATTGGACAAAGAAGGACACATCAAGCTTACAGATTTTGGATTTGCCAAGAAGTTGTCAGACAGGTAATGGATGTTCTATTAAAGCATTTGAAATAGGGGTGAAAATTTTAATCACTATTAGCTACGGCATGCATTTTGGCCCAGTAAAGTGTATTTCAAACCAAGTGCAATAGTGAAACTGAAAATCAATACTTATTGGTAATGTAATTTGAATATTTAAACTTTTAGAACTGTCATATGCCTTTTAAAATTCACTTTTGAAAGGAACTCTGGAACGAGGGAGCATAGGATGAAAGTGAAAAAATACTTCTTCACAGATACTGTGGTGAACTCATGGAACGGCCTGGCCTGCTGGTCGAAGTGGTGGAGATAAAAACAGTATCTGAATTCAAGAGCTTGGGACAAGTATATAGGATCTCTAGTGGAGTAATAGGGAGAGTAGATGGCATGGCTGAGCAGACTGGATAGGCCATATGGTCTTATGCCTTCATTTTTTTCTTTGTTTCTTCAGCCGTAGTGTTTCAGCACATTTCCAACATGAGAAACAGCCCTCACAAAACTAATTGATGCTAGATTCTGCTTCTGACCTTGCCAGTGAAGGGGGAAGGCATGCAATAAAGTTAATGTGAAGGAATGGGGCAAACACTTAATAAAGAGAAACATGCTCTATCTAGCTCTACATGTGCTTTATGCAAAGCTCAACTTCTTACAATTACTAATGGGTACATGGAGCAAGTGATCCTGATTTGTCAGTTAAAAACATAAGACTGTGCCAGCTGAGACCATCCAAGAAATGCTCTCTTAATTCTAAACACTTATAACCCAAAGTTATGTTCTCTCAACAATTAAAAAAAAACAATTCTGGATACCTTAACTCTGGATAGATGTGGATAATGAAGGGCTATCAAAATGGCATGGGGTTTGTAACAGCGATTTTTCCCACAGCTGTTTAAAAGTAGTCCTGGAGCCTGGTCTTAGGCAAAAGAGGAAGTTGTGTGTGTGTGTGTGTGTGTGGGGGGGGGGTTGGATGGGAGTCAGCAGCATGCAGGATACGACAAATCGGTGCTGCTGTCAGGAAGCGGTCTGTAAAGGTAAACATGGTAGGGGCGCCTTAAAACATTAATGTGTTAATCGTGTTAATGTATTGTCCACCCCAAATTTGAAATTATAAGCATAAAGGGCCTAATATGCAAAAAAAAAAAAAAAAATAAAGCTGACCTTCTAAATCTGTACCTCATTTTCAGCCTAAGGGCTCTGTTTACTAAGCTGTGCTATAGGTGCACTTGCATTTTTAGCGTGCACTAAAAATTAGTGTGCGCTTACGCTAGAGATGCCCATAGGAATATATGGGTGTGTCTCGTGTTATCATGCACTGATAGTGCACACTAAAAACGCTAGCACACCTTAGTAAATAGGGCCCTTACATTTCAGCTGAAATTTCTTCTTAATTTAGGAGATAAAGTTTTATGCATATAAATTTAGGCCTGCCGCTCATTTGCCTAAATTTGAGGCTAGTGCCGAAAATCAATGCCAAGATCTAAGGGACCCTTTTATTCAGGCTTCTATCACACAATTATCCAAAAATGAGTTTTGGTTCAATGTGGCTTACATTTAACAGTCAGAGATTACATTGATTCAATTACATTTACAAGGTTGTATGATGCTGTGTTTTACAGTGATTGGCAAGATTATTATTAGTGCATATGGAATAGTCAGTGAGTTTCTTGAGAAGATATGTCTTAGTTCACTTCTTAAATGAAAAGATGCGTTACAGTTAGAGGTTGTGTTGTGTATTGTTCCAGAATGATTAGTGCATATTTTACTCATAAAATTTCCTGAAGCGTTAGAACTTTAGGAAATTTCTGATCTGGAGGTAGTTCGTGATGCTTCTTATGACTATATGGGTGTACCACCATTTTGAGCCCAGGTAGCTAAATCCCGCCGTGTAGGTGACTTATATAGTATGTTTTTGCAGTTGGACAGGTGAAGTAGTAAGTAACCTATAGTTCCTGGGTTTGCATTTCTTGATGATAGTTTGATCTTGTCTAGCATGTAGTCCGGTGACATGCCAAACAGTATTTTGAAGATGGTTGTACTGGTTTTGAAAAATAGTCTGGCCTTGATCAGGAGCCAATGTAGCATTATGAGTAGTGGGGTTGCTCTATCATATTTTGACTTTTTGAATAGCAATATCACTGCTTTGTTTTGGACGGTTTACAACGATCGTAGTAGATTTTCTTTGCAGCCTACATATTTTGCATTACAATAGTCGGGTAATATCAGCATTTGCACTATAAGACAGAATGACTGTCTGGAGAAATAGTCTCTGTTTCTTCTCAGTTTTGATGTGATTGCAGCGACTTGGTCTTCAAGGGTCAGATGTTTGTTGAGAATGATTCCTAGTTTTTTTATTTGTGTTTTGATTGTGTAAGATTGATCTATTAAGGTTTTGGTAAGTAGTGGAATTGTGTTGGCTGGATAAAACTAGGAGTTTGGTTTTATCTCAGTTCAGTTTGTTTCACAGTTGTGGCCCAATTTTCCATGAGGTCGAGTCGTTTTTTGGCCTTACAAAGTATCTCTGTGATGCTGTTGTTGACAGGTATGTAGATGGTGACATCGTCTGCATATATGACTGGGTTTAAACCAATTTTTCCATTTTCTTGCTATGTGGTACTTAATGGACATTAACATACGCTAAGCTTTAGTAAACTGGCTCCTAAGTTCTTTTCCCCACTTGCTCAATCTGCCTCTGTTTCTACCCACTTTTTATGTTCGTAAATATAGGGGATTATTAAAATTTTGAGTTTAAATTTAGGCACTCGGCTTTTGAAATTTTTTTTAAAAGGCCAGTTTAGGAGCATCACTTTCAAAGCAAAGAACTTAAATTTTTAAAATATTGCACTCAAAGTTCTTTAAGTACGCTTTTCAATTTTATATAATTGGTATATATACCAAGCAACCACCACTTTATTTTTTTTCTATTTATAGTATTTATATCACAAATACAAGCTGCTTGCAAAAGTACACACAATTACAATTGCAACAAAATACATACAGGTGCAAGGATGGTTAACATTCAGTGAAGTGGATAAAAAGAAGTATAACACAGCCAGTGTGACCTGTACAAACTCGCCACACACTTGCAAAATGCATAATAGTCCTTAGATCAGAATTAAACTTAGTCACTTCTCTCACTTCCCTTAGCCAGAAGCATTTCTAGTCTCCCTTGATCTTAGATTTGGATCTCCATATAGGCTATTATGGATATTTTCTCTTGGTTCTCCAGGCTACTTATCCCCCAACTCTGTCACTTCCTTCTCCTTCCTCACAGATTAAAAAAATGGAGGGGAGCAGTTCTGTTTGCTGCAGTGTTATGTGGGAGAGTGAGGGGTTTCCCTGCATTTTAGCAGTGCTTCATTCAATCATGTATGGAACCATTGTGATTCTGTGGAGGTTGCACACTGAGATTGAGTACTGCCTTTATTTTCTCCACCCTGCAGGTTTCTGGAAAGAGCCATGCTACTGGGATACATAGTAAGATGGGTCTCGTGCCTAGCACTTTCAGATTGCTGCAGGGACTGTTCTGTCTCCGTGTGGGTGCTTTCTGGTGCACTTTTCCTTTGGCTGTGGCCATTTTAACTTTCCGCCTCTAGATCTGGGTCTGGCCTTCGATAGCATGACATCCCATGGACTCCTTTCTCTTCGGGACTATTCCATCTCTATTGCTGTTGGGGCTAGGAGTGGTGAGCGGCTTCAAAACCCTTCAGTGAGAGTGCCAAGGCGGTTCAGCTCGGCAGTCGGTTGGCCTGTTCTGCGGGGCCGGCAGCTGCATTCGCTGCCTGTTGCGATTTCGCAAGCTTGGATCCTCTAGATAGAGTCTGCTTACCTTGCTAGTGGTGGGTTACCGCGGAGCAGTTCTGTGCCGTGAAGCTTGGTAGCTTCGGAGCGACCCTTTGTTTTTTTTGTTTTGTTCTTCAATATTGTAGTCCTTGCCTGAATTAAAAAAAAAAAAAAAAAAAGAACACTGAAGGGCAGTCAGGGCAGAGGTATGGCAGTCCCTATTTCTGATGCTCCTTGCTCTTCCAGGCCTCTGAGTGCTATATGCTTCTCTCTAAACTCTTAGAGCAGTTATTCTATGTGTTCCGCAGGAAAGCCGGGTACAATGGCTCGTCATTCCAGCCTTCTTTATTTGCTTCCTTAGGACCAGCAATAGTTGGTGCTCGTTTTTTCTCTTTGTCATAGGTCTTGAATCTGCAGCTTAGGGCCCTGATTTTGCATTGGTGTCTTCTGTCTAGCTGCTTGCAAGATCTGCCAGACAGGGGTACTGCCAGGGCCTGGCTGTGCCTGCATTCTGCGTTTCAGCCCTTTCTGTATAGACCTTCCATATGGCCTCCAGGGGAGCTGCAGCATGGGTGGCCACCTTCTGGCTGATTTTGACTCTTGTGGTTTGCTTCGCCTAGGCAGTGCTGTGGTGGCTTGGTTCGCTACAGGGCGTCATCCTACCATGTTGGCAGTTGTGTTTGCAGGCATCATCGTCGTCGTATTTTTAGGAATTAATCTCTTCGATGTTGGCAGCCAACACGGGTTCCCTCTTTGGATGTGGAACTCAGCCCCTTCTCTCAGTGTTGAGCATGGCTCCATCTCTGCCTGTGGGCACCTTCTGGTCTCTGTATATGGGAAATGGCTCCATTGCTGGCTCTCGGGCATGTCCCCATTTCTGAATATAGAGTGCAGCTCCTCTGCTGAATGTGGATCACACCTCCGTCTCTGAATATAGAGCACAGCTCTATTTCCGGAGGTTGAGCTTAGCTCTGACTCTTTGTATGGAACATAGCGTCATCCTTGTATGTAGAGTGTGGCTCCATCTCTGGAGGGTGACCTTGTCTCCGTTTTGGGATATGGGGGTCCTGCTACACCCCTAGCAGTAGAGCAATACTTTGTCCTCTATCTTTCCTCCATTCTGGCATATGGACATGGGTCCATCTCTGACTGTTGAGCTCACCTCTGTCTCTGGGTGTAGAGCTTGGGTCCATCTCTGACTGTTGAGCTCACCTCTGTCTCTGGGTGTAGAGCTTGGGTCCATCTCTGACTGTTGAGCTCACCTCTGTCTCTGGGTGTAGAGCTTGCTTCCATCTTTGAATATAGAGCACAGTTCCATCCCCGGAGGTCGAGTTTTCCGTCTCTGGATAAAGCACGGCTCTGTCTCTGGATGAGGAATTCATCTCCATCTCTGCATATGGAGCACAACTTGTCCTCTGGAGGAGAAACACACTTCCATCTCTGACTATAGAGTGCAGTTCCATCTTTGGATGGGGAGTGCACCTCCGTCTCTACATATAGAAAACAGCCCTGTTGCTGGATGGAGAATGCTTCTCTGTCTCTGGTTATGACCATTATGGCTTCATTTCTGGCTCTGGAGCACTTCTCCACCTCTAGATACAGAGCCCAGCACCATCTCTAGCTGTATGGCATAGGTCCATCTCTGGAGGAATGGTGTAGTCCCATTTCAGGTGATGGGATGCAACTCTGTCTCTGCTTGTAGGGTGCAGCTTTATTTTTGGATGTCAGGCACTACTACATTGCTGAATGTGGAGGTCATCTGCTTTTTTGGATATGTGACGCTTTTCCTTTTTGTGGGGCACACTCCGTCTCTGGCTCTGAGCAGTTCCTTTTCTTGGTGTCCGTCTCTCATTAATATTGGGAGGTTGAGCACAATGCCATCTCTGATATTCTTGTGTGCTTTTTTTTCCATCTCTGAGGTGCGGTTCACTGTGTTCTCTGGCTGTGGAGGGCAGCTTGGCCCCTAAATGTGGAACGCAGCTCCCTCGCTGTGGGAAGGATGTTATTTCATCTTTGGGATGGCCTCAGCTTCTTCTCTACATGTACAGCACTGCTTTTCCTTTAGATGTAGAGCACAGTTTCAGTTCAGGCTGTAGAGTGTAGATTCCTCTCAATATGCCGAGCACAGTGGCATTGGTCTATGGTTCTCACCTTCCTTGCTATTGTGAGACTTGCCTTTAGGTAATCCTGCTTAGATTCACGAGATCTGTGGTGCACACCTTCATAGATGTGTCTTCATCTCTTTTTGGAGAGTGTAGCTTCATCACCTGTCTGTGGAGCACAGCCCCCTCTTGTTATGTGGTGATCAGCTGCTCCTCAGTACGTGGAGCGCACCTTTAGCCCAGTGCGTGGCTGCAGGCGACAGAGCTTCATCCCTGCAGAAACCTTGGCTTTGGCTGTATTACTTGGGCACAGCCCAGTCTTTGGGGTCGGGCATAGTCTCCTTTTGACAGTGCCCCTTGGATTATCCAAGGTTGGGGCACATCTTTTCCGACTCTTACTTAGGGCCTCAGCTCAGTCTCTGGGGCCCAGCACTGGCTCTGCCAGAGGGACAGGTCTTCTGTCCTAGTGTGGAGTGCAGCTCCAGTGCAGGCAGTGGGAGCACTGGTACAGGTCAGTCTGCTGAGCTCATTTCAGTTCTACTGGTATACATGGCTTCATTGCTGGCGATAGGCCGCACCACCTGTACAGGTACTGTTGCACCCTGATTCTGTGTACAGCCCTATACCCCATGTCAGGTGCTACTGCTCATTTTCAGACTAGTACGGGGCCCCTTACTCTGACTAATTGGTTGACCTAGCATGTTTGGCAGGGGTAGGCTGTGAGTTTCCTTGCATTTGATGGAGCTTACCTCCACGCTTGAACTCGGACTTTGCTTCCCTGCTCATTTTTGGCACGCTGGTCCTGCAAGGGTGCCACTCTGCCATATACCTTGTGTGGTACATCTTGCTGGGGTGGTGGAGGTGAGGCTCTACCCCTCTTCTGGGTGGAACGCACGTCTCTTGCCGTTGGCATGCGGCGCCTTTCTCTCATGGATATTTGTTTGCATCTCTATTGGGTGAAAGTTAGCTTCCGTTGAGTCAGATGTAAAAAGACTGGAAAAGATGCAAAGAAAAGCTACAAAATGGTATGGGATTTGCGTTGCAAACCATACAAGGAGAGACTTGCTGACCTGAACATGTATACCTTGGAGGAAAGGAGAAATGGGTGACATGATACAGACGTTCAAATTTTTGAAAGGCGTTAATCCACAAACAAACAGCTTTTCGGAGATGGGAAGGTGGTAGGACTAGAGGACATGAATTGAGGTTGAAGGGGAGCAGACTTTAATGTTAGGAAGTATTTTTTCACGGAGAGGGTGGTGATATGTGGAATGCCCTCCCACGGGAGGTGGTGGAGATGAAAACGGTAATAGAATTCAAACGTGCATGGGATAAACACAAAGGAATCCTGTTTAGAAGGAATGGATCTACGGAATCTTATCGGAGATTGGGTGGCGACGCCGGTAATTGGGATGTGAAACCGGTGCTGGGCAGACTTCTACAGTCTTCACACTGATCGTGACTGAATTGATATGGATGGGCTGGAGTGTAAATTTTAAGGGGCTTCGTCGTTAGCTTCAGAACTGGAGGAGTGGCCTAGTGGTTAGGGTGGTGGACTTTGGTCCTGAGGAACTGAGTTCAATTCCCGGCACAGGCAGCTCCTTGTGACTCTGGGCAAGTCACTTAACCCTCCATTGCCTACCGCATTGAGCCTGCCATGAGTGGGAAAGCGCGGGGTACAAATGTAACAAAAAAAAAAACCGGTGCTGGGCAGACTTCTACAGTCTACACACTGATCGTGACTGAATTGATATGGATGGGCTGGAGTGTAAATTCTAAGGGGCTTCGTCATTAGCTTCAGAACTTAGTACAAGAACAGTGCTCGACAGACTTTTATGGTTTGTGCCCTGAGAATGGCAAGGACAAATCAAACTCTGGTATAAAGTATCACATACCATGTAAAATGAGTTTATCTTGTTGGGCAGACCGGATGGGACCGTACAGGTTTTTATCTGCCATCATTTACTATGTTACTTTGTTTCTCAAGTTTGACACCTCCGAGTGACGGCTCGGTAGCTCAGTGGCATCCTCTTCTCTGCTTACCTTTCGATAGCCCACCCTAATGAGGACTACTTTGATACATTCCACAAGTCTCTGGATTGTTGATAAGGAAAGAAAAATCTTGCCTGATGATTTTCTTTCTTTTAGTCACAGCAGATGAATCCAGGGTCCCTACCTTTCTGTTCAGCCTCTCTTTTTATCTTTGTGTTTAGCCTTCTGGCTTCATCGACTTCGGCTTGTTATCAGGTTCATATTTCCTAGCTGTGAGGAAGGAGTGCTATTTACCTGTTTTCCTGTTTCTCCTTCTGCTTTGTTAGGATGAATACTGATTGTCCAAGGAGCGTACCATCCTATATGACAGAGCACAGTTTAATGCTATCTCCACCTGGTGGTAGATGGCCACAGTCCACAAGTTTTGGGATTCATCTACTTTCCCTCCTCCGAGCGAATTCCATTTACCACCAGAGGGTGGTGGTAAATGGATTTCGCTCGGAGGAGGGAAAGGTGAGTAGTGGAGTGCCTCAGGGATCGGTGCTGGGACCGATTCTGTTCAATATATTTGTGAGTGACATTGATGAAGGGTTAGAAGGTAAAGTTTGCCTTTTTGCGGATGATGCTAAGATTTGTAACAGAGTGGACACCCGGGAGGGAGTGGAAAACATGAAAAAGGAGCTGCGGAAGTTAGAAGAATGGTCTAAGGTTTGGCAATTAAAATTCAATGCGAAGAAATGCAAAGTGATGCACTTAGGGAGTAGAAATCCACGGGAGACGTATGTGTTAGGCGGGGAGAGTCTGATAGGTACGGATGGGGAGAGGAATCTTGGGGTGATAGTATCTGAGGATTTGAAGGCGATGAAACAGTGTGACAAGGCGGTGGCCCTAGCTAGAAGGTTGTTAGGCTGTATAGAGAGAGGTGTGACCAGCAGAAGAAAGGGGGTGTTGATGCCCCAGTATAAGTCGTTGGTGAGGCCCCACCTGGAGTATTGTGTTCAATTCTGGAGGCCGTATCTTGTTAAGGATGTAAAAAGAATTGAAGCGGTGCAAAGAAAAGCTACGAGGATGGTATGGGATTTGCGTTACAAGACGTATGAGGAGAGACTTGCTGACCTGAGCATGTATACCCTGGAGGAAAGGAGAAACAGGGGTGATATGATACAGACGTTCAAATATCTGAAAGGTATTAATCCGCAAACGAACCTTTTCCGGAGATGGGAAGGCGGTAGAACTAGAGGGCACGATACGAGATTGAAGGGGGGCAGACTCAAAAATGTCAGGAAGTATTTTTTCACGGAGAGAGTGGTGGATGCTTGGAATGCTCTCCCACGGGAGGTGGTGGAGAGGAAAATGGTAACGGAATTCAAACATGCGTGGGATAAGCATAAAGGTATCCTGTTCCGAGGGAATGGATCCTCAGAAGCTTAGTTGAGATTGGGTGGCAGAGCCGGTGGTGGGAGGTGGGGGCTGGTGGTTGGGAGGTGAGGATATTGCTGGGCAGACTTATACGGTCTGTGCCAGAGCCGGTGGTTGGGAGGCAGGGATATAGTGCTGGGTAGACTTATACGGTCTGTGCCCTGAAAATGACAGATACAAATCAAGGTAAGGGATACACAAAAAGTAGCACATATGAGTTTATCTTGTTGGGCAGACTGGATGAACCGTGCAGGTCTTTTTCTGCCGTCATCTACTATGTTACTGTGACTGAGATACACCAAAGTCCCAGTAAACCACTGATCGTTGTTTCCACCTCCGCAAATAACGAGCGTTGCTTCCCAAAAAAATGGATGCAGATGAGCTGCTAGCAGAATCAGTGAGCAGCTCGGTAGGAGGGAAGCCAGTTGGTCAACTGAGTATACGCAGAACAGCCACTCGCTAAGCCTGGCTGCTCTGTGCATGCTCAGAGCAGCTAGTGCTATTATGTCGGCTTTAATACAAGCTGTGTGTATGAAAGTAGTGTGCAGTTTTTTTCAAAATTATCAGCTGTACAAGTGCTTTTCATAGGAAGCTCTAAAAAGTAATGATGTCAGCGAGCCTGATTTCTGGAGAGATGTGCTCTCTCCCTACCTGGCAGCAGTATGAAGCTGCAGTCTGACCCTGAGTGTCTCCTGTGCCTGGCACCAGTGCCCTTCCTAAGTAGGAACTGGCTGCCCAAGATCATCACAGACCTGCACCACAATGAGTTGACTGTACCGCAAAGAAGCAGCCATCATGCAGCGACAGTTCCTGACCACCCATAAAATGTTTATCCTAAAGATGGGCGGCCCTTTCTGTGCATCACTCGGAATGCCTATTTGAATAGTAATTAGCTCATTAAATTTAAAATAACCTTCCAAACAGTTCTAGTTGTCTGCTACCATGACAGGAAAAGAGCCCGCAGAACCCCTTTGTGCATGTTTCGCTGAACACAAGAGTAGCCATACTAGGTTAGAACAATGGTCCATCTATCCAAGTATTCTGTTTTGCAAACAGTGGCCAAGCCAGGTCACAAGTACCTGGGAGAAACCCAAATTGTAGCAATACTCCATATACAATCCCAGGGCAAGCCATTGCTTCCCATGTCTGTCTCAATAGCAGACTATGGACTTTTCCTCCAGGAATTTGTCTAAAACGTTTTTTTAAACCCAGGTACGCTAAACGTTATTACCACTTCCCCCGGCAAAGAGTTCCAGGGCTTAACTATTCGTTAAGTGAAGTAATAGTTCCTCCTATTTGTTTTAAAAGTATTTCCATGTAACTTCCTTGAGTGTCCTCTAGTGTTTGAACCTTTTCTAATTCCGCTATATCTTTTTTGAGATACGGCGACCAGAACTGAACGCAATACTCAAGGTGCGGATGCACCATGGAGTGATACAAAGGCATTATAGTATTTTTGGTCTTATTCACCATCCCTTTCCTAATAATTCCTATTACTACTGCTTAACACTTCTATAGCACTACAAGGCATACACAGCGCTGTACACCATACACATAAAGACAGTCCCTGCTCAACGAGCTCACAATCTAAATAAGACAGGTAACAGACAAAACAACTAAGGGGTAAGGGAAATTAAAGAGGAGGGGATAAAAGGTTCAGGCAAATGAGCAGTGGTTAGGACTCAAAAGCAGCGTCAAAGAGGTGGGCTTTTAGCTTGGACTTGAAAACAGCCAAAGACGGGGCTAGACGTACATGCTCGGGAAGTCTATTCCAGGCGTGTGGTGCAGCGAGATAGAAGGAACAGAGTCTGGAATTAGCAGTAGAGGAGAAAAGGACAGACAAGAAAGATTTGTCATCAGAACGGAGTGCCCGAGGGGGGGTTTAGGGAGAGACGAGTGGAGAGGTTCCGGGGAGCAGCAGAGTGAATACACTTATATGTCAGTAAGAGAAGTTTGAATTGAATACAGAAATGGATAGGGAGCCAGTGAAGTGACTTGAGTAGAGGGCTAATATGAGCATAGTGATTTTGGCAGAAAATGAGTCGTGCAGCAGAGTTTTGGACTGATTGAAGAGGAGAGAGATGGCTAAGAGGGAGTCTGGTGAGAAGCAGGTTGCAATAGTCTAGGCGAGAGGTGATAAGAGTGTGGATGAGGGTTCTGGTAGAGTGCTCAGAGATGAAGGGACGGATTTTGCTGATGTTATAGAGAAAGAAACAACAGGTTTTGGCAATCTGCTGAATGTGAGCAGAGAAGGAGAGAGAGGAGTCGAAGATGACCTCAAGGTTACGAACTGATGAGACAGGGAGAGTGAGAGTGCCATCCACAGAAATAGAGAGAGGGGGGAGAGGAGATGTGGGTTTAGGGGGAAGATGAGAAGCTCGGTCTTGGCCATGTTAAGCTTCAGATGACGTTGAGACATCTAGGCAGCGATATCAGACAGGCAGGCTGAAACATTGGTCTGGATGCTGGTTGAGATTTCGGGGGTAGAGAGGTAGATCTGGGAGTTGTCAGCATAGAGATGGTATTGAAAGCCCTGGGATGATATCAGAGAGCCAAGGGAGGAAGTGTAGATGGAGAACAGGAGAGGACCGAAAACAGAACCCTGAGGTACTCCAATTGGTAGTGAGATAGAAGTGGAAGAGGATCCACTAGAGTGTACACTAAAGGTGCGAAGCGAGAGGTAGGAGGAGAACCAGGAAAGAACAGAGCCCTGGAATCCAAGTGAAGACAGTGTATCAAGGAATAGGCTATGATCAACAGTGTCAAACACGGCAGATAGATCGAGAAGGATGAGGATAGAATAGAGACCTTTGGATTTGCCAGTAACAGGTTGTTGGAAACTTTTGTAAGTGCAGTTTCAGTTGAATGAAGAGGGCGAAAGCCAGATTGAAGTAAGTCAAGAATGGCATGAGATGAAAGTCAAGACAGCGGTGATGAACGCCCCATTCAAGTATCTTGGAGAGTAAGGGGAGGAGGGAGATGGGTCGATAGTTGGAAGGACATGTAGGGTCGTGAGGGCTTCTTAAGGAGTGGTGTGACCACAGCATGTTTGAAGGCATCGGGAACGGTCACAGTGGAAAGTGAAAGATTGAGGATATGACAGATAAAAGGGGTAAGAGTAGGAGAGATGGTGTTAAGAAGGTGAGTAGGAATGGAATCAGAGGAACAAGTAGTTCGTTTAGAGGAGGAAAGAAGGTGTGTTGTTTCTTCATTAGTGACTCCGGGAAAGGATGGAGGGGTTGGTGAGATAGAGGAACGGACATGGGAAGGGACAAGGGGAGGGAGAGGTGGGGGTGGCTTGGTAGAGAATTCAAGGTTTATCTTCTGAACCTTGTCGTGGAAGAACTCAGCTAGGGTCTGGGGAGAAAGTGAGGGGGGAGTTGGAGATGGAGGCACCTTGAGGAGAGAGTTTATTGTGGTAAAGAGAAGTCGAGGGTTTGAGCTGAGAGAATTAGTCAGCTGGATGTAGTAGTCCTGTTTGGCAAGCAAGAGAGCAGATTGGAAGGAGGTCAACATGAACTTGAAATGTGTGGTCAGCAAGAGTACGAGGTTTCAGCTAGAGGCATTCGGCGGAACGGGTACAGGAACGTAGATAGCGGATTATAGGGGTTAACCAGGGTTGGGGTTTGGTATGTCTTATAGGGCGGGGCATGAGAGGTGCAAGAGCGTCTAAGGCAGAGGATAGAATAGTATTGTAGGAAGAAACGGCATCATTGACAGACTTGGATGGTGTAGTGGTAGAGAAGAGGTTCGAGACAGTGGAGGATAGGGTAGTAGGGTCAATGGCCTGGAGATTTCTAGATAAATTGGTTAAGATTGGGTGGGAGGAAGTTTGTGAAGGTTATTAGATGATCAGAGAGGGGAAGATTTGAGGTAAAGGAATTGGAGGGAGAGCAGTTATAGGAGAAGATAAGATCAAGACAGTGACCATTTTGGTGGGTAGGGAAAGTGGAGCATAGTTTAAGATTGAAGAAGGATGTTAAGGTGAGGAATTGGGAGACGTAAGAGTTGGAGGGATTGTTGGCATGAATGTTAGTCGCCAAGGATGAGGGAGGGGGAGGAAGGATCATGAAAGAAGGAAAGCCAAGCATAAAAGTCGCTGAGAAAGGATGAAAGGGATTTATCAGGGGGACGATAAATAGCTATTCGAAGAGGCAAAGGAGTGGATAGGCGGATGGAGTGGACTTCAAAGGAAGAAAAACAGAGAGACTGAGGTGTGGCAGAAGAGATTGAAATTTGGAAGAGGGCAAGAATAATAGACCAACATCACCACCGCGGCCAGTAGGGCGAGGAGTATGGGAGAAGAGAATAACCACCATGGCAGAGGGCTGCGACTGAAGCAGAGTCATCAGGGCAGAGCCAAGTTTCAGTTATCGCGAGCAGATGGAGGCTATGATTGATAAAAAGGTCATGGATATAGGAAAGTTTGTTGCAGATGGAGCGGGCATTCCATAGGGTGCATGAGAAGGGCAGGGAGGAGGAGAGGAATAGAGATGATATTGGAGAGGTCACAGTGTGACCTGCACAAATAGGAAGAGGGTTGGTGGGGGATCAGGATTGGGATTGATGTCTCCAGCAGAGAGAAGGAGTAAGAGAAGTACAGAAGAGAGTAGGAGAAGAATGGTGATTTAGGCGACGAAGGCGAGATGAGTTCAGATAGAATGGGGAAGGTAAGATGGAAGGGATGAAGTGTTGAAGGCAGAAAGCAAGGAGGGAGGAAGAGGACAAGAGAGATGGTGAGGTAATATAATGAACGAAAGGGCAATGTATAACTGTAGTGCATAGTGGTTTCGGGTGGAGGAGTAGATTGGGAAGGGACAGTACTATGAGGAGAATGTGAAATGGAGCCATAAGTATAGACTCAGGCAGGCCTAGGCGTTAGCTAACAGTCACAAACAAGGTGAGGCAGCTGGAGCTGAGGTTGGAATAAAGGAGTCGAGGATGCAGGCAGAGCACGATGCAGGCTGGAGCAAAGGATGCAGGCTGGAATAGAGGAGTAGAGGTTGTATACGGTGCAGGCTGGAGCAGACGATGCTGGCCAGAACAGACGATGCAGGCTGGGGCAGAGGATGTGGCCTATGGGGTTTGATCACAAAGAGATTCTCGTAAAAGGTTCCTTTATTCATAAAACTATTTTCATACAAGAGGAGGGAACTTGTTGCTTTTGCATTTGCTCCTTTACCCTCTTATTGGTATATATTCTATATACCTATTTTTTTTTTAACCACCCATGTTGTAGAACTAGAGAACACTGTGCAGTTGCGTAGGAAGGGTGGGAGGTGGGGCAGTCCGCCCCGGGTGCACGCCGCTGGGAGGGGGGGGTGTCATCTCCGCTTGTTCACTGCTCTCTCTGCCCCGGAACAGGTTACTTTCTGTTCCGGGGCAGAGAGAGCAGGGGAGCCGACGCAACTCCCAGGGACTGCACTCGGGGTGGAGCGGTCCTCCCGCCCGCCCCCCTTGGTAAGACTGCGCTCCGGGGGGGGTGGGGGGGGGCGCAGCGGCGGACCGCCCCGGGTGTCAGCTGCCCTCACTACGCTTCTGACACTGTGTGAATTCCTCTTTGTAAACCTGCATGTTAATTACCACCAGTGATCTCTATGAACTGTAGCGTTAAGAGCTGCATCGGGGGGGGGGGGGGGGTGTCAAGATGGCGCCATGAGCAGTTGTGTTGTTAGCGAGCTTCAGCTTTGTTCCCTCCGAATATCAATTTAAATACAAAATATGCCCCATACTAAACGAAAAGGGACTGTCCGCGGGGTTCCCCACCTACCGGGACGTCTACGCCGGAGAGACCTGGGCTGGAACGCTTCTTCCCCGCCATTTCACGAACAAGCGGGACGGATTCCTTAGCGGGTGGTGTTGGTGAAGCCCCCCCCCCCCCCCCCGCTGGAAGTCGAAACATCGCTCTCTCCGCCGCCAGACTAAGATCCCTCCGAGCTCAGCAACTGTTGCAAGTTGAGAAGGGTTTCTCTTAGAACCCGGAAAGGGTGATTCTGGTGAACCCTGTGGGTACTCTGACTTAGCGGTGAGATCTGCAGCTGCGGGACTGGAATCGGAGGTGAGCCTAGGAAAAATTTGGCTGAAACTTCTCGAAATGGAGAAAACCTTATGACAATCATCTGATGAGGTAAAAACTCTGAGTGTGAATGTGCAGGAAGTGAAGAACTCTATAGCTATGGTAAAACAAGATTTTTCCTTGAAAATAGAGGCATTACAGGAAGAGACTAAGAAAACAGACGAATTTAAGTTGGCTGTAATAAAAGATAATGTTGAAATAAGAAAGATCGAACAAATGGAGAATTTTAATAGGAGATTAAATCTCCGATTGTTGAATTTTCCTAAACTTTTGGGGGTATCACCATTAGAAATATTTACAAGATTTTTGAAAGAAAATTTAAAGTTTCCTCAAGAAATAATCCCTCCATTGAATGAGATCTATTATATACCAAGTACAATGAAAAAATCAGAAGGAGAAAAATCTACAGATTTGCAAAATATTACAGCCATTTTGGAACAATCACTGGAAGATGTTTCTGAAAGAGGGACGTTGATAGTGTCATTTGTTTTCCAGCAGGATTTAAACTCAATAATGAGACTTTACTTTAAATCAACTAACCGCATGTTTGCAGACCAAAAAATTTGGCTTTACCCTGATGAAACCAAGACTACCCAGGTAAAGAGAAAAATGTTTTTCTATGAGGCCTAAAACATTAGAATTAGGGGGTACCTTCCTTCTTGCATATCCCTGTAAATGTGTTATAAGGTTAAATCAAATAAAATGTGTTTTATATACACGACCAGCTAAAGATTCTCCTGGATGCAAAACAGCAGTAGAGCTTTTCAGTATGTGAGAAACGGCACCATATTTTCTTATTTGGTTATTGTTTGAAATAAAATGTAATCTTCACTAATTCTTACCCCCCCCCCCCCCCTTTGAACTATAGGGGTCTAATGAAGCTAACTTTGTTGGAAAGAATGTATTTCCTATAATGGTGGTAATATACCTTTTGGCTGTATTTCACTTAACAGTTTTATGTCTAAGTTATATAGAATCAATAAAAATTATAAATCATAAGAGCTGCATCAGGTTACTATACATGTATCCATAATTTTGTTTTAGGTAAGTGCAAATAATGCCTTTTACACATAATGGAGTGTATGCCATGCGTCACAATTATTTTACTTTGTTTTATGCATGTCACATTTTGCGCATGTCATATTTTGTAGGTTTATTCATATTTTTAAGCATGTCTGTGTACACTTTACCAGCTGGTTCCCAAACACTGTATGTCTTATTGTTTATATATATATATATATATATATAGATATAGATATATATATAGAGAGAGATTTTTAAACAAACTATTGTGTTGAATCTCTTATGAAAATATTTGTGTTTAGTTATACTCTTGACACAGCCAACTGTTGGGTGAAATGTGGCCATGGGTGCTGTATGAAAAAAGGAACCTTGTTATGAGAATCATTGATCTGCACTTTTTACACCTGCACTGCATAAGGAATGTCAAGTCAAATGCAAAGCGCTGATAAGGGAAATGGGACTTGATATACTGCCTTTCTGTGGTATTTTGCAACTACATTCAAAGCGGTTTATATATATACAGGTACTTATTTTGTACCTGGGGCAGTGGAAGTTTAAGTGACTTGCCCAGGGTCACAAGGAGCTGCAGTGGGAATCGAACCCAGTTCCCCAGGATCAAAGTCCACTGCACTAACCACTAGGCTACCCCTCAAAGGCAAATAATGACTTTGAAAAAAAAGATTGCGTTGGAGGCAAAAACACATAGGAAGCAGGTAAAAGAATCGGATAGCTAGATGACCGGGGGTAAAAGGGGTAATCGGGGAAGACAAAGCCGTAGCGGAGAGATTAAATGAATTCTTTGATTCTGTCCTCACTGAGGAAGATTTGGGAGAGATACCAGTGCCAGAAATGGTGTTCAAAGCTGAGTTGGAGAAACTGAATTTAATCTCTAAACCTGGAGAATGTAATGGGGGCAGTTCTACAAATTGAAGAGTAGCAAATCTCCTGGACCAGAACTGAAAAATTAAGTTGCGTAAATATTGTTAGTAATATGTAATTCATCATTAAAATTGAGCGTGGTACTGGAAGATTGGAGGGTGGCTAGTGTAACGCTGATTTAAAAAAAAAAAAAAAAAGGTTCCAGAGGAGATTCGGGAAATTATAGAGCGGTGAGTCTGACGTCGGTGCCGGGCAAAATGGTAGAGACTATTATAAGGAACAAAATTACAGAGCATATTCAAAAGCATGGATTAAAGAGACAAAGCCAACATGGATTTAGTGAAGGGAAATCTTGCCTCACCAAACGTGGATAAAGGTGAGCCGATTGATATTGTGTTTATGGATTTTCATAAGGTGTTTCACAAAGTACCTCATGAAAGACTCCAGAGGAAATTGGAGAGTCATGGCATAGGAGGTACTGGCTTATTGTGGATTAAAAACTAGTTAAAAGATGATAAAACAGAGCGTAGGGTTAAATGGTCAGTATTCTCAATAGAGAAGGATAGTTAGTGGGGTTCCCCAGGGGTCTGTGCTGGGACCTCTGCTTTTTAACATATTTATAAATGACCTAGAGATGAGAGTAACTAGTGAGGTAAATTTGCTGACAACATAAAGTTATTCAAAGTCGTTAAATCACGGGAAGTTTGTGAAAAATTAGAAGAGGACCTTATGAGACTGGGCATCTAAATGGCAGATGTCGTTTAATGTGAGCAAGTGCAAAGTGATGCATGTGGGAAAGAGGAACCCGAGTTATAGCTACATCATGAAAGGTTCCACGTTAGGAGTCACTGACCAAGAAATGGATCTAGGTGTCGTCGTTGATGATAACGTTGAAACTTTCTGCTCAGTGTGCTGCTGCGGCTAAGGAGGCAAATAGAATGTTAGGTATTATTAGGAAAGGAATGGGAAACAAAAATGAGGACTTCCTAATGCCTTTGTATCGCTCCATGGTGCGACCGCACCTTGAATATTGTGTTCAATTCTGGTCGCTGCATCTCAAAAAATATAGTGGAATTAGAAAAGGTGCAGAGAAAAGCGATGAAAATGATAATGTATGGGACAACTTCCCTGTGAGGAAAGGTTAAAGCGGCTAGGGCTCTTCAACTTGGAGAAAAGACAGCTGAGGGGAGATATGATAGAGGTATATAAAATACTAAGTGGAGTGGAACAGGTAGACGTGAATTGCTTGTTTACTCTTTCCAAAAATACTAGGATTAGGGCGCACGCATTGAAGCTACAAAATATTACATTTAAAATGAATTGAAGAAAATGTTTCTTCACTCAACGTGTATTTAAACGCTGGAATTCGTTGCAGAGAATGTGGTAAAAGCAGTTAGCGGGCTTTAAAAAAAAGTTTGGATAGCTTCCTAAAAGAAACGTCCATATGCCATTATTAAAATGGACTTGGGAAAATCCAGTGCTTATTTCTAGAATAAGCAGCATAAAATGTATTGTACTGTTTTGGGATCTAGCCAGCTATTTGTGACCTGGATTGGCCACTGTTAGAAACAGGATACTGGGCTTGATGGACTTTCAGTCTGTCCCAGTATGGCAACAGTTATGTACTTAAGTGGTTGCTACTTCTCTCTGGAATGCATTCACTCCAGAACTCAGGTTTGAATCCTCAGTGTTAAGATTCAAATCACTTCTCAAAAAGTACCTGTTTTCTAAGACTTTTCTGCATCTATTTGTTCCTCACAAAATTGTCAGCACGTCTGCAAATCACCCACCTAGTCTCTCTTCTATTTTGCATGGCCTTCCTTATTCTGTGATTTTAGATTTAATTTAACTATAGGTGGGAAAATGTGGGATACAAATGTAACAAATACCCTCTTCCCGTACCATTTTATGTTGCCATTATACTCTTTCATCCTTGTTCATTACTTGGTAACCTAGGCTCCCTTTCTCAATCCTTCTTGTCAGTTTCTTGTTCTGTTATTTTAATAGCCTTGTAAACCACCTAGGTGTTATGATTCAAGTATAGTAAATACATTTGAATTGTTATTGTATTGTAACACTTATACCCCTCGCTTTCCCACTTGTTAGCAGGCTCAATGCAGCTTACATAATAAACAGGTTTATCTTTAAAATCAAGCGTGGTTCCGGAAGATTGGAGGGTGGCTAACGTAACACCGATTTTTTTTAAAAAGGTTCCAGAAGAGATCCGGGTAATTATAGACCGACAAGCCTGACATTGGTGCCAGGCAAAATGGTACAAACTATTATAAAGAACAAAATTACAGAACATATTCAAAGGCATGGATTAATGAGACAAAGCCAACATGGATTTAGTGAAGGGAAATTGTGCCTCACCAATCTATTACATTTCTTTGAAGGGGTGAACAAATATGCGGATAAAGGTGAGCTGGTCGATATTGTGCATCTGGATTTTCAAAAGGCATTTGACAAAGTACCTCATGAAAGACTCCAGAGGAAATTGGAGAGTCATGGGATAGGAGGTAGTGTTCTATTGTGGATTAAAAACTGGTTAAAAGATAGAAAACAGAGAGTAGGTAGTCAGTATTCTCAATGGAGAAGGGTAAATAGTGGGGTTCCCTATTAGTATCAACATGTCATTTGGCTGAGTGAAAAGATTCAGATTGTTTAGTGTTAGAAAGAAAAGTGAGACCTGATGCAGATGGCTAGCTTTACAGCTTAGCTGTCTGGAGAATCCTGCTAATCAGTATAGATCACAGGATGCAGAAAAATAGAAAAGCTTGTGAATATTGACTATGATGGTGTGAACAGTGCAGTCCAATAAACTTAAATAGCCACTATTTTATGTATGGCACCAGTCTTTTCAAAGACAGCAATCTCTCTATATAAAAAGCAACACCAACGTTCTATGAAGCCTCCAGCCGGAAGTGTGAAGGGGGCGAGATATCCGGTTTCCCTATGAGTGACTGCCTCGCCCTCTCTGTAACACAGTCAGTGAAAGAAAACAGCAGAGCACGAAATCAAATCGCTGGCTCTGTAACAGTGAAGGACTCAGAGGGGAGAGCGGAGAGAGGCCAGAGGGCAGGGACACACACTCCCACATGCACACAGAAGAAAACATTGCTAGCCCCCGTTTCATTTGCATCAGAAACGGGGCTTTTTTACTAGTATTATAATACAGGTAGTAGAAAGCAATGCCCGTTGTAACACTCGGGATGTATAAGATTTTGTCATATGTTAAGCATGATCCTTGAAGTAAAATTACAACTGCTAGATGAGTGAGATGACAAGTCATTTCAGAGGTAGTTTGTGTCATGACCTCTATTTAGGAAAGGCAAGGTCTATTTGAGGTTGGTGGTGGTGGGTGGGGGGTGTGGAATAGAGCATGATTGTTTGCTTTCCTTTTGCTTGGTTGGTATCCTTGTCAAAGCTGATAGCATTGTCATCCTAAAATGTTTCTAGGGGTTATTGTGACCCTCTTGTTGTATTGGTTATTGTTTTGCTATGAAAAGTTTTTTTTATGTTGATTTTGGCAGATAATTTAAATACACATTACCTTGTAGAGAATAGATCAGGTGCTGTGAATCTAAAATTAGGGTAAGAATGTAAGAAAATTGCACAGAGAAACTAATACATAAAGAATGAACATTATTTCTTAAATGTCTTTGTTTAGATACCTTATACAGTAGAATTAAATGTACCAGCTAACCCTGACTTCTATTTGAAATTTTAACTTGTTCACGTTAGTGGTATCAATTAGATCAGTAGATGGCAGTATTGTGCTGTGGTAGGCCTTGACAAATTTTTATTAAATCTAGGAGCCTCTCTTGGCTCTCCTTCCTCTCACCCCTCCTATACTGTCTGCAGTGATTTTTTTTTTTTTTTGGTGGGGGGAGGAGGGGTGAGAATCCCCTCCCAGATTAACAATAGCACTTTTAGAAACTGATTTACTAGGCTCTCTTTCCTGTTCTCTGTGTTCAAAGAAACTTCAGAGAATCAGTTCCAGAAGCCAGCAAGCTGTCAGCTGTGTGACAACACCGCCTTGATAGGTGAAGCAAAGAGATATAGCCCCCCAGCAGCACACCACAAGGTATTAAAGCCAACCAAGTTCTGTAGCCATAGAAACACCCTGGCCCTCCCCAACCAGATCCAGAAAATATCCCACTAAAACTCACCATACAGAAACATTTCTAATTCTAGTGTAATTCCCAGGCATATTGTGTAGTAATATAACACTACAAAAAGTCACTCAGGCTAGATCAAATCTCCTATGCCAGCACAAACTTCCAAAACAAAGACCCTGCCTACATCTTTGTGGCACACCAAACCAAATTTCACAAAGTTGTCATATTTGCTAGACATTGACCACTGTCCACATAACTGTGAGGTGCCAGAAAATGCACTTTAAACTAAAATATACAGTATTAAAAGGGTAGGATAGGATAGATAGGAGAAGAGTATATGGACCATGACAGGATTTACTACATAAAGCATTATGTAGTAAATCCTGTTTTTCTAGACATTAATTTTAACTATGCAGAATCAAGTTGATTATATGACCTCAATCTCTTTTTTTTTTTTTTCAACCGCATGTCATCAGTAAATGAAAAGGGATGATATCTAATTATGATTTTTGAACAATTGTACAGAGTTTGATTTTAACAAGATTAGGTTATTGCAGCTCACTGTATCTAGGTATGTCGGCTACCAGACCTCAAGAGTTGCAGGTTATATAAAAATGCAACAGCAAGGCTACTCACTGGCATGCAGAGATCAGAACATTGACCCTAAAGAGGCTTCATATTTTTTAGATGGTTTTACAATATACCAACCAAGGTGGTCCTTAATGCTCTGAAATTACTAAGCAAATATGTTTGTCTGTAGGTTGGCTGCCATCATAATAGAGCTCTTTTAAGCATGTATGCCCTATGCAGCATTAAAACAAAATTAGGGGAGAACTGCTCCCTGACCGCCCGGATCCTGCCCAGGGCTATCTGCTCTATTATTAGCCTCAGAGGGACCCCCCCCTCTCCCCGGATTCAGGGCTCTCCGTCGCAACGGAGGCCGCACCATGTGGAAAATCCAAAATGGCGTCCGCTGCCAGCTCAGAGCGTGAAAGATCGCCGATCGGCATGCTCAGGCCGGCTCTACCATCTGTACAGCACGAATTACAGAGCTCCGCTGCTGATTTGCGCTTGCCACATTTAGAACGGCGCTTTACAGTCTCTGCAGCCATCGCCGAAAACGGCGGTAAAATTCAAAAAATGGCGGTTCGTGCCAAAAACGTCCCGATCGCGGGCCCACCCCAGAGGTGTCGGAAAACACTTACCTCACTAGACCGAGTATCACAGCTCCGGTCCTGCAGAAGAATCTCAAGAAAAACCTCTTTTCCAAGATCGCTGCGCTAAAGCGCGACGTGGCTTTAATTATCTATTTATTTATTTATTTGACG
Source organism: Microcaecilia unicolor (assembly GCF_901765095.1). Classification (NCBI taxonomy): domain Eukaryota; kingdom Metazoa; phylum Chordata; class Amphibia; order Gymnophiona; family Siphonopidae; genus Microcaecilia; species Microcaecilia unicolor. Next base: position 336,359,385 of record NC_044034.1, read on the forward strand.
CTGTGAGGAAAGCAGAGGCAAAAGAGGTAAATAAAATCACTCCGGAGGCTCAGATAAGTGGGAAAGGCAGGGAAAGGCGAACCAATGTGCCTGCATCCACTGAGTGGAAAGGACAGGGAAAAGCAAGCTAATATGTCCACATCCACGGGGGCATGGGTAAGGCAGGGAAATGGCTGACCTATGTGCCTTCAAAGTGAAGCTGCTATAGCCTCTAACACTCCGGCTAACAACTGGCAAGCCAGGAGCCACCCACAGGCAGATTTTTGATGGAGCTCGAAGAAGCTGCAGCCACCCTGCTTGGGGAGATACTGAAGAAGCAGTGGAGCTAGCTGGCCATGAGGCACTGTGAAAAGTTGAGTGCTCTCTATCTCCCCCTGCTGGTTGATGGACACAACCCATACGTAATGGCTTCATCTGCTATGACTATAGGAAAGAAAATTATCATGGTAACCTAATTTTCCCTTTTTTTTGTGAAATATTTTGGAGGTGATTTATCTTGGATTGGTCATGGCCTTTTTTCCCGTGCTAGCAGTTGAATGTTAAATTGTCTTTTAAAATTTAATGATTTATGTTTTTATAATTGTATGTTTTTATAATTGTGTTTTTACTGTAACCTGCTTTGGATATAAGGTAGGATATAAATATGATAAAAACAAAACATTAATTTGTCCCTGCAGTCACATATCCAGCCAGTCCATCTTTCTGCATCCTCTTTCCGCTCCCTCCTCTCACACACACTGCATCCAGCCATCCCTCCCTCTTCACTGAATTCATAAGGCCAGACTGTGCCTGTCTTGATCCCTCCCAAAGCACATTGCCACCTGTTTCTGCCCCACACATTTTACACACTTACAGTCTGTTTATCTGCCAGTCCCCCAGTACATGTAAACAGCCTCTCCATCTCTCTGCCCCCTCACCAAATTCACACTATCACCTCTTTCTTTCTGCACTATTTATTTCTTACATTTGTATCCCACATTTTCCCACCTATTTGCAGGCTCAATGTGGCTTACATAGCGCCGTGAGGTGAAAGCCTCCTCTGGTGAAGAAATAAATATAGAGTGGTGTTATTTTAAATGAAATGGATATGCACAGACACATTAGGGAACATATAGAGGGAAGTTATATAAAGTTCATTAAGTTCATAACAAGTTTGGGTTTCTTTGAGTTGCTGGATTCAGGTAATTAAGTTGGGTCATTAGGGTATCCCTTTTCGAACAGGTAAGTCTTCAGTGATTTCCGGAAGTTGAGGTGGTCACACGTAGTTTTCACGGTCTTTGGGAGTGCATTCCAGAGTTTTGTACTGCCATACTGGGAAAAGACCAAGGGTCCATCAAGCCAAGGATCCTGTCTCTGCACAGGATTTCGGCTCATCCGGGCAAGGTGATTTCTGGTCACTCCAGATTGGCCCAGACATCCTTGGTATGCGGATCTCATGCAGCTTCTCTTGGAAGAACCTTTTCGGCTCCAGGTAGTACCAGACCTTCTCTCTCAGGGGCCTTTAGCAATGAACGATCCATCCTGGTTTGGTCTTAGTTGCCTGGCTCTTGAGAGGTTGAGGAAGAAGGGTTATTCCCACGACGTCATTACTACTCTTCAGGCTAGAAAGCAGTCAGCTTCAGCTGCTTATAAGATGAGTTTGGTGGGTTTTCAAAGCTTGGTGCTTAGAGCATTCTGTCACTCCTTTTCATGCTTGCCTCCGATTTTAGCCTTTAACAGGAAAGGTTTAAATTTTGATGTACAATTCTCTTAAGATTCAGGTGGCGACCTTGGCTTGTTGCAGGGGTCATCTGTCCAGTTCCTTGATCACTGCTCATCAGGATGTGGTTGGTTTCTTGAGAGGGGCCAATCATCTTCAGCCTTCGCTTCGTTCACCTTGGGGCTCATTTTCAAAGCACTTAGCCTTCCAAAGTTCTATAGAAACCTATGGAACTTTGGAAGGCTAAGTGCTTTGAAAATTTGCCTCCTTGTCTCAACTTAGTTCTTCAGGCTCTTCAGAAGCCTCCGTTTGAGCCTCTTAAGAGGGCTACGGACCTTACCTTGAAATAGTTTTTCTTTTTTGGTTGCCATTTCATCAGCCAGATTCATTTGAGTTGCAGATCTTGTCCTTCAAGGATCTGTTCCTTCAGTTTTCTGAGGCTGGAGTCACCATTCATACAGTTCCATCCTTCCTTCCAAAGGTCGTCATGGACTTCTATCTTAATCAGCTGCCATTTCTACCCTCCTTCAGAAGGGAGGACTATGTAGAGGAGTTCCAATCTGTTGTGCTTCTGGATGCCCATATGGTTTTCCTGTACTGTCTGGAAGTAGCCAATAATTTTATCGATTTTGATCATTTTTGGTTTGATCGGAGATGCCATTTCATTGGTGTATTTGCTCTCAGGAATGAGCTCTTCTGTTTCTCTGTGGGCTGACTGTACCAGAGCCCAGGCAGCTTCTTGAGGAAATTTGTAGGTCAGCTACATGCTCCTAGCTGCATACCTTTTTCCATGCATTTATCGTTTGGATGTATTGGCCAGATCAGATGCATCCTTTGGGGCATCTGTCATTGCAGTTGAGTGTGTCTGGTTTCCGCCCGGTTTGAGGACCACTTTGCTACATCCCATAAGTTTCTGGATTCATCTGTTGTGATACTAAGGAAGGTAGAATTGTCTTACCTGATAAATTTTCTTTCCTTTAGTCATAGCAGATGAATCCAGGGTCCCTCTGTGTGTGTATTTCCTTTATGATGTGTCAGTTTTTCTGTTTTGGATTGTCTGTCCATTTATAGCTCATTGGTTTTTATGTGCATTGTTCTTGTTGTTTGTATTCTGTGGGTAAGGAGGTTCTCTTATCTTATTGTTCTGCTTTGTTATGAGATATTGGATCACCAGGAGCCTTACCGTCCTGTGTGACTGAGTTCAGTTTTGCATTCTAACTCTACCTGCTGGTAGATGGTCACAACTCATAAGTTTCTGGATTCGTCTGCTATGACTAAAGGAAAGAAAATTATCAGGTAAGATATCATTTTTACCTTCCTTTGCATTCTGAATGAACGTTGAACTGTAGTGTAAGTTGGTGTGCTATTCTTGGTGAGCCCTTTTATGAACCAGGTAGGGTAGAGAGATCATAGCTAATGCTGTTTACTCATGTTAGTGTTAACCCTGTTGATCCAAAGTACTGTGGTGGAAAAGATTTTTGGTAGTTACTTAAAACCTGATGGGATCCTATGGATTGATAAATCCATAGAGGCTCATACACCCTGTTGACAAAAACGTTCACCGTTTTTCTGTATATTCATATGCCAGAATCAAGGATTTAATTTCCATCTTCCTTATGAGTGCTGGTTCAGATGTGCACTTTTACGCAGTTTTAATGTCTGATTACGTTGCTATTTGTTTATCCTTCTACAGCTCTATCTCTTCTATACAGGCTTGTGGTCTCCTTTCCTAGAGGGCTGCAGATTTGGTTTGCCAAACTTTCGACTGCCATCACCTCTATGTTTCTACTGTCTGACCCCAACTTGGACTTCAAATCCTATTATATGTAGTAAATCTAAGAGAAATTAAATAATTATAGAAACATGGGATATTTCTTTATGTACAAATATTTATTTGAAGTTTGAACAAAGAACCTGAACAAAAAATGCTGTCAAATGAAAATATGTAATACACTGTTGTTTTTGTTTTGAATTTGGAGTAAGGCTGTATCGAATATATGTATTTGGTTCAGCCCTGAATAGTGCCCCAAATATTATTCGTATTCGGCCAAATAGTGATTTAAATTCGAATACGAATAATCTTGGACTTTATAGTGCTAAATCCTATTGAAATACACTTGATCTCTAATTTCATGTTTCGTTTTTTTTTTGTTTGTTAAAGCTGAATGCCCGTTATAAATTTGATATTTGGCTGGATAATATTTTTTATTACTCGTATTTGGCCAAATAGTAAAATATGCAATTCGGTACAGCTCTAATCTGGAGTCTGTACATTTTATTTATTTATTTATTTATTTATTTTTTTTAAAGTGATTCCAGTGCCATTGAAAATTTGATTCTGACTCCATGACTCCAACTCCACAATAGGATCCCTTCTTTGAATTATTGTAAACTTGGACTGTGTTCTGTTTTTAGCAAAATGAGGTTGACCCTTTAGAATACTTTACCATTTGGGATGTTGTAAGGCAACAATACAGGGATATATTAATTACAGGAACAGTAGAAGTCAAATTTAGTCTAGTGAAAAAGAGGGACAAATCTCCACAAGTGAAAGAGCAGCAACCAGACAGTGGCGATGACCAAGGACCCAGGGTGTAGCCAAGTTATTTCTTAAAAACCTAATAAATTGATGTAAAATCATGTAATAAAATATGTGACCTTCAAGAAGGACTCAACACAGACTGTGTTTTGGTGGTAGTGCCTGCTTCAGGAGTCCAGTATACACAGATCTAAACCAAAAAATGAAAACAATGTGACATATGTGAATGATGAAATAAGAAAGTCACATGAATATAAAGTCCGAAATGAAAAACGTTAAAAACCAACAGAGTTGATGCCCATCGTGTAAAATAGTATTGGAAACAGAGTTGTGAATTGTCATCGATTTAAAGCTTTGTGAGGTGGAGGAAAAACCAGAGAAAAAGGTACATGAAGGATTAGAGATCCAGATGTCTCCAGTGTATTTTATAACAAACAGACATACATAAATTAACATGCCCACCTAAACTTCAGGAAATCATTAAAAACCCACCTCTTCCAAAAAATCTTATCCCACCGATCCAACATAAATCCTCACACCCAGCAACACACCACAATCAATGATAGTACTGGACAATTTACTTTCCTCTTTCCCCTCGACCTCATGACGCTTGATTCACTTCTACTTAATTTGACCACAACACAATCTTGTATTTGTTATCAACCAAAATAGCAAACGCCTTTACGGTACTTTCTTTGTAAGCCACATTGAGCCTGCAAATAGGTGGGAAAATGTGGGGTATAAATGTAACAAATAAATATATATAGATATAGATATATGTAACTTCTCTGATTTGACAAAAAGATAGGTTTTCTGGCTGAATAACTTTTGGTATTGTGAATTTGTTTTCCATTTCAAATAAGCCGGTAGAAAAACTGAAGTTGTGTATCGAATTCCTCACATTTGATTTTTTTTTTTGTTTTGTTTAACCTTTCTTGCTGTACAAATTAAAGGTTTTCAGATATAAGGTTAAATTTGTTGAAAACAATTCTTTTCTCTCTCAGGACATGGACACTTTGTGGGACACCTGAATATCTTGCCCCAGAAGTTATTCAGAGTAAAGGCTATGGAAGAGCAGTAGACTGGTGGGCTTTAGGGATTCTAATATTTGAGATGCTTTCAGGGTAAGTGTCTCTTGAGAAATATCAAGTTCTTCAAACCATTATATTCATTATATTCAAGTTTTATATGTTCAGAGCAATGTTTAATATTACAAAAACATTCAGTAGAGAAACAAAGTTCCTTTAGTTACTGGTGGCCTAAAAAGATTGTGGCGGTATTAGAGAAATGTTGTTGCACTGATTTAGAAGGCTAAATGCCATGGAGTTTATATAACTTAAATGTGTGTAGTGTTATAGAGCATCTTGTTGCAAATCTTGTTGCATCTTGTTCCCGTCTTGTTGCAAAGCAGTGTCATGTGGCCAGCAGTCTTCTGGACTTTCCTCTTCTGCTGGGGCCCTGCGGGATGTGGCTAACTGTTCTTCCTGTGCCAACACACTACTGCTTTTTCTTCTGGCCGTTGAAGTATACTTTATGCTTTCCCACTGACCCTTCAATCAACCACAGTTTCAACTGCTTGTACTGGAGGCAAGATGGCTGCATACATGTGCATCTGTGCAGGATCCTTGGGAATCCTGTCTTGGGTACAGCCACAGTTTTCTCCTTTTCTGCTACATGCAAGCATGCTCAAAACTGCAGGCAGTCCCATATTTGATGTTGATCTGGTTCATTGGGAGATCAGCATCAGAGCTATGCCTGTCCACACATTTTGAGCATGCTCATGTGCAGGCAGAGAAGATGAAAGAGCAGTACATTCAAAATTCTGATTTTTCTATTAAATTTCCTTTAGAAAAGCAGGTGATAGTAAGAGGATGATGATAAAGGATGGTTCCAGGGATTGTGTGGGGAGAGCAAAACCAGGAGATTGAAAGGAATGGATGAGTAGAAAGTGATGGATGCCTAGGGAGGAGAAAGTGGACAGAGTGGTTTTAGAGAGGTGAGTAAGTGAGAATTCTGGCACAGAATGCAAGACTGAGAACTTGGAGCAGGGACTGTGGGATTGAATGAAAAGAGAAGTCTTGGGTGGGGAAAGGGAAGCAGTGACTCAGGTTAGGTAAGGAGGTGAGCATGGGCAGTGGGATTGAGATGAGGGGGGCAGGCCTCAATTCATTACAATTTTGTTCGTTATGCTGTTACACTGGTGCAGAATGACAACCAGCAGATGACAAAAAACACTGAGCTTACAGTAACAATGACAGCTGTATAAGGAATGATGCGGTGCTGAATCTTGCCAGTATTCTCTGCCTCCAGCAGATGGTTGCAGCTTAGACCGGTGCTACAGGATTTTTCTGGTTGCCTGGCTCCCTGGGGTGTGGACAGAGGTCTGTGGCCCAAGGTTGAGCTTCAGTTCTCTATTCTTAAAGATTGGTCCAAGGACCTTTACCCTAATTGTGCCAGGAGGTATTTGGTGCCAGGACTCTAACCTACTGGTCTGCTCTTAGGGGCCCTCCTGATTTTTCTCCTCCTGAATAAACATGTATATAACCAGAAAACTCAAGCCAAGATTACAGAATCCTTGAAGTAAAACCATAGAGTAACTAGGGCTGACAGCAATATAGGAAGAGGAGAAAATGGTTAGACTGAATGGGGGTTGAACTTTTTAATGGCAGTTATTCCTCAGTGAGGCAGTTTTTATTCTCCCAACAAAAGCTCAAGCCTCTGGGTGGCGAGCATCATGTGTGAACCCTGGAATGGGGTCACAGAAACATGTTTGAGCAGTCAAAGCACTGGGAGACACAGCGTTCACAGGATGAGGCAGGGACAGAAAACCAGTATGTCTCCAAAGAGGGTCCCAGACCACACACACCCCTGGCCTCAACTGACTAATAGCCCAAGAAACTAGAAGAATCCAGAAACTCAGGAGCTGGGACAGATCTGTCCACCACCTGCTGGAGATAGAGATACACGAATTGGTTTTAGGGTTGGTATTATGGTATAGCTTCGAGGTCGGCTCTCTGGATGTTTGTTTGCTACCCATCCGGACGTCTCTCTCTTTTTTTGCGAGGGGCTCTTCATCTTAGGCCTCCCTGCCGCCGACCTTGTCCAAATTGGAATCTTAATTTGGTTCTGCGAGCATTGGGTTGAGCTCCGTTTGAGCCACTATGCAATGCGTCTGCGAAGGACTTGACCCTTAAGACATTCTTTTTGGTGGCGTTAGCTTCAGCGTGTAGGGTTTCAGAGTTGCAGGCGTTGTCTTATTGAGAACCCTTTCTTCATTTTACGGAGGTGTGGGGGGGGGGGGGGTCTCTTTACGGCCGGTTCTCTCTTTCCTCCCTAAAGTGGTGTTAGCGTTTCATCTTAATCAGGATTCTTCTTCTGGCTGTTCAGGAGGACTTCCCCGCTCAGTTTGAGTCACTTCGGTTCCTGGATGTGCGGAGAGCCCTGATGCAATACTTACAGGTTTCGAACGATTTTTGATGCTTGGACCATCATTTCATCCTGTTGGCAGGACAGCGACGAGGGGAGGATGCTTCTAAGGCGACAATTGCACGTTGGATTAAAGTGACCATTTTGTCTGCTTATGTCTCAGCGGTTGTTCTCCAGTGGCCATTTGGGCTCATTTGACTAGATAACAAGCTACGTCCTGGGCGGAAACGGTCTTTCTGTTGGAAGAGATTTGTCTGGCAGCAACGTGGGCGTCTTTGCATTCCTTTTCTAAACGTTACAGAATAGATGTGGTACATGCAGATGCGCAGGGTGTCTGCTTCCCACCCTATTTAGAGAGTGCTTTGATACATCCCACTGGTTTCTGGATTCATCTGCTGCTGACGCTATGGAAGGTAAAATTATGCCTTGCCTGATAATTTTCTTTCCTTTAGTCACAACAGATGAATCCAGGATCCCACCCTGTGTCTTTCGGAATCTGTCCAGACCTTTCTTCCTTCTCTTTTATTGTTCCCAGAACAGGATCAGAGTTTCTTTTCAGACGAAATTCTTGTTTGTATATATTTAAAAAAAAAAATTTTTACACAAGAAGAAATTTGTTCCGTTGTTGCCATGTTGTCATTTCTGTTTGGTGACTCATCTCGTGCTTTGTTCTTGTCACAGGTTTGTGAGGAAGTTTTCAGTCTCTCTTTACTTCACTTTATACTGCTTTGTGATGGGACATACTAATTGGTTTTAGGGCTGGTACTATGGTATAACTCTCTGCAATTTAGTTCTCAATCTCCACCTGCTGGTAGACGGATACAATCCACTGGTTTCTGGATTCATCTGCTGCTATTAAAGGAAAGAAAATGATCAGTTAAGGCATAGTTTTACCATAGTAGTAACCAATAAGAACGTAATCAGGAAGTCTGGCGGATAATATGAGGAGATAGACGTCATAATTTGTTATGAAGCAGTGTTTGGGAAGAGAGAGGTTTTTATCCTCTTCCGGAAGCTGATCTGATGGCCATAGGTAGAGAGTTCTATGTTTTAACTCTAAGTACAGGGAATAGAGAGACAAAGATCTTCTGTTATCAGATTGCCTTATGAAATGGTGTCACTAGCATCGTTTGTTCTTTTACTCTGTTGGACTGTGCCAGGCATATTGAAGCAACTCTCGTTAGCAGTTCTGATGTAAAACCCTGTAAGATTTGAAAAACTAAGGTAGCTTTAAACATTCTTTCTGATATGGGAAGTCAGTGCAGTTGAATAAAATAAGATGAGACATTAGAATATTTGTTCAGTCTGAATATTAGTCTGACAGTTGTGTTCTGAATGATCTACAATTTTTTTGATATTGATAACTTAATGCTAAAAAATAATCAATGCTTAGCCATTTATCATATGCAGTTAGGTAGAAAATTTAACTTAGCATGTAATAAGTTACACTTCAGAAAAACTTTGACATAAAGTAGAGGGCAACATCCTCAGTGGTTTGAAGAAGTGTGCATTTCTGCTATGGAGTATTTTGAGAAATGAAGGGGGTCTCTTACTAAGCCATGGTAGCGTTTTTAGCTCATGGTAGAAATCAGCTGGCTGTAAATGCCGAGATGCCCATAGGAGTACAATAGGCATCAGGTTTGGCTTTTGTGCTGATTTGATACCCCAGAGCTTAACAGTTGCCTTCAATTTTCTTTACTTTGATATAAGATGCTGAGGAACTGAAGACAGCACCAGCCCCCCCCCCCCCCCCCCCCCCCCAAGGAAAATTCAACTTTTGTTTTTTTCCTCTGACTCCATCTGCTGATGGGGATGGGACATAAAGCACTCAGCTGAACTGGTTTGGCAGGACTCAGGGAAAGGAATCCACCATTCCAGGAGAGGAGGGAAGAAACGAGAGCTGTAGTAAATAGAGGCATCATTCCAACCTTTAGTTGTCCTTTTTTTTTTTTTTTTTAATAAAGCTATTTTTCAGTGTGGTAAAACACAGGTGAAATTGCATTTGTTTACAAATAGATTTTTAAACACATTTTTGCATGAAATATTAATTTTAAATAATGTATTCCAGCTTTATAATGGTCTATTAAAGTGAACATTCAGTCAGAAAAAGGATAGAAGTCTGTTTCTTAAACTTCATGATATTTCTTAATTCTTGTATACATCATCCATACAAAGCAGGCATTATCAACCTGGTCCTCTACACCCAGGCTCAGCCAGTCAGTTTTTCAGGATGCCCGTGATGAGTATGTATGACAGATCTGTATACAATAGAGGCAGTGTATTCAAATGTCTCTCATGCATATTCATTGTGGGAATCTTGAAAACCTGACTGGCTAGGTGTGTCCCAAGGACTGGGTTGAGAAACCGTGATATAGAGAGGATGTATATACCACAGTTTTAAAGCAGATTGGAGATAATTGGCTTATCATCTCTGGTCTTCTCTATATGGATCATACGCATGGGGTAGGGTCATCTGTTTTGTACAGTACATTAACAAGGTATCTGTATTTAAATATAGTATTATGTCTAAGAATACATGTCTTTCTATATTACATGTTCATGAAATAAAACCAGCATTCAATATAACCTTTATATGAACTCAGCCAAGTAACTATAAATGCTTCACACTCAAAAATTCTATTTAAATAACAGATTTCCTCCATTTTTTGATGACAACCCATTTGGAATTTATCAGAAGATTCTCGCTGGCAAAATAGAGTTTCCCAGACATCTGGATATATATGTAAAGTAAGTTTTCTTTTTTTGTTTTTAATATTTTTTTCCTTGTGTTAATATGTAGTTATACGGTATGTTAATAAATGCTTAGCCATTTATCATATGCAATTAGGTAGAAAAATTAACTTAGCCTGTAATAGGTTACACTTCAGAAAACTTTGACATAAAGTAGAGAGCAACATTCTCTGTGGTATGAAAAAGTAAGCATTTCTGATATAGAGTATTTTGAGAAATCAAGGGGGTCTTTTACTAAGCCGCAGTAGTGTTGTTAGCTCAGGGTAGAAGTCAGCTGGCAGTAAATGCCAAGATGCCCATAGGAATATAATAGGGGTGGCGGTGTTTACTGCCAGGTGATTTGTACCCTGAGCTAACAACGCTGCCGCAGCTTTGTAAAAGACCCCCCAACCCCAAGCGCCCTAACATAGTAAATGACAGCAAATAAAAACCCAGAGAGTCAATCCATCTGCCCAACAAGGCGGCCAGAGCCGTACTTGCTACTCCTTGCAGGTTACACTCCCTCATGATAAAATACTGACCTCACAAATTGAGCAGTTAGCAATTTATCATAATGCCAAGCATGTATAGGCAGTTATATTTGATACAATATTGGAAGAGTAGTTTTATAATTTTGGTTGCAGCATAGTTGCATTCATTGTAAATACTTGATTTAAACCAACAATCGCACAATGTTGCAAACTGGCATTGTCCTGGCTATCAAGATGTCTTCTTCTTCCTCTCATGCCCTGTTGTTATAACATGAAAAACAAGAGAAAACATGGATCACTGATGGTTGTAAAAACAAAAATATTTTCAGCAGAACTTACATGTTCACAACTGTGTAGATACATTGGATATTACTGTCTGTCTCTCCTCTTCAATTGTCTTTTTTTCTGCTCATCCTTATGCGATAAACATACTGTCAGTTGTTTTACCTACATTGACTTCTCCCTTGGTCATCTGAGATGGCTACACCTAGATATCTTTCTTATGTGACAGTGTTTACTTGGTTTGTCTCATCAGTTTCAGTTATAATCATGCACATGTAAATACAACATGAGAATGAATAATCCTGCATGCAATATGGAGGGAACACAACTAAGCTAGAGTCCTTTCTTATAAAACACATTGAAAGTAAATGAAAATACATTTGAAAAGCAACAATTAGAAGCAGAATATGATGATCAAAATTAGATACAGAATGGTGGTTCAGGGTCCTTGTGAAGGCTTGTCTTTAATACTGGCTCCATCTGCTACATGCGAGAAAATGGAAGGCTATAAAGTAGGATCAAATACATCTTGATGAACAGAGCTTATAAGTAAGGCTTGCTGCCTCTAAAGTGGAGAATTTTGAATTTAGTGAGACTAACAACAATTTAAATCATAGAACTATTTTTTCTGAAGTATTAATTTTGATTTTTACCTTTCTTTTGTATCATTACCAAATACAAGCACAGAGAAAGAAGAACAAATGGAGAAAGCATGCTGAGAATGGCTCATGAAATTCTTTCTAACCCTGTGTATGGGTGTGTAGTTGTGTTGTCTAGCTTGTGTATGCATTTGACTTGAGAGAGCCAGCTTTTGTTCATGGGGATGAGGGAGAGGCAGGATAGGTTTGGAACTTAAGGTGAGAGATGGGGAGATTTTTAAAGGGGATGAGGTACTTGCATGAGGTAATTGGAGGTTAGGGAATTATGGAAAGGATTTTTGAGGGGTGTAGTTGGGATGGGGATAATGGGGTACTTACAAAGAAGTGTTTTTGGTGGGTGGTGGTTAGTTGATGAATTGTTTTGGGAGGGTAGGGAAATTGGGAGAAAGTGTGGCATTTGTGTGGAGTAAGGGTGTAGTTTTGGGAGACAGCAGGGTTGTTTTGAAAGGAGGAATTAACTAACTTCTATATTAATGTTTCTGTGTATTAGGAGCTGGAACTGCTTCTCCCATCAAAATGCATTGGGCAAAGCTTTTTGTGGTGGGACAGGGCTCATTTCTGTAGAAGCCCTGCTCCAATCTATCCCATTTTCTAACCTTACCAAACCAAGTGTCATCCCATTCCATTGAGTTATTTTGCCTATAGGCACATTCTTGACCCCCATGTTATTCTTTCCAATCCAATAGATAGATGGAAAGAATTATACAAAAGGAAAACAACCCACACATTAACCTTGATATATCACAAATCCCCGGCTAGAAAAAGGAGCAACATCATAAATAAGAAAAATCAACTCCTATCAATAGTACAGCAATATAGAGAAATACCCGTTAATTCTGAAGCTTGTAGCTGTAAGTCAGATGTAGTAGAGGTTGTTAGCTCCATAGATTCAAAGGCATCAATAATTAGCTGGACTGTTATGTAGAAAACTTTTTTAAATAGATTCTTTGACGGCTAAGAATTTTTTCTGATACTTAATATATTTTCACAGAAATTTTAAAAAAGAAAGACATATTTTAAAAAAATAGCCAACGGGGATAACAAAAGAAATGCCTTTTTAAAAGATTGAGAATATTTGAGAAATAATGACCTTATAACCATGGAATGTATCTTTGTTGCTGAAGAACATTTTCAAGACCATATTTCTGTCAGAAATAAAGGAAGCAGCCAGTTATCTCTGTTGGTTGTCTCCTCCAATAGGTGACTCTTGGTTCTGTAAGATCAGTCTGTCTGATGGACCCCAGACTATTCATCAAATTATAATCTGAGTTTTCTCACAGAAGCTCTAAAGATAAGTTGGAAGATATTGAGGAAGCCATTTTTAAAACCTCTGTAAAATATGTTTTAAACATCTGTGGCTGAAAGCCTACTATAAAGAAAATTAATAAAAACACAATTTTTTTTACCAATGTTCTGCAGATTCTCCACTTTAACTTGCAAAAAAGATACTTCCTTTAATCATCCATAATATTGAAAGCTTCTGAGGGCTTCATTTGCCCTGTTCTGCATACCCCCACAATACATTCTTCAAAGATGTGATCCCGTGCTGACAGTTATGAAACCATCTTACTTTATCAAGCAGCTTGAAAGGCAAAATAAGTCTTCAGAGTTCTAAATTGTAGACTTCATTACGAAAAATGGAGTGGAGCCCTTGTTCACCCATCACTTCACTTCTCTCCTCCCCCTCTAAGTTCATAGCCTTTAGTGGTTTCAACCCTATAGAGGTACAACATTCTACTACAAACTAAGACTCCCTTGGTCAGTTGTTGCTTTCCAGTCATAATTCTGTACTATGTTATGTAGAACTACTGCCTGAAATGTCAAACTTTGGATACTAGTATCTGTGTGTGGTCACTACAGAAGAGATGGTGTGATCCAGAACACTATCTGATAAAGGAGGCAGTAGGCAGGAGTTTGGAATAGAGACTCGTGTCATTGCAGGAGAGTACAATTCCTTCTACTTGTCCCCTATCAACTTCAGGATAAACTTTGGTCTTGTCTTTTATGCTTAACCAACCTGACTCTCACATAAAACATAAAAGTCCAACTTGGACATAATTCCAGAAGAAACCTCCAGTTTGCTTTAAATATAGGCTGAATGACAAGACCATATTCGGTTGCAGTGTCTGGGGCTTAATGAACCCTCTCAGTATCTTTGTGGCGATGAAAGGCAGATGAAAAGGCTGTTTGGTTTGTTTAAATTGAATTCATGTTTATCAGTATCTGATCCAAAGAACTCTTGAGCTGGACAGTGGGGATGTGTCTAGCATTGATTCTGCCATTTTAAAGCCAGAACAGAGGTATGTGCAGTCATACCTGAAGATATCTGCATTCTTCTGTGAAGTACTACAAGGTCAATTTTTCACGCCAGGGGCCATACATATGAGTTGTCATAGAGTTGGACTTCCGTCATGTGAGGTTTCCCAGGGGTCACCACTCCGGTTCTGTTCAGTGTCAATATGAGCTCATTTGGCTCTCTTCTCAATGCCCGAGGTAAAATTCTATTCATATTATGATACATTCCTTTTAGTGTTAGTAGACAATAATCCTACAGTTATTATGTCTAGAGTATTTGACAGCATTGAGAAGATTGAGATATACAGTAAGATTCATGGATTTAAATTTAATAGGGGAAAGACAAAATTGCAGTTTCTATCATTCTGTAAAATATGTCCCTGAGAGAGTAGCTTTGCCAGATGGCGGTTTTCTTCCAGGTGAGCAGACCTCCAAAGTTCTGGGCTTCTTGTTGGATGTGACATTCTTTCGAGCCACAAGTTAATAACATTGTCTGTGCTGTCTTTTTAAAGCTTCATGCTGCTTCAGAATGTTGCTGCCAAACTGATTTTTCACTTGAAATAAGATAGTTGCACTGGCTTCCAGTACAAGCTAGGATTGAGTTTAAGTTGGTGTGTTTCGTATATATAAGATTTTTGATGGTTCCAGCCCTGAATAATTAGTAAGCTTATAGATTATCCAGAACATTTGGTTCTCAACTTGTTTATTTTTCAGCAATATATGAGATCCGCTATTTAAAAAAAAAAAAAAAGGTTTTGAGAATTCAGTTTCCTATCAAGCTTTTAGTTTAGTGTTCATTACTCCATGAACTGTGAACAGTCTCCTTATTCTTTCTGGAAATTCCTAAAAACCTATTTGTTTTGTCAATATTATGTTTAGATGTAATTTTTTACTATTTAAGTTGTGATCCACTTTGAACCTGGGAGTTGGCGGAATAAAAGTGATGTATTGCATTACATTACAAAATTTGGCTTGTAGTGATTTGTGTGTGTGTGGGGGGGGGGGGGGGGGGGGGCTCATCTTCCCCCTCCCATTAAAATATTGCTTTTGTACATCCCATTGATCTGCAGTGGTTTAGCAGGATGAAAAAGAAGTGAAATTATTCATAGAAGCCAACCGAAACTGCTTTTTTTTCATTTTCTGATGAAACCAAAACTGTTGCAGCTTTCAGCGAAAACTGAAAATGCAGCAGCTAAAATTAATCACCTGGTTTCTGGAGAAGCTGAAACCAAAAACTCAAGTTTGGCTGCATGAATGTGAACCAGTGAGGGCTGCGCGGGATTGTCAGAGCTTGCAGTCTGTATCCCTCTGCTAAATCTGCAATATCTAAGCCAGAATATAATAATTTAAATAATGAAAGACCTATTTTACCTCCAAGCAAAATAACCTCTACACTCATGGACTGCAGCTAATAAAAATTGAAAACTAAAAGCCACAGTGCTCTTACAGTGGCTGACTTTGAGCTAATAAAAATTGAAAACTAAAAGCCACAGTGCTCTTACAGTGGCTGACTTTGAGCCACACTCCAAGTGACAACTAATGTCATAACTTCACAGAGAGACTAATTCCTAAGAAGCTTATCATTCCAAATTTACAGACTTAAATTCTTTCTAAAATTTTGTATCAAAAGCACTTATTTGGAGCATTCTATTCACCATATAAACTATTGTGCAAGATCATAACTGCATCACTTACAATCGTAGTACAAAAAAGAGAATACAAACAGTAGTTGTGTTTCTCCCCCCCCCCCCCCCCCCCCCAGGCTACCTTACGTTACCTGGTGGTATAGTGGTGTAACAGGACAGGTGGAATGCCCCAGTTGTGGCAGCCATTTTGAGAACACAGCCAGAATGGGCAAGAGTAACTGGGTACCACTCCTGCCCCAACTACACCCCTAGACCACCAGAGATTGTATGATAGGCCCAGGGGAGCCTAAAGGTTGGGGAGGCACTTGAGTCTGGAAGGAGGGTTATCTACTGTTTGGGGAAGAGGGAGAGAGACAAATGGGACAAAGCGCACATTTTCAGGTTCCACCAAAAACACATGCTCATTTTTAACCAAAAACATGGCCGAAAATAAAATAACCTTTCAGATGAAATCAAAACCAGGTCGAAAAAGAATTTTGGGCCATTTTTTAGGCACCATAACTGAAACCGAAATTCGATTAACCTCTAACTATTCATACCTGTTGGTTTTCTTTCCTTGAAACCTGTTAGACAAGTTCAGGGCCAATATAGGAAGACCACAGTGTACAAGATATTGTTCAGACTTAGCCTGTTCACTCTCTTTTCCATGTTTCTCATTTAATGATAGATTCTGCATCATGATGTGGTATTAAGTTGTTGGCTAGTAAGATGAACTCATTTCTACTTTGACATTGGCACACTGGAGAATTCCAGTCTATACCCACCTTTATACTGGTGATGTCACTGGAATAGGTCAGTATTTCTACTTTGGTAGGGAGACTCAACAATGTGGTCTGGACTGGTCTAGGAGGATTCAAGGAAGGAAAATTAAACAGGTATGAATAATTTCACCTTGGGAATACCAAATTAAGTTTGCCCTTTTATGTGACTGATTCATCCTGCTTGTCAACAAAGAAAGCAAAATTTATTACAGTCACGGAGGTTCTTCATAGACTAAGATAAGTCAGGCAATGTGTGTATACTCATCCTTCCAGGGTGTCATTGGATGATAATCTTCCACTTGTACCTCTAATTTATCCTCGTTTAGAGAGCATTCCTATTACAGGTAATCAACTTTTGAGTCTGTAATAAACCCATGGTCAGCATTTTTTTTTTAAATGCTGGATGTTACATGCTTTTTGTACCCAGATATTCAGCACCAGACAGTATCCGGATACCAGCACTGATTATCTGGCTATTATGCATCCTTTTTGCTGTGCTGTCTTCATTCTATTGCTTGTAACTTAAAATTGTTGTTGCATTGTGATTTCATATTTTTATGCTGGTATTGTCTTAAAGGTGATTTTATTGAACTGTGTTTTGAACTTCTGTGCCAGTGATTTCGTATTTTTATACTGGAATTGTCTTAAAACAGTAAAAACAACATACGACCACCTAAAGTTCTGGAAAAAACTAAAGACGAACCTGTTCCAAGAGGCATACCCCACCGACCCAGCATAAGAACTAGAGTACCTGTTACACAAGAACACCAAGAACGTAATGGACTCACCCCAATTCACCCTCTTCCTACCTAATGTTTCCCCAATGTATCTACCAAATATGAACCATCTTCTACCACAATCACACCTTGTGCACACTTTTTGTATTTGTTCAGACCGGAACCGGCAAACGCTGCTACGGTGCTATGCAAGCCATATTGAGCCTGCAAATAGGTGCAAAAATGTGAGCTACAAATGTAACAAATAAAGGTGCTCTCATTAGATCTGTGTTTTGAACCTGTGCCAAGTGACTTAATCCAATCAATTTGGTTACACAGAATCTGGTGACTCTGGTGAATCTGGTATCTGTCTTAAAGGTGTGTTTATTAGAATTGTGTTTTGAATCTTCAGTGCCAGAGACTTGATTCAATCAATTTGGTTACATAGCATCTGGTGACTCATAGACTGCATACCTCTGAAGGGAGGGTCAGTTGTATACAGCTGTGTGGTAAAAGAAAAAAACAGAACTTAAGTTTACCTTGAGAGCTGTCTGAGCTAAGCTGGGCATTTTCGACTTGGTTTGCTTGTAAACTGATGTAACCTGTGTCTTAATATGTTCCTGATAAACTGCTTACTTTACCTCCTATTCTATTAAAAAAAAACAAATGTAGATGATCTGACGCTCTCTTCCCACCCACCCCTCTCCCCTAGGTGAACTTCCTTTTATATAGGGCAATCAAGGAACAAATATCTTCATTACACCATAATTGGTCAGTCCTACTCCTTGTTATTTCCTATCATAGTTCACCTTTTCACTGTTGTGAATCACATCAACATGACCTTCATTCAGTGCAATACATGTTCTGCTTTAATCCTAAAGCAAACTATCGTCCTATCTGTCCTATCTCCAAATATCAAATATCTCCAAATATCAGCTTTGAAAGACGAGATCAACAAACTCAAGAAGGAATTAGCTACAATTGAAGCATCCAAGATTACTTGATTCCCAGCCAATTTACCACAACCACAGAGAATGAAACAGAGGAATAGATGGGTCACAGTAGGCTCTGGTAGACTGAGATCTGTGACACAGAAGCACTCATCCTCCCAACCTTTTCCCCTGTCAAATTCTTTAGTTGCGTTGCATCATTATGATGCTCAAAAAAAAGAAGTACTGTAATGGAACCAGAGGCAATGAAAGTAGCACAACCCAAGAAACATCCCCCAAACAATGACAGATTGGTGAAAAGCAGAAAACTCTTACTGCTCGGAGACTCCATTATTATAGAGGCATTAACTTAGGAACACAGTTCAAGGGTTCCAACCTAGTGAAATGCCTTCCAGGATCTTCAGCTACCAGATGTACTGACCAAATACTGAAAGTGATCCGTGAAGCAAGCAAGGCTTCAAATACTGGTGGTGTAATTCACCTGGGGACAAATGACCTGGCCAACCACAGCAAGTTTACAGGACAGAGAGCGTTCCAGAAGCTTGGGGAGGGTCTGAAATCTTTGGTTTAGACTTTGGCTTTTTCTGAAGTAATTCCTACATGGGGGAAGGGAGAGGAAAGACTACGTAAAACAGTGGAATTCAATAAGTGGCTTGAATCTTGTTGTAAAGAAGGTTTTAGATACATAGGAGCAGGCTGTACTGTAATGATGGGCTACATGTTTCTATGACTTGAAAAGGATCCTGGGGGAGAAATTCAGACAATATGTTTCTAGACATTTAAACTAGAGAGGGTGGGGGTGACAAAAGGGAATTCAGAAAGTCACCTCTGGAATAAATGTGATGGTAGAAGGAAAGGTCAACTAAATATAGAAAAGCACCTAAACTCACTAAGCACATGGAAAGCAATGAGCACAAACACTCGTAGTCTAAGTAAAAAGGTTCAAGACTTGCAAGCCCTGATGTTTGAAGAAAACTTGGCTATTGTTGCTATTACAGAGATGTGGTTCAATGATTCCCATGAATGGGATGTGACCATACTGGGCTATAATCTTTTTAGGAAGGCAAGAGAGGGCCAAAGAGATGGAGTGGTGCTGTATGTGAGAGACAATATCAGAGCGGCTGAAATGTGGGGAACCTTTGGAAAGGAAGAAGCTTTATGGATCATCCTAGAAAGAGAAGATGGAACCTGCATCCACATGGGGGTTATGTATAGACCTCCAGCACAAGCGGAGAAGCTAGAAAAGGATCTGATAGAAGATATTCAAAAGATTGGTATGAAAGGGGAGGTGCTACTGTTGGGAGATTTCAACTTGTCTGATGTGGATTGGAATGTCCCATCTGCAGAATGGGGAAGAAGTAGGGAAATTGTGGACGCCTGTCCAAAGTGCCTTGCTCAAATGTTGACAGAACCCACGAGGAAAGGGTCAGTGCTAGATCTACTGCTCACGAATGGAGAAAGTGTTTCCAATATCCGGGTGGGTGCCCACCTATGTAATGATGATCATCACACCATATGGTTTGATATAAGGGCAAAGGCAGAGTGCGGATGCACAAACTTCAAAGTACTGGATTTCAGATGTACTGATTTTGATAAAAAGGGAGAATACCTGAAGAAGGAGCTGTTGGCATGGGAAGGCGTAGGAGAAATGGAAAATCAGTTGGCATGGTATGGCATAGGAGAAATGGAAAATCAGTGGTCAAAGCTAAAGGCTGCTATAAATATGGCAACTGATCTTTATGCAAGGAAAGTAAACAAAAACAAGAGAAAAAGGAAGCTTATATGGTTCTCCTATCAAGTAGCTGAAAAGAATAAGAGCAAAAGAGGCTGTCTGTGCTTCCTTTTCTGTAACCCAATTTAGGCATACTCTTTGCTCAACCTACTTTTATCTCTATCAGATGATACTTTAAAAATCAACTAGCTTGTATTGTCTTAATTGTTTTTTTGTTCTGTTTGCTTGTTTTGTTTAACTTTAAAGCATTCTCTGCTTTAAACACATATGATAGCTATTTTCTTTAATGAAATTTGCAAATTTCAAAACTACAAGCTTGGAACAAGAAATGACAAAAATGGTAATACGTGCTATACAAACAGAATAAATTTAGGCATGGTAACGTTATACGCTGTTTTTCAACAAGCAATGTTAAATGCATTCTAACTGTATCTTTGTGTATTACAGAGATCTTATCAAGAGACTTCTTGTTGTTGATCGAACAAGACGACTAGGAAATATGAAGGTTAGTTTGAAATTAATCCTGGGTGTATAGTAATTATGTAAGTTTACTTTTTGTGCATTTCTTTGTCTACATAAGATCATATGAGAACCTGGAATTTGACTGGGCAGATATTTAATACCAGAGAGAGGAAAAAAGTACTTCCACAGCAATCAAAATAGCAGCAAACAGGATGGATGATAATGTCTCAAGATCTTGAAAACATATGAGATACAAAAATGTAGCATGTTTTCTCTGATGATGGTTTCCTCCAGTGGTGGTACCATTTTTATACCATTCTTCATTCTCTTCAACCTGTAGCTGACAGATTACTTTTGATCCTATGATTTTTAAACACTTCTTGTTTCACAGTTGAATATTCATTTTGAGCTCATTTTTATTTATTTATCAACAAATTTAAATAATATAAGGCCAACATTCAGAGTGATTTAAGCGGGCTAGAAAGGCTCTGGCCTGTTTTAAATCGCCTGTCCCCGTGCCGCTGAATATCGCCTCTTACTGGCCCAAAAAAGTGGTCCGGTGAGGGGCGGGCCAGGGGGTGTGTTGGGGAGGAGCTGGGGCTTATGCGAGTGCCAGCGATGTTCAACTGATGCCTGCATAAGCTTATTTTTTTTTAACTGGTCCCCTGAGCCCTCAACGCATCACGACCCTTCCCAACCACAATCCACTCCCCATGCAAAGGAGAGGATTAAAAAAAAAAAATCCATGCATCAAGGAAAAAGGGGTCAATGGAAACTTAAAAACTTAAAACATAAAACCCAATATGGTTATGTTTTGATGGTCTTCAGCAGGGATAAGCATGAAATATAAAAAAAGAAAATGTAACAAAATAAAAACAATAGTAAAGATGGCAATAATAATAATGTTAAAAATAAAAATGTGAAAAAAAATCACTTCTTGTCATCACAGCATATGAAGCCAGAAACTTGTGGTTATGACAATCTGTCAGGTGGAGACAGACAAATCTTTCATATAAGACAGTATGTGTTCTGGTCTTTCAGTGTTCCTCTATCTCCAGTAGGCGATGGGTGGTCTTTCCACAGCTTCTGGTATCTTGTGGAATACTTGGCTCCTATTCTCTTTACTAGTTCAGTTGAGCCTGGGGGGATAAGGCTTCAGCTGGTTCCTATCTTGAGGTACAGGTTTTAGTACATCTGGCTGTTTCCTGCCAGAGAAACCGGCAGGATGGAAACAGGCTGCTGGCACTAACATTTAAAAGGGAGGGAGAGAGAGAGAGCAGCTTTTAAACTAAAATGGGGGAGAAAACTGATAGTCGCCCAGGAGCACATAGTTCAGTGTGGAGCATCCTTGAAGGATACTATTGAAACAGGACATTTAGGGAATCCCAATAGAGAGGTTTCAACAATGGTGAAAGAAAGCCAGGAGTGTTTAAGGAGAGAGCAGAGTAAAGGATGCAAATGATCCCCATCAACATCTAAGCAGCTTGTGGATGAAAGGGAAACCCCAATTTGAATTGTCTCTATACAAATGCTAGAAGCCTAAAAAATAAGATGAGAGAGTATATAGCACTAAATGAAGAGGTAGATATGTTTAAATCTATTTATTAGTTTCAAGAAGAGGTAGATATAATAGGCCTCTCAGAGCCTGGTGGAAGGAGGACAATAAATGGGACAGCTCAGCAGGGTTTAAAAGTGGTTTGGATAATTTCCTAAAAGAAAAATCCATACATCTGCCATTAAGATGGATTTGGAAAAATACATTGCATATTCTAGGATAAGCAGCATAAAATCTGTTTTGCTGGTCTGGGATCTTTCCAGGTACTTGTGATCTGGATTGGCCACTTTTGGAGACAGGATACTGGGCTTGATGGGCCTTTCGTCTGTCCCAGTATGGCTTATATTCTTAGGGTACAAATTATATTGCAATGATAGTGGATCAAAAAGGAGCATTCCTCTTCAGCATATCATTGTGTTATAGAAAGCTCAAACATCATAGGTCACAAAAACTCCACTAATCCAGAAAAATTAGTTCCACTCAGTTCAACACTTTATGTATTTAACACATCCACAGAAATGGGGCAGAGTCAAGGAGTTTCCCCATTAAGAGAGGGACCAGACAGGGCTGCCCCTTATCCCCACTCCTCTTTGTTTTGGTGTTGGACCCCCTTATTAGGGACATTTTGGAGAATCCCT
Source organism: Microcaecilia unicolor (assembly GCF_901765095.1). Classification (NCBI taxonomy): domain Eukaryota; kingdom Metazoa; phylum Chordata; class Amphibia; order Gymnophiona; family Siphonopidae; genus Microcaecilia; species Microcaecilia unicolor. The sequence goes on from NC_044034.1 coordinate 336,381,966, forward strand.
TGATCAAAGGAGTAAGATTGGGCACTCAGACATTTAAAATTGCAGCCTTTGCAGATGACCTTTTGGTACACCTCACATCCCCAAAAGAGTCGCTCGAAACGTTGTTAGAGTCTTTTCAAGAGTATGGAGATTACGCGGGCTTTAAAATTAATTTAGATAAATCCGAAGCTTTAGCATCCTCGGATGAGTGCAGAGAGACTTGGGGGAATGACTTCCCTTTACGGTGGGCTAACCACTCCTTTAAATATCTTGGTATTAAACTAACAATGAATACAGCAGAATTGCAGCAACTAAATGTCAAGGCCCTTTTAGACTACACCAGACACAAACTTGACTCTTGGAAGGGATTACCGTTGTCTTTGATGGGACGCATACATTTGATTCAGATGGTGATCTTCCCGCGCTGGCTATATGCTTTGCAGACACTGCCCGTTCGCTTATCAAAAAAAGATTTGAAAGATATAAATAGCTTATGGTGCCGATTTTGCTGGGCTGGGAAGAGGGCAAGAGTACGACAGGCTCTGTTAATAGGCGGTTGGAAACAAGGGGGCATTGGCTTCCCAGATCTATTCTTATATAACCAAGCATGTCTTCTACAACACGTCAGAGATTGGCTTCTTGAGACGCACTGCTATACACCTACATTGTTTGAGAGAGCCTATTTCGCACCGCATGATATGATAGCCCTATTTCATCTTTCGTGGGATAAAATACCTCCCCACTTCAGACGCAGCATCTTGCTTCACCCTCTTCGAGCAACATGGCAGTGGTGGGTCGGGCAATTAGGGGGTCATTCAAATGTCTCTGATCAAATCCCGATTGTAGGGAATGCAGCATTTGTAGCTGGAATGGGTGGCTCGCTATTTGGAGGCTGGGGACAGAGAGGCCTTACGAAATTGGAACACTTGCTGCAAGATAATGGGGACCTATTGCTATATGAAGCTTTGCAAGTCAAGATAGGATTGGGCTGGGGGGCCAGATTTGCCTACATGCAACTTAAACATTATATGCAGACATTGAATCAGGCTGCCTTAAGGGGACAATTGGGAGAAAAGATTCGAGGGTTTTTTGAAGACCTGGCGGTTGAGAGACATACGATTTCAGATTTATATGGAGCCCTGGTCCGGGGGGGAATAAAAATACAATATGAAGCTATTAAATTAAAATGGGAACAGGATCTTGGGACGTCCTTGGCGTCATGGGATATAGCGGCTTCGTTGAGGGGAATCCGACAGTTAGTTAAGGATGAACGATTGAGAGAGTGTGGCTATCGAGTGATCCTGCGGGGTTACATGACCAAGACACAGCTGGCTCATATTCAGAGGTCAGAGAGTACAAATTGCTGTAAATGTGGTGGCGGCCCGGGTACATTCTACCATGCTCTCTGGCAATGTCCAAAAGTGCGGACATTTTGGCAACGAGTCCGTAGCTTTCTGATAAAGCTGGGCAATAAAATCCAGGGAACCGACAGACAATTTCTGCTGGATCAGTCGAGAGCCTTTGCCCCTCTGAGGGCGCCGGCGGCTCTTCTGTGCAGGAAGATGTGCTTGGTGGCTCGCAAGTGTATTATGCAATACTGGACTTCTGAGGAAGCTCCAGCTTATTGGCATTGGAGAAACCAGGTGCATCTTCTAGCCTCGTGGGAGTCCCGTGATGCTAGAACATCACCCAAGCGCAGAAAGCAATTCCTTCAAGTTTGGGCCCCTTATCTACAAATGCTGAGTCCGAGAGGGAGAAGCTTGCTTGTTAACTCCAGTTAAAGGCCCTAGAGGTTCGTTTGACACACCTGCCCAGTTTTGGAATACGGGAGGGAGGGTGGGGGGTTGAGCTGAGGGAGGGGGAGGGAGGGGAGGATAGGGAACATCAGGTTGGGTAATTAGTAGCTCGCTGGGCACAGTGCTGATATATCAGTTTGAGGGGACTACAAGTTATGTTTGTTTTATGCCATGGTTACATAGTGGGGGAACCATAGATTGGTGTATAAAGAAGATGGGAGGCAATTATTTTACTATGGGATAGTTTAAGTGCCTAAGGAGAGGTCAGTAGTCCAATGTATCTGGGTGGGGTGGATGGGTATGGGTGCACTGTGTACAGCTAATGAGGGATTGCACGGAGGAAGAGTGTATAGGCAGGGGGCTATCTGACACAAGGCCCTTTTGCCGTTTATGATGTACTCTTTTGACTAAATTGGTTATGGTGTTATAGGTCTTAATATGTAATGACTATTTCCTTTTGTGTATAATGTTATATAAACCTCAATAAACAAATTTAAACATAACACATCCACAGAAACGTTTATCATTTTCAATCTGACTAGTCCTTCTCAAAAATAAGCAGGTAACCATATATCAGAATATTTCCCTTGTGAAGAAAGGTTTTACTCTTGTTTCCACATTGAATGGAACATTTTCTTTGTTGTATTTTTTTGCATGGCTTTCTAGTGTGAGATTTCGGTCAATTGTAACTCTGAGAATTTTCAGGCTATCTGAAACAGGAAGGGTGTAGTCTGGCTGCTGTGTTTTGGGCAGTTTGGAGTTTCTTAATGATTTGTTCTTTGCATTCGGCATAGATGGCATTGCAGTAGTCTAGGTGGCTTAGCACCATTGATTATGTAGTTATAATTCAGGTTCCTCTTTCCTACATGCTTCACTTTGCACTTGCTCACATTGAACATCATCTGCCATTTAGACGCCCAGTCTTCCAGTCTCTTAAGGTTCTCTTGTAATTTTTCACAATCCTTCTGCGATTTAAGAACTTTGAATAACGTTGTGTCATCAGCAAACTTAATTACCTCATTAGTTACTTCCATCTCTAGATCATTTATAAATATGTTAAAAAGCAGCGGTCCCAGCACAGACCCCAGGGGAACCCCACTAACTACCCTTCTCTGTTGAGAATACTGATCATTTAACCCTACTCTCTATTTTCTATCTTTTAACCAGTTTTTAATCCACAATAGGACACTACCTCCTACCCATTATTCTCCAATTTCTTCTGGAGTCTTTCATGAGGTACTTTGTCAAACGCCTTCTGAAAATCTAGATACACAATATCAACCGGTTCACCTTTATCCACATGTTTGTTCACCCCTTCAAAGAAATGTAATAGATTGGTAAGGCAAGATTTCCTTTCATTAAATCCTATCTTGGCTTTATCTCATTAATCTATGCTTTTCAATGTGGTCTGTAATTTTGTTCTTTATAAGATGGCCGACTAGTAGGACGCACTGTGGAGAGCTCCGCTGGGAACCCGTCCGTGGTTCGATCCTCCAGCGCTCTGTTAATATATGGCCTGGCTTTAGATCTACCACTGGAATAGTGATGGGTAAAGCTATGCAGCCTAGAACAACTGAAAAAAATACTGACTAGGCCAAACAGCAAGCAAGTGAATTAATATTTGAGAATCTGAAAAAAGCAGGTCTGAACAATGAGTCCTGATACAAACTGGTACAACTTTTAAATCAAATATAGCACCTGTAATGAAAGATCAGATGAATAAAATGGAGCTTATTAGTTTTGGTATACAATGATACAGAGGTAATACAGAGTTCATGAGATGGTATGAAAGGTATGAAAAGTATGAAAAGTATTGCAGCCGGAAGATGTGAAACTGTTATCTCAACGCTTCCCAAAACATGTTGATAATTAGCAGTAGCTGAGAACGGAAGGAGGTGGGCACATCAGACAGCAGACCGCGTGGGAAAGTATGATCTCAGAAAGTGAGAAAGATTAGGAGCAAGGTTTCTCACCATTCACTTCTATGGAGAGGTTTGTGTATAAAAGAGGGGAGATTTTGCCTTAGTTTGGAACTCCTCCCCAACGCTTCTCTCAGACGGCAGGGCGCTGTGCAGATAAACCCAGAATCTGATGTCTGTATTTGTATCAACTTGTTTGGGTAAGAAATAAAATGTACCTATCTATCTAAACCTATCTCTGTCTTTATTTTTATTGATTCTATCTTCTCTTTACCTAACATTTAGTCTACAAGGTAGATCACATACAAGTGACACTCAGTCTTTGCAGAAACTTAGACAGATGTTTAATAAGATTTAGGTGGGAACATAAATGGCCCAGAATATACCTAGATCTAGAAAAACAGAAAGCTGTAGTTATGGGAATTAGTTTTCAATTACGGCTCCTAATGCCACCCCCTTGTGATTGGGTGACAATGGAGGTTAGAGAAACTATACAGAACCTGATATATGAAATAAGTACCTTTAGTCCCCCGTGTGACGGAGTCAGAAAGAGGTCTATAAGAGGAGGGAATTAAAACAGCTCCCACTGCAGTGCGATCCCCCAAAGAGAACCGGAGATACGGCTCGGCTTGACGCCGCTCAAAGGCCGAGTTCGCTGACCCCGGGAGCCGCGCTGCGAACCCGGATCCGAGGATCGGCTCTCCATCGCTCCCGCTGCGGTGTAGGGGCTCAGGGTGTAAGGCGGCCTCGCAGCGCCGGTCGCCGAGTCTGCCGGATCTGTGCGTGCTCGCCCACATCCACCGCGCTCCCCGGCAGGAATTGCCCGGGACCGTCTCAGGCCAGTGCAGCCGACCCAGGTGGATATAACAAGGGAGCGCTCGTCCACCTACCTCGCGGCGCGACCGGCCCTGTGGCCCGATCCCCACACTACCCGACCAGCCACGTGGTCGCGGCCTGCCCCCATCCGCATGGCAGTGAGTGACAATCCTTCGGTCCCTGCGGCGCTGACTTCCACGAGCACTCAATCTGCTCTGTTGCTCTGAGGGCGGCGAGTGTAGCAGTCCAGCTGCTCCAGCTTGCTCCGATCCGCACGATCCAGCTTCTCCCTGCTTGCCTGCCCCGGTCCATCTACCCCAGCTTGCTCCAGCCTGCCTGATCCTGCTTCTCCCTGGCTGCTCCAGTCCAGCCTGCTCCAGCCTGCCAGATCCTGCCTCTCCCTGCCTGCTACAGCTTGATCCAGTTTACATGATCCAACATCCTCCTGCTTGCCCCGGTCCATCTACCCCAGCTTGCTCCAGCTTGCCTGATCCTGCTTCTCCCTGGCTGCTCCAGTCCAGCTTGCTCCAGCCTGCCAGATCCTGCTTCTCCCTGGCTGCTCCAGTCCATCGGCTCCAGCTTGTCCCATCGGCTCCAGCTTGTTCCAGTTCAACTGATCCAGCCTCTTCCTACTTATTCATCTTCTCCAGCCTGCCTGATCCTGCTTCTCCCTGGCTGCTCCAGTCCATCGGCTCCAGCTTGTTCCATCGGCTCCAGCTTGTTCCAGTTTATCTGATCCAGCTACTTCCTGCCTGTTCATCTACTCCAGCCTGCCCGATCCTGCTTCTCCCTGGCTGCCAGTCCATCGGCTCCAGCTTGTCCCATCGGCTCCAGCTTGTTCCAGTTCAACTGATCCAGCCACTTCCTGCCTGTTCATCTACTCCAGCCTGCCCGATCCTGCTTCTCCCTGACTGCTCCAGTCCATCGGCTCCAGCTTGGCCCATCGGCTCCAGCTTGTTCCAGTTCATCTGATCCAGCTACTTCTTGCCTGTTCATCTACTCCAGCCTGCCCGATCCTGCTTCTCCCTGGCTGCTCCAGTCCATCGGCTCCAGCTTGTTCCAGTCCGTCTATTCCAGCTTCCCCCAGCCTCCCTGACTGCTCCAGTCCATCGGCTCCAGCTTGGCCCATCGGCTACAGCTTGTTCCAGTTCAACTGATCCAGCCTCTTCCTACTTATTCATCTTCTCCAGCCTGCCTGATCCTGCTTCTCCCTGGCTGCTCCAGTCCTTCGGCTCCAGCTTGCTCCATCGGCTCCAGCTTGTTCCAGTTCATCTGATCCAGCTACTTCTTGCCTGTTCATCTACTCCAGCCTGCCCGATCCTGCTTCTCCCTGGCTGCTCCAGTCCATCGGCTCCAGCTTGTTCCAGTCCGTCTATTCCAGCTTCCCCCAGCCTCTCCCAGTCCGTCTGCTCCAACTTGTTCCAGTCCCCCTGACCCAGCTTCTCCCTGCTCCCTCCAATCCATCTGCTCCAGCCTACTTGTTCCAGTCCATCAGCTCCAGCGTGTTCCAGCCTGCCTGTCCCAGCTGCTCTAGCATGTTCCAGTCCAGCTGCTCCAACGTGTTCCAGTCTGCCAGACCCTGCATCCCCCTGCTCGCTCCAGTCCATATGCTCCAGCCTGCTTGTTCCAGTCCATCTGCTCCACCATGTTTCAACTCGCCTGATCCAGCCCCTAGCCAATCAACCTGTCTGCTAGCCAATCACCTGTTCCTGCCTGCCTGCTAGCCAATCAACCTGCCTGCTCAGCCATTGACTTACCTACCTGCCTGCCAGCTTTTCAGCCATAGACTTACCTAATCGCCAACCCAAAACCTTGCTTCAAGCCCTATCTATCTGCTTAATACTTCAGTCATTACATACTCACCCATTAACACCTGTTAACTGCTCAACACCTCAGTCACTATATAGTCACCTGCTACACCTCAGTCACTACCTATGGCCCCTGTCCATGTTCTCTTCCTTGCCCTGTCCCTTCCTAATCTTCTTTCCCCCCCACTCCCACTGTCTACCATTAGAACTACCCGCTGCCCTCCCACCCTGCCCACAACCACAATACCCTATTCACCTCTATCCCTCACCTCACCATCCCTCTTGTCCCCCTCCTCCTTCCTGGCTCTCAACCTTCGGCACTTCCTTCCTGCCATTAACCCATCCCCTTTCCTCCTAAGTACACCCCGTCTTCGTCGCCTTCGTCGCCCGACCTCCCCCACCCTCCTCCGCACTCTCTTGCTCCTCCTCCTGCTATCCGCAGGAGACATTAACCCTAATCCGGGTCCCCCCCACCTGTCCCCATCCTATCCTTGTGAACGGTCCCGGGATGTTTCCAATCTCGTCTCTATTCCCCTCCTTCCCCCCTCCTCCCTCCCCTTCTCATGCGCCTTGTGGAATGCCCACTCAGTCTGCAACAAACTGCCTCTCACCCACGATCTCTTTATCTCTCGCTCCCTTCAACTGCTCGCCCTCACCGAAACCTGGATCTCCCCGGAAGACACTGCCTCAGTTGCAGCCCTCTGCCATGGAGGCTATCTCTTCTCCCACACGCCCCGCCCAATCGGCCGTGGCGGAGGCGTTGGGCTACTACTATCACCCTCCTGTAGTTTCCAACCCCTCCACCTACCGCAATCTCACTGCTTCCCATCCTTCGAAGTCCATTCCATCCGGCTATTCTACCCGCTACCACTCAGAGTGGCAGTCATTTACCGCCCCCCAGATAAATCCTTCCCTTCCTTCCTTACCGACTTTGATGCTTGGCTCTCTGTCTTTCTTGACCCCTCATCTCCGTCCCTCATTCTCGGAGACTTTAACGTACATGCTGATGACCTATCCGACCCCCATACTTCTAAGTTCCTCACCCTAACATCCTCCTTCAACCTCCAGCTGTGCTCCACCACCCCTACTCACCGTGACGGACATTGTCTTGACCTCGTCCTCTCCTCCTCCGGCTCACCCTCCAATTTCCACGTCTCAGCTCTTCCTCTCTCCGACCATCACCTGATCACATTCACACTTCTTCACTCCCCCCCCCCCTCCACCCCGTCCAACTTTAACCACCACCTCCAGGAACCTCCAGGCTATTGACCCCTCCACCCTATCATCTACTATCTCTAATCTCCTCCCCTCCATCACGTCCCTCGTAACTGTCGACACAGCGGTCTCCGCTTACAATACCGCTCTCTCCTCTGCTTTGGACACCCTCGCGCCATCCATCTCCCGTCCCACAAAGCGCACCAATCCCCAGCCCTGGCTGACTCCTTGCATCCGTTACCTTCGCTCCTGCACCCGATCCGCTGAGCGCCTCTGGAGGAAATCTCGTACCCTTTCAGACTTCCTCCACTACAAATTCATGCTATCCTCCCTCCACTCCTCCCTATTCCGTGCAAAACAGGACTACTACACCCAATTGACCAATTCTCTCAGCTCCAACCCTCGTCGTCTCTTCACCACCCTTAACTCCCTCCTAAAAGTGCCCCCCGCTCCTACTCCCCCTTCTCTCTCTCCTCAATCACTGGCCAACTACTTCCGCGACAAAGTGCAAAAGATCAACCTTGAGTTCACGACCAAACCTCCACCTCCCCTTCACCCTTTAACCCTCTCCCTCAACCAACCTACCCAGGTCTCCTTCTCCTCCTTTCCTGAGATCACCGAGGATGAAACTTCCCGCCTTCTTTCCTCCTCGAAATGCACCACCTGTTCCTCTGATCCCATCCCCACCAACCTACTCAACACTATCTCCCATACTGTCACCCCCGCCATCTGTCGCATCCTCAACCTCTCTCTCTCCACGGCAACTGTCCCTGACACCTTCAAACACGCTGTTGTCACACCTCTCCTAAAAAAACCTTCACTTGACCCTACCTGCCCCTCTAACTACCGCCCCATCTCTCTTTTACCCTTCCTTTCCAAATTACTTGAGCGCGCCGTTCACAGCCGCTGCCTTGACTTTCTCTCCTCTCATGACATCCTCGATCCACTTTAATCCGGTTTTCGCCCTCTGCACTCGACAGAAACAGCACTCTCTAAAGTTTGCAATGACCTGCTCCTGGCCAAATCCAGAGGTCATTACTCCATCCTCATCCTCCTCGATCTTTCCGCCGCGTTTGACACTGTCAACCATGATTTACTTCTTGCCACGCTATCCTCTTTTGGATTCCAAGGCCCTGTCCTCTCCTGGTTCTCCTCTTATCTCTCCCACCGCACCTTCAGGGTACACTCCCATGGATCTTCCTCCACTCCCATCCCACTATCTGTTGGAGTTCCCCAGGGATCTGTCCTTGGACCCCTTCTCTTCTCAATCTACACCTCTTCCCTGGGCTCGCTGATCTCGTCTCATGGTTTCCAGTATCATCTTTATGCTGATGACACTCAGCTATACCTCTCCACACCTGACATCACCGCGGTGACCCAGGCCAAGGTATCGGCCTGTTTATCCGACATCGCGGCATGGATGTCCAACCGCCACCTGAAGCTGAACATGTCCAAGACCGAGCTCCTCGTCTTTCCTCCCAAACCCACTTCTCCTCTTCCTCCACTCTCTATCTCTGTTGATAACACCCTCATCCTCCCCGTCCCATCTGCCCGCAACCTCGGAGTCATCTTCGACTCCTCCCTCTCCTTCTCTGCGCATATCCAACAGACTGCCAAGACCTGTCGCTTCTTCCTCTTCAACATCAGCAAAATTCGCCCTTTCCTCTCTGAGCACACCACCAGAACTCTCGTCCACGCTCTCATTACCTCTCGCCTTGATTACTGCAACTTACTCCTCACCGGCCTCCCACTCAGCCATCTATTCCCCCTTCAATCAGTTCAGTACGCTGCTGCACGTCTTATATTCCGCCAAAACCGATATACTCATATCACCCCTCTCCTCAAATCACTTCATTGGCTTCCAATCAGATATCGCATACAATTCAAGCTCCTCCTCCTCACCTACAAGTGCACTCAGTCTGCGGCTCCTCACTACCTCTCCACCCTCATCTCCCCCTATGTTCCCGCCCGTAACCTCCGCTCACAGGACAAAGCCCTTCTCTCAGTACCCTTCTCCACCACTGCCAACTCCAGGCTCCGCTCATTCTGCCTTGCTTCACCCTATGCCTGGAACAATCTTCCTTTACCCATACGCCATGCCCCCTCCCTACCCATCTTCAAATCTCTGCTTAAAACTCACCTCTTCTATGCTGCCTTCGGCGCCTAACCGCTCTAGATAGACAGAATGCCCCAATCTATCCCCTCTATTAGATTAACTGCTCACTCGTCCTCTAGATTGTTCACTTGTCTTTAGATTGTTCTCTTGTCTTTTAGATTGTAAGCTCTTTGAGCAGGGACCGTCCTTCTATGTTTAAATTGTACAGCGCTGCGTAACCCTAGTAGCGCTTTAGAAATGCTAGTTAGTAGTAGTAGTAGTAGTAATAGTCTCTACCATTTTGCCCAGCACTGACATCAGGCTCACCGATCTATAGTTTCCCGGATCTCCTCTGGAACCTTTTTTAAAAATCGGCATTATATTGGCCACCCTCCAATCTTCCGGTACCACGCTCGATTTTAAGGATAAATTACAAATTACTAACAATATTTCTGCAACTTCATTTTTCAGTTCTATCAGTACTCTGGGATGAATACCATCTGGTCCAGGAGATTTGCTACTCTTCAATTTGTAGAACTGCCCCATTACATCCTCCAGGTTTATAGAGATTTCATTCAGTTTCTCCGACTCATCAGCTTTGAATACCATTTCTGGCACCAGTATCTCTCTAAAATCTTCCTCGGTGAAGACCGAAGCAAAGAATTCATTTAATCTCTCTGCTATGGCTTTGTCTTCCCTGATTGCCCCCTTTACCCCTTGGTCATCTGGCGGTCCAACCGATTCTTTTGCCTGCTTCCTGCTCTTAACATACCTAAAGAAAAGCTTTACTGTGTGTGTTTGCCTCCAATGCAATCTTTTTTTAAAAGTCCCTCTTTGCCTTCCTGATCAGCGCTTTGCCTTTGACTTGACATTCCTTATGCTGTTTCTTATTATTTTCAGTCGTTACCTTCTTTCAATTTTGGAAGGATTTTCTTTTAGCTCTAATAGCTTCCTTCACCTCACTTTTTAACCATGCCGGCTGTCATTTGGTCTTCCGCCCTCTTTTTTTAATACACAGAATATATCTGCCCTGGGCTTGCAGGATGGTATTTTTGAACAACATCCATGCCTGATGTAAATTTTTGACCCTCGCAGCCACTCCTTTATGGGTTTTTTTCACTGTTCTTTTCATTTTCTCATAGTCTCCTTTTTGAAAGTTAAACGCTAACGTATTGGATTTCCTGTTTATACTTACTCCAAAGCTAATATCAAATCTGATCATATTATGATCACTGTTATCAAGCGGCCCCATCACCATTACCTCCCGCACCAGAACTTGCGCTCCACTAAGGACTAGGTGTAGAATTTTTCCTACTCTTGTCAGCTCCTATATCAGCTGCTCCATAAAGCAGTCCTTGATTTCATCAAGGAATTTTACCTCCCTAGCATGCCCCGATGTTACATTTACCCAGTCAATATCAGGGTAATTGAAATCACCCGTTATTATTGTGTTTCCCAGTTTGTTTGCGTCCCTAATTTCTAATAACATTTCTACACCTGTCTGTTCATCCTTGCCATGTGGATGGTAGTACACTTTTTATTACTGTCCTGTACGTGACTGCTACCAGCACATCTTCTAAGAAAAGTTGCTTGTTTTTATTTTTGTTTTCTATTTGTGATTTCTAAACAGTTGCACAGCATATTGTTCCTACCTTAATAAAAAGATTTAAATATAAAATATGTGTTTGAGGCTTCTGCAGATGAGGACAGAACCCATGGGGATGAGGCGGTTACAAAACCTACAGAGACGGGGCCCATGGGGACGGGGTGAGGATGGAGACAGAACCTACAGGGACAAACTTTGTACCCGTGTCATTCTCAGTTATGCACTTAAACCTGTATTTGCTAAAGTGTAATAAGACTTTGCAGTTACCATATGGTAATCCCAGAACCTCTGTGTTAATGGTTGTGGGTGTGCCTAGCATTCTTTGGAGGGATACGATGGATCTTTTGTAGAGGAAAATTTTCTACTTTATTAACTGCACGGAATGCAGTGTGTTGTGCAGTTAACTGTACAACAGCTCTGTGGTGTCTGCGATGTTGGTTAGTGCACAGTAATGTCTTACATTAACTTAGGCCCTGCCCAATCCGCACCCCAAAATGCCATTTTCCATGTTGTTTATCGCAAGGATTAGTATGTGCTAACTATAATATCATTTTATTTCCCTTTTTTTTTTTCAGCAGAAGAATTGAGGTTTAAATTATAGTGAATTTAAAGGATGAAAATGAGTTTTAAAAAAATCTGATCTTTTTAGAAAGGGACTTTGTTCTGAAGTAAGTACATGTAAACTTCAAGTGCCATAAGTATTCCTTCATGCTTGAATTTTAGAATGGGGCAGAGGATGTGAAAAAGCACCGATGGTTCCGGACTATAGATTGGAATGATGTACCACAACGAAAATTAAAGGTAAATTGTGTAGAATGTATTTATTTTTCTAAACTAGAGTTGGGCTGAAAATGAATTTTATATCAGTGATCCATGTGTTGCTTTTTTTCTAGTTGTTTGCTGGCCAGTGTGCGGCAGCAGCACAAACAGATGCTAGGAATTATTAGGGAAGGGATACAAAATAAGACCAAGAATATTATAAGGCCTTTGTATCGCTCCATAGTGTGACCTTGCCTTCAATTCTGGTCGCCTTATCTCAAAAAAGATATAGCAAAATTAGAAAAGGTTCAAAGAAGAGCATCCAAAATGATAAAGGGGATGGAACTCCTCTTGTATTGGGAAAGGCTAAAGAGGTTAGGGCTGGGGGTGGAATATGATTTGAGGTCTATAAAATCCTGAGTGGTGTAGAACAGGTAGAAGTGAATTGAATTTTCACTCTTTAAAAAAGTACAAAGAACATGGGACACTTGATGAAACTATATGAAAATATTTTTAAAACAAATAAGAGGAAATGTTTTTTCACTCAGAGTAGTTGAGCTCTGGAACTCGCTGTCGGAGGATGTGGTAACAGCGGTTAGCATATCTTGGTTTAAAAAAAGGTTTGGACAAGTTCCTGGAGGAAAAATCCACAGTCGGTTATTGAGATGGACATGGGGAAAGTCACTTCTTGCCCCAGGATTGGTAGCATGGAATATTGCTAGTTATTGGATTTCTACCAGTTACGTGTGATTTGGATTGGCCACTGTTGGAAGCAAAATACTGAGCTAGATGGACCATTGGTCTGACCCAGTATAGCTGTTCTTATGCCGATTTTAAGGTATGTTTGTTTTGGGGTTGTTTTTTTTTTTTTTTTTTTTTTTTTTCATTTTTCAGTAATATCACCAGAACAGAGGTAAATGAGATACAGTAGACAAAATGGAAGCTAAATAAACTAGGGAAACAGGCAAAATGGGAAAATAGATTTGCAAAATTGATGACTAAAACATTTGCTTATCATTGTATGGCTTTGGTCATTCGTGTCCAATTTCCCCCCCAAATTTTTTTTATTTTGATGGTTGAAATCCTGCTCGTAGCTAGCTACATAGAAATGACTAATGTATGTGATCACAATCCAGAAATGAGGTTTATTTGCCCACCTCTACTTGAGATTTTTTATGTGTACGTTAGTCATTTGTAAATGATAGGTCTTTACTGCTGGGCCTATTACAACATCTATGTCTATACCCTGGTATCCCAACCACAACTACTACTACTATTTAGCATTTCTATAGCGCTACAAGGCGTACGCAGCGCTGCACAAACATAGAAGAAAGACAGTCCCTGCTCAAAGAGCTTACAATCTAATAGACAAAAAATAAAGTAATCAAATCAATTAATGTGTACAGGAAGGAGGAGAGGAGGGTAGGTGGAGGCAGTGGTTATGAGTCAAAAGCAATGTTAAAGAGGTGGGCTTTCAGTCTAGATTTAAAGGTTGCCAAGGATGGGGCTAGACGTAGGGGCTCAGGAAGTTTATTCCAGGCGTAGGGTGCAGCGAGACAGAAGGCGCGAAGTCTGGAGTTGGCAGTAGTGGAGAAGGGAACAGATAAGAAGGATTTATCCATGGAGCGGAGTGCAAGGGAAGGGGTGTAGGGAAGGACGAGTGTGGAGAGATACTGGGGAGCAGTAGAGTGAGTACATTTATAGGTTTGTAGAAGAAGTTTGACCAGGATGCGAAAACGGATAGGGAGCCAGTGAAGCGACTTGAGGAGAAATCACAAGAAATCACAGCCATACTTGATAAGGAATGTAAAGCAAAACAAGATGACAACGTTGCAATGGAAAATATTTAGTGATAAGCAAGATACGGCAGAGTGTACATAATAAGCTTTATTATCTTCAGACTATACATAATGGCACACTGTACTTGCGACTATTTTAATTTCATTTTAGAAAACAGTAAGGAATCTTAACTGATTTGTTATAAAATCATCGTTAAACACCTTTGATATGAAAGATAGCCACTATGGTGTACACAGTTTCTGTCCACAATGTAACATTCTGGGGAAGGGAGCCTATTTTGAAAAGTGAATTCCACCTTAATTTTGATGGAACCAGGCTGCTGACACTCACATTTAAAAAGGAGACTAGAGCAGCTTATAAGCTAGAATGTGGGAGAAAGTTGACAGTTGCTTAGGAGCATGTGGTTGGGAAGTTTAGGGCATCAATAGAGAGGTTGCAACAAATGCAAGTCATGAGCCTTTAAGGGGAGAGCAGAGTAAAGATAGCAAATTATCCCTGTCAACTAAGTGTTTTGTACATACAAACAAAAAAAGAATTATTTTGAAATGCCATTATACAAATCCTAGAAGCTTTAATATGGAAGAATTAGAGTTTGTAGTATTAAATAAAGAGGTAGATATAATAGGCATTTCGGAGACTTGGTGGAAGAAGGATAACCAGTGGGGACACTCTTACAAGGACATAAATTATATCACAATGATAGTGGATCAAATTGGAGGAGGGTGCCACCATATGTGAAAGAGGAAATTGAATGTAACAGAATAAAAATTCAACAGGAAACAGCAACATGAAATCTAGGTGTGAATGGAAAAAGAATACTGTTAGTGTTATACTGCAATCTGCAGTCCAAAACTAACAAACAGATGATGAAATGTTAACAGAAACTAGAGAAGCTAGCAAATTTGGCAGTGCTATAATGGTTGATTTTCAATTGGATAAATGTAAAAGAGAAGTAAAGCTCCTAGATAACTGCTTAATAGAACTGGTTCAGGAACTGACGGGGAGCTATTTTAGATCCATTCCTTTCTGGAATGCAGGACTTGGTTTGAGAGGTAACGGTGGTGTGGTTGCTTGGAAATAGTGGTCATAACTCATAACATGATTAAATTTGAGTTAATAACTGGTGTGACGATATTAAAGAAATCTACTACATCAATATTTAATTTTCAAAAGGGCAACTATGATAAAATGAGGAAAATGGTTAAAAGAAAGGCTAAAAGGAGCAGCTGCAAAGGCAAGGCGTTTAAATCAGGTATGGATGTTCTTTTAAAAATACCATCTTGGCAGCCTGGACCAGATGTATTCCAAGTATTTGCAAAGGTGGAAAGAAGAGCAAACACCATCCAGCATGGTTAAAAGGTGAAATGAAAGAGGCTATTAGAGCCAAAAGAACATCTTTCAAAAAATGAACACTGGCAAGTTAGATGCAAAGTTTTAAATAAAGAAGGCTAAAAGAGAATTTGAAGAGATGCTTGCTGTAGAAGAAAAAGCTCATAGTAAAAACTTTCAGGTTTATTAGAAGCAGAAAACCTGTGAGGAAATCAGTTGGACCATTAGAATATCAAGGAGTAAAAGAAGCATTCAGGGAAGAATAGCAGAGAGACTAAGGAGCCCTTTTATTAAAGCTTAGTGTGAGCTAAATGCTAAGAAGCTTTTTATACCTGTGGGTTTCTTAGTATTTGGTGCATGCTAAGCTTTAATAAAAGGGTCCCTTAATGAATTATTTGCTTTGATCTTAGCTGAGGAGGATGTAAAGACTACATGTGCCAGAAAAGGTATTTAAGATTGATGATGATAAGGAACTGAAATCTTGTTTAATCTGGACAGTGTAATTAGGCAGATCGACAAGTTAAACAACAAATCATTAAGACCTCTCATAAGATCATCCACGGTACCTGAAGATTGGAAGGTGGTCAACATAACTCCAATTTTAAAAAGGGTTCCAGGTTTGATCCAGGAAACTACAGATCGGTAAATGTGATATCAGTGACAAGCAAAATGGCAGAAATGATTATTAAAAAAAACACACACACAGTTACTGAACACATGGACAGACATGGTTTAATGGGACAGAGTCAACATGGATTCAGCCAAAGGAAGCCTTGCCTCACTTGTTTGTTACACGTTGTTGAAGGTGTGAATAAATATGTGGGTAAAGGTAATCTAGTTTATATTGTTTATCAGGATTTTCTGCTTTTGACAAAGTCCCTCATGAAAGAATCCTGAAAAAATGAAAAAGCCATGGGATAGGAGGCAATAAGGGGCATAATCGAACGGAAACGTCTATCTCCATGGGCGTTTATCTCCGAGAACGGGTCCGTGAAGGGGCGGACCGAACCGTATTTTCGAAAAACATGGACGTTTATCTTTTTTTTGAGCTGGGCGTTTTTGTTTTTCAGCGATAATGGAAAATGAAAGCGCCCAGCTCAAAAACGAATAACTCCAAGACATTTATTCGTGGGAGGGGCCAGGATTCGTAGTGCACTGGTCCCCCTCACATGCCAGGACACCAACCGGGCACCCTAGGGGGCACTTTTACAAAAAAAAAAGGTAAAACAGCTCCCAGGTGCATAGCACCCTTCCCTTGTGTGTTGAGCCCCCCAAATCCCCCTCAAAACCCACTGCCCACAAGTCTACACCATTACTATAGCCCTAAGGGGTGAAGGGGGGCCACCTACATGTGGGTACAGCGGGTTTGGGGGGCGGTTTGGAGGCCTCCCATTTACCAGCACAAGTGTAACAGGTGGGGGGGGGGGGGGGGGGAATGGGCCTGGGTCCACCTGCCTGACGTCCACTGCACCCCCTAATAACTGCTCCAGTGACCTGCATACTGCTGCCAGGGAGGTGGGTATGACATTTGAGGGTGAAAATAAACAGTTGTGAAACGGCATATTTTGTGGTGGGAGGGGGTTTGTGACCACTGGGGGAGTCAGGGGAGGTCATCCCCGATTCCCTCCAGTGGTCATCTGGTCATTTAGGGCACTTTTTGGGGCCTTATTAGTGGAAAAACAGGGTCCAGGAAAAGTGCCCTAAATTCTCGCTAAAAACGCATATTTTTTTTCCATTATCGGCGAAAGGCGCCCATCTCTGGCAGATAACCACGCCCCAGTTCCACCTTCACCACGCCTTCGACATGCCCCCATCAACTTTGTTCGCATCCGCGACGGAGTGCAGTTGAAAACGTCCAAATTCGGATTTCGATTATACCGCTTTATTCGTTTTTGTGAGATAAACGTCTATCTCCCGATTTGGGTCACAATATAGGCGTTTTTCTATTTCGATTATAAGCAGGAATGTTATATTGTGGATTCTGGGACTGGTTAAAAGATAGAAAACAGAAAGCATGGTTAAATAGCCAACTGTCTAAAAGGAGGAAGGTGAATAGAGGAGTGGCCATATGGATCTCTACTGGGACCAGTGCTTTTTAACATATATGTAAATGATCTGGAGATAGGCACGATGAGCGAGGTGATTATATTTGGTTATGAGACAAAATTGCCCAAAGTTATTAAATCTCATGCAGACTGCAAGAAATTGAGGAAGGGCCTTTAGAGGCTGGAAGACTAGGCATCCAAATGGCAGATGAAGTTTAATGTGGACAAGTGCAAAGTGATGGACATTGGGAAGAACAACCCAAATTATAGCTACAACAAAGCGGATAAAAATAATCAGATAAACGTCATCCCCCAAATTCTATAAAAGTCACTAAAATTACATGCACAATTTAATTGAATAATGAGCCTAGTGGTAATTGGCTTAACAAGAAATTATTGGTGCTAATTGGATTTAAAATTTACGCACGGTCATAGGAGGGTCATGGGCAGATCAGGGGTATTCCCACAATTTATGCACATCGTTACAGAATAATGGGGATTCACGCTTAATTTAGGCATGGGGATTTGTTGGTGTACATGTTGCACCTAGTTGCAGTTCCCAAGTGCTATTCTATAAATGGCACCAAACTTTAAGCACTGTTTATAGAATAGTGCTAAGTTCTTTTTTTCAGCGCTGAATGTTTTTTAAAGCACCATTTGTAGAATGTAGTCCCATATGTGTTTATACCAGATACATAAATATAAAAAACGACCAGATATCATTCATTTTTATTCTTTAATATAAAGCATATAAAATCAGAACATGAATAAACATTTAAAATTAAACAGCATCGTATTTCTCATTTGAAAACAGTCTAACATAGATCAGATACCCAACCTTCTTTGGCCAATGCCTACCTCAGGAGTCTTTCTTGAAAACAGCAAGATATTGAAAACAAATGGCCAAGCCAAACTCCCACTGTGGGCTCAGGGGTCATTTTACAAAGGCATGCTAGCATTTTTAGTGTGCGCTTAAAATAAGCACATGTGAAATGTTAGGGAGTTGCCAATATATTTCTATGGGTGGCTCTAACGTTTAGCGTGCACTAAAACCGCTAGTGCGCCTTTGTAAAAAGAACCCATCAATGTTTAAAAAACTGAAAAAACTAAAGATAATGAAATTAGGGAAAAATGAGAACTTATGAACCTTTCTATATTTCATCTTGATATAATAAATTAGCCTTTATGAAAAGATATTTATAATTTTAATTCCATCTGTTAAGTAAAAATTATGAGTGCTGTTTTTATTTTAAATGTTCATGTTCTGATTATATTTGCATTTTTATTAAAGAATAATTGAAATCTGGCTAGATTATTTTTATATTTATGCATCTGATAGTTATATATAGATGTTCATATAATTTATTATTTACTGGAAAGTCTTTTATCTGCTTTGTTGTACTTATTTTTTCATTTAAATATTTATATACTGCTTAGACTTAAGTGGTTTACATTTTCATTTTACAGGTACTGGGACTGTCCATAGTGGGCTCACAATCTAAGTAGTACATTGTACTTCTGTTGTACCTGGGGCAAAGGAGGGTCAGACAGAGCTGCAGAGGGAATTGAACCTGGTTTCCCAGGATCTTAACCCACTGCCAACCATCAGGCAGCAGCGAGAATCAAGCTCGGTTCCCCAGGTCCACAACCTACTACACTAACCATTAGGCCACTACTCCACTCTTTTTTTTTTCCTTTTTGTAGCTACAAATTATAGCTACGTGATACTGGATTCCACATTAGGTGTCACTGTGGACAATACATTGAATGTTGAGATCTTGTGTTCAGTGTGTGAAGGCAGCCGAAAAAGCAAACAGTGTTAGGATAGGAAAGGAATAAAGAATACAACTAAATATCGCAATGCCTCTGTATTGCTCTATGTTAAGACCACACTTTGAGTATTGGGCTAGATTCTACGCCTAACAATTTGGCGCCGAAATGAAATTCACTCTGGCATATTCTTTAATTTTGGCATACTCTATAGAATAAGACTAAATTTCCAAGTGGTTTATAGAATATGCCAAGTGCCGGTCCATGTGAATAAATTTAGTCATCGTCAGTTACACCTGGTGTAAATCTTGATGCCTAAATTAGAGACGAAGCGGGTGTATTCTATAACCACTCAAATAGATTTTAGAAACGCCTATGACCCACCCATAACCATAACCACTTCAAATATTTGAAAGGTATTAATCCGCAAACGAACCTTTTCCGGAGATGGGAAGATGGTAGAACGAGAGAACATGAAATGAGATTGAAGGGGGGCAGACTCAAGAAAAATGTCAGGAAGTATTTTTTCACGGAGAGAGTAGTGGATGCTTGGAATGCCCTCCCGTGGGAGGTGGTGGAAATGAAAACGGTAACGGAATTCAAACATGCATGGGATAAGCATAAAGGAATCCTGTGCCGAAGGAATGGATCCTCAGGAGCTTAGTCAAGATCGGGAGGCAGGGCTGGTGGTTGGGAGGTGAGGATAGTGCTGGACAGACTTGTACGGTCTGTGCCAGAGCCGGTGGCTGGGAGGCAGGGCTGGTGGTTGGGAGGTGAGGATAGTGCTGGGCAGACTTATACAGTCTGTGCCAGAGCCGGAGGTTGGGAGGAGGGGCTGGTGGTTGGGAGGCGGGGATAGTGCTGGGCAGACTTATACTGTCTGTGCCCTGAAGAGCACAGGTACAAATCAAAGTAGGGTATACACAAAAAGCAGCAAATATGAGTTATCTTGTTGGGCAGACTGGATGGACCGTGCAGGTATTTTTCTGCCGTCATCTACTGTGTTACTATGTTACTTCTACTTTTCAACTATTCGACTTAAATTTACGTGCACTATGTTACAGAAATTTTAGCAAGTAGTGCACATAAATTCTAATACCAGCTGATAATTGGTTGTTAACATCCAGTTATCAGCACTGAGTAGCTTGTTAACTAAGTTATGTGCATTGTTGAGAAATACGCTTTGATTTCTGTGTGGAAATCTCAGCATGATATGTAGAATCCTGGGAATTGTGTGCAGTTCTGGTCGCTGCATCTCAAAATTTATGTGGTAGAACTGGAAGAGATGCAGAGAACGGTGACCAAAATGATTAAGGGAGGTGAAATGACATATGAGGAAAAGCTAAAGAGGTTAGGACCCTTCAGCTTAGAAAATAGGCAGCTAAGGGGAGATATGATAAAGGTCTATAAAATCCTGAATAGAGTGAATCGGGTAAAAAGTACAAAGACTAGGGGACACTCCATGAAGTTTCATAGTATCATATTTAAAACGTATTGTTAAGCTCTAGGATTCAATGTCAGTGCAAGTGGTAAAAGCAGTTGATGTAGTGGGGTTTTAAAACGGTTTGGACAAATTCCTGAAGGAAAAGTCCATAAATTATTATTAAAGTAGACTTGGGGAAAGCTACTGCTTATCCTTGGGGTAAAACAGCGTAGACTGGCCACTGTTGGAAACAGGATACTTGGCTAGATGGACCCTTGGTTTCACCCAGTAGGGCAACTCTTATTGTTTGAGACTTTTTATACCGCCTGTAAATGGCAATGCATGTCCAGGCAGTGTAAGTCTAAAAACATAAACAACCAAGAAAAGAACTCCAAAAATGGGACAGAAAAGAGGACACCATTCAATCAGTTTAGGTATTCGCTTGTATTATACAAATACTAGTAAAAAATGCCCGTTTCAAAAGGGAAGGAAACGGGCGCTAGCAAGGCCATCCCCCACCCTACCCCGCTGTTCCAGACTCTGCCGTCCCTCCATTTTCACCCCTCCCCCCCCCCCGTCAGACGCACGCAGAGGAACTTGAACACAAAATCATTGAAGAAGCCACGCCGCAAAGGCCAGCACATGACTTTGGCTGACGGGGGTTGGGGTCCCCCGTCAGCACAGGTACTGGACGGCGGCGGGGGACGGTTGTGTCACGGAAGGGGGGGTCCAGTGGGCCGTAACACAGGGGGAGGAGTTGGGAAACACGCTCCACATGTTTCCCTACTCCTCCCCTTGCTTTGGTATCAGCTGTCACTGACGTCAGTGCGTGCCTGCCTAGCAGACCACCTCCAAGGGAGGCACGGTCCCAGGCACATTTCGAACGTTGGAGGTGAAGTATATAGGATAGGCAAAAAAAAAAAGCTTGTAATTTTCTAGTCTTCATTGGGTAGTGCTAATAATCCAATTTTGCTTTGTGTTTATTCTTAGCCTCCAATAATACCAAAGGTATCCCATGAGGGTGACACATCCAATTTTGAAACTTATCCTGAAGATGACTGGAACAACATTTCTCCGGTACCTTCAAAAGATTTAGAAGTTTTTAAGAATTTTTAGATTTGGAGACAAGACTATTTTGCACGGTAAGTTTCAAAGCTAAAATGGAGTGTAACCCAGTAGAACTAATTCACAGTCTGATCACTCAAATGTATTAAAATGCACCATTGGTTTACACACAATTTTCAGCCATATTTTTGTAGTAAACATTTTCATTTAAGGGTCAACCATATTTTTATTTCTAAGAGTTTACCAGATCAACTTAAATACAACTATATTTATGACGTTCAAAAAGGACAACTGTAGTGTCTCAAGTATAGCTCAACTCTTGTTTAGGAGGTGAGGGTAGTCCCAGAGTTGCTACAATAAAATAAAAAAATTAAGTTTAGAAAGATGGAAACCAAGCAGCAAAATGACCAGTGCAGTAGAAGTTGTCAGTGTGGCATAGAGGAGGAAGCACCTCAAGGCCTAAGCAGAGTGGAAAGAAAGGTAAATAATTTAAATCCTGAAAAAATGCTGGTCTACACCTCTGAGGTATCACTTTGAACCCCAAAAGTAAGTATCTACAATATAACGAAAAACTACAAGGGAAACAAGACCAAAGTCAGTTCAGTTTAAGAAAAAGTTGATTTTAGTCCTTTAGGTAACCTTCGCTCGCTGTCTCTTGCACGCTTTCTTTTTCTTATTTTTTAATTTACATTTTTTATTGACATCTTATCCAGCAATATTCAAAACCATGAACTAGTATGATATAAGGTCTCCACACATCTTCATGTCGCACAGCTGTTAATTTGGCCAAAAAAATGTCCCATAATCTTAATAAGTTGCTAAGTAAAGGCAACTTTCTCTGCTTCCAAGCAGCAGCTATTTCTGGATGTTTCTGCAGTGCATTATAGTGGTACCCTTGTTTCTCTTGGGGATCAGTGCTCAAACAATTAGAAATATTTTAGCTTCTAGTTGGAGGCTGATCCCTAAAACCTCATTTAACCATTGCTACACTGCATCACAATATATTTTCATTTGTATACACACCCACTATTTGTACAGAAACATGCCTGCACATACACATTTTCTCCAACACCTGCTGACTACGAGGCTGCTCATTTGGAGGGGGGGGGGGGTGTTTTGTTTTTATAGGTAGATTTGGATATGCCATATGATCTTTATCTGCCTACATTTTTCTCTGTTTCTATGTAACACTGTTTGCTGCAGGGTATAGCCTATGTATCCTTCTAGGAACAATATACCACCTATACATAATTTTAACCTTATTTTCTACCAAGTTAGTGGAAATGGCAGCTTCCTGTGCAGATGAAAAATACCACGCCATTATCTCTTATCCAGCTCTCCACCTAAATCCTTTTCTCCACTTTACCATGGATCACATTTTATCAGCAGAGGCTATATTCGGAAGACCATATAGTTTTGAGATGATTCCCCTCATGGAGGGTATCCTGGATCACAGTAGTACTTTTAAAACAAATACTGGAACTCATTTCCAGAGGATGTGGTAACAGTTAGTGTGTCTGGGTTTAAAAAGGATTGGTCAAGATTCTGGAGGAAAAGTCCATAATCTTTTATTAAGATAGATATGGGAAAGCCACTACTTATCTCTGGGATTGGTAGCATTCAATCTTGCTACTCTTTGGGATTCTGCTAGGTACTTGTGACCTGGATTGGCCACTGTTAGAAGTAGAATGTTGGGCTAGACTGTTCTTATGTAACACATCCGTCTGTTTTGGAGGTATGGGAAGTAATCAGCAGGCCCCAGATGATATTTCTCACTCAATACTGCAAATCCCTGAACCCCCTCTTCTCCTATCAGTTGGCCCAGGGCACACAATCCTTTCATCTTAATAGTGCTGTCCCCCACACCAGGTCAGGCTCTCAATTATAGTATATTGGCATATACCAAGGGTATGCCTTCCTCCTAGGAGAAAAGTCCTATACTGCTTCCATATCACCAATGTATGGCCTATGTATGGACAACTATCATCTTTTCCCTCCCACCAAGGGATTCAGGGCATGTAGCTCAATATAATAATGTGCAGGGATGACTATTCAATCCACTGCTTGGAATCTGTCCCCATCCATATAGCCTGGCCCACTGCAGTAGTGTATCTTGCTGTAAGGCATCCTCAGTCCCCCCCTACCCTTCTTCCTCCTCCCCTGGTATAACATGCTTCCAGCCACCCAGGGCAGCTGCCTCTTCCATATACAGCCAAAAATCAGCCTCTGAGTTAATTTATTAGGGGTCTAGGCATCACCACTGGGCGTGTCTGAAACAGATAACAGCTTTGGCAAGGACACCATTTTTATCGCCACTGCCCTTCCAAGCCAAGAAAGGTTAGACGAAGGTTAATTCTTTCAATTAAGTATCATAGTTTCATTTATTCCGTTTTGCCGCCTTAGGGCATATCATGACCCCTATGTACTTCAACCCTTATTTTGCCTACCAAAGAGGAAAGCAAATCTATAGCCTCTGTGCCATCTCATCTGGTACGGTCTGGTTTGGAACCTCTGATTTTGCCATATTAATCTTAAACCCAGATACCCACCCAAAACACTCCAACTCCTTCATAACTAGTAGGGTCACATGCAGGCAGGTCAGGCTCAGAATAGCATCAGGAAAAAGGGATATTTTATAGGTTTTGTTCCTGATCTATATCCCACTAATATATAAATTCTGTCGTATTCTGACAGGCAAGTGCTTTATGTAGAGGGCAAATAAGGGTGAGAGGAGGACCCTTGGCCCAACGAAAAAAGCTCCAGCATTCAACCATTCACTCTAACACAGATCTGGGGTGCCAAATACATAGCTCTCATCCATTGCAAAAACTTTACCCCCAGCCTAACCTTTTCCATCACCTAAATAGAACTTTCCATCTCTGTTGGTCAGATGCTCTTTCAGCATCCAGTGATGAGCAGCACTTTCTCCCCCTCATTTTTGCATCTGCCAGATTAGATTAAGGGCCATGTTTACTAAGCTGTTCTGTAGGCATGCTAACTTTTTAATGCATGCTAAAAATTAGCATGTGTTAACGATACACCCATTATACTCCTATGGGTGTTTCTAGTGTTAGCGTATGCTAATTTTTAGCACACGCTAAAAAGTTTGCGCTTACAGCGCAGCTAAGTAAACAGGGCCCTAAGGTTCTTAGATATTGTTAACAATCCTATTTCTCAGGGATAAATTCCTACTGATCAGGGTGTACAAGTATATAGTAGGTACCATCATTACGGTTATATAGGGTATCCACATTGTAGGTGGGATCTTGCCAACTTCAAGGAAATTGTTGAACAGCCTTGTTAAAATACCCACAATGGGTTGTTGTTAGTGCATTTCCCAATTGGTCCTTTTTGTTTTATATATTTCTTTTGGTTATCCCCTTCCTTTTGTTTGTTTTAATATTAACAATATGATCCGTTAGCCTGTTAGACACTTTTAATCTTCTGAAGGTTATATCCATGTTAAGTAGTATATTTGAGAATTATAATTACAACGCCATACTTTTTTTTTTTTTTTTTTTTTTGGTTAGAAACTGGAAGATAATAGAAAATGTACTAGCAAGTATTCAAAGAAGAATGGAGTACCTGGAAATGAAGGTGTTCATTAGAATGCATGAGGAAATAGCTTCAGTCATACATGCGATTACATAATTTATACTAAAAGAACTGTACATATTTGACATTGTCTTCACAAAAAGCTTGGACTTTTGCTCTAGTGGAAATGGGATGGAATGCAGATTGAAAGTGTGTTTGATGGCACTCTATTTGATTTATCAGATTGTTGATTTCATGTGTGTTTTCAAAATCTGTATATATGCATACTGAAGTGTTGCTGTCTGTGGACTCTGGATGCGAAACCCACTACTCTTCCATTCTCATTGGCATAACCATTTTTACTGTCATTCTACTATATAAAGTAGTAGTACATTGTACTTCTGAGCTTAAACTGCTTCTAGGCTAGTTTGTCTTGCCCAGGTCCTCTCTATGTACCATGTGTCTTCTGTTGGATTAACTTCATATCAAATGTGAGTAACCAAAAGCACACACACACAAAAGTAAGAAAATACTATAGTACAGGGACTGTTCAAAGATGTAAATGTTTTCTACGTTTCAAAATCTGTATTTAGAAAATTTCCAAGTGCTTTTGAGTGGGAAGGCAGGTTTTCATCATGTAACATAAATTTTTTAGTTTAAAAACATTTTACCTGGAATTTCTAGTTTCACATTTATAGCCATGGTACTTGAAAGTAGCTGACAAAAGGTCAAAGCAATACTTAAAAGGGCATGTTTTATGGTTAATTCAAGATATTTTATTTTAAAAAGTTTTGCTAAGGAAATGTTGTAAATAGCCTGATTTCATTTATTTTATGTCATTCTATAGTAAATATTTCCATTTCTTTAGAAATTTCTATTTTGAAGCAACTTGTAAAGCAGTGTACAGTGCACGTCTCATTTTAAGCACTGAACTTCCTTGTTTTCAACAATACATTTTGAGCTGCAGTGCACATAGTTCGGGGGTTAACAAATATATCATGTACTTATTTCTATTTTATATTTTCAGTAAAAAGCTTTGTCCTTAAATGAAAATTAACAAACACAATGTGCCCTGTTTCTAACCTTCTCTGAGCAAGTATTTTTACCTGTGTATACCTTGTGTCAGGGAAAATCCAAATTAGCAGTGCCGTTCAGCTGTTCATTCTTTCTCTGTATATAGTACCTTGACAATACATGAGAAAAGGTATGAATATGACTGAAAGATTTGAAAGCCATGGGAAGTATATTGATGATTAGAATTAAACACTGTTTGTTTGATGTTTGAGTTAGAGAAGGAAGGAAAAGATCATGTCAGAGAAACAATCTTGGGCTTTAATTGTAATCCAGCACTGCATATTAATAAGCTGTCATATGCCAGCTTGCTTGACCCTACCCTAATTTGACCCATATAGTTACAAATGAAACTAAGTAGCTTAACTAACTGTATTCTACAAAATTCTGCCATACAGAGCTGAACAGGATGCTTGCATAGGGAGACTGGATGGGATAAATGGTCTTTATCTGCTCTCATGTTATATATCTTTACATGAAATGGACTTAAATAAATATTTTATATAAACAGTGGTTAATTTTGCAGTCATCAGTTGTACATTATCCTCCTCAGAATGACTCGTTTGTTTCCTTCCTATTCCTCCTGCGTCTAAAAGCAGACTTAAGTACCCAATTCTGAAAGTTGTATAAAAGGATTTACATTGATAGACCTTGAAGAGTATGCAGCAGTTAATTGAGACTCAATCAAATATAAAGTATTTACAAATTAAAAAGTATAACTTTCTTAGCAGAATAATAATATATCCTTTAAACTAACGTATGTGCTTAGATATATGAACCATATATAATATGCTAAATTAAATTTACACTTTTGGCAACACATGTAATCTTTTCACTCTAGGTTTTTAGTCTTTTCGTGGACTTAACGTAAACCAATTTTGACAAAAGACCTGAACAGAGAACGCAATATGTAAAGATAAGTGCACTAAAGCCATTTCCCATGGTAGAAATTCATTAAAACAGCTGGTCCATTGTATTTTATACTGTATTTTAAAATTCTGTACATGAATATGTACAGTAGCTGCAGTAGCTGTATTTTTAATGTCTGTGGCATAGATAAAATAGAACATGATCCAGTGATTTTCTCAATGTTCTTTTTCATGAAAAGATTACTAAAGCAGAATTCCATTGTAATGTACAGTGATATAAAAATATCTTCAGACCTGCTGATTTTACTATTTTTGAAAACTATTGCAACTCAGACATAACACTTGAGACCATTTGTCTGAATTTGCACACATACACAGGAGAAATCCATTTAAAAAATAGATGGGCCAATTTTTTAAAAAATGTATTAAGTATAAAAAAAAGCAGCCTTCATTTTTCAGTGCTAATTAAAACTTTGATTATAGCTTTCAGATAAATATTCTTTTCATCAAGAAGGTAATGACAGCTATCCCAATGCCGTATGTTAATAATTATGGGGCCACCATTCCTTGTTAATGAGCATCTCCCCACAGATCGATAGCATTTGTCTTTGTTTTCAAGATTTGAAATGTATTTTTATCATTTTGGAGTTGTGTATTCTTAAAATACTAACTTTGCTCAGCAACTGATCTCCCAACTCTCACAACTGATCAGATAAGATTTTGCACCCATTCTATTCTTTTTTTTGTAGGATGGTTTTAAAAACAATAGTACTAAAAGTTCTAAAGGAATCAAGAGCTTTATGTAATATTTCCTCTGTGTATACGTATGCAGTATGAATACAGTACACACACATTAATAGTTCATGTATTTTAAAAACAGATATCAATGAACCTGATAAGAAAATAACTTATTTGGGCATTTGATATAAACACAGATACTTTATGAAGAGATGAAGGCTATATGAAGAGCTGTTTTTTGGGGTGTTTTTTTGTGTCGTGGCTTGCTATCACTTCTCTGAGAATCTTTTATCATATACATCTAGTTTGTTCAACACAGATAAATAGTTAAGCAGAGTGCACTGCATTAATGCCGTCATTTTACAAGACCTGTGTTTCAGACATGCATAACCCATCACTTAGACATTTATGCAAAAGAAACATTTAAGTCTTCATTTTACAAAGCCTGGGATATGCACATATTAGAGCCAAGGATGTGCAAATGGCAAAGGGGCATATTTTGGGACAAGGATATGACATGTTGATAGGCATTTAATCCCTGTTTCAGAAGGGGACTAAATGTGTCCTAAAAACCAACATGAGGCGTTACAGTTGCTTGCAAACACATTTAAGATTTGGTAAATAGTTGCTATTAAGCAGTACTTCATTGGAGGAATTAGGGGAGGTTGTGCTGTAAAACCCTCCGCAATGGCTTTTGTCCCCCCCCCCCCCCCCCCCATATATATATATATATATATATATATAATCAGAATGGTAAGGGGAACCGGTTTCTGTAACAGCAGAGGGAAAATACTTGTTTATTTTTCTTAAGTGACGAACATAAACCTTTATGTGCCAGCTATCAGATTTATGTGCTGGTTTTCAACCCATTGAAATGTTTGACTTTTTCCTAAAATGGATGTTTATACTGCCTATATTTGGTGCAGAAAGGCCCCTTTCTCCTCTGTTTTAGAAAAGGGTCTACATCAGCAGACCTGGACATGTCGATGCTGACTTATAAATCCTTTCTAAAATGAGGCTGTAAATATATATTATACAGCAGAGCACCTTGTATCCAAAGACCCATTATCTGAAAAAGAAATAGTTTTGGCCAACATTTCTGTTATCCAGAAAACCTTCTGTTGAAAAAATCTGGTTGACTTCATGTTATCTAGAAAAAAACTCCCATAATCCAGAAATTTCCTTTATCCACAATGAAATGTGGTATACTGCCTCAATAATAGTTTTATTTCATGAGGTAAACATTTTTGTAGTTATTTTTATGTTAATTGTGCAATTGCAGTAATTTATAGTAGGAAACCTAAAACTGTTTTCTTAAAATCCCATAAAGAAGCACCATTGGTTTATATATTTGCTTTACTGATTAATACTTTGTTTTGGATAACTTTGTATCAGGCTTCTATACTAAGTTATGAGTGGAGGAGTGGCCTAGTGGTTAGGGTGGTGGACTTTGGTCCTGGGGAACTGAGTTGGATTCCCACTTCAGGCACAGGCAGCTCCTTGTGACTCTGGGCAAGTCACTTAACCCTCAATTGCCCCATGTAAGCCGCATTGAGCCTGCCATGAGTGGGGAAAAATGTGGGGTACAAATGTAACAAAAAAAAAAATCTATTCTTTTGGCATCATGTTTAAATTCATTGGCATTGCTTTGGTGGGGAGGGGGGGTTGCAATGTGTCTATAATTAAACATTTTGCAGCTATAGTACATTTCAATAAATCTGTGGAAGGATTTTTTTAGGCTGAAGAATTACATACAATTACATAAGTATTGCCATACTGGGAAAGACCAAAGGTCCATCAAGCCCAGCATCCTGTTTCCAACAGTGGCCAATCCAGGTCATAAATACCAGGCAAGATCCTTGCAGTTGTTCCTTATAACTTACTGCAAGACACCACCAACTTAATGTTCAACATAACTCTTCGGCTCGCTGGTATAAATAAATTCCGTCCAAGCGGCCCTTCATTTCATGGGGACTCGGGGAAGGAGTAGCTTACTGATAACTGCATTCTTATTTTCTGAGGTAGATCCTCCCTACTTAGCGGGTCTTTTCTGATATTTTGCATGAAGGGGGTGGTCCTTAATTAGAATTTCTGCCATTGCTTCCACTTTTCCCTTTCTCTAGCCACATAACCTAACTTTACACACAAAAGAATTTTTGAAATTTTGTTTGTATATAATATTGGGCATATTATAGTACATATAAAGGTTTGCAGAATATTAATTCAAATGGTTTTATTTCAGATATAGATTGCAGGGTTAGTGGAACCTTTTTCTAAAAGATAGAGGAAACCTAGTGACACTTCATTTTGGGATGGATATAAGCTCAAAAGCTGAATTTGCATACAAGTAGTAAATATTTATTTTTGTCCATTTCATGTGCAAAATGAGAGTGTGTAAGACAGACTATTTTTCAGAGATATTCAATTTCTTGTTGTTCTGTGAAATTTGTACACTTCAAATATGGGTCCAGTTTGAAGCTAAAGATGCATTTTCCTTTTGTTAATCCCTTCTGTGAGTAAGGGTCATTAGTGATTGATACTCACTGATACATCACTGTACTTGGTAATACACTGTTTAGTCAGACGTTTTCACTACGCATGTCAGATGCTAAACCAAACATATAATGAATATTTTCTCAAATATCTGGTATATATTTTATCAGTAGAGAGCAAATAAGATATTAGCATGGATGTTATGCAGGCTAAGTTCATAAGAAAATAAGATTTAAAATATTGCTTGTAAACAATATTGCAAAAATGTCATTTCTTTTTGTCCTTACCCAGGCATATCTTGAAAGAAATAATTATACTATAATCCTGTATTACTGAAAATATGTAGTGGCACTTGAAAACCATAATGCTTATAATGTAAGTCAGTAACTTGATCAGTAACTCAAGAAGATTGTTTTTATGATCTGGTATATGAGAGCTTTGGAAAAGCTTAGTAATTAATTAAATCGGACATGAATCACTCTAAATTTTAATATGTGATACTAGGTAGCAAGCTTTAAGCAATTTTATAGTGTCAAGAGGGTGCCTGGACTGTGACCGCACAAAGGCACATATGTTGTGCTTGTGTGCTTTTTAGAAATTGCCTCCTGAAAGCTGCTACCCAGACCAAGACAGAAGTAACTTTGTGCTAGTTCACGCCAGTAAGAAATGACCCTTTTCTATATTTCATGAGACACGTAAGTGCCAAGTCTTTCCCTATTCCAGCTATTCTGTGCCCACTAGGGAAACCTGTGTGTATATCACATAAATGTAGGTGCTATAGGGTGACTTTTAGAAGCCTTGGGCGCCATTTTACATTTATAAAAAGTGGATTTATGCATGTTAAATTGGCGTGTGTGTGTATATATATATATATATATATATATATATATATATATATATATATATATATATATATATATATATAATAGTATGTGTGTGTTTGGGTTTTTGTGTGTGGGCTTTTTTTAAGAAGTCCTACTTGCATGTATAGATGGCAAGGGATTGCAAGGGATATGTTCTGTGTGGTACTTCAGTGCACATGTATTCTGTATTTTAGTGGCAATACATTTATACAGTGGAATATAGCCATTGGGCTCATATCTGCTGATTAACTTCTTGTTTGGACCTGGGTTTTGGAGGTGTGCTTGAGGGGAGAAGTTCTTAACTCTCTAGCATTCAGAACTACCTCCTGGAAAGTTTCAAAGGAGAGTTCCCTAATTAACCACGCATTCATTCAAGCTTACAAAAATTTGCCATGCATATGTGAGAACTGCAAAATCACATTTTATACATGCCTGTAGTTACTTTTACAAATAAACCCTTCAGTGATGCATTTTTTTAAAATCTATTGTGCATTGCACCAAATGTGTGTGTTCGGTGATATAAATGCTTTAGACAAAGTTCACACTCACTGAACCTTTTATAAAACACTTGGCTACTTTGAAATGGATGTCTCTCTTCCCACCTACACGACCTGTGCAAAGGTGAATCTTCTTTCTTAGCACCTGCATTTATGTGTGTATTTGTCAGGATGTTTTAGAAGTGCATAGTTGGGCTTGTGACATGCTGTCCTGCATGCTCAAGTTGATAAAATTGTTGTCCCCTGGATCTAAAGGTAGGAAGGTGTTGCTTCAGACAAAATTGTCTTCACATTTTGAAGAAAAGAAGAAGCTTTGAAAAAGAGATGTAAGTTACTTCTGAAATGGTCATTTGTCTCCTGAATTAGTTTATGGAGCTACATGTTCTGATGAATATATATAATTTTTTGTACCTCCACTTTGACAAATAGTATGAAAGATCTGGTATGGAGTCATGCGATATTTTCTTTGATAAAATAAGCAAGAGGTGTACTATAAAACAGATGATTTTTTTTGTATTACAATTGGGAAGACACAAATTATTAAAGGGCACATCATCCAATGGGCTCCTTTTACAAAGCACTAGCAATCAGCGGCCCCATTCATTCCCTGTGGGCTTTGTCACATTCGGCGTGTGGTAATCATTACTGCGGCTTTGTAATTGCCACGTCAAAACACTGAAAAGGCATTTTTTGGTGCTAGCCCATTTTCCTTTTCTGCAGGCCATAGTTGAAACAAACTTTTTATATAACTAGATATTTTGTGCTCCCAGATCTACGCTTAATTAAACATTAGCTAGTTAGCTAAGACTGAAATGTTTAGCTTCTGGATTTTAAATATTGGTGATTTTTCAGTGCTGATAATTTTATTTGTTTCTTAGTCTTTCCATATTCACAATAAAATAGTGGCCACAAGTGTAAACAGTGTATTTACACTATCATTACATTAAGCTTTCATTCTTGTTCAAGGCATATTATGTTTAAAAATATTGGTTAAAATCTAAAAAATGGCTTAGTAAACAGGGCCCCTAGTATATTATTTGGTGATTTTAAGTCAGCTAAACACTCTGCTGTATGGAATATTATCTGTGCACTTGCCGAGTCTTTAAAATGAAATGCTGAAAATGTAGTAAGTATTCAGACCAGTTGGCTTTGCATATATATACTTGTAATATTA
Organism: Microcaecilia unicolor; assembly: GCF_901765095.1. Lineage (NCBI taxonomy): Eukaryota > Metazoa > Chordata > Amphibia > Gymnophiona > Siphonopidae > Microcaecilia > Microcaecilia unicolor. Next base: position 336,414,630 of record NC_044034.1, read on the forward strand.
ATCTGTCATATCAGATGATACATTTGGGGAAACTATTTTGAAATGCTAGTCTGCAAGAGACCTAAGCTTGACCGTCAAAACATTGAAAAATCCATTAAATAAAGGACTTCATTTATTGACACACTAAATTATGATTCATTGTGTTCTAAAAAAGGTCGAGCACGTATCTGTTGCTTGACCTTTTTCTGCTTCAAATAATTGCTAATAGCATATAAGATAATTGTCTTTGAAGCATTGTTCACAACGAACATTGAAAACGTTCAATCAATTAAGAATATAAGTTGAATAAGTTTCTAAAATTTTCAAAAAATAAATAAAAAATGAAATAAGGTTTTTATGACCAGTGATGAACACCACGCCTCCAGTTAAAGCCGCCGGAAATTGAAAGTAAGCGGTAGGGCGTTTTGAGGTCTTTTCCTCGTCTTCTTTAAGATAAACAATATATAAGAGAGAATTATATATTACCAGAGCACAGGACTCTTCATAGAGTTTTTGAGTAATCACATGTTTAGAGTGTCAGATTGCTTCCTCTCTTTCGCTATTTACAGAGCATTATTTAAAGCCATCATGCTTAGCTTGGAAGTCACTGAGTACCTGGTACCCACAAGCCTGCAAACCAATTTTGAAAGAAACTCCCCATGGATTTTTATTTTTTAAAATTCACCAGACAGTTGGTACTGCAGGGAGGCATCTCTTTGCCCACCCACCCACCCAATACTTCACAAGTGCAATGTATGCAGTAGAAGCAAAGGGAAGCATGTGCAGGGATATCAAAATGAAATGCTGGCCTGACCTCAACACTGCTGCTTTTACCCACAGAGGCTGTAGGACAATTTTCAAAGTAGTCTTCTCCACATAAATCCCTTTGAAAATTGCCTGCAAAATGTGCACTGTATACACAGCTTTGTAGCCCAGTAGCAAAGGGTAAGCATATAATTAAGTGAAGTGTGTTTACTTATCTTGAATTTGCTTAAGTTTGCAAAATATGGTCTTCCACTGTAGAACAGGTATAGTTACTAACCAATACTTAAAAATTGTGTTTACAGGATGAAATGCAAACGTTCTATAAACAACTGAAAACTGTTCTTGTTCAGAAGAGTTGTAATTCAGTACTACTTTATGCTATAGATACTTGGTTTTAAAGAAATGTAGCAGGATTCCTTTTGTACTGTACTGTGTACAGGTTTGCCATGTTTTGCACTTTTTTATGGCTTTCCTAACTGCTTTTTAAATTGAAAATATATAAAGGTAATAGTGATACTTTTACAGGATTTAGTAATCTGCATAGCAAGTTGTACTATCAGTGATGAATCTTCAATTTTAATTTAGACAAGGGGTAGGGAAGCCCCAAACTGGTTAAGAATTAGGATAAACCTGATGAATGTGTGCAAAAGATTTGCATGCATGCATACTGCCTCTTTTTTTTTTTTTGCAAAACTACTTCATGCATGTTCATCAGGGATAGTCAGAAAATCCAACCAGTTTGTGACCCTCAAAGGACCAGAGGGTTCCCAACCTCGATTTAGACTAAGGTGGCCTTTTTACTAAAGTGTGTTTAAGCAGTAGTACATGGCAGTAGTGTTAGTTACCATGCTTTGACACTTAGTATATGAATTAGCGGGTGCTAAGTGCATAGCATGGAATGCAGTAGGATTGAGTGTGGGTTGTGCCTTGTAGTAAGTTACTGCATGCTGTCACTACTTCAGATCGCATAGATGCTCTAACTCCCTTCTCAGTAGGACATAGTGCATCCATTCTGTCTGTCAATTCATGGTAAAAAGATTTTCTCTTTAGTAAGCACACTTTAGTAAAATGGTCCCCCCTAAGACAGATTTATTGCTAGGCCTAACAAATATGAATGTTGTTAAGTCATTAGTCATTGCACAATAAAATCACTGTGATCTGTATATAAACCTTCCCTCTGTAAAACAATGTTTAATTTATGTAATGGCTATTGATTTTGGATTCATTTAATAAACGTTTTTATCTTTTTTTTTAATGTTTAAATCTGTTTTCCTTTGTGTCAAAACTTTAATTTCTAAATTTTGCTAACTACAAAATAGTGTGGAATGTTTACCTATTTTGATTGCATGGAATATTTACCCCTTGATGTCTAGATTCAGGAGTATGATTTACAGAACACATTAGTAAAAATTAGATCTGCCCTACTTTAAAATGTGTGTGGATTGTTTCAGTAGGTGTGGTGGGGCTGTAATATATTCACCTTCCAGGCTTCACAGACTAAATTGCCAATTGTTGATGGAAAACGTGCGTTATATGATTTGAATCTTAAACAAGCAAGACTGAGTCTGAGGCATACACAAGTGGGTGATGTTCCTTCTTGGTAATGTGGATGTTGGCTTTCCCAGAACTCAAGACCTTAGTGTAAAACTCTGAGCACATGTGCTCCTTATGCACAGTGACTTATCTTCTCGCTGTTAAAAAGTCAGCATTGGACTTTCCTGAATCAAAGAACCCTGCAAAACATTTTTTAGGTTAAGGGGAAGGCCCTTAACTATACACCCTCTTCTAATAATGAAAATGCAAATCTACTGTTTTGTTACTCCATACGGGCTGGTGAGGTCTTGGACGCAGTGCTTTTCTTATGATCTCACTCATAACAAAGACTCTACAAATACTCATGGGCCAATGCTCAGAAGATAAACGTGAATGCTAGAGCCATTTATTAGTGCCATACTGGTGCCAACATTTGCTCCCGCCCCATGATCAGAGCCGGCAAGCAAGTGAAACAATATGCTCGCCAGCTCTGACCGCAAGTAGCGTGCAAATGCATGCTAAATGGGACTAACTATTCCTCCCCAGCAGGCAGCTTGCCAGACAAGGGCCTGCTACTGCTTCAAATCCTTATATGGTAGGGAAGTTCTGCCCAGCACCTCCCAGGATGCACTGGGCAGGGCACTGCCTTTTTGAGGCAGTGCTGGAAGGAGGGTAATTTCAAGGTTCAGGAATATTAAACCACCAGGGTGGAGGGCTGGAGGTCCACCGGACCTCTAGCCCTCTGTCTGCTTGGGGGGTCTGGAGCTCCACCAGACCTCAACCCTTTGCATTGGTAATGTTTGACAGGTCCAGGCTTTTTCTTTTTGACAGCTTGGACCTGTCAAAATAACTTCTGCAGGAGGATTGTGTCTTGGGCACCTGTCTAGGCATAATCCTCCCGCAGAAGTACCCCCATGAAGCTAATAGCAGGCAAACATGTGCGCTATTAGCTTTGATCATAGGGGGTGTTATTTCCCTGCGCTGTTCTGGCAATAACAGCGCTGTTTGGAATAGCGTGGGGAAATTGAGCATCGGAGCCTCAGTGCCATACTGACCTCATCAGAATTGACATCATCTTGTCAATAGAGTCTTAGTTTTGATTGATGCAGGCTTTTCCCTCATTAATCACTCAAAATGAGGGCTGCCTTCTCCAGCCCAATCTCAGATTGTTAGCTCGTGCAGCACAGAAATTGTGTAATATTCTTTCTCCGAGGACAAGCAGGCTGCTTGTTCTCACGACTGGGGTTGACGTCCGCGGCAGCCCCCACCAACCGGAAGAAGCTTCGCGGGACGGTCGGCACGCAGGCCACGCCCACCGCGCATGCGCGGCCGCCTTCCCGCCCGTGCGCGACCGCTCCCGCCAGTTACTTTTTTTCCGCGACTGAGAGAGTGGTGCGTTTGCCTCTCTCTCTGTTCAGCCGCCGGATTTTCGACCGCGTTTACGCGGATCGTCGCTTGGACCGTTCGGTTCCCTCTGTTTTTGTTTGTATTGTTTTAAAGAAAAAAAAAAAAGAAATTTTTCTCCCCTTTTTCCCTCGCTTTCTAGCGGGGACGCCACGTTGCGGCCTAGTGGCCGCTCGGTCGGTTGATTTTTTCGTGGTGTGATTTTAGCCACCATTGCCGACTTTGACTTCGCCGACGCGATTTTTCCGTCGATGTCCTCGAAGGTCCCGAGTGGATTTAAGAAGTGTGGTCGCTGCGGCCGGCCGATCTCGCAGACCGACACCCACGCTTGGTGCCTCCAGTGCCTCGGGCCGGAGCACAATCTCAAGTCGTGTGCTTTGTGTCTCGGTCTCCGGAAACGGACTCAGGTTGCGAGGCAAGTTCTGCGGGACCGTCTTTTTGGAACTTGCGCCGGCCCCTCGACGTCGACCTCGACGGCATCGGTATCGAAGGCCGGTTCTTCGGTACCGGTATCGATGCCCGAGACATCGGCACCGATGGCAGCGACCCCAGGAGAACAGGTCCCGTTGGGCCGCCGGTCCGCCGGTGAGAGTGGGGTTGAGAGGCCGCGTGGGCAGTCGGCCCCGGTCACTCCCTCAACTCGTGAGCCACGGGACCGAACCCTGTCGGACCCGGTACCTCGAGACCGAGGGGGATCGACCTCCTCCTCCTCCATGCCCTCCGGCGCCGGTGACGTGCACCGGAAAAAAGATAAGAAGCGCCGTCACCGGGAGCTCTCGGTGCACCCTGAAGAGGAGTCGACGCCGAAGCGTCATCGCAGAGAGGAGAGATCTCCGTCGGTGGTGGAGGTACCGACGCGTCGGGGTTCCGGCACCTCGGTGCCGTCTCCTGGCCCCCAGCAGCTTCTGGCACCGACACCCTTACCGGCCCCACCGCCTTTCCCGGCAGCGGGCCTGGACGAGTGCCTCAGAGCCATCCTTCCGGGGATCCTGGAAGGGCTGATGCGCCAGGCTGTGCCACCCCCGGCGCCGATGACTGTGGCGCCGGCGAGCTCTAGCCCGGCGCCGGGGCTGTCGACACCGCCGCCTCTTGCGGTGCCGGTCTCGACCGCCACGCAGGTGGAGTCCCCGTCGACGTCGATGGAGGGAGCTCCGTCCCCGCCGGCGCGGGAGTCCACCGCTCGACGACACCGAGACCTTGGTGCCTCGACGTCGAGCCGGGCCCGGTACAGGACTCAGCTACATGAGCTAATGTCCGATACCGAGGATGAGGACTCGTGGGGGGAAGAGGAGGACCCGAGATATTTCTCCTCAGAGGAGTCTACGGGCCTTCCCTCGGACCCCACGCCGTCACCGGAGAGGAAGCTCTCACCTCCTGAGAGTCTCTCTTTTGCCTCCTTTGTGCGGGATATGTCTATAAGCATTCCCTTTCCCGTGGTCTCTGTGGAAGAGCCGAGGGCCGAGATGCTCGAGGTCCTCGACTATCCATCACCACCTAGAGAGTCCTCCACGGTACCGCTGCACAATGTCCTGAAGGAGACGCTGCTTCGGAACTGGGTGCGACCACTAACTAACCCCACCATTCCCAAGAAAGCAGAGTCCCAGTACAGGATCCACTCTGACCCAGAGCTCATGCGGCCCCAGTTGCCCCATGACTCAGCGGTCGTGGATTCTGCTCTCAAGAGGGCACGGAGTTCGAGGGATACCGCCTCGGCGCCCCCGGGGCGGGAGTCTCGCACTCTGGACTCATTTGGGAGGAAGGCCTACCAATCCTCCATGCTCGTGACCCGCATCCAATCTTACCTGCTCTATATGAGCATCCACATGCGGACCAATGTGCAACAGCTGGCGGACCTGGTCGATAAGCTCCCGCCGGAGCAGTCCAGGCCTTATCAGGAGGTGGTCAGGCAGCTGAAGGCGTGCAGAAAGTTCCTGTCCAGGGGGATTTTTGACACCTGTGACGTGGCATCTCGTGCTGCGGCCCAAGGTATAGTGATGCGCAGGCTCTCATGGCTGCGTGCCTCTGACCTGGACAACCGCACCCAGCAGAGACTGGCTGACGTCCCTTGCCGGGGGGATAATATTTTTGGCGAGAAGGTCGAGCAGATGGTTGACCAACTGCATCAGCGGGAAACCGCTCTCGACAAGCTCTCCCACCGGGCGCCTTCAGCACCCGCCCCCGCGGGCGGGCGTTTTTCCCGGGCTCGGCAGGCTGCACCCTATTCTTTTGCGAAGCGTAGGTACAACCAGCCGGCCCGAAGGCCTCGTCAGGCACAGGGACAGCCCCAGCGCGCTCGTTCCCGTCAACAGCGTGCGCCTAAGCAGCCCCCTGCGCCTCCACAGCAAAAGCCGGGGACGGGCTTTTGACTGGATCCATGGGAACATAGCCGCCCTACAAGTGTCCGTACCGGACGACCTGCCGGTTGGAGGGAGGTTAAAATTCTTTCACCAAAGGTGGCCTCTCATAACCTCCGACCAGTGGGTTCTCCAAATAGTGCGGTACGGATACGCCCTGAATTTGGCCTCCCTGCCTCCAAATTGTCCTCCGGGAGCTCAGTCTTTCAGCTCCCATCACAAGCAGGTACTTGCAGAGGAACTCTCCGCCCTTCTCAGCGCCAATGCGGTCGAGCCCGTACCACCCGGGCAGGAAGGGCAGGGATTCTATTCCAGGTACTTCCTTGTGGAAAAGAAAACAGGGGGGATGCGTCCCATCCTAGACCTGAGAGGCCTGAACAAATTCCTGGTCAAAGAAAAGTTCAGGATGCTTTCCTTGGGCACCCTTCTGCCAATGATTCAGAAAAACGATTGGCTATGTTCCCTGGATTTAAAGGACGCATACACTCACATCCCGATACTGCCAGCTCACAGACAGTATCTCAGATTCCGCCTGGGCGCACGGCACTTTCAGTATTGTGTGCTGCCCTTTGGGCTCGCCTCTGCCCCACGAGTGTTTACAAAGTGCCTCGTGGTGGTAGCGGCCTACCTACGCAAGCTGGGAGTGCACGTGTTCCCATATCTCGACGATTGGCTGGTCAAGAACACCTCGGAGGCCGGAGCCCTCCGGTCCATGCAGTGCACTATTCAACTTCTGGAGCTGCTGGGGTTTGTGATAAATTACCCAAAGTCCCATCTCCAGCCAACTCAGTCTCTGGAATTCATAGGAGCGCTGCTGAATTCCCAGACGGCTCAGGCCTACCTTCCCGAAGCGAGGGCCACCAATCTCTTGGCCCTGGCTTCGCAGACCAGAGCGTCTCAGCAGATCACAGCTCGGCAGATGTTGAGACTTCTGGGTCATATGGCCTCCACAGTTCATGTGACTCCCATGGCTCGTCTTCACATGAGATCTGCTCAATGGACCCTAGCTTCCCAGTGGTTCCAAGCCACCGGGAATCTAGAGGATGTCATCCGCCTCTCCACCAGTTGCCGCACTTCACTGCTCTGGTGGACCATACGGACCAATTTGACCCTGGGACGTCCATTCCAAATTCCGCAGCCCACGAAAGTGCTGACGACGGATGCATCTCGCCTGGGGTGGGGAGCCCATGTCGATGGGCTTCACACCCAGGGTCTGTGGTCCCTCCAGGAAAAGGATCTGCAGATCAACCTCCTGGAGCTCCGAGCGATCTGGAACGCACTGAAGGCTTTCAGAGATCGGCTGTCCTGCCAAATTATCCAAATTCGGACAGACAATCAGGTTGCAATGTATTACGTCAACAAGCAGGGGGGCACCGGATCTCGCCCCCTGTGTCAGGAAGCCGTCGGTATGTGGCGTTGGGCGTGTCGGTTCGGCATGCTTCTCCAAGCCACGTACCTGGCAGGCGTAAACAGTCTGGCCGACAGACTGAGCAGAGTCATGCAACCGCACGAGTGGTCGCTCCATTCCAGAGTGGTACGCAAGATCTTCCGAGAGTGGGGCACCCCCTCGGTGGATCTTTTCGCCTCTCAGACCAACCACAAGCTGCCTCTGTTCTGTTCCAGACTTCAGACACACGGCAGGCTAGCGTCAGATGCCTTTCTCCTTCATTGGGGGACCGGCCTCCTGTATGCTTATCCTCCCATACCTTTGGTGGGGAAGACCTTACTGAAGCTCAAGCAAGACCGCGGCACCATGATTCTGATAGCGCCCTTTTGGCCCCGTCAGATCTGGTTCCCTCTTCTTCTGGAGTTGTCCTCCGAAGAACCGTGGAGATTGGAGTGTTTTCCGACTCTCATCTCGCAGAACGACCTTCAATCCCTGGCTCTCACGGCCTGGATGTTGAGGGCGTAGACTTCGCTGCGTTGGGTCTGTCTGAGGGTGTCTCCCGGGTCTTGCTTGCCTCTAGGAAGGATTCCACTAAAAAGAGTTACTTTTTCAAGTGGAGGAGGTTTGTCGTTTGGTGTGAGAGCAAGGCCCTAGAACCTCGTTCTTGCCCTGCACAGAACCTGCTTGAATACCTTCTGCACTTATCAGAGTCTGGCCTCAAGACCAACTCAGTAAGGAATCACCTTAGTGCGATTAGTGCTTACCATTATCGTGTGGAAGGTAAAGCCATCTCTGGAGAGCCTTTAGTCGTTCGATTCATGAGAGGCTTGCTTTTGTCAAAGCCCCCTATCAAGCCTCCTACTGTGTCATGGGATCTCAACGTCGTCCTCACCCAGCTGATGAAACCTCCTTTTGAGCCACTGAATACCTGCCATCTGAAGTACTTGACCTGGAAGGTCATTTTCTTGGTGGCAGTTACTTCAGCTCGTAGGGTCAGTGAGCTTCAAGCCCTAGTAGCTCATGCTCCATATACTAAATTTCATCACAACAGAGTAGTGCTCCGCACTCACCCAAAGTTCCTGCCGAAGGTGGTGTCGGAGTTCCATCTTAACCAGTCAATTGTCTTGCCAACATTCTTCCCCAGGCCGCATACCGGCCCTGCTGAACGTCAGTTGCACACATTGGACTGCAAGAGAGCATTGGCCTTCTACTTGGAGCGGACGCAGCCCAACAGACAGTCCGCCCAATTGTTTATTTCTTTCGACCCTAACAGGCTAGGGGTCGCTGTCGGGAAACGCACCATCTCCAATTGGCTAGCAGATTGCATTTCCTTCACTTACGCCCAGGCTGGGCTGGCTCTTGAGGGTCATGTCACGGCTCATAGTGTCAGAGCCATGGCAGCGTCGGTGGCCCACTTGAAGTCAGCCACTATTGAAGAGATCTGCAAGGCTGCGACGTGGTCATCTGTTCACACATTCACATCTCATTACTGCCTCCAGCAGGATACCCGATGCGACAGTCGGTTCGGGCAGTCGGTGTTGCAGAATCTGTTTGGGGTGTAAATCCAACTCCACCCTCCAGGACCCGAATTTATTCTGGTCAGGCTGCACTCTCAGTTAGTTGTTCTTCGTAGGTCAATTTCTGTTGTACCCTCGCCGTTGCGAGGTTCAATTGACCTGGGTTATTGTTTTGAGTGAGCCTGAGAGCTAGGGATACCCCAGTCGTGAGAACAAGCAGCCTGCTTGTCCTCGGAGAAAGGGTATGATACATACCTGTAGCAGTTGTTCTCCGAGGACAGCAGGCTGATTGTTCTCACCTACCCTCCCTCCTCCCCTTTGGAGTTGTGTGTTTCATATTTTATTGCTTGTCATTCAACTGGCGGGAGCGGTCGCGCACGGGCGGGAAGGCGGCCGCGCATGCGCGGTGGGCGTGGCCTGCGTGCCGACCGTCCCGCGAAGCTTCTTCCGGTTGGTGGGGGCTGCCGCGGACGTCAACCCCAGTCGTGAGAACAATCAGCCTGCTGTCCTCGGAGAACAACTGCTACAGGTATGTATCATACCCTTTATGATTACTAGAGCCTGTTCACGATACATTAATTGCTGCAAGAACACCATCTAGCAGCTGAGTCTACACTTAAAAAAAAAAAAAAAGCTTTGAGTGGTTTACTGAAGCATCTTTGCCTAAAAATAATGCAATTCTATACAAATAGCCATCTACACTACAAGAGCATTGAAATTACAAGAACAAACATTAATTGGCATTGTATAACACTTATCTACTTCAATTTTTTAAAAAAAAATTTGCTCCCTCTTTCTTGAGCAATACTCCACAGATGAACAGTAAGTGCTCTTGCTCTATTGTGGTCCAGCTGATAGGCTTCCAGTTTCCTACACAGTGGCATAACCACGGGTGGGCAGGGGCTCACCCATCAGTGGTGTACCTGGTGGGTATCTTCAAGCCCCTCCCCCCCCCCCCCCCCCCCTAGCTGCGAGTCCTCTCTGGAACCCCCTGACCTGTTTCAGTCCCAGGGCATTTGGTGGCACACTTCCCATTATTGGTGCTAATTTCTTACCACATGTTGAGTTCATGCACAGGGGAGTTGTAAGTAACTGGAAATGTGCCACTGACTGGCCTGGGGTTAAGACAGTTTGGAGGGCTATGGAGAGGACTCATCAGCTGGCAGGGCTTGGTGATTCCCTCCAGCCAAGGTATTTTTGTACCATGTTGAGGAGGGTGTGAGGTAGTGGGCGCAGAGGAAATGTATGGGCCAAACACACCCAGAAATTGAACTCTGGCTACACTACTGCTAATGCTCTCTCATTGCTCATTTACTCTCAAAACAACTGTTAGCACAAGCTTCCTGTGCCAACATCATCCTACATAAGTATAAGTATTTCCATACTGGGAAAGACCAAAGGTCCATCAAGCCCAGCATCCTGTTTCCAACAGTGGCCAATCCAGGTCACAAATACCTGGCAAGATCCCAAAAAAGTACAAAATTTATACTGCTTATCCCAGAAATAGTGGATTTCCCCAAGTCCATTTAATAACAGTCTATGGACTTATCCTTTAGGAAGCTGTCCAAACCTTTTTAAAACTCCGCTAAGCTAACCGCCTTTACCGCATTCTCTGGCAACACATTCCAGAGTTTAATTACACGTTGAGGGAAGAAAATTTTTCGTTTTAAATTTACTACATTGTAGCTTCATCGCATGCCCCCTAGTCCTAGTATTTTTGGAAAGCGTAAACAAACGCTTCACATCTACCCATTCAACTCCACTCATTATTTTATAGACCTCTATCATATCTCCCCTTAGCCGCCTTTTCTCCAAGCTGAAGAGCCCTAGCCGCTTTAGCCTTTCCTCATAGGGAAGTCGTCCCATCCCCTTTATCATTTTCGTCGCCCTTCTCTGCACCTTTTCTAATTCCACTATATCTTTTGAGATGCGGTGACCAGAATTGAACACAATATTCGAGGTGCGGTTGCACCATGGAATGATACAATGGCATTGTAGCATCCTCATTTTTGTTTTCCATTCCTAATAATGCCTAACATTCTATTTGTTTTCTTAGACGCAGCAGCACACTGAGCAGAACGTTTCAACGTATCATCAACAATGACACCTAGATCCCTTTCTTGGTCCGTGACTTTTAACGTGGAACCTTGTATAACGTAGCTATAATTCTTTCCCACGTGCATCACTTTGCACTTGCTCACATTAAACGTCATCTGCCATTTAGATGCCAGTGATTTAACGACTTTGAATAACTTTGTGTCATCAGCAAATTTAATTACCCCACTAGTTACTCCCATCTCTAGGTCATTTATAAATATGTTAAAAAGCAGCGGTCCCAACACAGAGCCCTGGAGAACCCCACTAACTACCCTTCTCCATTGAGAATACTGACCATTTAATCCTACTCTGTTTTCTATCTTTTAACCAGTTTTTAATCCACAATAGAACACTACCTCCTATCCCATGACTCTCCAATTTCCTCTGGAGTCTTTCATGAGGTACTTTGTCAAACGCCTTCTGAAAATCCAGATACACAATATCAACTGGCTCACCTTTATTCACATGTTTGTTCACTACTTCAAAGAAATGTAGTAGATTGGTGAGGCAAGATTTCCCTTCACTAAATCCATGTTGACTTTGTCTCATTAATCCATGCTTTTGAATATGCTCTGTAATTTTGTTCTTTATTGTCTCTACCATTTTGCCTGGCACCATCAGACTCACTGGTCTATAGTTTCCCGGATCTCCGCTGGAACCTTTAAAAAAAAAAAATCGGCGTTACATTGCCCACCCTCCAATCTTCTGGTACCACGCTTGATTTTAAGGATAAATTACATATTACTAACAATAGCTCTGCAAGCTCTGGCATTATTTATTAAATTGTTTCAGTCAATGGAGTCTGCTTCAGTTGAACATTTCACTTGGAAACTACACTTGTTCATAGTGGCTACCTCAGCTAGATGAATAGGTGAATTTTGTCTTATTGGCACATGAACTGTACACTCAAGTTTTATCATAATAAAATGAGCTCACCTCAAGTTTTACCCAAACTGTTAACACTTTCTGTGAAAATCAAGTAGGGAATGTTTCCTACTTCAAATCCTCACCATAATCCACACAAGAAATCTGACCATATTCTGGACTGTATCTGGGCCATCACTTATTACCTCAAAAGAACTGAATTTATTAGCAGCTTTACACAGCTCTTTGTCTCCTTTGACCCCAACTGAATTGGCATTCCAGTCACAAACTGAACTGTAGCAGATTGACTATTATCCTGTTTCTAATTCTGTTGGGAACAAATAAGTGCTCACTTAATAAAATGTGAAGTCTTCATCAGATCAGAACCACTGCAGCTACTGTGACTTGAAATCTGTATTGTTCGATACTATTTGTAAAGCAGGGGTTTGCAACCCAGTCTTCAGACACATCCAGTAAATTACGTTTTCAGGATGCCTACAATAAAGATGCATGAGATAAAATTTGCATGCACTGCTCCATTATGTGCAAATCTGCCTCATGCATATTCATTGTGGATATCTCAAAAACTGGACTGGATTGAGAAACTCCTGTTGTAATGCAATAGCCTGGTTTTTGCCCTACAGCAACCCTGTCCTTGGGCCACACTTTGCCAGTCAGGTTTTCATGATATCCATAATGAATATGCATGAGGCAGATTTGCATGCACTACGTACATTGTATGCAAATTTATCTCATAAATATTCATTGAGGTTCTCCTGAAAACCTGACTGGCTAGGTGTGTCCCGAGGATGAGGGTTGAGAACACCTGCTCTACAGCTCAGACCAGTCCTTAATCATGTTTGGTCAGGTTAATCTGTCATTATGATGTTAGAACTCTTGCACGTTGTAGGCTGCTGTTGAAAATGGACAATCCATAGAGATGAGCAGCGGACTCGCCATTTGTGTACCTGACTCGGTTTGTTGACAGAAAAAGAATTATTTGCTTGTAACATGTTTTCTCTAAACAGTAGGATTAATCAGGCACACAGACCCTCCCACCTCCTTGAGATTTGCATTACTACTTGAGCTATGAGCCCAAATGAGGAGCTACTGCATGTAGGAAGGACCTCACTTTATACTGGGCTCTGGGAGTGTTCCATTCTAGTAAAGTGTGATGTCATCTATTCAATCATGCTGTCCACAGAAAACAACTATTACAAGTGAGCAACAATGCTTTAAGAATTTTTTCATAATACAATAATGAATCTTGAATCATTGGTTGGCTCTGATTTTGCTTAGCTTAGGTTAAAACTTTCTGCAACTATCAAATCTTAGATGCTCTTCTTTTTGACACATTTAAACTAGACTTCTTAAAAGGCGCTACTAAGTAATTATATGCTAACAAGCATTAATGCACATTATTGACTGCAGGTCTCATTTTATGCAGTTTACGTATCACTTATAAAATACATTAACAGGTTTAGTGCATATAAATATGGTTGCCTACTTTAGTAAATCTGGTCTATACTTTATTAATCATTGATTGAAATCTCACACTTGAAAATCACGTGAAGAATACAACTAAGAAAATGTTCTACTCCATGTGGAAACTCAAAAGAGTAAAACCTTTCTTCCCAAGGGCCATTTTTCGGAACCTGGTACAATCAATGGTATTAAGCCACCTGGACTACTGCAATGCACTATACGCTGGCTGTAAAGAACAGATCATCAAGAAACTCCAAACGGCCCAAAATACCGCAGCCAGACTCATATTTGGAAGGACAAAATATGAGAACGATAAACCCCTAAGAGAGAAATTACACTGGCTCCCACTCACAGAGCGTATCGCGTTCAAGATCTGAATGATCGTTCACAAAATCATTTACGGAGACGCCCCGACCTACTGCTAGATCTCGTGGATCTGCCACTCAGAAACGCTAAAAGATCTTCTCGCACCTTTCTTAACCTACATTTCCCCAGCTGCAAAGGATTAAAATGCAAACTAATACATGCGTCCAACTTCTCCTTCATGAGCACATAACTGTGGAACGGACTACCGACACACCTGACAATGATCAACGAATTAACTTCCGGAAATCTCTGAAAACCTCTCTCTTTAACAAAGCCTACCACAATAACTCATAACTAACTATGACACAACACCTACCTTACTCAGACTGTCTTGTTCTATAACTGCTTGTCCAAAAACTCATGTTTTACTTGATTTTTTGTAACACCAAATGTACTCTTTACCCTGATATGGCAATGCCATAACAGGTCTTTGTAAGCCACATTGAGCCTGTAAATAGGTGGGAAAATGTGGGATACAAGTGCAATAAATAAATAAAATAAAAAATTAAGTAACCCAAGTCTTAGTCACTTTTTGGGTAAGAAATCAAGTGTTTTGTTTTAATATATTCTACATAGGTTATGTTTGGTTATCACTATATCTTGAGTGATTTAAATTGCTCAGCCTCTGGGTTCCTGGTTTAGATTCTCTCCAACATCACATAATGACCAGGCACATTCTTCATACTAAACATGATTGCTTAAAGCTAAATAAATGAGATTATAGAGGGAAGGCTACTGCTTGGGCGCCCAAACGATAGAGTTCCAGAATAGAATTGTTATGTACAACATCCAAATTAATAGCTTGAAAAATAAGTTCAGAAGTTCTACAGAGGTCATTTGAATTTGGCAAGGGTAATTATGTGAAAAATGAGTATGCGCGGGGTGGGGGGATGCAAGGACATGGTGTAGTAGCAGTCCATGGACAGCGTCACCAACTGCCAATGTTGCAGAGGTTCTGGCTGCTGAAGGAGGACCTCTTACACTTGCGAGGCACGAGGATCCCCAGTAGCTCAGGTATTGGGTGATTGTGAGGGGAGGAGCGGAAAGCAGGAGCCAGGGCAAAAAATTGTGCTCCTTCCCCCTCATTTTGGGCTCAGCCTCTTCCCCCTGCCCCCCCCCCCCCCCCCCAATTCACATCTAGGTCTGTGACTAATAGATCATGATCTAAATACATGGTGAAGTGGACATTTATATGCCAGGTAAATACAACAGGAGGATCTATTTTAGAATCAAAGGTCTAAAATATGAATGAGGCCAAAATGGGTACATAAACATTTTAGGAACATAAATGCTTATTTTTACCCAAAGTTGCCACAGATCTTGGAACCCCTTGTCAGTTTCAGTTTTGAGGGGGACATCAACCAGTTGAAGTTAAGGGAGTGATCTACTGTAATCCCTTCAGTGCAGTATATTGTGTGGACTTTTTTTTTTTTTTTAATCTCTGCAGATCTCCTGTGTGTATCTCCTGCTCCTGTTGCAATTTGGGCTTGGAACACAGCAATTAGGCCACACCCCTTACCATCGACATCACAGGAAGTGAGCCTACTTAGCATTCTGCTGCTTTCTGTGGCACACAACAAAGGACCGTGTTATGCTTATTTGTGTGCACCTTCCGATGCCTTTTCTTTCTTTTTTTTTTATTGAAATTTTTATTAGAACAAAGGGATACAAATTGGAACAGGGAAAATGGATATTCAAAGAAGTTATTATCTTATTTGTACATTTTCTAGTAAGTTATGCAGAATGATAACCTGAAAACCTTTAAAATTTTGAATTTTTATAATTTTTAAAGATTTAAGTAAATATCTTGAAAATAGAAAATGTATAAGGAGAATAATAATAAATGATAAGGAAATTGGAAACAAGGAAGGGCAGGAGCAATGGGGGAAAAAGAGAAGGGAGAGTAAAAGTAGCTGAAGACCTAAAATGAAGATATGGGTACAATGACCTTTATGCAATAATGTGATATAGTACAACAAGAGTTTAAATGATTTGTTAGAATACATGACACTATACAATAAAAATGTGCTATCTCCTTTGTTGCTGTAGTTTTGTTACTACTCTCCCTCAGACCTCATATTAGCTGCCTCTCTGTGAAATCTTAGTAAAGAGAGAGGGGGGAAATAAATGGAAGTAAGCCGAGAGGTAAAGATCAAGGTGTGATATAGATTCAAGAGAGAAAATGAAGACCTCAGGGGAAAGGATGAACTAGAAACCTTGGGAAGGCGAGTTAAAAGAAAACAGAGTACAGCAGAGACTGAGACCAACATGATTAGAAAGATGAAGTTGCCAGACAACAAAGAGAAAATTATTTTCAATTTGGTTATTTGAATATGTTGATTTTTGGAATTTAAATCTGTTAATTTAGGGCTCCTTTTATTAAGGTGTGGTAACGATTAGCATGTGCTGAATGCTAAAAAGCCCATAAAATGGGAATAAAATGGACTGCTTAGTATTTAGTGCATGCTAATCGTTAGTGCACCTTACTGAAATGAGCTCTTTGTATTTTGAACCCTCTAAAAATCAAATGAAGGCTTGGATAATCCCAATAATATATCCATGATAAAGCATATCCAACTATTCAATATTGTAAGCTCTTTGAGCAGGGACTGTCTCTCTTTGTTAAATTGTACAGCGCTGCGTAACCCTAGTAGCGCTCTAGAAATGTTAAGTAGTAGTAGTAGTAATATGTTAGGACATCAGACGCACGCACAGAAACTACTACTACTACTACTATGATCAGATCATCAGCAAGCAACGCCGCGCAGCCGAGGAGAGGACTTCGGCTGACGGGGGTTGGGGTCCCCCGCCAGCAAAGGTACGTGATGGCGGTGGGGGAGGGTTGGCGGCGGGAAGGGGGGGTCCCGGGCCAAATCTACGGGGGCCCAGGCCCCCGTGGCCCCATAGTAGCTATGCCCCAGTGGTGGCAGCGCAGGCCCCCTTTTTCTGCAGCTTGGGAAAAGGGGCCCTTAAACCTTCTTGCCCCAGGTACAGTATAAGTAGTACCTGTATGTAAACTGCTTCAATTGTAACCACAGAAAGGCAGTGTACTATTTTGTTGTAAAAATATTTTTGTTATTAAGGTTTTAAGTATGTATTTTTAATCCACCCAACTAAGGGTTTCCTAGATGATAAGTAGTTTTAGGAGTTGAGAAAATAATGTGTTAGGCCTTTCTTCTTAATACTGCTTTTGTGACTCTTTTCCAAGGGTTTCTTTTCTTAGTCCTCTGTTAGTGCACTTGAGGGAGTACTTGCATAAGTTTTGTTCTTAGTATATAGGATATTCTGTTTTTTTAGTTATGTGCTTGTACCCCCTTTAGTGGAGGAGTAGCCTAGCGGTTAGTGCAGTTGGCTTTGATCCTGGGGAACTGAGTTCGATTCCCACTGCAGCTCCTTGTGACTCTGGGCAAGTCACTTAACCCTCCATTGCCCCTGGTACAACATAAGTACCTGAATATATGTAAACCGCTTTGAATGTAGTTGCAAAAACCTCAGAAAGGCAGTATATCAAGTCCCAATTCCCTTCCCCTATTTGAGATTCTACATGGAATGTTGCTATTCCACTAGCAACATTCCATGTAGAAGCCTGCCCTTGCAGATCAGCAATGCGGCTGCGCAGGCTTCTGTTTTTGTGAGTCTGACACGTGCAGGACGTCAGAGTCACAGAAACAGCTGTGCAGCCACGTTGCTGATCTGCAAGGGCAGGCTTCTACATGGAATGTTGCTAGTGGAGTAGTGGTTAGTGCAGTGGACTTTGATCCTGGGGAACTGAGTTCGATTCCCACTGCAGCTCCTTGTGACTCTGGGCAAGTCACTTAACCCTCCATTGCCCCTGGTACAAAATAAGTACCTGAATTTATGTAAACTGCTTTGTAGTTGCAAAATCCTCAGAAAGGCAGTATATCAGTCCCAATTCCCTTTCCCTTACATATGCTTGGCAGAAATCAAAATACAATTATAATAACAAAAAAAGTACAAGAAAAATATCTATTAGGTCAGGCCCGTGCCAAGGGTCTGTGCCGCCCCCCCGCAGATGAACAGTTGGCGCCCCCCCCCCCCCCCCCGCAGATGAACAGTTGGCGCTCGCACGCGCCCCCCCCCCCCATGAAGATGATCACGGCGCGCCCTGGGAGCATTTAAATCTTTTACTTGCAGTCGTAGCAGCGTCTGTGAAAGCGGAGCGCTGCCGACGTCTCCCTTCCCTTCGCGCTGTTGGTTCCCTCAGTGTCCCGCTTTCTTCTGACGTCAGAAGAAGGCGGGACACTGAGGGAACCAACAGCGCGAAGGGAAGGAAGACGTCGGCAGCGCTCCGCTTTCACAGACGCTGCTGCGACTGCAAGTAAAAGATTTAAAGGCCTCGGCGGCGTGGGGCGAGGGTAAGCACCGCGGTGGCGCCCTCCAGAGGTGGGCGCCCTCCTGCGGTGCTTACCCCGCTTACCGCATCGGCACGGCCCTGTATTAGGTAGCATGTCCCAAAAATGAAAATGCATTTAAAAATGCCCAAATCAGGCTGGATCATAATCCTCACAATGAAACAGATATAGGGGTCCTTTTACTAAGCTGCGGGAAAAAGGCAGGAGCTGTTTTTCCCATGCCCCTTTTTACTGCAGCAGGTAAAATGCCCACCCAAAAATGGCCACACGGTATGATAATCCTTTTCATGTGGCTATGCGGCAGGGAGCACTTACTGCCACCCATTGAGGTGGCGGTAAGGACTCCTGCGGTAACCCAGCAGTAACCGGGGCAGCACACGGCGATGCCCGATTACCACCGGGTTAGTGAACTACCGCTGGTGGCCGAGTTGGGCCAGTGGTAGTTCTGGATTAGCGAGTGGTAAGCCCGTGTTGGGCTTACCACTGCTTTGTAAAAGACCCCCACAATGTACAAGCTATGATACTATGGGGTTCTTTTTCAAAGGGGTGGTAGAAAGTAGCCTTATCACGCCCTTACGTAAGACTTTCCTACGCACTTTGGCCATTTTTACCATAGCCGGAAAATGGCCAATTTTCTATTGTATTTATTTCTACAAGCTTGATATACTGCATGAGGTCCAGCATGGATACTGCACAGTTTACAACACCAATATAAAAAAGAAGGAGGAGACAGGATGGAGGGGTGACAATGGAGTGCCATTAATTTTCCAAATAAATGGCCACGTGCTAATGTTGCCATATTTATTTATTTATTCAGAACATTTATACCCCGCTTTATACCACTGAGAGCAGCCTCAAAGCGGCTTACAAAGAACTGAAGAAACAATTACAATGTCAGTAGAGAGGAAGGCACAGAGGAAGAAGGGAGGGGAAGAAACAGAAAAAATCATCTAATATAATAAAACGCACCCTCAACGTTCTGAGGACAACGTTCTGAAGTCATCTGACGTCACTCCCAGGCTGAAGGGTTCGTGGATTCGTGGTGTGAAGCCTTCAAGCCAGCCAGCCGTCTCTGCCCTGCCCTCGCGTCAAACGTCATGACATCGAGGGCGGAAAAAAAACCCAAACAAATCAGGCAGCGCAGCGTCAGGGAAGGAGGCGGCGCTCCCGATGTCTCTAGCCTTCCCTTCGCTGTGTTCCGCCTTCTTCTGACGTCAAGGATGACGTCAGAAGAAGGCGGTACACAGCGAAGGGAAGGCTAGACGTCGGGAGTGCCGACTCCTTCCCTGACGCTTCGCTGCCGGAACCGCCACGGAGGTAAATTTAAAAAGAAGAAACAAAAAAAAAAAGGAATGTGGGGGGGGAGAGAAGAGGGTGGCCAGTAAACTTGAACAATGGGAACGGGAGGGCAAGAGAAAAACGACAGCATGGATGCGAAGGGGGGGGGCATGGATGCGAAGGGGGGGGGGGTGAAGAGGGCGGGCCAGGCTGGGACATGGGAAAGAGAGAGGAGCATGGATGCGAGGGGGGTCATGGAAGGGAGAGAGGGGACTTGCTGGAAAAGGTTGAATGGAGGCGGCAGGGGACAGAGGAGCATGGATGGGCATGGATTGGGAGGGCAGGGCTCAGGGAGAGAGGGAAATTACTGGATAGGGATGAATGGAGGGGACAGATGGGCATGGATGGTTATGGATTGCAGGGCAGGGCTCAGGGAGAGGGGAATTGCTGGATAGGGAAGAATGGAGGGGACAGATGGGCATGGATGGATATGGATTGCAGGGCAGGGCTCAGGGAGAGAGGGGAATTGCTGGATAGGGATGAATGGAGGGGGCAGGTGACAGAAGAGCATGGATGGGCATGGATTGGGAGGGCAGGCCTCAGGGAGAGGGGAATTGCTGGATAGGGATGAATGGAGGGGACAGATGGGCATGGATGGATATGGATTGCAGGGCAGGGCTCAGGGAGAGAGGGGAATTGCTGGATAGGGATGAATGGAGGGGGCAGGTGACAGAGGAGCATGCATGGGCATGGATTGGGAGGGCAGGGCTCAGGGAGAGAGGGGAATTGCTGGAAAGGGATGAATGGAGGGGGCAGGGGACAGAGGAGCATGGGAGGGCAGGGAGAGGGGAGAGGGGAATTGCTGGATAGGGATGAATGGAGGGGACAGATGGGCATGGATGGATATGGATTGTAGGGCTCAGGGAGAGAGGGGAATTGCTGGATAGGGATGAATGGAGGGGACAGGTGACAGAGGAGCATGGATGGGCATGGATTGGGAGGGCAGGGCTCAGGGAGAGAGGGGAATTGCTGGAAAAGGATGAATGGAGGGGGCAGGGGACAGATGGGCATGGATTAGGAGGACAGGGCTCACACTCTCTCTCATATACAATGTCTTTCTGACTCTCACTCTGTCTTACACTGTATCACATTCACTCTCTATGTGCCACACAGTCACTCACACACTCGCTTGGTCTCATACACTCACTCTCACAGAGAATCTGTGTCTCACACACACTCTCTCTCTCGCCCACACACACACACTCTCTCTCTCACACTGTGTCTCACATACACAATTGCACACACTCTCATTCTCACACACACACTCTCTCACAAATACACTCACACCCAGACTCACTCTCTCTCTCACGCACACACACTCACACTTTCACTCTGACTCTCAAACAGTCACTCTCACATACACTCTCCCAAACATACACACTCCGAGGAAACCCTTGCTAGCGCCCGTTTCATTTGTGTCAGAAACGGGCCTTTTTTACTAGTATATAATAAAATGCACCTCCAACATTCTGAAGCTGACTTCATGGCTGAGGCATTCCTGCTGTCTGTATCCATCTCCTGAATTGACATCACGTACTTCCGGGTTCGTCACAAGCAGAACTGACCAACCACACGAGGTTTCTCGGCTTCAGAATGTTGGAGGTGCATTCTATTAAATAGGATTGGTCAGTTCCTTGAAGCACAGCCAGAGCTCAGCGTCCTGCACAGTAACGCTCAGACACCAGAGAGAGAGAGAGGGGGGGCCTGACACCAGAGAGTGGGGGGGGGGGGGGGGAGGTATCTCTGTCACACACACACTCTCTCTCTCTCACACAGTCAATGTCTTTCTCTCAGTCTCACACACTGTCTCTCACACACTCTATGTCTCACACTGTATCACATTCACTATGTGTCAGTCACTCACACACTCTCTTGGTCTCATACACTCAGTCTCACAGAGAGTCTGTGTCTCACACACACTCTCTTGCACACACTACCTGTGTGAAACACACTCTCTCACACTGTGGCTCACATACGCAATTGCACACACTCTCATTCTCACACACACACTCTCTCTCTCACAGACACACTCGCACCCAGAATCACTCTCACACACACACACTCGCACATTCACTCTGTCTCTCTCTCTCTCTGTCTCACACAGTCACTCTCACATACACTCTCTCAAACATACACACTCCGAGGAAAACCTTGCTAGAGCCCGTTTCATTTGTGTCAGAAACGGGCGTTTTTTACTAGTAGAGAATAAGATGAATGGCAACAAAAAGAATTTAAAGATGGTCCGCAAATCTGATGATAGAAAGGACTGGAGGCGTTATGATGAAGCTCAGGAATCGGCTGAATCTCTGAGTCTGCCTGTGCAAACTCCGACGATGAGAAGGCCATGACTTTTGTAGGTGGTAAAGGCTCACATGCTAATCCTGTACTAATCAGTTAGCACACGGAAATGCAGATGCGCTAAGGGGCCCTTTTACTAAGCCATGGCAAAAAGTGGCCTGCGGCAGTGCATGTGTGTCTTTAGGGCACGCGTCAGGCCAGTTTTTGCCACGTCCTGGAGAAAGGGCCCTTTTTTTAAGGGGCCAGAAAATGAATGTGCGGCAAAATAAAAAGCAGCGCCTGTCCATTTTTGGCCTGAGACCTTACCGCCACCTGTTGTCTTGGTGTTACGGTCTCATGCACTATCCAGGCAAAAGGCGTGCAGCATGCGTATTTCTGTATACTGCTGGGTAAGCACCATGCGGTAGAAAATAGAAAACATTTTCTACCATGTGTATTTGACATGCGCCAAATTCAGAATTACCGCCTGGGGCACGCGGTAGCCGGGTAGTAATGCTGATTTGGTGCACAGTGGACACTCGTAGGGCCTTATGTGTCTTTGTAAAAGGGCCCCTAAATGATTAGCACAGAAACACCCCCTTTCCACCCCCCAGACACAGCCCCTCAGCAAACTAATAAAAATGTCTTTTAGCTCATGGTTTGCATGTACACATTGCAAAATTACCATGAGATGCCTCAGCACATCCTGCAATGAACATGCGCTATTGCTTACCGCAGCTTAGTAAAAGGACCCCTATATATGTAACATAAAATAATCTAATCTAATATGAATGTATTAAAAAATCATGCATGTATAATAATTTTAGTGTCTGACACAGATATTAAGAAAGGTTTAGACAATTTCCTGGAGGAAAAGTCCATAAGCCATTATTAGTCATGTAGGCTTGGGAAAGACACTAGTTACCTCTGGGTATGAAAAGTAAGGACTGGATCCAATTATTAGGGTCCTGCTGGGTTATTTGTGGCTTGAACTGGCCACTGTTGGAAACAAAATGCTGGATTGATGGACCTTTTGGTTTGACTCAGCATCATATATGTTAGGCTTCGTCTACTCAAATATGATTTTGCAAAAGTGTAGTTCTTTAAAAAAAATGTAAAACAGAGAAAAACTTGAAAAACTGTCATGTTTTACAAGCTATTTTTCCTGCAAAGCACAGTATTGCAAAGTAGACTTCATAGTAGTAAACTTACACATAAAAGTTGTTCTAAATTTTCTATTAATGAGGTGCTGTGATGCCAAATCATGCAAAATAGCCAAAGTTTACAAAAATGAGCATGTGAAAAAGCTTTGCAGGCCCCTTATCTAAAGCAAACAAACAAAAAAGTCCTGTATGTCTGAAAGTATAGTTATTTCCCCTGAACTGGAAAAAGAAGGCTCTTCACATGGCAGTGATGTAAAGAACTAAAGGGGCCAACAGAGAAGCTCTTTGGACCCTGAAAACTCCTCCCCAGGTGGGGCCTCTGATCCCTGGTGGCCTTCTTCCCCGTCCCAATGTGGGCCATAAAAGCAACTCATGATGAAACCCTACACCTTAAATACAGAACTTATGGACCAATGCTCAGAACCTAATGCTGGCTTCAGAGCTGATTAGCACTGGACTAGCACTGGCATTAAACCGCAGAATTTTTAGGAAACAACGTGCGCACTAAGAGTAATATAAATAGTATTTAAATATAGTCAAATGGATGTTAAAGAGGTCATTTCCTATTCCCTCCCCAATGCTCAGACAATAGTGTACAAAACAAAGCCGCCCTTACCACTGGAAACCTAACGCCAGCTTGGAGCTGGCATTGGGGTGTTTGAAGAGAGGATTTAGGGAGAAGGGTAGAGAGGCTCTTCCAAAAAACCAAGGGCGACGTCAGTTTAGATCACCTTTTTATATTGACGTCACCCTTGGTTTTTTGGAAGAGCCTCTACCTTACTCCCTGGATCCTTTATTGCTGACGTACGTAGGGACTTCCTGTTCCTCCACTTTGTGTGAAGAGAGGATTTTCCAGGATTTTCTTCTTAAAATCTGCTGGGTTTGATTGAATTTGGAGGTGGAAGGAAGCCCCTGCAAGCATTTAAGCATTGGGAGTAAGAAACATGTGTGCGACGGAAGAGCGGGACTTGGGGGTGATTGTGTCTGATGACCTTAAAGCTTTCAAACAGGTAGAAAAAGCGATGGCCAAAGCCAGAAGGATGCTTGGGTGCATAAAGAGAGGCATGGCCACCAGGAAAAAGGAGGTGATAGTGCCGTTATATAAGTCTCTGGTGAGGCCTCATTTGGAGTACTGTGTGCAGTTCTGGAGACTGCACCTACGGAAAGATATAAACAGGATGGAGTCAGTCCAGAGGGCGGCTACGAAATTAGTAAGTGGTCTTGAATACAAAAATTATAGGGACAGGCTTATGAACCTCAACATGTATACGCTGGAAGAAAGGAGGGAGAGAGGAGATATGATAGAAACGCTTAAATATCTCAAGGGCATTTATGTACAGGAAGAGAGCCTTTTTGAAATGAAGGAGAGCTCTGGAATGAGGGGGCATATAACAAAATTAAGAGGGAATAGGCTTAGGAGTAACCTAAGGAAGTATTATTTCACAGAAATGGTGGTGGAGGCGTGGAATGGCCTCCCGGTGGAGGTGGTGGAGTCAAGGACTGTTCCAGAATTTAAAAAGGCATGGGATAAGCATGTGGGATCGCTTAGGAACAGGAAGAATTAGGGGTTACAGAGGATGGGCAGACTGGATGGGTCGTATGGCCTTTATCTGCCGTCATGTTTCTATGTTTCTATGTGTGCGAGTCCAAGCAAAGCTGAAAATGAAATCACACTTTGGCGCCTGTTGTCTGCTCTTATATATAAGCCTTCCAGTGAAAAAAAGATTGAAAGGCTTATATTTAAAGGTGCAGAGGACTCGTGCCAGTGTATGCTTCACTTCTGACTTTGGTTGGGCATGCACACAAGAGCTGCGCCTACTGCGAAACTCTTGTGTGCATGCGCTAGCCATGATCCTCCCTCTTACTTTGTCTCACAGCACACAAATTTGCATGCAATTAGTGTTGAGCATTGGAGAGCTATTTTTCTGGACTGTACTTACGCCATTCACAGGCGCTGTTCGCTATAGTTTGGGAGTTCTGAGCATCGGCCTATTAGAGAATTGTTCTGCCTCGACAAGCCCTTATTTAGCAGTCTGACCCCTATCCATATTACCAGGAAACTACTGCCAAGAATCAAGCAGGTGCTCACAGTGTTGAAAACAACTGCAAATTAAGTGATGTTAATCGTACTAAAAAAGCTTTTGAATAGTCCTGGACTACTTTTTAATTTGCACATCATTGCTTTTGAAGGTTTGGATAGTGACTTTGATGCTGTGAACTCTGATGATCCTTATATCAACAATATGAAAATGTTTGAAAATATTTTGAAAGAAGTTTGAAAAATGTATGAACGTATTTGGAAATGTTATTGATCTTACTACTGCATTTTGTTTAAGTAAGTAATTGCCGGGACTACTACTACTACTTATCATTTCTATAGCGCTACAAGGCATACGCAGCACTGTACACCATACACAAAAATGACAGTCCCTGCTCAAAGAGCTCACAATCTAAATAAGACAGGCAGACAGACAGAACAATTAAGGGTAAGGGAATAAAGAGGTGAGGATAAAAGGATAGGGCAAGTGAGCAGTGGTTAGGAGTCAAAAGCAGTGGTAAAGAGGTGGGCTTTAAGTTTGGACTTGAAAACGGCCAAAGAGGGGGCTAGACGTACAGGCTCGGGAAATCTATTCCAGGCGTGATGTCCCTGCACAGTGAATAAGTTTGTCTTATTTATTGAAGAAATCAAGCAGTAGCATTTTTGAAGTGGTGGCTCCACCAGGACAGGAACAAATAGGGATCACTCCTGCATCCTTCTTCTCTGTGGGGTCCTTATACCAAGCTTTGGGGAAAAAGGGCCCTTTTGCCGTAGTGGGTAAAAAAAGCCCACAGCACACATGGCCATGCGGTAAGAGAATTCTTACCGCATGGCCATGCAGCAGGGAGCCCTTACCACTACCCATTGAGGAGGCGATAAGGGCTCCCACGCTAACCCGGCAGTAACTGGGCAGTACATGGCGATGCCCGATTACCACCAGGTTATCGCCACCCAAGCCATTTCTGTTTTTTTTTTCCTTCCGGAAATGGCACGTGCTCAGGGCGGGACGACTGCCGGCGGCCACGTTGGGCTGGCAGTAGTCCCGGAAGAGCCAGCGGTAAGCTCGCGTTGAGCTTACCACTGCTTTGTAAAAGGGCCCCTGTTTTCCTTGGGGTGACTCAAATTTCTGAGAGCTGCAGAAGGCCAACCCACAGAGCCCTTTACATGAGGGGTGGGGGGCAGTGAGGATTATTTTTATATCATGCATCTGAGCAGGATAGGGGAAGAAGGACTTTGGGGTCACTAGAGATCAGAGGCATCTTGGGGGAGGAGGGTCTGAGGGCCTCTGTATCAGCCCCTTTAAATATGCCTACTGCTGCATAAGCGGGCTTTTTTTTTTTTTTTTAATTTTTTAGTCTATCACTTAATCCTTTGAATAGTATTACAGACTGCCTTTGGCAGCCCATTCCTCAAAACAATAGATTGGGAATAGCTCTCTCCTTTGTACATCTGTGTAACAACCAGCAACTTCCTTTCTTTAGCAGTAGACAACTGCAGTAAACTTTCAGCTTCAGAGTAGTTTAAATTCTTCTGGAAAAAAAAAACATCTTTTAACTCTGCCTTTCTGCTCTTTATATTTATCTCTCTGCAAGGTGGCTATCTGCTTCATGCTTGCAATCTTCCCCCACAACACTGAAGAAGGTCTCAAGATAATGCAGAGGTTCTTAATCGTTTTTGTGTCATGCATCCCTTTGAGAGTCTGGCAAAACCTACAGACCCCTTTTCAGAAAAAGGCAGAGAAGAGGACAAGACCTCATGGAGAGCAATCACAATGGAGTCCATTGAATGGACTCTTCTTGAATTGTAGGATTAATGACTTTTATGGATATTTAGGTACAAAAGAACCTTTGAAATGCAAATTACGTTGACTATGATCAATTACATGCTTTTGGAAAAAGGGTACTTCACACAACCAAATGTATTCTGGTTTTGCTTTTTAAAGATATAATAGTTTTATTGAAGTTAACAAAACACTTTTTTTGTAGGCTAGAGGCCATAAATTACTTTGTTGCCTACATTTTAATTATTGAATAGAAAGCTAAATTTAGTTAGAGGTTAGTGAAAACAATGTTGTAATATTTTTTCCATTCAAGTTCATGGACCCCCTGAACCTAGGTTAAGAACCCTTCTGCTTTATGGAGAATTAACCTTGTGACTGCTGGGCTATCCTAGAATCAGATAAAACTTCTCCACTGTAGGTCAAACAGCACAATCAATTCTCCTTTCATTTCTTTGAGCAACTCATTAAAGTCCTTCGCTGGGGACTCCAGCTAGTACCTGAATGGTTTTTGCAGTCTGGTAGGCACTTGATATTTTACAGTTTGTTCAAAGCAGAAAAGAAAATGTAATAATCCTGTAAATTCAATTCTCAGTTCAATGTAAGCTGCCGTAGGGATCCTCAAACAAAGGGTTATCGAAAGATAAGTCCAGATATCATTCTCAGTTTAACAAGCCTCAGATATGTAGCCCTTTCAGAGATTTCAATTCCAACAAATTCTTCTCTTGTCAAGAATGGAAGCCTTACTTTTCCAAATGTCATTAAATAAATTGTCTTCCTATAATTACTGAAAAAAAACAAACAACTCTAAGTCACCTTTGCTTTTGGGTGAATACCATAACTCAATTAACCTTCTAATAATATTCACTCATTTAATTTTTTATTTGAAATGTAATAAAACTGTAGTATTGAGAAACATGAATGTTACAAAGGGGGGGGGGGGGAGAGCAACAGAAACTTCAAATACCCAGCATCCCAGGCAGGAACCCCCCCCCCCCAAAAAAAAAAACAGAAGACAATCATCATTAGAAATAGTCCCCATTACAGAGAGAGAATACATTCAATAGAAATCATTACCATAGAACAACACAAATACATGAAAGAAATGATGACCTATCCTTTATTCACCAATAATTACCTAAAAATCCTCCAGACTTACAGTTGTGACTTAGTCCAATATCTATTCATCTTCATTCTTACCAAAAGACCATTTTCCAACTGAGTAGGTTCTAGTTTCATTATAACAACCAAACATTTGCAGGGAAATTTCAAAAATGAAGTTGACCCCACAGTTAACCCGTTGGCTCTTCACTGAAGAAAACTTCTTCTATAAGCCTGTGAAGCCCTAAAGACATCACGAAAAATATATATCTCTTGCCCAAAAGGCAATTCACACTTATTGCAAAAATACATTTTCAGTATTATAATCATGTCTGATACAGCAGAGAAAGAGACTAACCAACTCTGGTATCAATTACATCAG
This sequence comes from Microcaecilia unicolor, assembly GCF_901765095.1. Taxonomy (NCBI): domain Eukaryota; kingdom Metazoa; phylum Chordata; class Amphibia; order Gymnophiona; family Siphonopidae; genus Microcaecilia; species Microcaecilia unicolor. The sequence goes on from NC_044034.1 coordinate 336,442,830, forward strand.
AAGAGGACTCTAAAAGTCTGACAAATCAAGTCTAACAAGAACCACTCCTTCATCAAAGCTATCCTTATTCTGATTTTCCTGAATCTTTGAAGAGGAAACACAATACATCTTCTAGCACATAGGGCCCCCCCCCCCTTCCTAACTGCAACTGCTATTTATTATAAATGTTAAATGTCAGGGTTTCAGCAGAGTTTATAAATAGATTTATCATATTCCAGAAAAATACAACCACCAGACTGTACAGGTAGGCTGCTATGCAAAGCACACCTTGGTAATGAGAACAGCCCCCCCCCCCCCCTAGAACTTTGGACCTCAGGGCCTGGGCCCAGTACGCCCATGCGGGGATCCATCCCTAGAAATAATTATATTCTCATCTGAAAGCAAATACAACCCTCCAGAAAGATATCTCTCTATATAAAAGGCAACACCAACGTTCTATGAAGCCTCCAGCCGGAAGTGTGAAGGGGGCGAGATATCCGGTTTCCCTATGAGTGTCTGCCCCGCCCTCTCTGTAACACAGTCAGTGAAGGAAAACAGCAGAGCACGAAATCAAATCGCTGGCTCTGTAACAGTGAAGGACTCAGAGGGGGGAGGGGAGAGAGGCCAGAGGGCAGGGACACACACACTCCCACATGCACACAGAAGAAAACATTGCTAGCCCCCGTTTCATTTGCATCAGAAATGGGGCTTTTTTTTACTAGTTTCCTGAATAACTCAGTAGGAGAACATAACTGAGTCTTAGGAAAGTTTAAAAAGTGTAAATATTTAACTCTCAGTCTATTACCAGCTAACTCTAGTTGTTGGTGAACAAAAAAAAAGCTGTATTTAATATTAGAAACACTTGCAGCTTGTAATATTCCGAGTTGAGATTCGATCTTAGTAATATGGGCTTAAATGTGGCTCAGCTTCTTGTCCTGACCCTCAAATTTAGCCACTGTCTCCTAGGAGAATGAAGCCAACTGGGATCCAAAACCTTGATACAATTCTTCCACATGAGTCACAATCTTCAAATATTTATTAACGAAACACTCCTTTCCACTAGGGACAGAACGAAGTATCTGCATATAATATATGTTAACTGCTTTGGTTGTACCCACAGAAAGGCGGTACATCAAATCCATGACCCCTGATCCCTAACCCCCAAAGGGAAAACAGTCATTCAAGGAAAGAGCACCCCACCAGGGAAGTCATCTGAAGATAATTGAGTAATTATCATCATACTGTGGTTAGTTCATTCAGGAAGACTCTGCAAAGAGTGGGACGTATCTGGACTTTGCCGGTAGGGGTCCAGAGCCGAGGTGAGGAGGCACATTTTAGCCCCCCCCCCCCGGTGACCCCCGTCACCATTGCCACCCCCCCTGCCACCAGATCCACCTCCAACTGTCGCCCGCCCGATGACCCTCTCGACCCCCCGCCCGCTGTCGCTTACCTGTGCTGGCGGGGCACCCCATCCCCCGCCAGCCGAAGCCGTCGTCCTTCGTTCGTTTGTTCTTTCTGAGTCTGACCCGTCTCTGACGTCCTGCACACATCCTGCACGTTGTGTACGTGCAGGACGTCAGAGACGAGTCACACTCAGAAAGAACAAAACAAACGAACGAAGGACGACGGCTTCGGCTGGCGGGGGTTGGGGTCCCCCGCCAGCACAGGTAGGCGACGGCAGGTTGGTGGCGGGGGGGGGGGGGGGTTGAGGGCCATTGGTAGGGGGGGTCCAGGGCCAAATCTACGGGGGCCCTGGCCCCCGTGGCCCCATTACAGATACGCCCCTGGTAAAGACCTCCCACTCTATATCTGTGCTTAAACATCCTGCACTACATTAAGAAATCATTGAAGACCTATTATTTTACTTTGGTCTTCCCACCTGACTAACTGCCAAATTAGCCTTATTTTTCTGCCCTGCTTCTTGTTATATTGCTGGCATTCTAGTTGCTGCACCCTAACACTTTATTTTTCATATTGAACTAGATTCTATAAATGGCACTGAGAAATCATCGCTGAAAATTTAAGAGCTGAGCACTATTCTATAAAGGATCTGCACCCCTTATAGAATAGTGGCTAAGGGGCCCTTTTACAAAGGCATGTAAGGACCTATGCGCGTGCAGCCTGCGTCAAATCGGCATTTCCGCCCGACTAGCATGTGTGCCTGGTGGTAATTCCAAGTTTGGCGCATGCCAAAAACAGTGGCGTAGCTACGTGGGGCCACAGGGGCATGGGCCCCCGTAGATTTGGCCCTGGCCCCCCGCTGCCAATCTCTTCGATCTCTGCCTTCCCACCACCAATCCTCCCCTGCTGCCACCGCGTTGCTGATCTGCAAGGGCAGGGTTCTGTTTCTGTGAGTCTGACGTCCTGCACGGAAAGAGGACTTCGGTTGGCGGGGTTGGGGACCCCCACCAGCAAAGGTACCCGATGGCGGTGGTGGGGAAGGGTTGATGGCAGTGGGAAGAGGGGGTCGAAAGGGTTGGCGCCGGGGGGGAGTCAAAGGTGGTGGTGGCGGCGGCAGGAGGGGTCAAAAATGGCAGGGGAGGGTCAGTGGCACCAGGGGGGCTACAATGTGCCCCATCACCTCTGCCTCTGGACCCCGCTCCCGCTGAAGTCTGGCTACGCCCCTGGCCAAAAACACACAGTAGAGAATAATTTTCTATTTTCTACCACGGCGGCATTCCCGGCGGTAATCGGCAGTTGGCACACGCTGGACAGTTACTCTGTGTATAACGTGTGAGCCTTTACCGCTAAGTCAATGGGTGGCGTTAAGGGATCAGGCCGTAAATAGACACGCGCTGGTTTCTATTTTTCTGCACGGCCATTTCCTGGCCCCCAAACCCCCCTTTTTTCCAGACGCGCTGGAGAATGGTCCAGCACCTGCCCAATACACTACCGCAGGCCGCTTTTTGGCATTCCTTTGTAAACGGGCCCCTAAGTGCATAAACGACACCTATCTTAAGGTACCGGCAATTACGCTTGAAAACAGGTGCAAATGCCGGCATCTAAGTTAGGCGCCGATCGGGTAACAATGTGTGTAAATTTTGATAAAACACCCAGTCATGCCCCCTTGAATTTATATGCTATAGGATTTCTGTGTGCCTCATTCTAGAATACGGTTTGCACACATAAATCTCAAATGCCAATTAACACCAATAACGGTTGTTAGCTGCCAATTATTGGTGCTGATTGGCTCATTAATTAATTTGTGCATTGATTTGTTTTTGCAAATTTAGTCACAATATATAGAATCCCGAGGATTCTCTATAGTGTTTGGCATTCCCCTATATATTGTCTTATGGTAGTTTATTCTGATTCATTTTGCATCTGTTATAACCTACACCTTCTTCTGTCTCTTACCCTCGTAATGTTCCTCCTATATGTTAAATACATTTTTATTGTACAACGCTTAAATAATAATATTTTGTAGGCAGTATATCAAATAAACTGCAAAGCTCTCGATCCTAAGGAGGAGGTGAGGGGTTTCTATCCTTTGGACACAGAGAAATCCCAGAGGTAAAGAGAGGATCCTAGAGCTTGTACAGTCTCTAAACTAGAGTTCTCTGGAGGAAGTCTCTGAAGATGTTGATCCATTTATTTACATTTTGCTCACACCTTTTTCAGTAGTAGCTCAAGGTGAGTTACATTCAGGTACACTGGATATTTCTCTGTCCCAGGAGGGCTCACAAATCTAAGTTTGTACCTGAGGCAATGGAGGGTTAAGTGACTTGCCCAAGATCACAAGCAGCAGCAGTGGGATTTGAACCGGCCACCTCTGGATTGCAAGACTGGTGCTCTAACCACTAGGCTACTCCTCCATTAGCAACATTCCATCTAGAAGCCTGCCCTTGCAGATCAGCAACATGGCTGCGCAGGCTTCTGTTTCTGTGAATCTGACGTCCTGCATGTACCTGTAGGACGTCAGACTCACAGAAACAGAAGCCTGCGCAGCCACGTTGCTGATGCTTCTACATGGAATGTTGCTAGTGGAATAGCAACATTCCATGTAGAATCTCAAATATTTGGATTTTGCTCACACCTTTTTCAGTAGTAGCTCAACGTGAGTTACATTCAGGTACTCTGGATATTTCTCTACCCCAAGAGGGCTCACAATGCTAAATTTGTACCTGAGTCAATGGAGGGTTAAGTGACTTGCCCAAGATCACAAGGAGCATCAGCAGGGTTTCAACCAGCCACCTCTGGACTGCAAGACCAGTGCTCTAACCACTAGGCCACTCCTCTGCTCTTTGCATTGGTCCTTGCATCCCAGATGTAGATGCAATATCAACAGTCTTAGACTAATTTTCTTCTTCATGCACTATCAGTCCCTATCGAGCACCTTTTGACTCATTCTTTCAGTCATGCAGCACAATCAAAGGGCCTTTGAATAATTGTTGGTGCACTAATGAGGATGAAGAGGCATGGATGCAGTGTTTTGTTCTGGCCTTCCTCTCCTCAGCCTTTCAGCTACATCCACTACTTAAGGCACCCTTTTACAAAGCCACAGTAAAAAGTGACCTGCAGTAGTGTGGGCGCATCTTTTGGGCGTGCAGTGGGCCACTGTTTACTGTGGCTGGGGAAAAGGCCATTTTTGAATGGGCTGGAGTGTGGTAGCCATGTTAGTCCACTCTTAAGGTTATCAATAGAAATCAAACAAAATAAAACATGGAAAAGAAAATAAGATGATACCTTTTTTATTGGACATAACTTAATACATTTCTTGATTAGCTTTCGAAGGTTGCCCTTCCGATCTGAGGAAGAAGGGCAACCTTCGAAAGCTAATCAAGAAATGTATTAAGCTATGTCCAATAAAAAATGTATCATCTTATTTTCTTTTCCATGTTTTGTTTTGTTTGATTTCTATTGAATGGGCTGGGAAATGGGCCTATGTTAATATTAAAACTAGGGTGTGCCTAATTACGGCCTGAGCCCTTTCCGCCATCCGTTGATCTAGCTGTAAGTGCTCACGTGCTACCCACATGGTAACCATGCAGTGCATGCCAATATGGGCGCACTGCAAGTTACTGAGGCAAACGCTCCCCCCCCCCCCCCCCAATAGAAAATAGAAAATTATTTTCTACCGTGGGATTCGGTGCGATTCGATGCTACCCTGGCGGTAGTGCTGATTGGGTGCACACTACTTGCGTGTTAGCCCTCCTGCACCTTCCTAAAAGGGCCCCTCAAATTGATCACACAAGGGCCCTTTTACTAAGTTGTGGTAAAAGGGGCACTGCTCTAGCGGTGATGGCCATTTTTGCCACACACTAGGGCCCCTTTTACCACAGCGGGTAAAATGGCCAAAAATGAAATGGCCGTATGGTAAGTTTGCACTTGCAGTGAGGCCATTTCAGGGGGAAGCATTACCTCCACCCATTGAGGTGGTGGTAGAGACTCCCACGCTAACTCGGCGGTAACCCCCTGAGGAAATATGTTTCAAATATTCCAGCTAGCACCGGAAATGTCGCACGCTAGGGGTGGAACTGTAGCTGGCGCCCACATTGGGCCAACTGTAGTTCCGGATTGCCACACGGCAAACCCGCAGTAGGCTTACTGCTGCTTAGTAAAAGGGTCCCACAGTGTCATAGACAGACTCCAGGGAGGGAAATCCTTCTCTCTCAAAGCATCTTTAAATAGTTGGCTGATGTGCCGATGATGTCATTGAGAGGGCGTGGATGCAATGATCTAGCTTTCCTCTTCCTTTCCTCAGTCTCATAGCTTCACCCGCTGACTATGCTACTCACCCAGTGTCACAGACAGGCTCTTGGCAGGGAAAACTTCCTCTCTCATTTGTTTATTTTAAAACACATTCCACATCTTCTAACCTCTTGATATGGGATGGGAGTCATGCCTCTTATATTTCTAGCAGGAGTGGAATTTTTTGTCTTCTGATTTCCATTTAATTTTCAGGAGGATGACTCCCTTAACTCAATAGTGTCTACTTAGGTATTGTAACCAGGTACCTCTCTTGTGCAGCCAAGGATAGAACAATCTCCTCCAGCCACAGGCTCCCGGTACAGTGAAGAAACAGATGTCTACCAGTAACTTCAATCTTAAGAACTTTTATTCCATGCAGGTTTCTAGTACACAGTTCCAATAGCAGCATAGCACATACCAGGATTCAATACAGGCTTACAGGCTCCAGTCTGGGTTCTTTATCCAATGTACAATAAACAGTAATTCAATTCCCAAGACAAACAGTTCTTTCAGTTCATCATCACAGTTCAGTCACCCAGCAGCAGTTTCTACCTTCTATCTTCTTTACCTTCAGGAGAGATCAATATTTTAGGGACTCCTTCTACCCAAGGGTTTTCCCCTGCATCAGCTTCACAGTGGATTCAATACTTTTGGGACTTCCTCTCACCCAAGGAATCTCAGCCTGCTTCAGTACTTTAGGGACCTCCCTGCCCAAGGGTTTTAAGCCTGCAACTGCTGCTCTCCTTCTGCTTCTCTCTCCTGAACTGAACTCAACTCCTGGGACTCCTTCCCACCTGTCTAATCAATGCCTGGCTTCAGCTACCACAACCAATCATTCTCCTTCCATTAGCTTCCCCACACCCATACCAGCTGAGTTGAGCATTAAACTAATGAGACCAATGATGAGCTCCTGCACACAGGGTTTCCTAACTCTCTTTCCGCCTAGTGGCAGCCACTCTACACAACCTGCCAGCTTACACCCATGTCTTCCCCGATTGCAGCTAGGAGTCCAGTCCGGGTTCTTCATCTCACCCCCTGGCTCCTTGCCTGCAATGCCTTCTGGGACTTGTATTTCAGACTGAAACTGCCTTAACCCAACTATCCTGGAGGTGACTTTATCACAGTATTGTAATGAGATTTTTAAATTATGCTATTAATACCATACGTATTTCTAGAGATTTTCCTGGGGGAGGGGGGGAGGGAAAGGTTAATTATTTTCAATATAAAGAGCAGTGTTACAGTGTAAAGAGATCTTGCTGTTGGAAGACACCTAAGGATAAGGGTGTCATATAAAACAAAGTAACATTGCTTATGACTGATCTTTGTTTTGTTGCTCTTGGTGAACATAGGTAAAATGGGTCCAAAGCTTACATAAAATCCTCGGTCACTTACAACTACATATCCAAGAAGCTTCTGTAGTAAAGATTAGCAGCTCCTGGCTTTAAGAGGAAATATGTTTATGGAAATGATGCGCAAATCAGATATGTGATAGTTTGATGGTTGTCATACAGGCTGTAGTTTTCCATGTGTCTTTTCTTTCCTTTTATATCCCCTTGTGTAATACCTGATGCCAACACTTAGGAATAACAGTAAGAACAGTGATTCCAAAACATTCTAGATAGTATTGACTCAGGTCCACACAAGGTCAGCTCCAAACAGCAATCCAGGTATTTTAGTGCATCACACAGGATATAGGGATGCTAAAAACACTACAATGCTTTTTCTTTGTCTTTTTTTTTAATCTTATTTTTAAACATTTTTATCAAGAGTTACCAGGTATACTTGCTTCTCACTTTGCTGTGCACACTGGCAGTATGGCCTGACAGCCATGGCATATGGCTGAGCATCAAGGGCAGTTACTCTTTCCAACCAGTTATGCTCATTTTTTAAATATACGTCAATGGAAATATCTGCAATTGTTGAATATTTTCATTAAGGTTAGTTCATTTGTCAATTTTTAATCTGTACAACACTTTATTTCGTCTCTCAAAATCATGTTGGTTCACAAGATTACACTAGATTATATTCATTTCCTTTTTTAAACACCGTCTACTTCAGAAGATATTTGTTTACTGTATTTGCTCTAAGCATCTAAATAGATGTTATACTTTTTGATTTGTCCTTCACAATAATTCACATTATTTTAACTTACAATTTTTAATCTATCTTTTAAGGACTATGATCTTATGTTTTCTTCATAATACCATTGTATATCTTTATTTATAGCTTTCTATATTGTTTTAATATTGCAATTTTTATATGTTCATATCTGTGATTATTCGTATCTGTATAGAATCCTGAGGCAGGCACGTATGTGCCAAAACATGGTACCGTGTCGAGTCATCATCAAATAAAACCTTTCAACAACATATCGAGAGTCCTTGGTCTGTTTTGAAGAGACTGATCATGTTCCCACTTTTTGTCTGATTACGTCTTTTGCGTGGGACTTTGGTGTTCTTTCCACTTTTCGTGGTTCTTTTGTTATTATTTTATAATGAATGTGCAAAACCGGTAACTAACTTTAGGCACCAGTTTATAGACTTGATTTTCATATGATTTCGTGCTGATCGTCTGATTTGACAATGTTTCCATCAGAATTCAATAGATGCCACAGGCCAGTCAAATTGAACTTCCAGATGGGGTGTTCAACTAGAATCAATGCATTTTAGTTCCTTTAATTCATTTGTTGAGTTTTAGTGATCTAGGCTGTGAAGCTTTCGGAGAGATTTCTAGTTTATTTTGGGTAGGACGTTGCATACTGGTTCTTATGAAATCCATCACCACCACCACCACTACCATTGAGAACTGTATGGGAGAAGGATTGAATGAGGTGGACAGACATGCGAAAGAGTTAACTTGGATGACTCAAATCATTTTTGTTGTAGGTTAAAATTAAATTTGCCATCCAAGCAAGGAGAGAGTTAATCACAAATTAAAAAAAAAATCAATGGCAGCATAATATTCTCACTTGTGGGTGACATCAGTCATGGAACCCAGTGTGCCATAGTGCATGCGCAGATGCCTTCCTGGCTGATGCTTGAGTGCAGGACCAGCAGTCTATCATTTTCTGTGGAGCAGAGAGGTTGGTTTTCTAATCTCTCCACAGTGCATTAAACTTGTGCCTTTTGGTGCCTCCCTTTTTCAGGATACTTTTTCTTCATATTCTTCTTTTTCTGTATTAATTTTGTTCAATTTATTCATTCTGCAAGTAATGTTTTCATTTTTTGGCCTTTGAGGCATCTGAGCCCTTCTTTTGTCCAAGAAATAGCAACCATTTTTGGGTACAGAACTACTCAAGCTTCCCGGGCCATAGAGCCTTTCAACCTTGCATCGGCCATTTTCCCCTCCATGTCAATGAGGATGCCAAGTAGCATTAAGAAATGTACTTGATGCAATAGGACTATTTCAGGCACAGACTCTCATCACTGGTGTGTTTAGTACTTGGGTCTGCAGCACCAGGACATACAGTGTAGCCTCTGCCTGAGCATGCAAACGAGGATCCTTAAAACCTGCAGAGTCCTGTGTGAAAAGCTTTTTGGTTCTGCATCCACATCGAGCATGGCAGGGGAGTTGGCACTCGACACAGATCCTGCATTGGTGTCAGCATTGACATTGGGTGCACCAACACAAATCAAGATGGTACAACATTGGACTCGATACTGCGACTGCATAAGGACTCTATGTCCTCTTCGTTGATGCCCCATTCATCGAGGGAACTGCAGCATAAAAAACCTAAGAAGCATTGCCATTGTTCTCCCTCCAGACACTTTGCCAACATCTCCCCTGCATCAACATCCTCAATGAATGAGAAGTGTCCATGCCACAGTGACCTCTCTCGTTCTCTCCAACTAATTTCTCATCGAGAGCCTTTGAGGTCTTGAGATCTCCTATGTCTGTACAGGCTACAACTCAGGTTGTGTCCACACCACTTTCTCAGCTGGTACCGATGCCTACTCTACAGGAGGACTTCCAGGCTATGCTCAAGGAGGAGCTTTCAGGGATACTGCATTCACAGTCTATATAGGCTTAGAGGGTGCTTGCGCGAGCCTCAGCCTAGTCTATCGATGCATCAGAGAGAGAGAGTCATGGGAGAGGTCCCGCGCACCGGCTTGGTGCTGAACGTCGGGGGCAGCACAAACCTGACAGATGCATGCGTCGACATCGAGACTCATCTGCCTCAATGCAGAGCCAACGCTGTAGTCGACACTCTCTTCCATGTACTTCCCAAGAACAGTACTTTGAAGAGTCAGGCAAAGACTTTCACACGTATCTCAGAAGCCAGCTAAAGTTGTTGAGGGATATATGCTCTTCTGATAAGTACACTTGGGTTCAGACTCAGTCAAACTCAAATCAAGAAGTTTTTGAAAAGTAGATCTTTGTCTACTGCTATACTGTAAGTCAGTCACTGTTTGATATATATTTATTAACTAAAGCCATTTATACATTTGATTAAATATTTCTTTAGCAAAGGTAGCAACTGTCCGTTACGGCCCTAGAGGTCAGACGTCAGCTTTGGCATAAGGTAACGCTGACAGCAAACACTTTTTTTTTCTGAGTCCTCTTTTGTTGTCTCCACAAGTACAGTAACCCTAAAAAAAACATTCAGAAACTGTGACTCACATGCCCTGGCAATTGACTACCAAAGGCTACGTCAAAGAAATGTATTTTAAGAAGTGTCTTGAATCTAGGAAAGGATGTTAGGCTCTCCTGGCATGACGCTTGCCTGCTACATGTTCTGACAAGGTGCTAAGAGCTACAAAATACATTTTCTGTTTTTTAAAACAAGGGAAAAAAATTAAAAGATGCTGGTGGCTGTTTATGGCCAAAGTAAGATGCAGTATGTATTACAGATGCATGAACATGTCTCTGTATCAAAGCTTGACTCAAGATTACCAGCTTCAAAGGTTGATTTGAACTTTAGGGGTCCTTTTACTAAATTATGGTAAAAAGCAGCCTTAGGGGTCTTTTTACTAAGGTGCACTGTAAAATGACCCGTGCTGGTATAGGCGCATATTTTGGACGCGTGCAGATCCATTTGTCAGCGCACCTGTAAAAAATCCTTTTTTAAAATTTTGGTCGAAAATGGACATGTGGCAAAATGAAAATTGGCGCGCGTCCATTTTGGGTCTGAAACCTTACTGCCACCCATTGACTTAGCGCTAAGGTCTCACGCGTTAACTGGGCGGTAATGGTCTATGCACGTAGAATGCCTTTTACTGCCTGGTTAGTGCCACACGTAAAAAATTAAATTACCGCCCGTGCCATGCGGTAGCTGGGCAGTAATTCCAAATTGAAGTGCATTGGGCGCGCGTAGGCATCTTTGCAGCTTAATAAAAGGGCCCCTAAGTGTACCCTTAAGCAGGTTTTTCCCATGCGCGAAGGCCATTTTCACCACAGCTGTGAAAAAGGCCTTTTAAAAGTTTTTGTATTAATGTCCATGTGTTAATGTTTCCATTAGTGTGCAGCTATTTAACAAAATGTACCACCTGGGCATTTACAACTACCCATTTTGTAGGTGGTAAGGACTCGCCTGATATCTGTGCACCTACCAGCTAGCACATGCTAATGTAGCTGTGCTAAGTGATTAGTGGAGGAACGCCCACTCTCCACCCCCTGACATGCCCTCTCAAAAAAATTTATTTTTTAGCGCACGGTTAGCAGATACCGCAGGACACCTGAGTGCGTCCTGCAGTGTGCCATTGTGAGCTGTGTTTAGACGCAGATTAGCACCTAATGCAGCTTAATAAAAGGGCACTTTAATCATGCCACTCAAAATGTTTGCTGATCTTAATAGTATGATTATGGTTCTGCTGCCTCTTTCTTTTTCTAAGCCTTGATATTTTCAATAAACTGTGCACATCATTTTGGGACAGGCTACAACTTTCTATTTCTCCAACTTTGTGGACAATGGTTTTTGTTATCCTGTCAAAACCACACACAAATGATTAGTGGCCATAACCTGATCTAGTTTGTGCATTCATGGCCAAAACTGTAATGAAAAAAAAAAAGCATCAGTTTCCAAAGAGATTAGACCAATAATTTACTTTGCTGCTTCTTTCAACGACTACAAGCAAGGGCATATGCCTTGGCATAAAAATATTTCAAATAAAAATACCACAAATTATCCGTATTGTGCAGTGACTCCCATATCCTCAGGGCTGATGGGTGCCAGCATGAAGAGACACTGAGGTGCAGAAATTTCAGTCTTCCTCACATGGGCTGGTGTGTGTACTGAGGCAAGCCAAGATCATGTTGAACAGAAGGTGTTTTTCTTAATTGCTCTTTGCTTTTATAGACATACATCCACACCTCTTTTTTTTTTCTTATGTGTTTTGTGTTATGCTGGATTTAGGAGAGGGCCTTGACAGCTTAGTATGGGTAATAACTGTCACGGCATCTACTGAGCTGAGCTCAGGTCTTTAGAAAGAGACAATTGATTGTGATGGGCCTTTTAGTTAATGAAAGGGATTTTTTTGGTAGGTGAAAAATAAGAAAACTCTTTTTTCCCCAGTCATATCTGATGTTGTAATTATACATTTGTGTATAGTAATTACTGTATAATCTACAAAATGTTGTGGCTCATGAATGTTTCATTAAACTTGGGTGTCGATCCTGTATCATTGAGAACATCAAGTGGGGAGGGGGAAGTGTTGGATAAATTAGGAAGGCAATAGGATAGGGGTATGCTCAGTTTCTTAATTGCTGTGTTAATGTGCTATGAGAAGAGAAGATGCTGGATATCGGGGGTTGGGAGTAGAAGAAGATATTCTGGACCTGTAGGATAGGGAAGGGGAAATGCTGGACACTAGGAGGAAGTAAGAGAAGGGGAGATTCTGTACTTTGGGAAGAGGTGGGAAAAGAAAGGGGGATATACTTGATAAAGGGAAAATGCTAAGAGGGAGAGAGAGGAAAATTGTGGTCTTGGAAGAGAGAAGGGCTACAGGAAGAAGGGGATTCACCCCCTGGTCGTTGCCATCTCTTTCAGTTATCCCAGTGAGTTCCTGGCACCACAGTGAATCAGAGAGTTGTCAGAAGAATAAAAGGCTCAAAACACTGTAGTACGTGGCTCACGATTGCATGCCAATGGATACATGTCTAAAGGGGCATTACCAAAGGGTCATGTCATGTCCCTTTGTAGCCCCTTCAGACCCACTGAGGAGCAATGAGGAGACCAAGGAGCACCATCATTGTGTGAATACTCTATCTTCATTATTGCAATGGGTTGACAGATGCTCCTTTTGAAGTATTTGTCTTTTTGATTTACTCTCTTTTAATTGTGTTAATTTAATGAACAAAAGGAAGGCTAAGATACAAGGGCCCTAACAATTAAAAGGGAGCTTTATACAGGGACCTATGGACTCTTATGTAATGGCAGCTAAAGACACTTCTATCTGAATTTAACTTAGTGAGCCCACTGGATCTGGGAAGTATAGTCCAGAAGTTGTCTCCTCTAGTCTGGACTTATGCTTACTACCTCTTCTGCCTGATGAGGATAGGAGTGTAGCTTCCTTAATGCTTATCCTCACTCCCACAGATAATTAAGACTTATTATATTCCTTTTACCACTAAGAATGTACTGGAAGAGACCGAGGTTCAGAGCCAGGGTATCAATATAAGGAATCTGTGGGAGTCTTTGGAGACTACTTACAAGGTGACTGTAGTGGCCTTCCTTTCAGACATTTCTGACAGAGATGAAATATTGTCTGGATTCTTTAAGGAGAGATTAAGGGGGAAGTTATCAAGTTGCTTTAGAACCATAATTCACATTAATTTCCCCTTAATGTGACGTAAAAGGCTCTAACACAGTTGACTTGTCCTAACGTGGTAATGTGGTGGTCACCACTATATGATAAATCAGAATTTAGAAGTCCATAGTATATAGATACCAATGGTATCCCATTGGGTACAAAAGGGACACACGATAGCGGCTATTAAGTGGAGGGTGATAGATAAGATTGAGTTGGTGTGGGAGGGAGGGAATATTGAACAATTACTAAACATGAAGAAACAACACCGGAGTTTTTTTTATTTAAGCATTGGTGGGTTGAATTTTTATTGTGAAACTCCATTTTATGGTTGAGCATATGACTATGTGCTCACTTTAAAGTTTGGCGTCTATGTGCAGGTGCCATTTTGGATGCTAATCATGACTGAATGAGCTATGGTGAATGCTAGGAAGAAATTATTAAGAGATCAGGAGGCATATAGTGAGAGGAAGTAGATTTAATATATAAATATTTTTTGTTATTTTATTTTTCAGGACCAAGCCCTTATGCAGCATTGGCAAAACATGGCCCATGTTGGCGAGGGTCCTGTTAATGGTTCATAGCATACAAAGCTAAGTGTTAAATGATTAAGCTCATTATTGTTGAATAAGAAATGATTAGTAATGACTGTAAAACTAAAACTAAAACATGATTTTAGGTAAAAATAAATACTGGACTAATGAAAATAACAACAAATCATAGGACGGTGCCCTTATGCGAAAAGAGTTGCTGCTGAGGTCCACAGTAAATTCACCATTTGCCTCTAGTACAGGGGTTCTCAACCCAGTCCTCGGGACACATCAAGCCAGTCTGGTTTTCAAGATATCAATGATGAATGTGCATGGGATAAATTTGCATGTATTGGCTCCATTGTATGCAAATCTATCGCATGAATATTCATTGTGGGCATCTTGAAAATCTGACTGTCTAGGTGTGTCCTGAGGATTGGGTTGAGAACCCCTGCTCTAGTAGGAACCTCGAGTGGAATATCGTATAGGTTGTTGGCATTATTGATTGTTGGCATTGGGTTGTAAAACAACATTGCCATGATCTTTAGGTCACTGCAGGTTACATGGTAATGAGATGCAAAACATCCAAACCCACGTAAAGCAGATCATTATTATGTAAAAGCCATAATGCAACTTGTGGTGAATACCGAGTGCATACCACAAGTTGCGTTATGCCCGTAAAATCACAATAAAATAACCCCAGCCCAAAACTGACTTTTGATGCCTTTTCCCCTTATTTACATATTATAAATTATAGATATGTGATATTTATTTTTGAGTAGTAGCTTGGTATTTATATTTATGTCCACTTTGGTTTGGGGTTTTAATAAACATTAATATATATAGAAAATGGAAACAAGGTGATATCTTTATTGGATTAATTTCAATACATTTTTGACTAATGTTTGGAGACCAAACCCTTCTTTCTCATAATGCCCTGACCTGAGGAAAGAGGTTTTGGCCTCTGAAAGCTAATTGAAAAATGTGTTTAGTCCAATAAAATGGAATTTATCATCATATTTTCCATATGTCAGTTTTTGAAATTCACGTCTGCTGTCTTTATATTTGCACAGTACAGGGGGACCTGCATCACTTTTTTTCTTTCTCTGGACTTATTTATTTATTTTATTTATTTATTAGGATTTATTTACCGCCTTTTTGAAGGAATTTACTCAAGGCGGTGTACAATAAGAATAAATCAAACATGAGCAATAGACAATTAAAGCAGTAAAACTATTCAAATAATACAAAACAAAGTATGGCATAGTATATTGCTAACAATGTCAACACAATCCACCTTATAATTGAAAGAGAAAAATGCCTAGATTTCGACCCAAATCGGGAGATAGACGTTTATCTCACAAAAACGAATAAATCGGTATAATGGAAAGGCGATTTTGGACGTTTTCAACTGCACTCCATCGCGGAAGCGTACAAAGTTGACGGGGGCGTGTCGGAGGCGTGGTGACTGGGACTGGGGCGTGGTTATCACCCGAACAGAGATGGGCGCCTTTCGCCGATAATGGACAAAAAGTATGCGTTTGTAGCTAGAATTTAGGGCACTTTTCCTGGACCCTGTTTTTTCACGAATAAGGCCCCAAAAAGTGCCCTAAATGACCAGATTACCCCCAGAGGGAATCGGGGATGACCTCCCCTGACTCCCCCAGTGGTCACTAACCCCCTCCCACCACAAAAAATGATGTTTCACAACTTTTTATTTTCACCCTCAAATGTCATACCCACCTCCTTGGCAGCAGTATGCAGGTCCCTGGAGCAGTTGTTAGGGGGTGCAGTGGACTTCAGGCAGGTGGACCCAGGCCCATCCCCCCTACCTGTTACAATTGTGCTGCTTAATGCTTATTAGTCGTCCAACCCCCCAAACCCACTGTACCCACATGTAGGTGCCCCCCTTCACCCCTTAGGGCTATAATACTGGTGTAGACTTGTGGGCAGTGGGTTTTGAGGGGGATTTGGGGGGCTCAACACACAAGGGAAGGGTGCTATGCACCTGGGAGCTCTTTTACCTTTTTTTTTGTTTTTGTAAAAGTGCCCCCTAGGGTGCCCGGTTGGTGTCCTGGCATGTGAGGGGGACCAGTGCACTACGACTCCTGGCCCCTCCCACGAACAAATGCCTTGGATTTATTCATTTTTGAGCTGGGCGCTTTCATTTTCCATTATCACTGAAAAACAAAAAAGTCCAGCTCACAAATTGTCGAATAAAACATGGACGTCTATTTTTTTCGAAAATACGGTTTGGTCCGCCCCTTCACGGACCCGTTCTCGGAGATAAACGCCCATGGAGATAGACGTTTTTGTTCAATTATGCCCCTCAATATATAATAGAACATTTTAATTGATAGTGAAGGGTAAAGCAAAGATGGAACATATAGATTGGTAAGAGAGTAAGAAAGTAAAGGGACTAATTTAAATAAAGTTGGCCATTGCACTGTGGCTTCTTGGAGGTTCAGTTTAATATTTGTCTACATATTTCTATTTTTAATTTGTGGTTAGTTATTTTGGGCTCCTTTTACTAAGCCACAGTAGTGATTCCTGGCCCAGCAAATGCGATGAAGCCCAGCAATTCCTATGGGCTTCATCGCATTTACTGCACAGGAATCACTATCCCGGCTTAGTAAAAGAAGCTCTTTATACTGTGTTGAGGGTCTGTCTGTGTTCCGTGTATATGAACTAAACTTCTAAAAGGGGCACAGGTCTCTTCACTAATCAATCCTACTTCATATAACTCTAGAAAACCAGTTTAGGTTTAGGTCTTTTGCTTACCTAAACTGCTATTCTAGAGTTATATAGTAACATAGTAACATAGTAGATGACGGCAGAAAAAGACCTGCATGGTCCATCCAGTCTGCCCAACAAGACAAACTCATATGTGTATAGTTTACCTTGATTTGTACC
Organism: Microcaecilia unicolor; assembly: GCF_901765095.1. Classification (NCBI taxonomy): domain Eukaryota; kingdom Metazoa; phylum Chordata; class Amphibia; order Gymnophiona; family Siphonopidae; genus Microcaecilia; species Microcaecilia unicolor. The sequence goes on from NC_044034.1 coordinate 336,459,688, forward strand.
TGCCTTTTTCAGGGCACAGACCGTACAAGACTGCCCAGCAGTATTTCCCGCCTCCCAACCACCAGTCCTGCCTCCCATCACCGGCTCTGGTACAGACCGTATAAGTCTGCCCTCCACTATCCTCGCCTCCCAACCACCAACCTCTCTTCCCCCACCTGCTCCGCCACCCAATTTCGGCTAAACTTCTGAGGATCCATTCCTACTGCACAGGATTCCTTTATGCATATGACACGCATGTTTGAATTCCGTTACCGTTTTCATCTCCACCACCTCCCGCGGGAGGGCATTCCAAGCATCCACCACCCTCTCCGTTAAAAAAATACTTCCTGACATCTTTTTTGAGTCTGCCCCCCTTCAATATCATTTCATGTCCTCTCATTCTACCGCCTTCCCATCTCCGGAAAAGATTTTTTTGCATGTATTGGCTCCATTGTATGCGAATCTATCGCATGAATATGAAGTAGGGTTCCGAGTATATGAAACAGACATGGTTTTCTGCTAGCATTGACTGTGCAGGATGGATCTGTACTAATCTGGATTCCAGTAGGTTACCTATTGCAGTGTTTGTAGTGTTGTGTGATGTTTGTTATATGACTTGTGGAAATTACGCTGCTAGTATGGCATGGTAGACTTGCTCTTTAGATCCTGAGTGACATTTGTAGTGTTTTGTATTACTTTACAGTATGCCTAATATTGGATTTTGGATTTAGATGACAGCTTTCTCATTAATAGCTCAAGGCAAGTTACATTCAGGTACAGTAGGTATTTTCCTGTCCCTGGAGGGCTTTCAATTTAATTCCCCTGTTTACAAAGCTGTGCTAGCGGCTGCCAGCGCGCTAATACCAACAGAGCCCGTTCACTTTGAACAGGCAGTGTCGGCATTGGCATGCAGCAGACGTTAGCTCGGCATTGTAAACGGGGGGTGGGGGGGATGAGTTTTGTACCTGATTCGATGAAAAGTTAAATGCCTTGTCCAAGATTTGAAAGAGCAGCAGTTGCCTCCCCATTTCTCAGCCTGCAACTCTATTAGGTACAGCTAATACAGATAGCATATATTATCTATATTAGCTGTACCTAATCTTTGGTCACTCAACTGCTTACTAAAGGCTAGCTGAGCTGAAGGCTGGTGGCCAAATGGAAACCTTCCAAAACTATTGATACAGTGTTTCCCCGAAAATAAGACACTGTCTTATATTAATTTTTGCCCCCCAAAATGCGCTAGGTCTTATTTTCAGGGGCTGTCTTATTTTTCGGGGAAACATCGGGCTTGGCCCGCCCGCCCTCTGTCGCTCCCGGAACTAACCTTAAATGCCTCCTTTCACCTTCGCAGCAAGCAGCAGCAGGGCAGGCCACTCCTTCCTTCCGTGTCCTGCACTAGCCTGACGTAACGTCCGCGAGGGCGGGGCACAGAAGGAAGGAGAGGTCTGCCCTGCTGCTGCTTGCTGCGAAGGTGAAAGGAGGCGTTTAAGGTTAGTTCCGGGAGCGACGGAGGGTGGGTGGAGGGGTGGCCCGGTGACCTCGGGTGGGGGGGGGGGCAGCCTGGGGGCGGCTTTGTCCGGCTCTCGGCAGCCCTGATTTCAAACAAAAATTTGCTAGGTCTTACTTTCGGGGGAGGCCTTATATCTACCAATTCAGGAAAACCTCTACTAGGTCTTATTTTCGGGGGGTGTCTTACTTTCGGGGAAACAGGGTAGGTAAATTATTTTATGGTTGCCAGTAACCTCAGGATTTCTGTTATAGTGCTGCTGAATATCACTGTTCACAGGGCCAACGGGAAGATACTGGACGGGTGATCTAGGGCTGACAACCAAGTATTAAAGTACCTGTGTTTATTTCCAGACTACTGCAAATACTTTTCTGTTTAATATGCTGCATTATTTTGATACATAATTCCCTGAAGTGTATTACAATGTGCATAATACTATCAGTAACAGAAGTACTGGAGAGGCAGCTGGTAGACAGTGAAGGGGTCCTTCCCTGCTGTGTTCAAAAGTGCCCCTACTGTCTTTTTTTGTTGTTGTTAAAAGTGGTGTTTGTACAGGGGGAGCAGTGTTACCTGTAAGCTGCACTATATATTCACTGAGTAAAATTCAGAGTAGCTGTAAACAGTTAAACTACTACTACTACTACTACTACTACTTAACATTTCTAGAGCGCTACTAGGGTTACGCAGCGCTGTACAATTTAACAAAGAGAGACAGTCCCTGCTCAAAGAGCTTACAATCTAATAGACAAGTGAATGGTCGGTCCGATAGGGGCAGTCAAATTGGGGCAGTCTGGATTCACTGAACGGTAAGGGTTAGGTGCCGAATGCAGCATTGAAGAGGTGGGCTTTAAGCAAAGACTTGAAGACGGGCAGGGAGGGGGCTTGGCGTAAGGGCTCAGGAAGGTTGTTCCAAGCATAGGGTGAGGCAAGGCAGAATGAGGTGAACAAGGAGGGAAAGCATGCAGATCATAGCTCATGACATTCTTTCCAGCCTCCCTGTGAGTGTTTACGTATGTGTGTGCATTATGTGTAAGAAGTGCTCACAATCAAAGTTGCCATGTCCGCGGTAAAACCACAGAATTAGGCAGGTTTCCGCAAGCCCCTGGAGGAAAAATTCAAAAGCCACGGGTTGTGTCTTTTTGGGGGTTGCTGGATTTTTCCCTCGCCTTTGGGCCTTCCACCTGTTTTTAGCTATTTTCCCCATGGACGTTATTAAGTTGCCTTTTAAAGGAGCAAGCCACGGAGTGGAATTATGTTTTGGAACTGGTGCTGGATGAGACTATTCTTCCACATAAGGTATGCATTTCTTCTCAAAAGCATAATCCCTAGTTCCATTCAGGATCTCGATGGCTGAAACAGTGCAGGCTTGTCTACTTAAGTTGAGAAAGCTGCGTGGGCAGCTGGAGCAGGCCTTGATGTGGTGGTGGTGGTGGTGGCCTTTGGATATTACTGGGCAAACAGCCTTGCTAGCCTGGAATGGCAAAATCTGCAAGCACAAGGATTAGGTTCCCTTGTTATGTCTTCTAATAAAGCTTTAGTCATATAGTATCCAATTTGAAATGTGCATGTGTGGTCTGTGCCCCCTTTGGGGGAGTGGAAACAGTTTGGCTGCCTCTGTTACATAAGGGGTAGCCCTGTGGGTAAAACTCAGCGCTGTGAATGTTGCGATCTGTTTTGCTACCCATCGATAAGCCACTAATCTCATTGTTCTGTGAACTGTAGGTTTTGAGGGGATAATGTAATCCCATGAGCTATTTTGTTTGCTACCACATATACGGATGGTGGTTAGTAACTAGAATTACCATATAACCTAGGAAATCTGCTAAAAATAATGAAAATATGCTTTCTTGGCAGTCAAAGACTTGAGATATAAGACTTTCCTGTATTTGCTACTATGTTTTCCCACTCTTTGATCCACTAGAATACAAAATGCAGGCCTATCCAAATATTTATTTCTTTTCAAGGCAGGAATCAGATTTCAGACATTAAAAGACACATTTGTTAGGCACAAAATTCTAGTCTGGGATTTCCCTTCGACGGTTTCAGCTATAAAGAGATTTGAACTGAATTTGTTCATGTGTCTGGCAGCTCGAGGGCTTGTCCAATCTCTTAATTTATATAAAGGAAGAAAAATAAGGCTGGATTTCTGAGCCTTTCCGTCCATGAACGTTTTACTCACTTTTATAAGACTAGCACCTCCTCGGTTATATGCATATTTTATTGGGAGAAAATAAAAAAAAACACTTTTACATGATGTCCTCCACCAAGTAATCTAACTGATCAGTTCCACCATTAATTGTGTTTATTTAAGGTCCTGTTTACTGTGCTAGTGTTTTTGGAGCACGCTAATGTCTCTAGCGTTAGCGTGCTAATTTTTTTTACACATGCTAAAAACGCTAGTGTGCCTATAGCATGGCTCAGTAAACAGGGCTCTTAAGGTTTATGTTTATTTAAAACTTGATAAAACCGCCTTTTTTTAATAAAAGGCCAAAGTGGTTTACAAAATTTATAAAAGAAGTGATAAAATTAAAGGAAATCCATTAAAAATAGAAAAGAAGGCATTCATTCCAAGGAAATAACAACAACATACAATTAAGACACAGTCCCCATCCCCCCCCCCATATTCAGCTGGTGGCGGTCCACGTTTTTTAAAAATGCTGATCGTCGCTGGCTAAATTATCCCCCGATATTCAGTACCGGGCCATGTTCGAGCACTGGCACTGAATATCGGGTGATAATTTGGGTTGGGCAGTCTGCTGGAACTTATGCAAGCCCACTCCAAATCCCCCTGACAATGGTCCTATTTCCTTCTCCCCAGCCCATGACAAGAAACCCCCCCATTCCCCTGCCATCCTGCTAGGCCTTCCCCCCAGGTCTAATTGTAACCCTAGTGGTCTGTGGTAGTCATTGGGTGCAGGAACGCAGGCTCCTTGCTCCTGCCCCTTGCGACTGCTGAAAGAAAATGGCTGCTGTGACCTCTCGCGGCAGCTCAGTGTACTGTGTAGTACTGCAGTACTATGTAGTACCGTGAGCTGCTGCAAGAGGACGCAGCTGCCACTTTTCTTCAGTGTCCGCAAGGGACAGGAGCAAGGGGCCTGCCCTCCTTCCCCCATCGACCATCATGGACTTCTAGGGTTATATGTAGGACAGCTCGGGGAGGGGGGATTCGGAGGCTTTTTTTTTTTTAAACAAAAAACTCCCAAAACCTATGCGGGCTCCGGCCTGATATTCAGTGCTGGGACCCTCATAGCTAGGTTGGACAAAGTTAGGACTGCTTTGGAGCTCTCCTAAACTTGACTGCTTAGCTATGCGGGTGCTGGCACTAAATATTACCAGCAGTCACATAACCCCAGCCTCCTCCCTAACGCTGCCCTGCCCCTTTTTTTTGGGACGGTGTTATGATTCTGCTGAGACAGGCAGGGGAATGACGGACTCGCCTCTGATTGGCCTGTCAGAGATTGAGCTGACTTCTGAAGCAGCAGACGTCAGAAGTCAGATCTATTTAAGCTTACCTCTCCCTACAGCCTATACTTTAGCGTTGATTCCTGTCAGCTGAGCCTGTTTCCCTCTCTCAGTCTGTGCTTATAGCACACTGTGTATTAATTGGAGTTTACTTACTTTTCTCGTTGCTTGTGGTTTCTGTGTGTGCTGGTTGTTACCAGCATGTGCTTGATTGCTTCACTACACTGCACCTGGGTCTGTCCTCTGGTGTTGTTTTGTCCGTGGTAAGCTCGTCCCTGCTTTGTTTGTTTAGTTCCCCTTTCCTCAGTATTAACCCTTTTTGTGCAGAGCTTGGTATTTGCCTTCTGTAAGTCCTGCCTCTGTTGGCAGCCTCTCTGTCCGTTGTAATCGTTCCTGTTTGTTTGTTTAAGTTTCCCTTTCCTCAGTACAGAGCTTGATATTTGCCTCCTGTAAGTGCTGCCTTTGTTAGGCAGCCTCTCTGTCTGTTGTAATCGGTCCTGTTTGTTTGTTTAAGTTTCCCTTTTCTCAGTGTTAACCCTTTATGTGCAGAGCTTGGTATTGCCTTCTGTAAGCCCTGCCTCTGCTAGGCAGCCTTTCTCTGGTGTCTGCCTTATCCCTTTCGGTACTCTTGTGTGCCTGCTTCTTTCCTGTCTTTATTTGAGAACAGCCTTTTCCTTCAGCCTGTTTTTCCCTGTTCAGCCATTCCTGTGGAGCTTCGCTCTTGTAGAGTCCATGTCTACAGTGTCCCATTCTGTCCTCGGCTTTCCCTTTTTCCCTGTGGGCTTCGACCTCTGCTACCTATGTTTCTGTGTAGCCTTTGTTTGCATTCTCTCCCTCTGGTTGTAGTCTGTACCTGCCAGCTTTTTCTCTGTCACCCTTCCCTTGTGTCACTAGCTAGCGCTGTGTGCGTTGCATGAGCTCCAGTCCCTTTTGTGACCCCTTGTTGTTCTTTTCCCTTCCCTAGTGTATGACTCGGTTCCAGTTCGGTCGTGAGGCCCGTATGCTTGGACTCTGTACGAGTGGGTTCCAGTTCAGCCTTGAGGCCTGCCTGAGTGGTCTATCTTCCTTTTCTGGTGGTGCTTGTTGATTGTCCTGAGTGTGCGGGGCTTTGTGGCCGTGGTATTGCGTAGTGCCTGTTTGGTCTACCCTAGGCCATGGCCAAGGTCCTTCCTAAGCCTCAGCCTAGGCACAAGGGCTCACGAGCAGATTAACAGGTGGCAGTCAGAAGCAGTATTCAACAGCACTGCCCGTTTTAGTGCTCTGAATATGTGCCTCTGTGGCTCTAGGAAACTATACAGGCCATGCAAGGCACATGTAAGTAACTGAGAGGTTAAAAACAAGCTGAAAGTAATATGTTTTTAGTAAAGTCTTGAATCTGGGCGTGGAAAGTTCTGCGCTAATGTTAGGGGGAAGACTATTCCAGAGGCAAGGTGACAAGTACAAAAAATGCAGAAGATCTAGTAGACCGATAATGAGCATTCTTTGGAGCTGGCTGAACCAAATGATTAGTGTCGAGTGACTGAAGAGTATGTGTTGGTGTATATGGATTAACTAAGGGATCCAGGTAAATTAGCTTCTGAAATAACAGCACACTTTCTTTTGTTTATTAAAACTCTCCAGTCCAAAATCCACATATTGCTCTGATCTGAAAGATCGATTCTGCAAATGATTAAAAAAGAAACATCAGAGCAAAACTCTCAACTAAATGGAAGTCTTATTTGTTTTCCCAGCTCGTGTGGGATTTTGTAGATACACAAACTCCCATTTAATTGTAACCATCCCTTTCCAAAGGCACTCTAGAACTTTAAAGCATACTTTAAACTATAGTTTGGAAAATGTTCACTTCTCCTAGATTGAGTTTTGAGAATGAACATTGGCTGTTTTAAAAAGAGCATGCTTTCAAGCACTGGCATATTTATATATATATATTTTGGAGTCTGCGGTTAAAGAATGATGTAAGATGCGAATCTGGAGTGACTAAGAAACTGGACTAGCTCTTTCAGTTATGGAAATTCAAATAAAGTGTTAAGAATTGCAAAACTTTTACAAAGGCTCCAGATGACTATTCACTTAAGGCGAGCAGGAGAGGAGCTATGGAAAAAAACAGAAGACTGAAACGGAGAGAGAAAAATGCTCTTAATTTGACACCGCAAAAGCTGTGTTAGATCCAGGAAAGACAATTCTGTTTCACTGCATGGAAAAAACTCAATTCACCTCTGTTGTTTTAGTAAGGCTTTAATTTAACAGAGGTGTGCATTTGCATGGTAATCCAAAGGACCTTTTTTTTAAAAAAGCATATAGAGGACAATGATGGCATTTCTCTCGCTTTTTCTCTTGTTGGGACGTAGGAAGGAAATTTTAAAACATGAGCAGTTAATATTGAGGCTTCTGCTCAGAGAGAAATTCCTCTCACCATCCCAGGCTCTGCTTTTCTTTTATAGGTGGGTTTTTTTTTGGTGGGGTGGGGGAGAGATTCATGATTTCTTGCAGCTTTTATTAATCTACTGTAAGTGATTGCTGTCTGAAGAGTACACACCTCACTGCCTGAGCTCAAATCCTCTTATGTCTTTCTTGTATGTCTCGCCTGTCTGTCTTGACTGGATTATAAATTATATGGACTGTCCGTTGCGAGGGATAATTTTATAAAGCAATTTCCACATGCAAAATATGCAAAAAGGGTTCAACAAAAAGAACATCGGTATAGGTAAGTAAAACGTTCATGCTCATTTAAGCAGATCACACACAAGGGTTCACAGGGTATAGTGGGTGGAGAAATGCAGAATTGCGATGTACATGCATGTTTTATAAAACATATGTGGACATGCGTGGAGAACATGCAAATTTACGCCCTCTTCAGGACAGATGCATATTTGTGCCTGAGAATTTGTGCACTACTGGGGCTGGTTCTGGGTTCTTATCTTATAAAAGCATATAGAGGTGTTTTTGTCAAGCTGCGGTAAAAAGGGCCCTGCAGTAGCGGCGGTAAGATTATTCTTAGCCATTGTGGTCATGCCGGGGGGGGGGGGGGGGGAGCGCTTACTTCCACCCATTGCGGTGGTGGTAAGGGCTCCCAAGGTAACCCAGCAATAACCGGGCAGCGTGCGGCACTGCCTGATTACTGCTGGGCTAGTGCCAGGCTAGAAATAACAGAATTATTTTCTATAGAGCCATAAATGGTGCGTGCTCGAGGCAGAACTACTGCCAGCGACTGCGTTGGGCCAGCGGTAGTTCTGGGTTGCCACATGGCAACTCTACAGTAAAAGGGCCCCATGGAGGGGCATAATCGAACAGGGCCGACCATCTCTAAGGGTGCCCATCTCTAAGGACGGTGCCGCTAAGGGGCGGGGAAACCCGTATTATCAAAACAAGATGGGCGTCCATCTTTCATTTTGATAATATGGTCGGGGACGCCCAAATCTGAACATTTATGTCGACCTTAGAGATGGGTGCCCTTAGAGATGGTCGGCCCCGGTTTCGGCCATAATGGAAACTGAGAACGTCTATCTCAAAAACGTCCAAATCCAAGCCCTTTTGTTGTGGTAGGAGCCAACATTTGTAGTGCACTGGTCCCCCTGACATGCCAGGACACCAACCGGGCACCCTAGGGGGCACTGCAGGACTTCACAAATTGCTCCCAGGTGCATAACTCCCTTACCTTTGGTGCTGAGCCCCCCCCCCCCCCAGGTCCGCATGCCTGAAGTGCACTGCACCCACTACAACTGCTCCAGGGACCTGCATACTGCTGTCAGGGAGCTGGGTATGACATTTGAGGCTGGCAAAAATATTTTTAAAGTTTTTTATAGGGTGGGAGGGGGTTAGTGACCACTGAGGGAGTACGGGAAGGTCATTCCCAATTCCCTCCGGTGGTCACCTGGTCAGTTGGGGCACCTTTTTGAGACTTGGTTGTAAACAAAAAAGGACCAAGTAAATTCGGCCAAGTGTTCGTCAGGATGCCCTTCTTTTTTCTAATATCGGCTGAGGACGCCCATGTGTTAAGCACGCCCCTGTCCCGCCTTTGCTATGCTTCCGACACGCCCCCAGGAACTTTGGTCATCTCCGTGACAGACTGCAGTTGAGGGCGCCCAAAATCGGCTTTCGATTATGCCGATTTGGCCGACCCTAGGAGAAGGACACTCATCTCCCGATTTCTGTCGAAAGATGGGCGCCCTTCTCTTTCGAAAATAAGCTGGATAGGCATCTATGTTGTCTTTTTTAAGAAGGTGTCTTTTAAAAACGTTTTATATAGACACCTCTATAGAAGAGCACCTCTTTAAAGATAACTGACACCTCCCGTTATAAAAATCCCAGTATTGACTGGGTACTTATTTATATTCATTTGATATCACACTTTTTCTAGGACAAAGAATCAAGGCAGATTACATGAAAAAGATGAAGTACACTATTGTTACCACTAGTTGTCACCCTAGTGAGGGTTCCTGGGTCCAGCCCTTGGCATTTGGGAGCTAGCAAAATTTGGGAATAGTGTGGCCCTATAGAAGGTGCCCTGTCTGCATGGCACTCATCCCCCTAGTAACAGCCTAAAGTACCAGGCCTCCCAAAAGACTACTTTCCCTTTAATAGTCCCGGATGAGTGAGCAGTAAGCCCGCGTTGGGCTTACTTCTGCTCTGTAAAAGGGCCCATAAGCTAGTCCAATAAAAAAGTATCACCTTTTTTTTCCTTTTTTTTGCTTTCTTTTGTTTTATTTCTATCATTACCTTTAAAGTAGACTAAGATGACAACCATACGACGCTGTCTAGAGTGTATAAAAGTCTAAAAGATGAAGGCTATATATTTTGCAAAAATGTTTGTATTTACATAAGTATATGCCATACTGGGACAGACCAAAGGTCCATCAAGCCCAGCATCCTGTTTCCAACAGTGGCCAATCCAGGTCACAAATACCTGGCAAGATCCCCAAAAAGTACAAAACATTTTATACTGCTTATCCCAGAAATAGTGGATTTTCCCCTAGTCACTCAAGTCACTTCACTGACTCCCTGTCCGCTTCCGTATACAGTTCAAACTCTTCTTACTGACCTTTAAATGCATCCACTCTATGACCCCTCACTACCTCTCCTCTCTCATCTCTCCCTACATTCCTCCCCGTGAACTCCGCTCTATGAACAAATCTCTCTTGTCGTCCCCCTTCTCCTCCACCGCGAACTCCAGACTTTGTTCCTTTTATCTTGTGGCACCTTACGCCTGGAACCGTCTTCCCGAACCCGTACGTCTAGCTCCATCTCTACCTGTTTTTAAATCTATGCTGAAAGCTCACCTTTTCACTACTGCCTTTGGCTGCTAACCACTACTCATTTGCCCTCCTCCTCCCCTGTTCCTCTTTACCCTGTAATTCCCTTGCCTGCAATGTCTTGTCTGTCTGTTTTACCTAGATTGTAAGCTATTTGAGCAGGGACTGTCTCTCTATGTCAAATGTTCAGCGCTGCATGTATCTGGTAGCGCTATATAAATGCTATTAGTAGTAGTAGTCCATTTTAATAACGGTCTATGGACTTTTCCTTTAGGAAGCCGTCCAAACCTTTTTAAAACTCTGCTAAGCTAACCACCTTTACCACATTCTCTGGCAACGAATTCCAGAGTTTAATTACACGTTGAGTGAAGAAAATATTTCTCCGATTTTTTTTAAATTTACTACTTTGTAGCTTCATTGCATGCCCCCTAATCCTAGTATTTTTGGAAAGCATAAACAGACGCTTCACATCTACCTGTTCAACTCCACTCATTATTTTATAGACCTCTATCATATCTCCCCTCAGCCGCCTTTTCTCCAAGCTGAAGAGCCCTAGCCACTTTAGCCTTTCCTCATAGGGAAGTCGTCCCATCCCCTTTATCATTTTCGTCGCCCTTCTCTGCACCTTTTCTAATTCCACTATATCTTTTTTGAGATGTGGCGACCAGAATTGAACACAATATTCGAAGTGCAGTCATATTTGATCTTATGAAAGGTATTCCTGTGTTCAGATTCCTCCTTTTCCTGAAAGAGCTAAATTTAATAATTAGTAAATGGTCCCATAATACTTCATGCAGATGTTTTTGCTTTGCACAATTTATTCTGCAGATTTTTCTTCTTCCTGAAGTTTAAGAACACGGAGTGCACTTTATAGAATGCTAATTTAGCATGGATCTTTCCGGCTCCTAGTTTGGATGTTATTTACTGAATCCGGCCCTATATGTAAATAGGGGTAGATTCAGTAAGGGGTCCTTTTACTAAGGTGTGCTGAAAAATGGTTTGTGGTAGTGTACGCATGGGTTTTGGGAATGCGCCAATCCATTTTTCAGCGTGCCTGTAAAAAAGGCCTTTTAAAAATATTTTTGCCGAAAATGGATGTCGAAATTGGACGTCCATTTTGGGTCTATGACCTTACCGCCAGCCATTGACCTTGTGGTAAAGTCTCATGCGGTAATCGGGCTGTAATGACCTACGCATGTCAAATGCCACTTGGCGCACGCCCAATACGTGAGTCCAAAATATTTTTTGGCCGTGCCTATTGGATGTGCGCCAAAAATGAAATTAGCACAAGAACCGCGTGGTAGCCAGGCGGCAACTCCATTTTGATACGTGTTGGGCGCACGTAGATGCTTACGCGGCTTAGTAAAAGGGACCCTAAATGATGCCAAGATAGGCAGTGGGATACAGGGTGTTAAGCAGATGGAACTGCTGTTATAGAATGATAGTAATGTAAGGTGCAAGCACTTACGTCAGCCAAAGGCTGGTGTAAATGATCACATCTACCTACTGGCATTTAGCTGTATAAATGCAAATGTTCTATAAAACTGTGCCTACATGCTGTGCATGCTCCTGACCCGCTCATGTCCCTTCCATGGTCATACCCCATAAGGAGATGTGTGTTATAGAAATTAGGTGCGCAGGATATAGAGTAGGGCATAGATCAGTTATATGTGTAACTCCTAATTAGTGCCAATTAGCACTTGTTAAGGCCAATTAATGTTATTGCCAATTAAGCACTAAGGCACTTGAGACTATTAGCTGCGGACTAGCACCTGCATTTGCCACCACCAAATGCTCGGAGCTGGCGAGTGCATGAAATAACAAACTCACCGGATCTGAGTGAAATGAGCATACAAATGCATGCTAAACAAGGCATTTCCTATTCCTCCCCAATGCTCAGCAGGCAGCATGCCAAACAAGGGCGCTTCTCCCATGACAAACCCTATGCCAGCTCAGAGCTGGTGTTAGGGTTGTGCCAAACCGGGGGTAGGGTGGGATGATCTCTTGTCAAATCTTGTCAAAGTCCTGGTGGTCTGGTGGACCCTAGACCCCACCCCACAAACATGTTAGACTTTGGTGGTCCAATGGACCTCAAACCCCCCACCCCTGAAAGACATAACGCCCTGATGGTCTGGTGGACCAGAGACCCCCCCCCCCCCCCCGAAGCATAAAATTAAAACCTGGTGGACCAGGACCATGCCTCCCCCAAAGACCAGCCTAGCCCTGGTGGCCTAACAGTGGCTCCCCCACAACCTCCTCTTACCTTGTAGAAGGAGGAAGGAAGGAGTCCTAGCCTCTCCTCCTTGGGCACGTCATCAAAATGGTGGTGCCCTGCCCTTCCCAGTGCATCTGCACTGGGCAAGGTAGAGTGCTGCCATTTTGATAACACACTCGAGGGACTAGGACTCCTTCCCTCTAGACCACCAGGGTTTTAATTTATTTTTTTTGGGGGGGTGTGCGGTCCACCAGACCACCAAGCCCTTACATGTTTGGGGGGGGGGGGGGGGGAGGTTGGCATCCACCAGACCACCAGGGCATGTATTTAATGGGAGTGGGGGTGGGGTGTCTGGGGTTCACCAGATCACCAGAGCTTTTCTCTTATACTTTGTCTGGGCATGTGCTTAAGAGCTGTGCTTAACACACAACTCTTGAGTGCATGTGCCAAACACTGTCCTCCCTCATGGGGTGGGGGGGTCTGGGGTCCACCAGACCACTGGCCCTTATGTGTTTGCAGGAGTGGGGGATCTGAGGCCCTCTGGACCACCAGGGCCTTATGTGTTTGGGGGTGTGAGGGGTCCGGGGTCCACTGGACCACCAGGGCCTTACTTGTTTGGGGGGGGGGGGGATCTGGGGTCCACCAGACCACCATGGCTTTTCTCTTATATTTTGTCTGGGCATTCACTTAAGAGCTGTGCTTAATACACAACTCTTGAGTGCATGTGCCAGACACTGTCCTCCCATAGCTCTCCCTAATGCTCAACCTTAACAATATGCCTAAAGTTGCATGTCATTAGTGTTGCGCATTAGGGAGTCCCATTTTTTCCGGAATGTTGACGGTATTTTTCTGGAATGTTTAGAACAGCGACAGACTCTTGAGCATCTGCACATATCTGAGCCAATTAGTTGATGTGGATATGTTTCTAGAATGGTGGCCTAAGTGTGCTGGTAATGCCTTAAAACTGTTACATTAAACATAGTAAAGTTCAGTTCACAGTCACAAAGCATGTGCTATTTTAAAATTATGGAACCTGCTTCATAGGCTTTTTGCATTCATTTTGCCAGGTTTTCACCTAAAAACTTAAAGCTGATTTTAAAGCATTTATCATTTCTTCAAATTAACAGCAGGTGGTTTGTGTTATGCAAGGGAGCAGAAGCATCTGCTGTATGTAAATTTTCCTATTGCCAATACAAAGAAAATGATTTACTACAGCAATTTACCATTACAGGAAAGAGAGAGAGAGAAAGAAAGAAAGAAAGAAAGAAAGAAAGAGAGAAGAAACTTGAAAGTACCCGCAGCAAGCCCTTGCAAAAGGGGAGTATTCTTGAATGATGATGTGGTCAAACTATTTTCTTCACAATGATTTGGAATTTGTGAACTTTTGATTCAGCATCAAGAGTAGCAAAAATTAGAAGTAAACCTCTTGCCATTTCTTGTTATTCTGCGTGAGAGGAAATGGAAACTAAATATGTAACCAGAAACTGATCAAACACTGGTAGATGAACAAGGGCAAAGCATAGAGAAATACGTCTGTCACTGTCTTAGAGTGACTCCTGCACCGCGTCATCCCTGCACGCTGCAAGCTGCTACCTACCAGACCGTCCTCACCGACGACACACCACTTCCCTAGGACGTGCATGTGCACCTCTGTCTTTACTTGTTGGGCTCATGGCGGGAACTACAGGAGGACGCAGCAGAATAGTGTCATGACCCTAGATGCACAATCACAACCATGTTTGCTGGGGAGCGTGCCAAGAAAGACGAGAAAAATTTGACTGGGTTCCTGAAATGTGATGACCTCTCTTATTTCTACATTTTTGTTACTTCAAAAATTACAGCTCAAGAAAGCAGTATTGTGAGGGCAAGAAAGTACAGTAGCATTATAGAGATTGCAGATTGGCTGGTGCACAGGTATGTCAAGCCACTTAGAGGCTCCACTTCAGAAAAAGATGCCAGAGTTGGAATTGGGTAGATGGGTGTAGAAGTGCTAACTAGAGGGCATGATATCAGATTGAAGGGGGGCAGACTCAAGAAAAATGTCAGGAAGTATTTTTTCACGGAGAGAGTGGTGGATGCTTGGAATGCTCTCCCACGGGAGGAGGTGGAGAGGAAAACAGTAACGGAATTCAAACATGCATGGGATAAACATAAATGAATCCTGTTCCGAGGGAATGGATCCTCAGAAGCTTAGCCGAGATTGGGTGGCAGAGCCGGTGGTGGGAGGCGGGGCTGGTTGGGAGGCGGGGATAGTGCTGGGCAGACTTGTACGGTCTGTGCCAGAGCCGGTGGTTGGGAAGCAGGGATAGTGCTGGGCAGACTTAGACGGTCTGTGCCCTGAAAATGACAGATACAGATCAAGGTAAGGTATACACAAAAAGTAGCACATATGAGTTTATCTTGTTGGGCAGACTGGATGGACTGTGCAGGTCTTTGTCTGCCGTCATCTACTATGTTACTATCCAGCTTATAATCGAAAGTGATCGCCGGCCATCTTCCGACACAAATCGGGAGATGGCCGGCGATTTCTTAAAAGCGGCGAAATCGGTATAATCGAAAGTGGCATTTTTGACAGCATCACCGCTTTCCCGTCGCTTTGCCGGTGAAAGTTCAAGGGGGCGTGTCGGTAGATTAGCGAAGGCGGGACATGGGCGGGCATGGGCATGGCTACCAGATGGCCAGCTTTTGCCGATAATGGAAAAAAAAAGCGGCGTTAAGCAGTATTTCGCCGGCTTTACTTGGTCCTTTTATTTTCACGACCAAGCCTCAAAAAGGTGCCCCAACTGACCAGATGACCACTGGAGGGAATGGGGGATGACCTCCCCATACCTCCCCAGTGGTCACCAATCCCCTTCCAAACTAAAAATTAAAACTAAAAACCTTTTTTGCCAGCCTGTATGCCAGCCTCAAATGCCGTACCCACCTCCATGACAGCAGAATGTGTTGTATCCTCCAACAGCCTTTCCCTGGTTGCGATGTGGCTCTCGGGTGAGTGTGACACCTTTTCTGTTAGGTTCCCTGCAGAGTCACATTAGCAATGCATTGTGGTGGGTGTAGGGTACTGGGCTCTACTCCCATGGTGCTTTTCCCCCCTGCTAACTGGGTCAGAGTGTGCCCTGTTTTGTTTCCTGTTGTAGTCCATGCGGTAGTGGCCATTTTTGTAAGCCAGTTTTAGTTCCCTTTCCTGTGTTACCCACATTAGAGAATGTAGTTCTTACCTTGAATGGTGCTGAAAGATGGCATTGTACACTATTGTGCCAGCTCTGACCTACTGCTAATCTTAGTACCAGGGGACTCTTTGCCAGTGGGGCACAACCTCTGATCTGCAGTTAACTGTGAGTAAAAGTGCTTATTTCAAGAAAGGACTTGTTCAGAGAGATTAGTCTTCAGGTGTGAACTGGTATGCCAAAGTTATACAGCAGCAATAAGTCCTAGAGGCTGTATGCAGGTCCCTGGAACAATTTTAGTGGGTGCAGTACATTTGTGGGTTTGGGGGGCTCAGCTCCCAAAGTAAGGGAGCTATGCACGTGGGAGCTTTTCTGAAGTCCAGCGCAGTGATCTCTAGGGTGGCTGGTTGGTGTCCTGGCATGTTAGGGGGGCCAGTGCACTAAAAATGCTGGCTCCTCCCACGGCCAAATGCCTTGAATTTGGCCGGGGTTTGAGATGGCCGACATAACTTTCCATTATCGCTGAAAAACAAACTCGGCCATCTCAATCCCGGCGAACTCCACGGCATTTGGCCGGCCTAAACCGTATTATCGAAAAAAAAGATGGCCGGCCATCTTTTTCGATAATACGGTTCCGGCCAGCTGTAGCGCCGCCGCCAACATAGATCGCCGGCGACGTTCGATTATGCCCCTCCACGTTACTATGTTAAGTTGCATTTCTGCAGAGGTGCATTTCTAATAGAAAAGCCACTTAAGTGGAAAACATATTTAAGTATCTTCTGAAAGGCCTGTAACTCAAACTGGGGAATACTTGCATCATTTATTTTGTAGTAGCTGTTCGGTAGCTAACAGCAACAGAATCACATTCATGGAAAGTGTACTCGAAGCTTTTATTAATGTACAGGAAGTGACGGCATTGCCATTTTCCCTTCATGTAAAAAAGCCTTCTTGGATGTGCAAAGACAGACTTGGCATAATGTGTCATTTCTTGCTTAGATTCCTGAATATGAAAAATGATGTGAAAGCCAGAAGTACTTGGGCAGATGCTGAACTGAAGCGAAGCGTCATGTCACAGATTGTAAATGCATGTGCTGCCTAAATACCCTGATTACATCAGAGAAGGCGATTGTGTGGGATCAATCTTGTGGTTTCAGCTATTTATGAGCTGGCTCAGTCCAGTGGCTAATAACTGGTGATAGCTGATGGTGGGGAGATGGCAGTGGCGGAAAATGCAACTTCATTTCTTAAATTATGGATGATTCTTTCTTAAAAGATTAATCATTGTTCTACTCATGGATGGTTGAGTCTCTTCCTGTTTTGCAAATGCTCTAGACAATGATATTTATAGTAACATGGTAAAAGTATCTCACTACTGTTTAAGTAAATGTTCTTTGCCACTTTTACTTGTAATTTATTTATTTGTAGCATTTATATCCCACATTTCCCCAGCTATTTGCAGGCTCAATGTGGCTTACATTTTCCATAATGGTGATCACCAATTCCGGAAGAGAAATACATTTTTAAGGTGAAGGAGACAGAGAGGATTAGGAATATAGTTACAGAAAGTGCATTCTCATAATCAGAAATAAGAGATGTTGGATTAACTTCAATCGTGATAGATTAACTTGGACAATCAGAAATATTAAACTTCAATCGTGTTGATTAGTATGGACAATCGGGAAGTACAGAATTATGTTTAGTGAAGATTCGGTGTGAAATTTTGATTAACTGGTATTTAGGATGGATTATTGTAGTATGCTTTGTTGAATAGGTTAGTTTTCAATAATTTACGGAAATTATTTATGTCGTGTGTTGTTTTTTTTGATTTAGGTAGTTTGTTCCATATTTGCGTACTTATATAGGAGAAACTGGATACATATGTTAATTTGTATTTCACTCCTTTGCAGTTGGGGTAGTGAAGGTTCAGGAACATGCGTGATGATTTAGTAGAGTTCCTGTTTGGTAGGTCTATAAGGTCTGACATATAACCCGGAACTTCACCGTGTATGATCTTATGAACCAGAGTGCAGACCTTGAACGTAATGCGCTCTATTAGTGGAAGCCAGTGTAGTTTTTCTCTTAAGGGTCTGGCGTTTTCATATTTCGTTTTGCCAAATACGAGTCTGGCTGCCGTGTTTTGTGCAGTTTGGAGTTTCTTAATAATTTGTTCTTTGCAACCGGCATAAATTGCATTGCAGTAATCTAATGAAGTATAGCAAAGCATTTGATATGTTTACTTGTAACAAAGTAATAATTTAACCATTTTAAGTACTTTTACTTTGGTTACCTTTGAAACTTGCATTATGTTACAAGTAAAATGGCTCCTTCTGTGGGTGTGCCCCTGTGCCTTCTCCTTTCCTACTTAGCCTCTAGAGCAGGAAGCCAAGGCTCAAATGGACACCAGAATGGGGAATCTATACTTGCAGTTCTCTATCTCCTCTCCTATGGAGCCTTCTGAGGGAGGACAGTCCTCCAAGCAAGGAAGACAAGATTCTCCCTAACTTCTGGGAGTTATACTTTCCTCCAAAAGTTAAGGGGTCCTTTTACCAAGCTGCAGGAAAAGGGCCCTGCGGTAGCTGCGGGGGCTGTTTTTCCCGCGCACCAGGGCAGGCTTCTGGCCACGCAGGCTTCTGTTTCTGTGAGTCTGACGTCCTGCACGTACATGCAGGACGTCAGACTCACAGAAACAGAAGCCTGCCCTTGCAGATCAGCAGCGTGGCCACACCAGAGAAGAGGACTTCGGCTGGCGGGGGTTGTGGACTAGCAAAGGTACCCGACGGCGGAGGAGGGTTGGCAGCAGCAGGAAGAGGGGGTCAAAGGTGGTGGTGGCAGCGGGAGGGGTCAAAAATGGCAGGGGAGGCGCCGGAACCGGGGGAGGCTAATATGTGCCCCCTCAACTCGGGCTCTGGACCCCCCTCCCTCCAAAGTCTGCCTACGCCCCTGGGTGTTCCTGGAGAGCTCACAATGCAAAATAAGGGTGTTAAGGTGGGATTTGTACCCGAGTCCTTTTTTGTGAAGTCCACTGCACTGATCACTAGGCTGCTGCTCTGATCTGCTGGGATGTCTATGTGGCCAGTTTATTAGGAATGGTGCCACATAGCCATCCCTATGACTTGATTTTGCGTGTTTCTCTGTAGGGCTTTTTTTTTTTTAATTGGTTCCTAAACAAATAAGAACTGAGCACAAAATTCTACCCCCTCTGCAGCTTACAATGAATTTGCCCCTTTAGTAAATATAGCTGGTGCAAAACCATACAGTCAAACCTGGTATCATAGTGGTCTGAGACTGCTGAAATGCCAATATCAGCGGGCAGAACGTCAATGGAGAAAAAAAAAAAAAAAAAAAAAAACCCTCTGATCTAAACATATGCCATCTTAGGTGCCACCAATTTAATCATCAGCTTCACAGGGCCAAACAAACTTGCTTCTCTAATAGAATTACAAAATCTATTAATCCTGGAAGGAGCTTCATACTATTTATTCCTCATTGGTATGTAATGACCCTGTTCAACTTCTGTTGTTATCCCCTCTCTCCTAATGCCATGGCAGATTTCTTTGATGAAAAGATTGATATACTATGCTATTCTTTACTATCTCTTCCATTTTAATGTCTATTGATCAAAATTTATCAACTGACAGTGGGCCAGTTCCTAGTCTTTCTGCACAGTGGAACAATTTCACCCCTCAGACTCTGTTCTCGCAGACTTCTGGGTAAAGTACTAATGTCTATGAAATCAACCTTCTGTTCTTTGGACCTGTTTCTTTCATCTTGATTTAAGCTGTCTAATTTGCAACTAGCTCCTCTTCTGCTGACTATTGTAAATTCTAGTTTGGCATCTGGACAGGTTTCTCCAGACTGGAAGGTGGCCTCTGTATGACCGATTTTGAAAAAAAAAAAAAAGACTTTGGATCCATCTCTCCCCATTAACTATATGCCTGTATCTAATCTGTGTTTTCTTTCAAAAGTGGTGGAAAAACTTGTTTTTCTACAACAAAGTCAATTTGTAAGAACAAAAATTAATATTACATCCCAGGCAATTAGGATTTAAGACGACTTGTAGTACGGAGACTATTCTAGCTTCAGTCCTCAGTGAAGTAAGATCTCGGTTGGATGCTCATTGTGGGGCTCTTTTACTAAGCCGCATAAGCGTCTATGCGAGCCCAACGTGAGCCAAAATGGAGTTACCGCCCGGTTACCGCGTGGCTCTTGTAGTAATTTCATTTTTGGCATGCGTCCGATACACACGTCCGAAAAATAATTTTTATTTTTGGCCGCACCTATCACACACATTACCACCCGGTTACCACGTGAGACTTTACCGCTAAGTCAATAGCTGGCAGTAAGGTCTCAGACCCAAATTGGACGCGTGGCAATTTTCATTTTGCTGCACGTCCATTTTTGGCAAAAATTTTAAAAAAGGCATTTTTTTGCAGGTGCACTGAAAAATGATTCTGCGTGTGCCCAAAACACGTGCCTACACTACCACAGGTCATTTTTCAGCGCACCTTAGTAAAAGGACACCAGAACACTGATCTACACCCTCCAATTTCCTTATAAAGTTACCCTCAAAAGGATTGTCAGAGAAATTTTTATAAAAGTTAAGGGAACAGGACAGCTGAAGATAAGAGGATTACTTGCCTGGCTGCTAAGATACACCAGGTTGATTTTTCCTTCTATAGGATAATGTTTATTCCATGTTCCGTCTTCCTGAAATCTAGGTTTGGCCATTGGCCAAGTTCACCAGTGTCAGACTGACAGGACAATTATTCTAACAGATTAAAAGGAGAAGAGAAAACCTTCACAAAAGGTTACACTCAAGTTTTCTAGATGAAAGCCATGCGAACTTGTGGTTATCACTGCTCATAACAAAAGCATTCTAATGAGTTTCCTCTGGAATGGCTTACTGGCTGGAAAATCAGTTCCCCTCTCATTCACTATTGTTCCATGGATTTTATATCTTCATAAATACTTTATAACTAAATTAAGATTTTCCAAATGTTGATTCCATCATTAAGCTGCTTGTGTATTCAGTTGTATTTTCTTCTTGGCTTGTAGAACTGGCTAACCACCAGTGTTGTAGCTTCACGTAGTTTTGGTTACGCTGGCTTCTCAGTGCATTTCTTTTTCTATTTTGTTTTGCCGGTCAGAGGTTTATGTTTTGTCTTATCTAGAAAATATTCTTAGAAATCGCATGACAATGGGTCACTGCCCGTTTTGTAACACAGTATAGCAGTGTTTATCTGTATGCAAAAACAAATGGCGGTCTAACAATTAGTCCATTGGTTTAGACCAGGGGTAGGCAACTCCGGTCCTCGAGAGCCGCAGGCAGGTCAGGTTTTCAGGATGTCCACAATGAATATGCAGGAGATAGATTTGCATACCATGGAGGCAGTGCTTGCAAACCTATCTCCTGCATATTCATTGTGGATATCCTGAAAACCTGACCTGCCTGCGGCTCTCGAGGACTGGAATTGCCTACCTCTGCACTAGGCTACTCCTCCACTGGCAACATTCCATGTGGAGGCAATGCGGCCGTGCAGGCTTCTGTTTCTGTGAGTCTGACGTCCTGCACGTATGTGCAGGACGTCAGACTCACAGAAACAGAAGCCTGCGCGACCGCGTTGCTGATCTGCAAGGGCAGGCTTCTACATAGAATGTTGCTAGAGGAATAGCAACATTAACATTCCATGTAGAATCTCAAATAGTAGCAACAGAATCTCAATAGTAGCAACATTCCATCTAGAATCTCCAGTAGTAGCAACATTCCATGTAGAATCTCAAATAGTAGCAACAGAATCTCAATAGTAGCAACATTCCATGTTCCACTGCACTAACCACTAGGCCAGGGGTAGGCAACTCCGGTCCTCGAGGGCCGCAGGCAGGTCAGGTTTTCAGGATGTCCACAATGAATATGCAGGAGATAGATTTGCATACCATGGAGGCAGTGCTTGCAAACCTATCTCCTGCATATTCATTGTGGATATCCTGAAAACCTGACCTGCCTGCGGCTCTCGAGGACCGGAGTTGCCTACCCCTCGTTTAGACAATTACTTCATTGTTTAAGTTACGTACGCATGCCCTTTGCTGCTATGCACTTGTTTTTGTATGTGCTGTTTTGGTGAGATTTTACCGCATTCATTTTTTGGTTAGTTTAACCTTGTTCATAGAACTCGCTGTTATTTCAATTATTTAAGGCAAGTATGGGTGCCATTTGTCTCCACTTACTTGTTCTTGGTGGTGGATATGTGGAATGCCCTCCCGCGAGAGGTGGTGGAGATGAAAACGGTAATGGAATTCAAACATGCGTGGGACAAACACAAAGGAATCCTGTTGAGTAGGAATGGTTCCGTGGAATCTTAGCGGAGATTGGGTGGCGACGCCGGTAATTGGGGAAACAAAACGGGAGCTGGGTAGATTTCTACGGTCTTACGCCCTGATCGTGACTGAATAGATAGGGATGGGCTGGAGTGTGAATTTTATGGGGCTTCGATGTTAGTTCAGAACTTAGTACAAGAATAGTGCTGGGCAGACTTCTACGGTCTGTGCCCTGAGGAAGGCAAGGACAAATCAAACTCGGGTATACACATAAAGTATCACATACCATGTAAAATGAGTTTATCTTGTTGGGCAGACTGGATGGACTGTACAGATCTTTATCCTCTGTCATTTACTATGTTACTATGTTACTATCCAGTTCATTTTCGAAAGAGATGGGCGCCCTTCTCTCAGGGGCGCCAGAATTGGCATAATCGAAAGCCGATTTTGGGCGTCCCCAACTGCTTTCTGTCACCGGGACGGCTGAAGTTCCTGGGGGCGTGTCGGAATGGTAGCGAAGGCAGGACAGGGGCGTGTCGGGGCGTGGTTAAGAGATGGCCGGCTTCGGCCGATAATGGAAAAAAATGGGCGTCCCTGGCGAGAATTTGGTCCGCTTTTTTTGGTCCCTTTTTTTTTAGGTCCAAGTCACAAAAAAGTGCCCGAACTGCCCAGATGGCCACCGGAGGGAATCGGGGATGACCTCCCCTGACTCCCCCAGTGGTCACTAACCCCCTCCCACCCTAAAAAAAACTTTAAAAACATTTTTTTGGCAGCCTCAGATGTCATACCCAGCTCCCTGACAGCAGTATGCAGGTCCCTGGAGCAGATGTTAGTGGGTGCAGTGCACTTCAGGCAGGCGGACCCAGGCCTTCCCGCCTGTCACACAAACACAGTCTCCTCAGTTTAATCCTAAAGCAAAATGTAAAAATAACCAAGGAAACAACTCCAAGGGGAGGTGGGAGGGATTGTGAGAATATGAAGCCTGCTGTCCTCGGAGAATACCTGCTACAGGTAAGTGTCTTTGCTTTCTCTGAGAACAAGCAGACTTCTATAGTCTCACAAGTGGGGAATCCCTAGCATCCAGGCTCACCAAAAACAACAAACATTGGATAATTGGGCCTCGCAACGCGAGGACATAACGCAGATTAACCTGAAACTATATACAATCTGAATGAGAGTGCAGCTTGGAACAAAGTAAAAAACGGGCCTAGGAGGGTAGAGTTGGATTCTAGACTCCAAACAGATTCTGCAACACTATCGCCTAAAAAGCAAATAGTCCAAGCAAACAAAAACAAATGCCTGAACTTTGGGAATAATTCATTTTAATGGGCATGAATCAAACTTTTTTTTTTTTGGCTGTGCACACCCCTAGTGATTTATACAGTCTGGAAAGTGAGCTATAAGTTTAACTTTCAAAAAAAAAAAACCCTAATTGAAAGGAACTGGAAAAAGGGAAGTTTAAGACCTGTTTTCTGTCTGCTGCAATGAGAAGAAAATGTCATCTTCAAACAAAATCCTCCTCTCTCCTTGAATTTATTGCAGCAGCCTCTGAATTCAGCAACACAAAAGGGAGATTCCCTTTCTGTTATGTTGCATTTTTGAACCTCCCACTTTCCACATGCACCAAAATGGAACTAGAAATGGGTGTTATCTTCTGCCACATACGTTTTAAGTTGTGCTTAATCAAACTTCAGTCTGTCATCAAATAGGGAACTTAAGTGCTATATATTTAGCCTCTTATTTGTCCTGTTTGTCTGTCCTAATTAGATTGTAAGCTCTGTCGAGCAGGGACTGTCTCTTCATGTTCAAGTATACAGTACTGCATACATCTAGTAGTGCTATAGAAATGATAAGTAGTAGTAGTAGGATTGTAACGGCAAGCTAGTCAGCTAAAGAAATGGACGTCAAATACCAATTTTATAAAGCCAGAATATGTACATCTAAAACTGTCATACATCCATATGGCAAGGGGGCGCGGTCTGGGGGTGTTTGGGTGGGACTAGAGAGGGGCCTAAAGATGGATGTCCAGCTCCGATTGCAAAAGGGGAATAGATGTCCATATTTAGACCTGTTACTTGGCACGTCCAGGTTACCGATAGGTGCTCCAATTGAGCAGTTCAAGGGAAATCACAGCAGATATTTACCGGTCCCTGGAGGGGTCACATTTAAAAAAAAAAGGAAGAAGAAACAAAAATTACAAAGAGCTGCTGTACAATTTGAGCCAACAACCTTTGGATCTCTGGTGTGGTTCTTAGGTGGTTCCTCTAACCATTAAGATACTCCCTCATCTAGATACCTGTGTGGCCATCTTGTAATATGGATGTTCCTCGGCTGCCACACACTGGTCCATGTCCCTTGTTTTGCCCTGTTCATAGTTTGGATGTTTCAGTATGTAAAATGGATGTTCATGCTGGATGTGGTCAGAAATTGGATGTCCATTTTCTTGCATTTTGGAACAGGCTGTGTGTCAGCCAGGGGCGTAGCTACGGGTGGGCCTGGGTGGGCCCAGGCCCACCCAATTTTGCCCCAGGCCCGCCCACCCAAGCGCACGCACGTCGCACACAGCAGCAGCAGCAGCCTATAGTACAGCAGACTGCAGAGACGGCACCACGCTCTGGCTCAGCTCCGAGGTTCCTTCCTGCTTCCAGCCCGATTGGCCCGCCCACCACACCACCCAACTTGCAAGTGCACAATATACTCACTCACTGTGCAGCAGCAGAGCAGCAGCCTAGCCCTGCCTACTAGCTCGTGGTCGCGGTTGCAGTCTCGGGCACCCGCTCAGGGCAGGCTCAGCTGATCTCTGCCAGGCGCGTGCGTGCGTCGACTCGTCGTAGCAGCTGTTTTCCATCCATTCTAGTCCTACACGGAGGATGTGGCTGTGTGCGGTTGCGGGCGTGCTCCTCAGCCTCGCTCTGGACTCGCTCCTTGCTTGGCTCCGGTCCGTCGTTGGTTGGTTCGCTCGGGCATAGCTGCACATGCACGCACTGCACACAGGGGGTTGGTTGACCATTAGTGCGAGCCTCCTCTCAGCCTGGCCCTGCCTGCCCTGAAACGTGGAAATTTGGGAAAGGGAAAGAAGAAGGTTCTGGACTGGTTGGATTGGAATCGAGAAGATCATTCCAGTAACAGTTCCAGGAGTTAGCAGTCTCTGCCAGCCCAGCAGCAGGTAATAAATTGTAAATGTTTTTTTTTTTTACATCATATAATTTTAACATTATCTTGTAATTTTTTTTAAATTAAGCTAGCTGGGGTCTGCCTGGGCACTATTAAATTTATTGTTGTAGAATTTCTGGGTGGGGTATCAGGCATTTACATTTGTTAAGCAAAGTATATGCCATTGCTATGATTATACTGTTATGTGTGTTGACATATTTGCCATTATAGTAGACATATCTGATCAAGTTTGATATGGCATAATGTAACTATATTTAAAACTATTGTTTTTTTCCCCACATTAAGTAAGTGGTTTATGTTGATGCAGGGCAGCTGTTGGGCAGAATACTTAGAAATCTATCATCAAGTGCATTCTAAGGCATTATTTTGTAGTATCCCAAGAAACATTACTCATGTCTCTCTCTATATCTATCTATCTATCTATCTATCTATCTATCTATCTATCTATCTATCTATCTATCTATCTATCTATCTATCTATCTATATTGCCCACCCATATTAGCTCTGGGCCCACCCAAAATCTCAGGTCTGGCTACGCCACTGGTGTCAGCAGATCCTGTTCTAAAATACATGATGAAAAAATTGCACTAGCGCTGCCACACTACTTTTACTTAATTAAATGGATTAGCAGTAATTATGACAAACTTGAAAACATGTGCTAAATGTATTTTTTTTTTACTTTTTTAGGGAGAAAAGACCTTAGAGACCCTTCAAGTGGTCATGGCTGTAATTTCAATGCCGGCACCTTTTCTTTCATTGGTCTAAATACTCTCCTTTTTTTTTAAATATCTTTATTTGGGTTCTCAATCATACAACACCATTAGCAATGCATTACAACATAAACCAATAGTAACACAGGTACAGCTACAGATAAAACCGGTATTATTCCTCTTCAATTTAGTCCACTATCAGGCTTATTTTCGAAAGTGATCGCTGGGCATCTTCCGACATAAATTGGGAGATGGCTGGCAATCTCTCTAAAGCGGCGAAATCCCTATAATCGAAAGCTGTTTTTTTGACAGAATCGCCACTTTCCCGTCGCCGAGCCGGCGGCATAGTGAAGGTGGGACATGGGCGGCCATGGGCATGGCTACCAGATGGCTGGCTTTCGCAGATAATGGAAAAAAAAGCAGCGTTAATCAGTATTTTGCCAGGTTTACTTGGTTCTTTTATTTTCATGACCAAGCCTCAAAAAGGTGCCCCAACTCACCAGATGACCACCGGAGGGAGTGGGGGATGACCTCCCCAGTGGTGACCAACCCCCTCCCAAACTAAAAAAATAAAAATAAAAACCTTTTTTGCTAGCCTGTATGCCAGCCTCAAATGTCATACCCAGCTCCCTGACAGCAGTATGCAAGTCCCTGGAGCAGTTTTTAATGGGTGCAGTGCACTTCAGGCAGGCAGACCCAGGTCCATCCCTCCCCCTACCTGTTACATTTGTGTTGCTAAGTGTTGAGCCCTCCAAACCCCCCCAAAACCCACTGTACGCACATGTAGGGGCCCCCCTTCACCCATAAGGACTATGGTAGTGGTGTAAAATTGTGGGGAATGGGTTTTGGGGGGCTCAGCACCTAAGGTAAGGGAGCTATGCACCTGGGAGGTATTTGTATATTTTATAAACATTTTTAGAAGTGCCCTCTAGGGTGCCCAGTTGCTGTCCTGGCATGTCAGGGAGACCAGTGCACTACAAATGCTGGCTCCTCCCACGACCAAATGCCTTGGATTTCGCCGGGTTTGAGATCGCCGGCATTTTTTTCAATTATCGCTGAAAAACAAAACCGGCCATCTCAAACCTGCCGAACTCTGGCATTTGGCCGGGCTAAACCGTATTATCGAAAAAAAAGATGGCCGGCCATCTTTTTCGAAAATACGGTTCTGGCCAGCTGTTGCACCGCCGGTGATATTCAATTATGCCCCTCTATCTCATCCTTTGCGCAAACTTAGGGGCCATTTTACAAAGGCACGCAGAAAAATGGCCTGCGGTAGTGTAGACATGTGCTTTGGGTGCGCGCAGAATAAGTTTTCAGCACACCTGTAAAAAAAATGCCTTCTTTTATTTTTGCTGAAAATGGACGTGCAGCAAAATGAAAATTGTTGTTTGTCCATTTTGGGTCTGAGACCTTACCTCTAGCCCTAGTGGTAAAGTCTCACGCGGTAACTGGGTGGTAATGACCTACACATGTCAAATACCACTTGGTGCGCATCCGAAAAGAAAAATTATTTTTCGGACACGCCTATCAGATGTGCGCCAAAAATGAAGTTACTGCAGTAGCCGGGTGGTAATTCCATTTTGCCACACATTGGGCGCTCGTAGATGCTTACGCAGCTTAGTAAAAGGGCCCCTCAATTATTTAAACTTAAAACAAAAAAGTGATGGTTAAAACACCATGTTAAAGCATGTTTCACTTTGGTGAAGCTTCCTCGGAGGTTAAGTGCTTCTTCTTAAACACCAAAATTTCTGCAGGAGAAAATACTGCAATAAACTCAAAGACATTCAAAAGTAGCTGGACTTACAATTTATACCTCCTGTGGTTCACTCATAAAGCATAACATTCACTATCAGTTCAAAATGACATCAATTACATCACACACTCTCAACTATATTGAAAAGGCAGCCAGTGATGACATATCCTGTTCAGCAAATCTTGAATTATACAGTAAAAATGGAGATGCAAAATTGAAAATCAATAAAATGCTTTCCATTCAATAGTTGAATTCAGACCATAAGGTTCCAATTTGTGTAATTTAAAGATGCAGCGCGGCTGCAAATTTTTTTTCTTTTGGTCATCACCAAGCCAATGTGCTGTCACTGAATCTATTACAAAACAATTCAGATCTCCAAAGGTGTGTGAATATTCATTGCAATTCTACACCAAAGATGCCCTGATGACATTCCTTTTAATCCTTGACTTGTGCTCAAGCATGCGGGTTCTAAAACCTAGTTGTCATGCTGACATATAGCTTATTGCAAGGACACCTTATAGCGTAGATTACATATTCTGATTTACAATTTGTAAAATTGTAAAAATGTCCCTAGGCCCAAAAAAAGAACCTTTAAGACTGACTAAAAACTAATAAAATATGTAGACAAAAAAATGAGCTGAACCCCCCCCCCCCCCCCCCCAATCCAGATTCTGGCATGCAGGATGACACCAGAAAAACAAAAAAAAATTCCCCTTGCTATAAAAATAGCAGACATAAATTTCAAATATTCCATTTACTATATTCCAGGGCAGGGGATCGCATGTCCTAGCACTGCAACTCCATGCCTGCTACTGCCTGCAATGCTGTGCCTGCGGTGCTGGTGCTGCTGCTTGTGTGCAGCTGTGTGGCCATGGGAGATGGGGGAGATGAGCGGGGAAGGGAAAAAAAGGTGCTGGTACGCCATACCGGCGCGTACCAGCACAAAAAAAGCACTGACTATAACACTCATTCTCCATTAACAACAGGTCCCTGTTGAATCTCGCCCTTCTGTATGCCCTTTTCAGAACTTTTTGAGAATATCCTCTTTTCTTTAATTTGTCAGTCAAATCTTTAGCTTGTTCTTTAAAGACTTCAAAATACTACTACTACTTGACATTTCTAAAGCGCTACTAGGGTTACGCAGCGCTGTACAATTTAACATAGAAGGACAGTCCCTGCTCAAAAGAGCTTACAATCTAAAGCACAAATGTACAGTCAGTCAAATAGGGGCAGTCTAGATTTCCTGAAAGGTATAAAGGTTAGGTGCCGAAAGCGACATTGAAGAGGTGGGCTTTGAGCAGGGCTTTGAAGATGGGCAGGGAGGGGGCTTGGCGTAAGGGCTCAGGAAGTTTATTCCAAGCATAGGGTGAGGCGAGGCAGAATGAGCGGAGCCTGGAGTTGGCGGTGGTGGAGAAGGGTACTGAGAGGAGGGATTTGTCCTGTGAGCGGAGGTTACGGGCGGGAACATAAAATCAGAGCAAATATCTGATGTACAGACTTAGATGTCCATATTCTGAGTTGGATGTCCTTCCTAAAATTCTGCTCCATGTGTATAAGTACATGCTTTCTTGTCTATGTACATACTTATACACATGTGTACTACAGGGCAGCTTTGTAAAAGGCTCTTTTCATATATAAAAAAAGCCTTTGCATGTGGAGCAGCCTATATATAAAATTAACCTCCACATGATTACATATTGGAAGGGAAGAGATGCTAGGTGTGAACTAAAATGGGGGATTCTGTGTGCTCGGCTTAAAATGAAATGTGGAAGAATGAAAGAACTATCAGGGATAAGGAGAGATATTGTACAAACTGTCAGTCTATACAGTTGGATGTGCCCTTGTAGTACACATTCTTTAGTATATGTTGGCCTCCAAAACTGAAAGCACTCCCTCACCATTGCTTGTACAGGGACATTAACACTTCCTTTCTTCTACATGCCAGAGAATGTGGTAAAGGCAGTTAGCTTAGCGGGGTTTAAAAAAGGTCTGGACGGCTTCCTAAAGGAAAAGTCCATAGACCATTATTAAATTGACTTGGGGAAAATCCACTGCTTATTTCTGGGATAAGCAGCATAAAATATATTGAGCTTTTTCGGGATCTTGCCAGGTATTTGTGACCTGGAATGGCCACTGTTGGAAACAGGATGCTGGGCTTGATGGACCTTTGGTCTGTCCCAGTGTGGCAATACTTATGTACATGCCTGTTTATAGTGTCATGTCCCCTACCTCAACACAAGTGGCGTCCTCGGGCTGCACGGGGTCCCGTCGACACGCACACTTGACTGGCACAGCCCTGAGCCATGTGTGTGCAGTTCTTCTCTGGCTGCAGGCTCCTTGATTGCTTTACTTCCACGCACCTGTGTTTGCTCTCTCTCTGCCTGGCTTCCCTTGCTTTTCTCCTATTGGTCTTCTGGTTCCTCCTTCCCCTGTTCTTGTCCTATGGCTGTGCTCCTTCTCCCTGCTGGTCCCTGCTGATGTCAGACGCCAGCACTTTATCAGCTGAGCTCTTCCTGGACTCCATGCTTCGGCTTCTACTTTGGTAGGTGTTACTTGCTCAGTAGTGTGTTTCTTCTCTACTTTGTCCCTCGTTGCTGACTTTGCCTGTGCCTGGATTACACTCTTGCCTGCTGCCTGCCTACTGATTTTGCCTGTACCTGGATTACTCTCTTGACCTGCTGCCTGCCTATTGACTTTACCTGTGCCTGGATTACTCTCTTGCCTGTTGTTTGCCTATTGACATTGCCTATACCTGGATCACTCCCCTGCCTGCTGCCTGCCTGTTGACATTGCCTGTTCCTGGATTACTCTCTTGACCTGCTGCCTGCCTGCTGACTTTGCCTGTACCTGGATTACTCTCTTGACCTGCTGCCTGCCTATTGACTTTACCTGTGCCTGGATTACTCTCTTGCCTGTTGTTTGCCTATTGACATTGCCTATACCTGGATCACTCCCCTGCCTGCTGCCTGCCTGTTGACATTGCCTGTTCCTGGATTACTCCCTTGCCTGCTGTCTGCCTATTGACTTTGCCTGTACTTGGATCACTCTCTTGCCTGCTGCCTGCCTACTGACTTTGCCTGTACCTGGATTTCTCTCTTGACCTGCTGCCTGCCTACTGGCTTTGCCTGTACCTGGATCACTCTCTTGCCTGCTGCCTGTCTGGCCGTTACATTCACCACCCCGCTTCCTGCTCTGTCTCATAAGCCCTGCAGGCCGCCCGTACCTAGGGGTTCAACCTCTGGGGAACGACGGTAAGTGCAGGTGAAACCCGGGGTTGTCTGGCCGCCAAGCAGAACCTGGTCCAAGTACCGGGCTCAGCAGTGCTCTACTTGGTACAAGAACTCACAAGTCTGACATAAAGATGTTCTCAGGGGCGTAACTTGGGCTGCTGGACCTTTACTGTCATCATCTGCTTTGTTACTGTGTATTCTATAGCTTGTTTTACATGTGTTAGATTGTAGAATAGACACTTAGAATGTGTCTTGGCAGAACTCAAATGATAAGACCCCATCCAACATCTAAATCATTTTAAAATGCTAAATTCATGGACTGAATATAAAAAAGATGTTTTTATTAAATGCACATGCTTCTGTCTTAAAAGTAATGAAGGATTTGAGTTGTATTGTTCTACATATGGCTATTGCACTTCTTATCACCTCAGAGTAAAAAACAGAGACGCCAGGGAGCAATTGCAGGAATCTTTATAAACAAGATAATCTCCACCTGTCTCTGTTGCAGACTGCCCTCATAAAACTCTAAGGGGCCTATTTACTAAGCTGTTACCCAATAATGCAAGTTAATTGATGGTAGTGTTAATGTAGTTCCCCTATGGGTGAGGTTTGTAACAGATGGTTAATGTTTGTGATCACGGTGGAAAGGTCCCGTACCCAACACTCACCAATTAGGGGAAATACAGGAAAAGTAGGGAAATTCTGTATTCTGTATTTTATGTAGAGTGCAACCCAGAATTTTGGTAAATGTGTTTCCCTTAATGTTGGTTAAGATTTCAAAGTGATGACAATGTTACACCTTAGTAGTGAAATTAAAATAATTTATTATGCAAGGTGTTTTTAAAGATTTGATAAACAAGTGTAATAAATTAAATAAACAGCTGCATCAATGTGCATTCAATACATATGACAAATCTTTTATCTATATCCTCAGCAATTAATCAATACATTTCTACATGCCAGTTTTCCTCAACTAAACCAATCAGATAAGTATAACTAATGCTCAACTTCTCTTTCATTCAGAATTTATTTTCTACTGTTTTTTTAAAAGAAATTGATTCTTTGTGGGGTTTTTTCTTAACAGGATCTTCTTCAGCCAGACGTAACGTAAGTATGCAATTGAAATCTCAGTAACAGTCTTTATGACCCTTTCCTTTAGCAAGATAAAAGTATGAAAGGATACTTTTGTGGACCTTGCTGTGTTAGTCTTCTCTTTCCTTTTTCTTCTTCAAGCGGTGGGTACCATGAGGTGATGCAATGGCGCGATGACCCCTGGCCAGGGAGCAGGAACCAGGAACAGGAATACCTACTACACTATTCTCTAATAAATCACTAAACCCTAAACTCTATCTAACAGTGTTTCAGTTAGGTCAGTGATAATACTCCCTATCTAATTCTCAGGGAAAAAACCCCACATAATTAAGAATCCCTACTCTTTCCCTCCCACGTTCAAAAATGCAGAGACACAGTGTGAACAAATGTCCCTTTACCTCAATTTACAGTGCGCCTGAAATTCCTTAAAAAATCTCTCAGAGCCTCGCATGTACAGCCACTGCAAATTTAATATGTTTAAAAAAAAAAAACAACACACATATGTTGGATATACAAATGCAAATATTAAACAGTGCACATGTGTACTGCTTTAATAGGCACCCCTGAAGATAATTTTCCTCTTCAATATTCCTTAAAAGGCTTATGTACTCAAAGTACATTTAATGTGCCTCCCAGACAGGACTTATTCCTCCGCTGCCCCAAATGTCAGCTTAAAATACCATTTGATATTTCTGCCTGAGATTTTGATACACTTTATTCCTAGTGTTCAGCAAAAGAACGGCAAACACCTCACTCAAAGCCTCCTAACCCGCGACAGGCTTCTTAGGGACAGTTAACACTGCTCTCACTCATATAACCCCTTAACACTCTTCAGATCCGCTTTGAAACGGATTTTCTGTCTCTGCTGCTTCCAGACTCAAAACACAGGTCTGTTCAGCAGTACGCTTACCTCCCAACTGCCTAACTGTCAGGTTTAGAACCCTTCACACCTCTCCCCTGCTCGAGCCACCAGCACGAGCCCAACACTCTAACGTCCCCAAAATCTGAACACACCACTTTTAAAATTAAAATAAACACTTTATAAACCTATACAATTAATCCCGCATTTAAATTGATATAAATATTAGCACCTTTTGTGTCCTGGGGTCCCAAAAATCTTCCTTGTTTCCCCTTGCACGAGCCTCCTGCAGCTCCGTCATGAGCCAGCCTTGGCTTGTGCCTCCTCCTCTGCACCCGACTCTTCTCAGCGCGTGCAGCGCTTATACCAACATGGGCCGCTTTTAAAAAAACTTCAGAACCGGCTCTGTAACTTAAAAGAGCCGGTTCCCTTTAAGTTAAGAGAGATCCTCAGGACCGAAATGGGACCCAGGAACACCGGAGCAAGCCTGAGGAAGCCTGGACCGCCGGCCATCAGTC
This sequence comes from Microcaecilia unicolor, assembly GCF_901765095.1. Taxonomy (NCBI): domain Eukaryota; kingdom Metazoa; phylum Chordata; class Amphibia; order Gymnophiona; family Siphonopidae; genus Microcaecilia; species Microcaecilia unicolor. Next base: position 336,492,918 of record NC_044034.1, read on the forward strand.
CAAGGAGCCTCTGTAGGGGCAAAACCGGCCCCGAAAACAGCCAGACCCACAGGAGGGTCACAAACTGAATGGGGCACGATTAAAACAGCCCCCAAAGTGCCCACCGGACCCCAGAGCACCCCAGGAGTCCCAAAACCCCCTGTGAACCATTCTGGGGCCCAGGTAAGCCCCTCTTAAAGGGGACACCGACCTTTTTAATTATTTTCTTTACCCAATCTACATTAATCTGCAAAATGAACAAGGCAGCTCGCATTAAACTTTGCAAACTGTGCTATTTGAAGAGAGTTAACTTTAACTCCAGGGATGTAGTTAATGCCCCACAGGAATGTCGGCATGCATCCTAGGCTTGGAGTTTAAGGGGCCCACACAGCCCTCCCCCAACCTTCCCTATTGAAGATTCCCCTGGTAAGACTACTGACCACATACTTTGAAAACCTTCCTGTGTATGGGTTATCACCTTATGTTACAGATATAGTAACATAGTAAATGACGGCAGATAAAGACCTGTACAGTCCATCTAGTTTGCCCAACAAGATAAACTCATTTTATAAGGTATGTGATACTTTATATGTATACCCGAGTTTGATTTGTCCTTGCCTTTCTCAGGGCACAGACCATAGAAGTCTGCCCAGTACTGTTCTTGTACTAAGTTCTGAAGCTAACATCGAAGCCCCTTAAAATTTATACTCCAGCCCATCCCTATCTATTCAGTCATAGACCGTAGAAGTCTGCCCAGCTCCCGTTTTGTTTCCAATTACCGGCGTCACAACCCAATCTCTGCTAAGATTCCACGGAACCATTCCTTCTAAACAGGATTCCTTTGTGTAGATGCATCTTTCACATTTTCCTGTATTGCTTTGTCCTGGGTAATTTGAATATCCACTAACCAGATAACCTCCAGTTTCACCAAAGCTTTGATGATACTGGAGGTTATCTGGTTAGTGGCCATATTCAGATCACTAACTAGATAAAGGTAGGGTAACAAAAAGGCCAAGGAGATTTGATTAACAGGAGACACAGCAGGAGTGTGCTTGGTCCATTATCTTGTCTGAAGTCAGTAGGCGGAGCTTGTCACCATATCAATGACATTGTTTTTGGGTGTACCAAGAAGGTGGCCAATACATTGGAGAGAATGAAATCCTCCTTGGGTGGAGTGGCTTCAGCCTTGTGACGTCACACTATCTCCTGTTAATCCAACCTCTTTGAAAAGGCTCTGAATATGGTTACCAACCAGATAGCACTTCAAGGTCAGTGCTGAAACTAGATATTCAGCCCTGGCTAGCACCTGGGAACCAGCACTGAATATCAGGTTTCCTAAACACTGACTGCTACAATTAAGTATTGGGTGATTCATGTTTGTGTATATACATCTACATGTATCTATGAACCTATGAACTTTTCCCTTCTGTTTAAGCTGTGATTTGGAAAAAAAGCTAAATATTACCAGTTTTATTTAGTAAAGGCAACCATTGAGGGATCATTCATTTCTAGCAGTAGAATAGATGTTTTTATTTTAGGTATCTTGATCGTTCTGAGTATCTGCAGAGTTCATGTCAGCCTTCATTCTGTAGTGGTTTTTTTTTTAATCAGAAGATTTCTCCAACCCTGCTATGTCAGCACTTTCTAAAAGACTGAACATACCCTACACTTCTGATTGCTTTTCCATTTTGTGATGGGCAAAAGTTCATCATTTCTTCTCACCCCCATCTAACGACATAGAACATCAGTTAAGTAATTCGGTTCTATCCGATGAATCATGGCCTCGAAACCAGACCCATTTATAACTGTTGGATAGGTACAGTATGTTATGATTTACACCTACTCTGTTGTCAAGCAGGATACCTGGCAACATCTGATGATGAGAAGCAGCAGCTGGTAATAATCAGAAGACTCTGTCATCCTCATCCTGTAGGAATAAGTAGTGCAGCTGGGCCTAGTGCTAATAGAACTGCTGGAGGAGGAGACTTTTTACTCATGGTTTTTGGTAAATATTGCTGTACTAGTAAAACAGGCCCGTTTCTGACACAAATGAAACGGGCGCTAGCAAGGTTTTCCTCGGAGTGCGTATGTTTGAGAGAGTGTATGTGAGAGTGACTGTGTGAGTGTGTGTGTGTGAGAGAGAGAGAGAGTGAGTCTGGGTGCGAGTGTGTCTGTGAGAGAGAGAGTGTGTGTGTGAGAATGAGAGTGTGTGCAAGTGCGTATGTGAGACACAGTGCGAGAGAGAGAGTGTGTGTGAGACACAGACTCTCTATGAGACTGAGTGTATGAGACCAAGAGAGTGTGTGAGTGACTGTGTGACACATAGAGAGTGAATGTGATACAGTGTGAGACATAGTGTGTGAGAGACAGTGTATAAGAGTGAGAGAGAGAGAGAAAGAAAGAAAGACATTGACTGTGAGAGAGTGTGTGTGAGAGAGAGTGTGTGTGTGTGACAGAGATACCTCCCCCCCCCCTCTGGTGTCAGGCCCCCCCACTCTCTCTCTGGTGTCTGAGTGTTACTGTGCAGGACGCTGAGCTCTGGCTGTGCTTCAAGGAACTGACCAATCCTATTTAATAGAATGTACCTCCAACATTCTGAAGCCGAGAAACCTCGTGTGGTTGGTCACTTCTGCTTGTGACGAACCCGGAAGTACGTGATGTCAATTCAGGAGATGGATACAGAGAGCAGGAATGCCTCAGCCATGCAGTCAGCTTCAGAATGTTGGAGGTGCGTTTTATTATATAGGATGTGCCCTAATCATTTTCAAGAATGAAATACATTGATAAGTAATAGTGGATTCCAGTACTTGCTTTTTGCTTTTCAATAGTATCCTCTATCCATGTAAGCACTGCCATTGACATGTGACATGTGGAACGCTGACACCATGAATTTGCATGTTATAAACGCAGTAAACTAGGTCATCACCTGAGGTATCAAACCAGAACAGAACTGTGGAAAACCACATCTACTGACTAAATAAATATTAAATAAAAAAAAGACTCATTACATTTCTGAAGCATGCAGCCATAAAATTGTACTCCAGAGCGGAAAAGAAAATCTTTGTAGATCTTTCAATGTAATTTTGGAAGCAGTTGTCTATAATCTGTTTCTTTTCCTGCAGGATATTGTTTAATTAGGATGTCAGAGGAAGAAAGATAGCAAATGTTTTGATATTTTCATTAGCACAAGAGAGATGCGGAGGCATGACCGTTGATCCAAGATGGCTGCCTGAGTAGACGTGCAAGAAAGAGCTCCAGAAATCTTCTAGTAAAATTGCCAATCGAGAAACCGCGGCCCCGGAATGGGGAAACGGAAAGGAAAACTCGGAGTGCCTTCCTCCACAGGCAGGGTTGACTCACCTCTCATGCGGCAATTGACGCTTGAAGAATCAGGGCTCCGAACGCCGGGAACCGGAGTGAATGCTTTGGGAGGTCCGGGAGAACAAATTGACCTAAGCGCCGAGGGAGCGTCTTTGAGCCCTCTTCCGATAACAGCTCCTCCAAGACCGGGAAGTGAAACCGCGGGGCAGAGAGCGCAGCAAGCCGAGTCCGGAAGTCGGTCATCCGCAACTGTGAGTGGGGGCCCTGCCGCCGCGTCGACGCCAGTGAGTTTGTCATCTCAGACAGGAATGTCTGAAAGAAGTCCTGTTGCACCTTCTACGACTTGGAGTTTTGAGAAAACCAGCGACTGTTACAATGGATTCCTTATGGGAGGCAATACAGGGACTGAACACCAACTTGCTGCAAATAACAGGTATTTTTAGAGGTGAAGTAACGGAATTAAAGCAACTACAACATGATTTAGAAGGAAAAATTGCAGAACAATCTACAAAGATGGAACTATTTGATAATGATCTTAAAATGGTGAATTCTTCTATGCAAGTATTGATGAAAGATAGTAATTTCCAAAAGCGAAAAACAGAATACTTGGAAAATCAGATTAGGGGAAACAATTTACGTTTCCTTAATTTTCCTAAAACGCCTCTCATGCCAGCCGTAGAAATGTTTAAAAAATATCTCACTGAAGTATTGGGTATTCCCTCTGAGGGATATCCACCTATTACAAGATTATTGTACATCTCTGGGGCTGGAGAGACAAAATTGCCTGTTAACCCCCAACCTGATTTGAATTTAACAGAACTTTTAGAGTCCTCTTTGGAAGTAACAACTGAGAGAACAACGCTTTTGGTTACTTTTGCTCTGCAGTTGGATCGAAATAATATTTTTAGGCTTTACTTTCGTCATGCTAATTCACCCTTCCTGGGAGCAAAAATACAAGTATTTCCTGACTTTGCCCGAGAAACTCAAAGAAAAAGAAAGAAATTTTTGTTGTTAAAAGAAAGAGTCTTACATATCGGTGGGACCTTTATGTTAAGGTTCCCCTGTAAATGTTATATTTCTTTGAATTCTGTTAACTATATTTTCTTTGATCCTGAGAAGTTATCAGATTTTATTTCCTCTAAAGAAATACTGCAGTAGTTCCTGATTGCCGGCGCGAAGCCCAGCTGCGTTCCCTTTGGCTCTGTCTACTTGATATTTATTAATTTATTTTATTATATTTGATTTGATATTTCCTTGATCTTGGATCACTATTAGTGGACTAAAAATTTTAGAGGAATTTTTACTTTATAATTATGTTCTATTTTCTTGAAAATGTTTTCTTTTTTCTCTAAAGATGTATTTATGTTTTTTGCATAAATGATAAATGAATAAAATATAAATTTAAAAAAAAAAAAAAAAAAAGAGAGATGCGATGATTAGTTCTAGCAGCACAATCATCGATAGTCTTATCATCATTTTATATATTTGTCATTATCTCTGCATATCTATCCAGGACAATATAGCCACAGTAAAACCTAAACAGAAATAGGAAAATGTTATTCAGTGATGCTGCATGCTACAGCCTCCTAAATTAGTTAGGTTTGTACAACAGGTGGCAGTACCCCTTCTAGAAAGGCCACGGAGACTTAGAAGTCTTGATTTTTGGACAACAGTCCTACTAGTATTGGTAGATATTTAGATTATAACAAAGCTTGTTAGATAGACGTGGGACTGGAGGAGTGCAAGGTGCAGGGTTTCCTGCCAATAGTGACTCCAGTCCAAAAATGGCTGATGTGACCTGCAGCGGCAATCTTGCAAGACCGCTACTGGAAGTCACAGCAGCCATCTTCAATGAGGAAGACAGCATGAGCAGGAGTGCATAAGAATAGGTCTTGCCCTGACTCTCTATTAGACTACCAGGCAAACTGTTAGGCTGGGGGGGAGGGGCAGGTATGTGTTGGGAGGGATTCTCTCTCTGTTCGAAGGTGGGGAGGCGGGAGGGAAGGAAGGGAAAGAAAGGGAAGGGGAAGAATTCTGGACACCAAGGGAGAAGGGAGAAGAAGAAGACTACTCAAATAGAAATGCTCCCTTTATATTTGAGTTAACATTTTCCCCCTTTTTAAGGAGAAAAATGTTATCTCGGTTTATATTCGGATGGGTTTATATTCAAGTATATACGGTAAGTCCATTTGCTATCATAGTGTTGAACCTGAAAATGAAATTTTGTTCTTCTTGTAAAAGAACTAGATTATATATATCACGCCTAAAAAATTGGCATAAAAATACACCTAGGCATATTCTATAAAGTACGCCTAAATTTAGGCATACTTTATAGAATATGCCTTATTTTCACCACATTTATAGAATACACCAAGCGCCCATCCATGTGACTAAAGTTAGTTGTGAGCAGTTACGTGCATAGATTTTAGAAATGCCTACAACCTGCGTTTTTCATCTCTTGGCCATGTCCCCTTTTCAACTATGCAACTTATAATTTACGCACATCACAATACAGAATGCGCTTAAAAAGTTGTGTGCGTAAATTCAAATTAATGCCAATTAATGTCAATAATTGCTTGTTCATTGGCAATTATCAGCACTGATTGGCATGTTAACTAATTAAGTTGAGCACGCAAAACCAGAATACGACCGGATTTGCACAAGCAACTTAAGGCATGGTATATAGAATCCATGGGATATTGTCTATATTTCCTCCACTTCATGAGAAATTTGGTTTATAGATTACCACAAATCATGATAGAGTGTTCAACTGTCAGGGAGCTGTGTATGACATTTGAGGCTGGCATACAGGCTGGCAAAAAAGGTTTCTATTTTTATTGTTTTAGTGTGGGAGGGTGTTGGTGACCACTGGGGGAGTACAGGGAGGTCATCCCCCATTCCCTCCGGTGGTCATCTGGTCAGTTCGGGCACCTTTTTGAGGCTTGGTTGTGAAAATAAAAGGACCAAGTAAAAGCAGCGAAATACTGATTAACGCCGCTTTTTTTCCCATTATCCACAAAAGCCAGCCATCTGGTAGCCACGCCCATGCCCGCCCATGTCCCGCCTTCGCTTCGCCACCGACATGCCCCCTTGAACTTTTGCTGGCTCGGCGACGGGAAAGCAGCAATGGTGTCAAAAAAGCAGCTTTCGATTATTCCGATTTCGCCGCTTTTGCGAGATCACCGGCCATCTCCCGATTTATGTCGGAAGATCGCTGGCGATCACTTTCGAAAATAAGCCTGCAAATGTCCTATTATTAGTTTCATTATTGTATTTGGGTAATGGAGAAGAGGCAAGCATATCTTTTAAGTTCTTGTGTCTTTTAAAACCACCAGTGTGTCCTTGTTTGAAAAAATGTGTCAATGTTTCTTAAATATTCGGATTTCGTATTTATTAACCACCTTTATGAAGAGATTCACCCAAGGTGGTATACAGCAGGTACAGTTTAACATAAAGCCTACAGTTTTGTTAACTGCATAACAATAGTGAAATGGCCAAATATAAACTTAAATATGATAAATGAGGTAAACTTTTAAACAGCAAATTGAAACTGAAGGACTACCATGAAACAGTATAAAAAATATACACATTTAACAGCACTGAAATTCAAATAAATAACAGAGATGTAATACAATGTTGGCGTAATACTAATGAAACACCTAATAAGCACCCATTATAACATTCAAATAACATAGATATGATGCTAATGGTTTTCTATAATACAGCTTACCATATAGCCGAGGGCCCAAGTGCAGATATATAGATGGGGACAAAATGAGTAGTACAGAATTGGTTAGGATAAACAGATGGGTGGCTAAACTCAAGGCAAGGTCTTTGTTTCTTTAAACAAGATAAAAGGAACTGGCCTATAAATATGCAGACAATTTAATATAATAATTCGCACCTCCAACATTCTGAAGCTGACTCCGTGGCAGTGAAGCCGTGTAGTGTTCATAGGATTCATAATCGCCCAGGGAAAGAAATGCGACGTCAGAAGGAGAAGGGACCAACCACAGGCCTCGCACTCGGTCTCAGTACCCCGCCCTCAGAGGGAAGGGAAGGCTGCATATAATATTCACCCAAAGGAAGTTCGTTCCCTCCCTCTGAGTTCCAGGGTCGTCGTCCGTCCCCCCTCCCTCCCAGTTCCAGCGTCCCCCCTCCCTCCCTTCCAATTCCAGGGTCCCCCCTCCCTCCCAGTTCCAGGGTCGTTGTCCCTCTCTCCCTTCCAGTTCCAGGCCTCCTCCCTCCGAATTTTAAAAGTCATCCTGACTTACCTCACGCGGTAAAAAGAACCCGAATTATAGCTAAGTCATTCAAGGTTCCACGTTAGGAGTTACGGACCAAGAAAGGGATCTGGGTGTCGTCGTCGATAACACACTGAAACCTTCTGCTCAGTGTGCTGCTGTGGCTAGGAAAGCGAATAGAATGTTGGGTATTATTAGGAAAGGTATGGAAAACAGGTGTAAGGATGTTATAATGCCGTTGTATCGCTCCATGGTGTGACCGCACCTTGAGCATTGTGTTCAATTCTGGTCGCCGCATTTCAAGAAAGATATAGTAGAATTGGAAAAGGTGCAGCGAAGGGCAACTAAAATGATTGCGGGGATGGGACGACTTTCCTATGAAGAAAGACTAAGGAGGCTAGGGCTATTCAGCTTGGAGAAGAGACGGCTGAGGGGAGACATGATAGAGGTATATAAAATAATGAGTGGAGTGGAAGAGGTGGATGTGAAGCGTCTGTTCACGCTTTCCAAAAATACTAGGACTAGGGGGCATGCGATTAAACTACAGTGTAGTAAATTTAAAACAAATCAAAAAAAAAATCTTTCTTCACCCAACGTGTAATTAAACTCTGGAATTCATTGCCGGAAAATGTGGTGAAGGCGGTTAGCTTAGCAGAGTTTAAAAAGGGGTTGGACGGTTTCCTAAAGGACAAGTCCATAAACCGCTACTAAACGGACTTGGAAAAATCCAAAATCCCAGGAATAACATGTATAGAATGTTTGTACGTTTGGGAAGCTTGCCAGGTGCCCTTGGCCTGGATTGGCCGCTGTCATGGACAAGATGCTGGGCTCGATGGACCCTTGGTCTTTTCCCAGTATGGCATTACTTATGTAAACAGGAAATGAGGGTGGAACCAGATCTGAGAGACAGAGAAGGGAAAAATGAAGTAAGTGTCGAGCCTGCATGCTTTTTACCGCTGCTGCCGGCTGCCGTAACCCCGACAAGGTAAGTCAGGATGACTTTTAAAATTCGGAGGGAGGGGGCCTGGAACTGGAAGGGAGGGAGGGAGGGATGGAGGGACAATGACCCTGGAACTGGGGAGGGGGGACCCTGGAACTGGGAGGGAGGGGGGAACCTGGAATTGGGAAGGAGGGAGAGAGGGGGGACACCGGAACTGGGAGGGAGGGAGGGGGAACCTGGAATTGGGAAGGAGGGAGGGAGGGGGGACACTGGAACTTCCCTTAAAAAGATTAATGGCAGAAGGTGATTACCTTGCTAGCACCCGTTTCATTTCAATGAGAAACAGGCTTTTTTTTTACTAGTATCATTATAAACATGATCATATGGAAGGGTACAAACAAATGTATTATTTTTTTTCTTGTTGCATTATTTCAAAATGGATTTCCTATCATTAAGTGTCACTTTCTCAAAACCTTGTTTTACGCATGCCAAGGGATATCCTCTTCCCCAAAACTTGTCACTCATCATACGAGTGTTTGAAATCACTCTCTTTAGGGTAAATACATCTGATTATCAGGAACAGGCAGATTCTTTTTTTAGGGATTTGCTATGACAAATATGATAATATAGAATTTAATTTACATCTGTATCCTTACGAAAAAGAATAGTGTCAAATTTGGCATCTTGTATATTTCATTATGATATCTGTTCTTGACTGTAACTAATTTGAAATTTGAGGTTTGTGATTTGAATATTCAGCTAATCATGAACATAAGAATATCCATACTGGATCAGACCAATGGTCTATCTAGCCTAGTATCCTGTTTCCAACAGTAGCCAATCCAGGTCACAAAGTGCTTGTTAACACCAAAATAATTGTCTTTGCAAGATCCATGAGTAAAATTGAGGACCTAACTTTGGATGATCTCTATAGAACCCCCCCCCCCCCCATATGTTCTTGAATTCATGTTCTAAGAGATTTCCCCTCAAAGGTGGCAACATAATTATTTGCAATTAAAGGGGCCATAGTGGCACCCATAGCTATACATTTCATTTATTTGTAATATTTTCTTCAAAAAAGAAAAAGTTCTTTTGTAAAGCTATAGATGCTATTTCCACTATAAATTTACTGGGAATCCTTGTACAGTTATCTATTTGATGAAGTGCAGTAACATAACATAAGAATAGCCATATTGGGCCAGACCAATGGTCCATCTAGTCCAGTATCTTGTTTCTAACAGTGGCCAATGCAGTTCACAAGTACCTGGCAGAAACCCAAATAGTAGCAAGATTGTATGCTACCAATCTCAGGGCAAGCAGTGGTTTTCTCATGTCTCTCTCAATAGCAGACTATGAACCTTTCCTCAAGGAACTTGTCCAAACCTTTTTTAAACCCAGATTGCTAACCACTGTTACCACATCCTATGGCAATGAGTTCCAAAGCTTAACTATCCATTGAGTGAAAAATATTTCCTCCTATTTGTTTTAAAAGTATTTCCATGTAACTTCACTGAGTGTCCCCTGGTCTTTGTACTTTTTGAAAAAGTAAAAAATCAATTCTTTTTACTTATTTACCACTCAGGATTTTGTAGACCTCAATCACATCTACCCTCAGCCATCTCTTTTCAAGCTGAAGAGCCCTAAGCTTTTTAGCCTTTCATCATATTCGAGGAGTTCCATCCCCTTTATCATTTTGGTTGCTCTTTTTTGAACCTTTTCTAATTCTGCTATATCTTTTTTGAGAATTGAACACAATTCCTATTTTAACAGTGTATCTCCCTGAACATTTAGTTGAAGATGTTGATGATATGGGTGGAATCTCTAGTATATGAAGGTATTGTAGATATTAATGGTCTCAATTTGTCCACAAAGATAGAGTTTTGAGAACTGATCTAATTGCTGAGACAATTACTCTATGAGGGGAGGTGAAGGACTTATATATTTTTGGTAATATGTAAATTATGGCTGTTCTTGGATGAGGGACATGGAGAAAATTAATCTTCTCCAAGTTTCAATATAGAATCAAATTTTTTTTGTATATCTGGTTTGGGTTCCTAAGGCTGCCTGTTACCTTCTTTGATGTAATCAGTTTTGTTCATTATTGCAGTTGCACCTCCTTTGTATTAAAGATATAGCAACAAGTCTAAGGTAGGAGTTACATACAGAATTGGTCATAGATCTACTCCTCTTGTTGCTCCCACTATTAGAATGTTCTACTTTATTAAAGATCTAGTGGGTTTTCTTTTATGGGCTTAACTCACAGGAAATGTACCTCAGTTGATTACAATTTACAAAGTATTCAGTAAATGGTTTTAATTTTGGTATAACATCTGTAAGAATGAATGCCCTTATTCATGGATCCCCAAAGAGTATTCCTATCCTCATGGGCCTTTTTGAAGTAAGTCTTCCCCCTCTGTTGGAAGAATCTTAGGGAGACCAATGGGGTACACGATGGCACCACAATTTCCTGATGTGTCCCATTGTCCTCTTTAAATGTGATTACAATATTGTTTCTTGTCTTGACCTTTGCTAGGGCAATGTCTCCAACTGGGTTAATTTTGTACATATCATTACAGGAATAAATATCACCAACATTTCGGAAATGATCTCACTCTTTCAGGTTAACTGCTAATGCTCACCTCAACAATAAAGGTAGCCTCCTTCTGGAGTTCATAAGATGTAATATATGCAGGCGACAGATACAAGTGGCAATTCTTTTTAATCAAGACTGATGTTGTCCAGTACAACTGGAATAATTTATGTCATATTTTCTTAGTTTCAGCATTTGTTATTACTTCTCTCTTCACTCATTCAGGGTGAGGCATCAAAAAGTAACCCCCTAGAAGTTTTTTTGCTGTTTTCTCAGCAACTGCTTGGAATTTCAATGTGAAATTTCCAGCTTTATTTGTTGTTGTTGCTATCTATATCTATGTACTGATTGGAATTAGATTCTCTTTAAACACAGCGAAGTCACAGACTTTTTAGCATGACCACACAGTGATTTTCATGCCTTCAAAAATGTGCTGTAAAACTACCATTATTTGAAAAAAATGGTACCAGCTTACTGTCAATGATGTCACAGTGACATAGACTTTTGTCTGGGGAACAATGTTGGAGGCCTATCACAAGCTACTCCCAAAGCCGCAAACAATCGCCGAACTAAAGGAAGTGCTGCGGTTGCCACAGGGACCGATCATCAAGGCTGTTAAGAATTTCCTAAAGTGACTGAAGTGTGTGTTAAAGCCGGAGGTGGACACTGTGAGCGTTCATAGTGACTGCGAAATTCTGACACAATCATTTAACATTTTTAGCATGCAAAAATCACTAGGTAGTAATTCTAAAATGTCAGTAACATCAACGTAGTTTAAGATAATTACCCCCCCCCCCCCTTTTACAAAGCTGCGCGGTAATGCCGACACAGCCAGTGGTGTGCTGGAGCAGGCTCTCACAGGCTCGCAAGAGCCGGTTGTTAAGTTTTTAAGGATTTTGGGAGCCGGTTGTTAAAGTAGGACCCTCCATGGCTACTTTAACAAGTGGCTCCCAAAATGTGGGCTTGGGCCCCCTGCTGAATTCTCTTTTACTTTGCTGGTGGGGATGCTGAGCCCTGCCAGCCAAGTAATTAGACTGCTGCTGCTCCCCGCTCCTTGTTTCCAGCTCTGAGCAGCAGGCTGGGACTTCTCCAGCATGTGTGAGAAGTTTTTTTTTTTTTTGTTACATTTGTACCCCGCGCTTTCCCACTCATGGCAGGCTCAATGCTGCTCAGAGCAAGACGTTGGGAGTGGTGGCAGTCCATTTATTGGCTGCCAGCAAAGGTATGCCTAGCGCGCCCGCATGAAGGGAGGGAGGAGAGAGAGGCAAGTGTTGCTCCCCCCCACCCTGGCCACCCCTAGCCCTTCCAACTGCAAAGCTGGCTACGTCCGGAGAAAGAGCCTGTTGTTAATAATTTACCAGCACACCCCTGGACACAGCCCATTCACTTTGAATGGGCTATGTTGGCATTACTGCATTGGCAGCCACTAACATGGCTTTGCAAAAGGGAGGGGTGGGTAGATGTTGTTTAATATTAATATGTGCATAAAATTTCTCATTGAATTTCAAAGCGATTGCTGAAAAATGGCAAAAAAACTCTAGGGGCTTACTTTTTTTTTTTTTTGCCTCACCCTGTAGTCTAGAATATTCTCTTTTGCAATTATCAGTTCTCATCTTTAGGTTTAAATTCACCTCTCATTAACCTTTCATGTGTCGGAAATTTATGGTTTGTAAAGTACGTTTCTATATCTTCTGTTCCATTTGCCCTTTAGCCAGATCTAATTCTTTAGTTTTATTTTCTCTTGTTTTGCAAATTCTATTGCTTCTTTCTCTCCATGTTCTAATAGACTGTCACTCACATTGAAACCCTTGGCCAGGTTAAAGGACTGAGACTGCTTTGCTTTCATACTTTGGCATTTTTGAATGTTTAGGTCTGTTGATGATGTAAGTATACTTGGACTCTCCATTGTGTAACCAAATTCTATAAGGCCCATACCACATTCTACTCTTATATACAATCACAGCATATACTGGTTCTTATAGGTTATCTGATGGGCATGAAGAAGTTTTCCAGTCCACAGTTCCAAACTTGGGGATTGCAAACTGAATGATAGCTTTATCTTATTTTGCGCTGTTAAAGAACTTAATGGAGTGCCGCAGGGATCTGTACTGGGACTGATGCTATTTAACATATTTATAAATGATCTGGAAAATGGAACGATGAGTGAGGTGATTAAATTTGCAGATGACACAAAACCATTCAAAATGTCAAAAACATATGTGGGTTGTGAAAAATTACAGGAAGACCTTAGAAAACTGGACGACTAGACATCCAAACGGCAGATGAACTTTAATGTGGACAAATGCAAAGTGATGTACATTGGGAAGAATAATCCAAATCATAGTTACCTGATGCTAGGGTCCACCTTAGCAGTCAGCACTCAAAAAAAAGATCTAGGTATCATTGTAGACAATATGTTTCTGCCATGTGTTAGGCAGCAGCCAAAAAAAGTAAACAGGATGCTAGGAATTATTAGGAAAGGGATGCAAAATAACTACTACTACTACTACTACTACTACTACTATATTTAACATTTCTAAAGTGCTGCTAGGGTTATGCAGCACTGTACAGTTTAACAAAGAAGGACAGTCCCTGCTCAAAGGAGCTTACAATCTAAAGGACAAGAAATGCAGTCAATCAAATTGGGGCAATCTGGATTTCCTGGATAGAGGTCCCATGGTTAGGTGCCGAAAGCGACATTGAAGAGGTGGGCTTTAAGCAAGGATTTGAAGATGGGCAGGGAGGGGGCTTGGCGTATGGGATAAGGGAGTTTATTCCAAGCATAGGGTGAGGCGAGGCAGAAAGGGCGGAGCCTGGAGTTGGCGGTGGTAGAGAAGGGTACTGAGAGGAGACCAAGAATATTATAATGCCTCTGTATCGCACCATGATGTGACCTCACCTTCAGTATAGTGTTCAATTCTGGTTGCTGTATCTCAAAAAAGATATAGCAGAATTAGAAAAGGTTCAAAGAAGAGCAACCAAAATGATAACGGGGATGGAACTCCTCTTATATGGGGAAAGGCCATTAAATGGGTTTGAATATTGGCCGGTTTGTAAACTAAAATGCTCACAATCTAACACAAGCTGTGGATTTTTTCTTTCTTTATAAAATTTTGCCTAATTTAAAAAAAAAACAAAAAAAAAAACTTGTCAGACTGGGACTGAATTACTCAGAATTCAGTCTATGGATATTAACATAAGGAAACAGATGTTGAGATTTTTCCAGGTTTTTTTTTGTGTGACTGTAAAACATGTAGTTAACAAAAGATTTGGTGCCTTTGATGAAAATGTTCTCTTTGTAAATCACATTATAATGAGTACTAACTCTGTTTTACCACTCCTAGAGTTGTGACCCACTAATGTTAGCTTAATGTGCCTTTTTGCGAGTGGAATAACTTGTCACAGCTGTAGCCATAAATTTGAAAAAGATTCTGGTAACCACTATATGATATTATTGCTTATATTATATTATGGCTTACATACATTCTGTGTTAGGACATCAGAGTACTGTGGTTTGAGGTACTTTACAGGGCTGTTTCCCGAGCCAGTCCTGACTAAGCCAGTCTGATTTTCAGGATAACCACAATAAATATACATGAGAGAGATTTGCATGCATTGAAGGCAGTGCATATCCTCTGTCCCCTGCACGGAGCTGGCACAGCTTATTGAGAAGATTGAAAAATTACAAGGAGATATCAGGGCTGGTTTAACAATTAGGCAGGCTAGCAGTAGCCCAGGGTAGCAACTTTTGGGTGACTCAAAGAACCATCAGTGTGTACTTTTGCCTGTAAGAAAGTAAATAGTCTATTTACCTTTGTAAATGGCAATTGCTTTCATTATGTGTATATAGACAAAGGCAGACCTGTCAAGACTCCAGCTTTGGTGGGCCATCTCCCACACTCCCACCAAAGTGGGAAAGTCTCCCACTGAGATGGAATCGATTTTCTTACCACCACCCCTGCTGCTGCTTTTCCCAATGCAACAGTGGCGGCAAAACAGCAACAGCAACAAAAAAAAGCAAATACGGAGCTGCAGCACTGCCTTCAGGCATGCGCTGTCAGTTCTGCCGGTCCTGTGCTCCGGGAACTCGAAGTTGGCGTCAGTGGGGGCACAGGACCAGCAGAGCTGACAGTGCATGCCTGAAGGCTGCTGCGGCCCCGCATTTGTTTTTTTGTTGTGGCTGCTGCAGAGGCTGCATCATGGAGGGAGACAGGATGAAAAGTTGAAGTCAATAGGTTAGTCTCTGTTTATTCTTCAACAAAGTAAGCAAACTGTAGCCTCTGAGCAGCTGCATCCAGGTTGTCATTCTTATATTGTTGGTAGCATTTTTTTTTTTATTTATCTCACTTATATTTTCAAACATTGTAGGCTTGTGTAGTATACAGATGTACACAGAGGAAGTATAATAAGGGAATAACTTTTCATAGGTAGAGTAGCAATTTGTTAGAAAGTGTAATCAAAATGCAGCAGCATGGATGATAATGAGATATCCAAAGTGAATGCCAGCGTCCCCTTTGTTGAAGGCCTTTCAGTGGTTGTTGATAGATCCACTTTAACTTGCTAATCTTGGCTTTAAAGTACTGAGGGCAAATGGACAGAGTCATGTATGTATTAGGTTGGCATGGTCCATGCTCGGTTGAACATTAATATTTGGTATGGCAGAGCATTTGAAGGTCCTCGTGATAAAGGAGATGAGATTGGTGAACCTTGGCCATTTCTGTGGTTGTTCTTGAGTTACTGAATCAACTTTCACAGGAGTTAATGATAGAACAGGATTACAGAATATGTGAGTATGTGGTTTATATGGGGTTTTATTTTAGATTTAATTTTGGTTTGTAATATTTCAATGTGAAATTTCATATCTAACTATATAAATGAGAGGTGATCGACTCACCCGCAAATGCGCAGTAAAGAGCAGCTATCATCAACGTTCCGCGCATGCGTTGGACTCACGGAACAGCTGTCAAGGGGAGAGCAACAGTAGACAAGCACCCCTTGCACACAACCGCAGACTCTAGCAAATAGGAAGGGGGAGGAGGGCCTGGAACACGGAAGGGGAGGGAAGGAGGGGACATGCAAATCAGAGCACCAGACTTCAGGGATGGAGGGGAGGAGCCCTGGAAGATAACTTGCTGCAGAGCAGAACACTTAAGGGGACAGCAACACAGCAGACAAGCACACCTCCCACAAAACCGCAGAGTCCAGCACGCCTTGAAAGGTTAGTGCATTCAACATCTACCGGCAGACAAAAACAGAGAACCCACGGCGCTCTTTCCCCCAAAAGTTTAAAATAATGTTGACGCTCTATGATGCGGAGGAGGTCAAAATCATGAAGCGCGAGCACAGCACACAAATCATGCACACAGAATTCCACCACACCCCCCTCGCCCCTTTACCTCACCAAGCCGCGTTCGCACCTGCTACCAACGGAATGCCACACAGGGGAAACACTGAAGGACCCACAAGACACACAGAGACAGGGAAGAAGACTGCAGACCGTTTTCAAGGGTAAGAAAGGCTTCAGACGTCAAAGTATTAGTTAAACAGACATCAGAACAAGTAAAATTGATTCAAGGATCAAATTCTATTTACACAAAAAACATAGTATATAAAAGTGTATTGTAGACATCAACTCATAAATGTTGCTTACGCTCTTTCATTACATTTTTGATTGAAAACAAAAAACTCGCCTGTTTTAACGGGCTTAACGGCTAGTTTAATAAATAAATGCTTATCAGTCAATATTCAGTCGGCGGAAGTCAGATTATTTTTGTCTGCTCGCTTAGCTATGCAGGCTCCGGCATTGAATGTTGCCAGCACCCGCATAACTGGCGGCTCCTACCCATCTTTGTCCCTGTAACTCCCCTCTCTTGCCTAGTTTCAGTTTGGCTGATTAGTGCTGATATTTAGGGCTGAATATTGGCCGCGGGCCCACTGAACATGATTTAAGTGAGCTGGAGCCTCTTCTGCCTGCCTAAATCACTTTGACTATCGGCCTCTTAATCTTTTTATGTTGGTGGTCATTTCAAACAGACTTCTTATATTATGCTTATATTTGGTTATTTTGCTATTATGTTAAACTGTACCTTCTGTACATGGCCTTGGGTGAATCTTTTCATAAGGGGCCCCTTTTACTAAGGGCCCTGTGATTGCGGCAGCATGAGTTCTTGCCGCACGCAGAGTCCCCTTTTCCCACAGTGGGTAAAAAAGTGGAATAAAGAAATGGGCCATGTGGTAATTGCCGCATGCCATTTCAGGGGAGCACTTACCACCACCCATTGAGGTGAAGGTAAGGGTTCCTGTGCTAACTCGACGGTATTCATTTGTCAAACATTCCAGCAGCAACGGAAACGCTGCGCAGTGGGGCTGAACTACCGCCGGTGGCAGTGTTGGGCCGGCGGTAGTTACGGGTTGCCATGTAGCAACCCTTTAGTAAAAGGGCCCCAAAGGTAGTCAAGAAATCCCAATAAACGAATAACGTTGTCTGTTTTGGAACAAAAGATCTCTGTTGATTTGAGTGCGCTGCGAAAGTGAAGAATCCCATTCCTGAAACTGCTATACTGAAATTGAAGTTTGTTAGCACTGACAAGCTTTGCCAAAAAGTTGCATGCACTCAGTTTTTGCTTGGTAGTACATCTGAAGGTGATGAAAGCTCCCTTTCTGGATACTTTTGGTTCCCAGTACCTCTTTGCAGAAGAGCTGCGTAGCACTGTCAACAGAGATGCTAATTTACCAGATAGGTGGACTGTGTTCCAAAGTACTAATAAACCATAAATTTCACATGCTAATGTTTAAAAGTGTTTGAAGTAGCTCATGGCTAAATAACCTGGGTATTGTAGCTACTCGCAGCTTGTCCTTAAAAGATTCCAGCTCACATAAATTTACTTTTGTGCCCTGCATTCTACAAAGAGCATTGGCACAATTACGTGTTCTTTTAAATTAATGAACCCTATAAATTTTCAAGACAATATCCATGTACATCTGAAATAGGTGCAAAAAGACCTCCCACAAAATAATATAAAGGAACAAAATACTAAGGGCTTCTTTTACAAGGCCGCGCTATCGATTCCCGTGCGACAAATGAGAAGACCACCGTAGGAATTGAATGGGCTTCCTCTCATTTGCCGCACCGAGAATCAGTAGAGCGGCTTTGTAAAAGAGGTCCTAAGAAAACGAACGGGAGTATCTGAACCAAGTTAGATATCAATTATAAAAAGGGGGAGGGGTAGAAACCATTAGAATTTACCAGGGAGAATAATAGAAAAACAGGGAGAACAGTAAAGACACAACAGAAGAACATAAGTATTGCCATACTGGGACAGGCCGAAGGTCCATCAAGCCCAGCATCCAGTTTCCAATAATGGAAAGTACCTGGCAAAATCCCAAAACAGTACGGTACATTTTATGCTGCTTATCCTAAAAATAAGCAGTGGATTTTCCCCAAGTCTATCTTAATAATGGCTTATGGCCTTTTCATTTAGGAAGCTATCCAAACCTTTTTTAAACCCCTCTAAGCGAACTGCCTTTACCATATTCCTTGGCAACGAATTCCAGAGTTTAATTACATGTTGAGTGAAGAAATATTTTCTCTGACTTGTTTTAAATTTACGACTTTGTAGCTTTGTTGCATGCCCCCGAGTCCTAGTATTTTCGCAAAGAGTAAATACATGATTTACACCCCACCCCCCCGATTCTATAAAAGTTACTAAAAATAGCGTGTGCAAATGTAGGCACTCTCCCAATTTGCACACGCACTTAAGTAGAATAATGAACCAATTTGCACCTAAAATTTACGTGTGGCCTGAAAAAGGGGCACAGAAATGGGAGGCTCATGGGAGTTTGGGTATGGATTGGGGGGTATGGTTTTGAGTTATACACATACAGTAATTACAGAATAATGGTGCTCCGTGCATAAATTTAGGCATGGACACTTGCACCATGTTTTCGTTTCCGCGTATGACAGTGCCTAAATTTGCATGCAACCTCCCTGGGCCCGGGGAATTTTGTCCCCCTTGCCCCCCCCCTCTCGGCGGCCCTGCTTTTACCAAGCTGTGGCAAAAGGGGGCCTGCACTGGCATCGGAGCGTGTTTTTCATGCGTGCCGAGGCCCCCTTTTCCCGCAGCGGGTAAAAGGGAAGTCTCTGTTTCCTGCAGGAAATGGCCATGCAGCGAGTAGCACACTTTCCGTGCGGCCCTTACCGTCACCCATTGAGGTGGCAGTAAGGGCTCCCACGCTAACCCAGCAGTAACCGAGCAGCACGCGGCACTGCCCGATTACTGCTGGGTACACTCCAGCACTACAAATATAGATATATTTTTGTAGCACTGGATATGACAGCGTCCTAGGGGCGGGAAGTACTGCCGGGCTGCTGCGGTAGCCCAGCGGTACTTCCTGCTTAGCGAGTAGTAAGCCCACGTTGGGCTTACCACCACTTAGTAAAAGGGGTCCTTAGGTTTTGGTTTTTTAAAACCAATTTCAACTTTTTTTCATACCATTGTTGTGCATTGCAGTGTTTAAGGCACAATATTGTCAGTGCTGTAAATAAAGGCCCATCTCACACGGTCTAGTCAAACGTCCTGATTGTGCTGAACCGTTGGATTGCACGCGTTCTGTGCCCTTCATGCTCTCAGATGCTATCAACAACCTGCAAGGCCGATGCTGCAGTGGGGACAAGGCTGCCTCAGTCGTGTCATAAGTCTCTCATAGAAGACATTGAATGGGATGGATGCTCTTAAAACAACTTCTTCCCACCCAAAACCGGATGCCTGCCTCCAGCCTTTCTATGTTTGAGGAGCAGCTTGACAGGATGAGGTTGCAAGGTGGTGATTTTAGGCACCTGAACTTGTTTTGCTGGTATAAAGTGATAGGCAATTCTCTTTTTGCTGTGATCAACTTGTCCAAAGAGTACTAAAGGTAGGGTTACCATATGGCTCCAGAAAAAGGAGGACACATTGATCCAGTCTGGGTTTTACTTCTATTGCTTTCAATGGAAGCAAACCCAGACTGGATCAATGTGTCCTCCTTTTTCTGGAGCCATATGGTAACCCTGAATAGATAGGGATGGGCTGGAGTGTAAATTTTATGGGGCTTCGATGTTAGCTTCAGAACTTTTAGTACAAGAACAGTGCTGGGCAGACTTCTACGATCTGTGTCCTGAGAAAGGCAAGGACAAGCAAACTCGGGTATACACATAAAGTATCACATACCATGTAAAATAAGTTTATCTTGTTGGGACGACTGGATGGACCATACAGGCATTTATCTGCCGTCATTTACTATGTTACTAGCTAAAGGCATTCTAAGGCTCCAATATGTAATGTTAGGTTAGCAATAGCACCTTATTCACATTGGAGCTTTAGAATGCTTTCAGGTATCAACATTAATCAAGGTGCTATTGCTGTGCTAACATTAGATACTACTACTAATCATTTCTATAGACTACTAGATGTACACATTGCACTTTCTCTGCCCCTAGAGGGCTCACATTCTAAGTTTTTGTACCTGGGGCAATGGAGGATTAAGTGACTTGCCCAAGGTCACAAGGAGCTGGGAATTGAACCATTAGTCCACTCCTCCACTCCATTGCATGATGCTCATAAAGGGTTTGGGGAGGGGGGTGAAATGGTTGAATGCCTGTATAGCTTCTCTCTCAGGGCTGAAAGATTCTTCTCCCTGAAATCAATAGGTTAGAGACGTGTAAGGCTGGCTAAGACACCTTCTGATGCCAGTCTTTTCCCTCCTTGGCTGAACTCCAAGATATTCTCTGTTGTTCATTTGGAGGAAATCCCATCCTATTTCATTTTTCGTTCATCTGTCATATTGTGGCTCAGTGTTTAGCAAGAAAATACTTTCTATAGTCTATTCAGATGCACAATTCATTTCCCAGGTCTTGTTTCTATTTCTTGGGTCAGTTAAGCCTTGGGAGCTTTTTACAGATAGCGTCTACAACCCTGGAATTGTAGCATGAAGCATGGGGTCCCAGTATTGCCCTCAGTACAGACTTCCAGCCGTATGTGCTAGGTTTCTACAGGTTTGCAGCAAGGCGCTTGAGCCAAGAGGAAAGAGGACTGTGCCTTCTCAGGTTAGGGTGTTTGCTGTGTTTGTTGCAACCTCAGGCTAGTTGGCACACAGTTTTAAGGCTTGGCATATATAGTATTCATACATCATTGAAACTATCTTAGAGAGTGCACTAAGAATATTAGTGCATCATTCTGTGCTGTTTTAGGATGTACATTAAATAGTCAAGCATATATATATTTAAAACGTTTTAGTATGAGGTTTACTGCTCATGTCCCCAAATCGATCTCAATGAAAATCCTACTTCTAATGTTTTTTCTTAATATAGCAATAGTTTTCAACTTTTGTTGTGGACATCGGAATGATTACTTTCATTCTCATTTTTGCTTTCTTTTCATATTCTCTTTCATTTATTTCCTTTTTGGAGTGGAGGAGTAGCCTAGTGGTTAGTGCAGTGGACTTTGATCCCAGGGAGCTGGGTTCAAATCCCACTGCAGCTCCTTGTGACTCTGGGCAAGAAGTCACTTAACCCTCCATTGCCCCTGGTACAAAATAAGTACCTGAATATAGGTAAACCACTTTGAATGTAGTTGCAAAAACCTCAGAAAGGCAGTATATCAAGTCCCATTTCCCCTTTCCCTTTTGGTTTTTGCTTCATTTCTCAGTCCTTTCTCTTCTCCTACTTTCTTTTTTCTCTCTCTGTATCTCACTCATTTGCATCACTTTTTCTCACTACTCTGCCCTTCTATTTTCATTCTAACTGCCTCTACTTTTCAGTCTATCATTTTCTCCTTCCTTTCCAGCTTTTTTTGGTGTTATCTCCTTTTCCCACTTACCCCACTTCTATTCTCTCATCTCTACCTTCTTCAGCCTAGTATCTCCTGTCTTGTTTTTTCAACCTACCTGGACCCCACACCACTTTGCCACACTGTCCTTCCACTGCATGTATGTGTAACTAATCCTAAAAGATGAATGAAATCATGCTGATAGCAATGAATGACATGAAAACAATTTTTCCTCCTGAAAAAAACTTTTTGGTACCTCAAAATAAGTGTTTTGAAACATTTATGTGTAAAGCACCTTTTGTGCAAGAAAATATATAGCCTGCTGTAGAATGTAGTTTTGCTGACACAGTGGTGCATGTTTTTAAGAATGAAAACCTATATTCACTGCTCTGCCTTCTATGTATAGTTGGGATTTTCAACTGTGGTCCCCAAAGGATACAAGTAGGTCTGGTATTCAGGTTAACCAAACTATGCAAATTAGCCTTGTTCTTCGACCACATGTATGCAATTACATCTGATGAATATTCATATCCTGAAAACCAGACCCATCCACGCTGTCACTAACCTCTCCTACAGAAAGGAAAATGCATTACTTCTCTCACGCCTTTCAACTGTCAGCACTACCTTCAACATCAATTATAGATCCTAGCAAACGGTTCTATATGCTTCTGCTTGTTGGAGTATGTAGAGTTAATTAGGTAGTAAATTACGTACCTTGTCTGCTTGGTCATATATTTCATCCTATTTCATTTTTCATTCATCTGTCATATTGTGGCTCAGTGTTTAGCAAGAAAATACTTTCTATAGTCTTTTCAGATACACAATGTCTTTTGCACAGCAATGTAGGAATTCATTTCCCAGGTGTTGCTACTATTTCTTGGGTCAGCTAAGCCTTGGGAGCTTTTTACAGACAGTGTCTACAACCCTGGAATTGTAGCATGAAGCGATGTTTCTCAAAGTCATCCTGGAGTACTCCCTTGCCAGTCTGGTTTTCAGAATATTTGCAATGAATATGCATTCACTCAGTCTTCAACAACTGTTATAAACATAACAAATCTTTATTTAACCAATCTTTTACATATAAATAATTCAACATATGTCATCTAAAACACCCCCAATATACACCCATTCATTCAATCCATTCAACCATATATACACATACCATAAAACCTGTTACAACAACATAAATAACTTCAAATGATCCTAGTGCCCCAAAGGTATTTATGAATACTGTTTTATGATACTTCCTACACAGTTATCTATTCTTGTCCTGTGTGAACTTTCTATAACCAGAATGTTCTTAACCGTTCAAAACAGTTCATAAACACGTGTCTTCCCTCTTTTCTTCTTTATTGTTTCGTATTTATGTACTCCATCCTTCTTTCAAAAACGAAACCAATTTCAGTCTTTTAACTTCGAGGTGCAATGAATATGCATGAGATATATTTGTACATACTCCAGGCCCACACGCTGCATGGCGGGTCTACAAAAGATGCCCACACATGCGTATCACATGATATGGTGATGTGGCTTATGGACACCATTGTGTGTTAAGAGCGAGTCATAATTCCGAGTAGTAGGGTGCGGGGGTTACATGTCTTTAATGAAGTTCTGTGTTCAATGTGCATTTTGAAGAAGCAGTACTACAATGATGTTTTTGTGTTATGAGATTTTAATACATTTTGTAATACATAATACATGTTTGAAGATTATACGTAGATGTGACAATATTGTACATGTGTGTTTGTTACAACTAAATTGGAATTTAGATACCCCTATTTTGTGTGTATGTAATGAAGATGCATGAGAAAGTTTTGCATACACACACCTCCATTAAAACTTTGCTCCAGCCTCTGAGATGCTGTAGCAGGACATATTTATCTACTTGACTACTTCTACCCTAAGGGGTCCTTTTGCAAAGGCATTCTAGTGTTTTTAGCACGTGTTCGAAATGCTAGAGACACCTATATATTCCTATGTGTGTCTTTAGTGTTTATTATTATTATTTATTGCATTTGTATCCCACATTTTCCCACCTCTTTGCAGGCTCAATGTGGCTTACAATACATCATGAGTGATGGAAATATATTAGAAAATAGACATTTAGTGTTACAGAAAGATCTTGGGCAACAAGATAATGATAAAACATAATATTTGAATAAACAAGCAGATATTGTTAGATAATTCTGAATATATGTGGGGGGGGGGGCATGCTAATCATTAGCACATGCTAAAAACGCTAGTGTGCCTTCGTAAAAGACCTCCTTAAGATAATACTCAAGCACCTTTATGACCTCATGTGCAACTTTCTTTAAATTAGCCCCCATATTTTCTAACTCCTGGTACTGTGTCTTATCTATCTATATGTTTTATCTTTGCTTACACACTATTGCTGTCTTTAAAATGTTAAATTGCGTATTGTGTTAATCTTGTCATGTGACATACTATGCCATACCTTGTATTGCTATTTGAATATTTTTACTGCTATAATTGTTTGTTGCCTGTGTTTGATTTATTCTTGCTGTACACCGCCTTGAGTGAATTCCTTCAAAAAGGCAGTAAATAAATCCTAAAGCATAAATAAATCTCTTGCACATTCATTAGAAATATCCTGAATACCTGATCCATCTGTAGCCTTCGAGGATTGGGAATAAATATTACTGGGCATGGCAGGATCAGCTTCAGGAACAGTGGCATGAAGCAGCAATCATGTTTCAACAACCACTTACAGATGAAGAAATATTCTGCAGCTTTTTCTAAGTTTTTTTGTCACATAAAATTTTATTGCATTTTAAAAATATAACAGCAGAAGTAAAAAGAAAAAGAAAAGAAAAGAAAAGAAAAGAAGAATGCTTAATTCAGGGACTCTTAAATAACACAAGCTCAAAAGGCTAGTGATATTTCATTTCATATAAAACCAAATAAGTATGCATTAATCATTAAAGTTGATGAAAATGAATATAGCATAACCTTGGTAAAAGATTATAGTAATTTCTCTTCAATCTGTCCAAAACTCTGCTGCGCATCTTATATTCCGCCAGAGTCGCTATACTCACGTTAGCCCTCTCCTCAAGTAGCTTCACTGGCTCCCTATCCGCTTCCGCATACGGTTCAAACTTCTGCTTTTGACCTACAAGTGCATCCACTCCGCAGCTCCTCAGTACCTTTCCGCTCTCATCTCTCCCTACACTCCTCCCCGTGAACTCCGTTCGCTGGGTAAATGTCTCTCGTCCCCCTTCTCCCCCTCTGCTAACTCCCGGCTCCGTTCCTTCTATCTCGCTGCTCCCTATGCCTGGAATAGACTCCCTGAGTCAGTATGTCAGGCTCACTCTCTGGCTGTCTTCAAGTCTAGGCTTAAAGCCCACCTCTTTGCTACTGCTTTCGACTCCTAACCATGACTCTCTTACTCAACACCCTCACTTATCACCCCTACCACTGCAATTTCCCCACCCCTAGCTGTCTGTTCGTCTGTCCAATTTAGATTGTAAGCTTTGTTGAGCAGGGACTGCCTTTTTCATGTTGATTTGTACAGCGCTGCGTAAGTCTAGTAGCGCTATAGAAATGTTTAATAGTAGTAGTAGTAGTTCTCATATTTGGCCCATTTTACTGTCCCACTGAACATAACACCGCATTATAATACTACTAAAAATACCAACTAATAAATCCACCCTTTCCTCCTTGGATGCTGAATCTATAACTTTGAGGATATAAGTTCACTTATGCATTTGGAAATGAGATTAGTCACAGATCACTGTTGTCATTTTTTCTCCTGTTCTATTTCTCCCATATTCTGGAGCTTTAAAGCTTCTATAGGAACCTGGGTCCAAAATATGCTTGAGTGGATGATCTTGAAAAGACTCCCAATTTGTGTTTTGGGCTCTTAGATAGTAAGGTTGGCACTTGGCCAGATAAGGAGGAAAGAGATAAAGTAATTAAAGGGGAATTAAAGGGGAAAAAGTTTTACAGAAGGGGTTGTCAACCTATTTTCAGACATCTAGGGGACCAATGATCAAAACTCCGGTGCTATTCTGAATTGCACCATAAAAATACTGCCAGAACAGTGCAGAAGAACAAAGTCCTAATGCTCAAAGATATTGAGATGCAAATAGTAACGTGAGTAACATAGTAGATGACGGCAGATAAAGACCTGTACGGTCCATCCAGTCTGCCCAACAAGATAAACTCATATGTGCTACTTTCTTGATTTATCCTTGCCATTTTCGGGGCATAGACTGCAGAAGTCTGCCCAGTACTTGCCCTGCCTCCCAACCGCCGGTGCTGCCACCCAATCTCCACTAAGCTTCGCACTCGTAGCTTTGAGCATTAGGGAGTTCAGCGGGACGATTGTGCTTGGCACATGCGCAGAAGAGTTGAACAGTAAGCTTAGCTCCTGTGCCCATGTGCCTGGCAAAACCCAAACGTGAAGCACACATTGGCGCCTGTTTTCTGCAGCCTAAATATAAGGGTTTTTTTTCTGGATGCTTATATTTCGATGCAAGTAACAGATGCCAATGTGGGCTTTGTTTTTTTTTTTTTAAGCATGGCCGCTTTAAATTTAGGCATAGGACAAGAATGCCTTCACATTCAGGTCTGCTGTTTCTCACAACCAGCCCTCAAGGGCTTGCATGGCAGTGGCGTTCCTAGGCTGGCTGACACCTGGGGCAGATCACCGATGCGCCCCCCCAGGTGCAGCACCCCCCCCGGGTGCAGCGTGCCCCCCCAGCAAAATTACACCCCCCCCGGGTGCAGCGCGACCTCCCCCAAGCGCATTTTTACCTGCTGGGGGGGGGGGGGGTGCCACGCGCCTGTTGGCTCCGAGTCTGCTCGTTCCCTGCTGCTCCCTCTGCCCTGGAACAGGAAGTAACCTGTTCCGCGCAGAGGGAGCAGCAGGGAGAGAACGAGCGGACTCGGCCAACAGGCGCGCGGCACCCCCCCAGCGGCGTGCACCCTGGGCGGACCCCCCCCCCCCCTTGGTATGCCACAGTTGCAGGGGCTTCCTTCTGCTTCCAAAAGCAATCAAAACCAGTAGATTTTGCAGAAAGAATCATGAGAGATGCATGAGAATCACAGGAAATCCTCTCTTCCAACACCCTAACACCTGCTTGGACCTGACATTATTTTTTTACAATGGTAAGGCACCTTTGTTTCTGGAGATCTTTTCTGATCATTGGGGAGGAATAGAAAATGACCTCACTTAAATGAGCTTCACTACATTTGCATGCTATCTGCCCTAAGGCCTGTTGCACTCGTTTGCTGTTCTACACCCGTCTGATCATCCTGCACTGGTAAATATGGGTGTTTATACGGTGCTAATGACCTCTAGTGCCCGTGTTTACTTTTGATCATCGGTACCCTGGTTTTTAGGATCACCATAACAAATGTGCCTGAGATAGATTTCTATGAACAGCCCCTACTGTATGCAAATGTATCTCATCCACATTCATCGTGGATCTCCTGGAAACCTGAGAGGTTGGGCGTGTCCCAAGGACTGGCTTAAGATCCACTGTTCTAGAGCCAATGATGGGTAAAAGGTTGCTCTGGCCTAATTATGACTGAGATAGTCTTGTTTACGTTCAAAAACAAATACAAGGGAAGCAGTGGTATAGACAGAAGGTGATTTTTGGGTGGGCCAATAGGTGGCCACAAAACATTTCCTCTCCTTCCCCCCTACCAAATTTAGGGCAGGGACTCCCAAGCCCCACCAACTGAAAAACTGAAAGACATCCTCAGCTCGAACCCTCAGGCCATCAGAACAACATTACAGTTAGCGGATGTGCTCCCAGCAGGGGTGTAGCCAGACAGCAGATTCTGGGTGGGCCTAGGCAAGAAGTGGGTGGGCACCAAATGTTCTCTCCCCCACCCCCACACCAAAAAAAATATCTCAGCTGATGGGAAAATGCTTCTCTCCAGTCTCCACCTTGGTAGTCTGCAGCAGGCATGCGCTGAAAACTGAGCATGCGAAGGTGCCAGTATTGTGGAGAGCAGCAGTTTCATTACCATGTGCTACTGTTGGATGGGCCTGAGCCCTAAGTGGGTGGGCCCCAGCCCACCCAGGCTCACCTATGGCTACGCCACTGGCTCCCAGTTGCCAGCGTTGGCACCTCATGCATGCTCAGTTCTTATGTGAGAACTGAGCATGCATGGGGTGTTGGTGCAACTGGCTATCTCTTATTGGGTTAAGTGTGATATTCAGCACTTAACCCCCAAGTGAAACCAGATAAAGATAGGACTGATCCTATGTTTTGTGCGGTCCAGTTTGTCCAGTTAATTAAGGCGTTTAAGTGATATATATCAGCACTCAACCACATAAGTGTCAACTCCGCTCCTGGACCACCCATAACGTTGCCGGCTACGGTTCAGCCCTGAAACCACTCAAAAGCTCCCCAATAAAATGCTCTTTAGTAAACGCAACCAAATAAACTACAAAACCAAAGATAGGAACTGACTGTCTGCAAATAGCAATACCTTTGGTTTTTCTCCTTACACTTTATTTAATTGAACATATTCATGATATAATATATTCTTATACTTGTATAAGGGAACCCTCGGAAGATACCACTTATGAGGGCAATATCATTAATTCTTTTGCCTAGTGGCATAGCATCTCTTCATTGGGCTGTCCCTTGATTCATTTCTTTGTAGTGCTATTGCAAACACGTAAAAGTGCTCAAACTGCATGTGCTCTAAATAATAATAAACTTATCTTGTCTTTAAGCCGTGTCCGTGTCTCTTAATGCTGAAATCCACTTGGGCTTCCCCTGATTGCGCCTGACACCGCGGGTTTCAGTGCTTTCGTCAGGGACTCGGGTTAATTGCCCTCAACAGATACACAATGACCTGTAAACTGAGACATCGGCGCTGAATGCTTGTGCTGCACTCATAAGTTCTTTGTAGGCGCTATTTAAAGGCTACCAACAGCTGTCGCTTCAGCATGACGTCACTGTGAAAACAAAAAATCTTGAGCCAATGAATGTAGTCCAACCAGACACCATAAATAATATCCTTGCTAACATGTAAACGTCTTATCCCACCACAAAAACTGATACATCCCAATATTTTCCCTTTTATTTACACAGAAATAAAATTAAAATTAATAGTGTTAGTCCTTTTGGATCAATAATCATTGCAAAGGACTTGACTCAAATCATAGAGTTCCATTCCACAGTTTATTATTATTTAGAGCACATGCAGTTTGAGCACTTTTACGTGTTTGCAATAGCACTACAAAAAAATGAATCAAGGGACAGCCCAATGAAGAGATGCTATGCCACTAGGCAAAAGAATTAATGATATTGCCCTCATAAGTGGTATCTTCCGAAGGTTCCCTTATACAAGTATAAGAATATATTATATCATGAATATGTTCAATTAAATAAAGTGTAAGGAGAAAAACCAAAGGTATTGCTATTTGCAGACAGTCAGTTCCTATCTTTGGTTTTGTAGTTTATTTGGCTACGGTTCAGCAGCACTAACTGGTTGTACCGCTGAATATCACCAGATAGCCCTGAACAAGAGATTTCCTGGCCAAGAGTCTCTCCTGCCCAGTTAAATCGCTTTGAATATCAACCCTATAATGAGTACTGTTCAGCCCATGGTGGTCAGGTATGTTGTAAGCTGCTGACTGCTGTGGGCAGAATTAACTCTGGATATTTTATGTTTATGTTTATTTTTAAAAACTTGATTACTCACTCACCCTTCACAGAGCAAAGAGGTTTATATTAAAATTCAAATATGCACAAAACAGATAAGAATGATAGGACAGCCCTACTGCAAACACACAGAGTTCACATTCAGTCCTAATAGTTGTAATATCAAAGAAGGCAATCTAATTACTCTACCCCCTAGGTTACAGAGTAAATGCTAACTTAAAATAGTGGGTTTTCAATAAACCCTTAAATTTCTTGTAATTTATCTCTCTCCTAATTTCCTTTGGTAAGTCATTCCAGAGAGCAAGAGCCTGCCAAAATAAAGTTCTATTCCTTGTAAACACCCTTTGGCCTTCGCCAAGGGAGGAGTCATCATTTTGAAATCCTGTAATAACCTTAAATACTTAGGAGGTATGTATAAGATTGTATACCTATTCAAATATGGAGGTTGTTGGTCCCAAACCCCCGGATTCTATATAGCGCTTAGAGATCCGTTCCAAAATCCAAGCGTATTATAACAGCTCGCATAAGTTAATTGGCTTAACAAGCCAATCAGCCATGTTAACAACACTTAACAAGCAATATTGAGCACTAATTGATGATAATTAGAATTGACAGGCACAACTCCCTAAGCATGCTCTATAACGCACTGCACCTAAATTTTAATGCACACGGGCAAAAAGGGGCATGGTTATGGGTGGGGAAATGGGCGCTCCATGGACGTTCCAAAATTTACACATGTAGTTATAGAATATGGTCCAGTGTATGTAAATCTACATGCCAGGATTTACGCCACATTTTCATTGGTGTAAATGGAGGCGTGTAGTTTTAGGCGCTGTAATATTAACTAAGCATATTCTATATACTGTGCCTAAATCTATGCTTAGTTGGCAATGTTTTCCATGTGGATTTTTTAGGCGCCATGTATAGAATCTCCCCAAAGCACCTTATGTCGCAAAAAGAGAATTTTTAACTTAGTTCTATAGGAGTCATGCAACCAGCAATATTTAACAAATAATGGTGATAGATGATCAAACAGTCTTACATTCCCTAGAAATCTGATTGCACCATCATTGAATATCCAGGTACGTTTGGTCACCTGGAAGTTAACTGGACACAAGCAGATATTCAGATCGATGGCTGATTAGCTTGGCGGATAAAGTTAACACAGCCTTTTTGACGGTTTGTGCTGCTAAATATTGGCAGCCAGCCAGCTCAGCAGAGTTTAACTAGGCAGAAGCCTCTTTCACCTGATTAAACCCCTTTGAATATCGGGCCCATATTGCCTCCATCACAAAGATAAATTTCCAAAGCAACAAAAATTGCAACCAATTAGGAAGCAAGATGGAGAGCAGGCCAGGCTTTTGGTGAAAACTCAAAGTAAAACATATGGGCTGAAGAACAATTTCCTTTTGTTAAAAATGTAGACAAAACTTCTCTTTTGTGTCCTGTTAAAAGTCGGGATCCAGCCAATACACTGTCCCAACTACATAATTCTCTGTTTCCCAGCCTGCAAGGAATGTATCCTGTATCCTAAGGTTAACCTCGGCACTCACAGAAACATCCCATCTGGTGTTTTGTGAGAGCTGGGATCAAACTGTATAATATTACATCATGCCTTTTAAAAGAAATCACTGTATATGGACAGCCTGAAAGTTCTGGACCCTTTCTAATCAGGGAGTGGTTTACTTGTGTTATCCACCGGCCAGCTGAAAGCAGCTGTGGGGCATAACAGAGGTTCCAGGAGTAAAGATGGAGAGAGTGAAAGCTGAATAATTCTATTGTGATATTTTTCTTCAGGTGGGGGTGGGGAGGGGAAGGGAGGGAAGGTTTGGGCTACATGTTATACAGGAAAACAGAACTGAAAAGCAAGTGCCATCATGTAGTTTAGGCTGCAAGAAATCACCTGACACCACGGAAAGATCAGTTAAGAAAATTCTATATCTGGAAATCAGTCAGAAGGTGGAAAATCCCACTGAATAGATTCATTCTTCTGTTGTAGTGAAAAACATCATGAAACACTCCACTTCTTCACTGCTCTGAAAGAGATATACATATACAGACCGCTGTGCTCTTCCAGTCTGAGGGAAAGTTTTGCATACATTTCTGAAGTCAACCATTTTTTAAAGTCAGATACAGCAGCTGTATGACATTAGACAAACATAATCCTACATTCTCAACTATCAGTACTCCATTTGGATGTCATGATTTCATAAGACTCTCATTTGGGATGTGTTCAGCATCAGAAGTTTCTAGTGGGGCTTTTCACCAGATCTTTTGAAGGAACTCCAGGTATAGTGTACATCACCGTTTCCCAACTTCTTCAAGTCAAGTACTCCCTAAGTCAAATAAATTTCAACTGACTACCCCTGAGCTCTGAGCAGCAAGGATTTTGAAATGCACATTTTGTTGTTAAACAGTTAACTAACTAGGCAACATACCTAACAAATACAGGTCACTGCAACTGGCATGCAGACCAAGACACAGTTGGCATGATCTGCTATATTTCACCCACATATAAACTGTTTGGCCCCTTGTGTTATTCTTACAAAACTGAGTAAAAACGAACAATGAGACTTAGACAGGGCCTATTTATAAAAAAGAAGGCTTACCGCTCGCTAAACTGGAAGTGCCTATGGGCTACCACATCGGTCAGGCGGTAGTGCCCCTCCCCCCAGTGCATGCCATTTCTTGTGGTACAAAAATATTTTTATTTTTGTAGCGCTGGTGTTTAACCGGTGGTAACTGGGCAGTGCTGCACCCTGCCCGGTTACCTCCGGGTTAGTGCGGGAGCCCTTACAACCACCAAATGGCCGCACAACAAGTGCTTCACTTGCTGCACCGCCATTTCTTTAAAACCCCCCTTCAGCCTTTTACCTACTGCAGTAAAAGGAGGCTTCAGCATGCGTCAAAAAACACATGCTGACGTCAGTGCAGGCCCCCTTTGCCACAGCTTAGTAAGAGGACTCCTATGTGCAGTACCACTCTGATCAAAAGTGGCTTCTCCACGCTATTTATTTATTTATTTTAAAAGTATTTTTATTGAGGTGCAGGGCATTCGCATTTCAACATGACATACGTATGTATGTTCATGACAAAATCATCCACGGAAATGCCCCAGCCTACATGTCAGCTCTGATAGATCTACCACCCAGGAACGCTAGAAGGTCATCCTGTACATTCCTTAACCTTCACTTCTCCAGTTGCAAAGGCCTAAAATACAAACTAATGCATGCGTCAACCTTCTCTTACCTGAGTACTCAGCTATGGAACTCACTACCACGCATCTTAAAAACTACTTATGAACTAACCAACTTCCGTAAATCCCTGAAGACCCACCTATTCAACAAGGCATACCAATAAGATCAGTTACTACCAATGTAATACGCCATAATACTACTATCAAGTGCTTGTCTATGTATGTTTATCTGAACTTCGATTATGTTATATTCTATGACATCTCTGCCTCCCCATTTTTAACGACTACCTATCATCAGGAATGTTTTTGCTTATATCTGCTTGTTTAAATCTCGACCACGCTACCTTATGGTACCTGTGCCTATTATCAATACTGTTTTCTTATATCCACTGTTAACTCTCGATTATACTATTTCTTTATGTAAAAACAACAACTCTGTAAGCCACATTGAGTCTGCAAAGAGGTGGAAAAATGTGGGATACAAATGCAATAAATAAATAAATAACTAAATCGAGAATTTAAATACAAAGTATAGGCTTACATCATACATCAAAAACTGACAACCATGCGCAGCCTTTTTGTAAAGTCCAAATCTCCGCCTGCTGCTTTATGCAAACAAAGCTATAAACATCTAACATTCCAAGTGTCCTATCCACCTTATTTTATTTTTAACCCCCCAAACAATCATATCTTACTCCCCCCACCCCAACCCACTCCTGGACCATTTCTATTATCCTCTAGGCTGCTCCTTTTTACTTTTTGCTGGCCTTCAGC
Source organism: Microcaecilia unicolor (assembly GCF_901765095.1). NCBI lineage: Eukaryota > Metazoa > Chordata > Amphibia > Gymnophiona > Siphonopidae > Microcaecilia > Microcaecilia unicolor. Next base: position 336,526,413 of record NC_044034.1, read on the forward strand.
ACAGCACCAAAATTACATATATTTTAAATAACTCTGATGACAAGATTGAGGAATGAATTGTTAAACTGGATGAAATTAACTTCTCTGGCTCAACTTTTTTTGACCTCCTCCAAGCATGCATTTTCAGAAAGTACAAGTTGAAAGGATGTACTCCCACTGGGTGTATCTATGTGTGAATGGTGTTCTAGTACAGATGCCCTGTCCCAGTCAGTTGCATACTGGAGCTTTTCTCTTCTCTCTCCAGCAGCAGGTCCCTCTCCTGCTGATGCTGTCCAGTGACTGATCTCTCTCCCGATGCATCTGCTTCCCTCTCTGACTACCTCTTGCTCTTTCTCCCATGTCCTGCCATGTGACTGAGAGCGATGGCAGCCATCCTCAAAGCAGAGGAAATTCAAACTGGGACAGGAAATAGCTTAGATAGCCAAAAAGACCTCACAATGCTTATGACTGTTTAGCCAATGAAAAGGGGCCATAGACAAATGAGGATAACCTACCCATTAGGATTTTTTTTAAAAGTAACTTTTACGTCTTTATTGAGGTCTCTCCTCCATCCCTTTGCGCGGGCACGCTAGGCATACCTTTGCTGGCAGCCAATAAATGGACTGGCACCACTCCCAACGTCTTGCTCTGAGCAGCATGCTGGAACTTCTCTCACATGCTCGAGAAGTCCCAGCCAGCTGCCCAGAGCTGGAAACAAGGAGCGGGGAGCAGCAGTAGACTATTTACTTGGCTGGCGGGGCTCAGCATCCCCACCAGCAAAGTAAAAGAGAATTCAGCACGGGGCCCAAGCCCACATTTTGGGAGCCAGTTGTTAAAGTAGCCATGGAGGGCCCTACTTTAACAACCGGCTCCCAAAATTCTTAAAAACTTAACAACCGGCTCTTGTGAGCCTGTGAGAGCCTGCTCCAGCACACCACTGCATGCATCACAGATAAACAAAATCTGCACCTTAAGACAGAATAATTAATCTCTATGATTCAGAAAAAGTAAAAAAACAAAAAGTTATACATAAAGCATTTACCATTTTTAAATAAATAATTAAATAAATAAATGCAGGCTGCGCAGTGATAAACAAGAGTTCAAGAGCACTGGATTCCCTCTCCCCCCCCTTTTTTTTTGCAAACATAGGGCCCCTTTTACAAAGCAGCAGTAAGCCCATCTATGTTCCATCTATGCTACTGTGTATGTACACACCTTAATGCAACACCATTTGTAATTCTGTTACCCGGAAATGGCAACCGCCATTACGGCAAATGTAAGCCACATTGAGCCTGCAAATTGGTGGGAAAATGTGGGATACAAATGCTACAAATAAATAAACGTGGGCATACCACTCATCATATCTGGCGCTACAAAAATATGTTTATTTTTGTAGCACCGGTGTGTAGCCGGCGGGTTAGCATGGGAGCCCTTACCTCAATGGGTGTCAGTAAGGGCTCCCCCCAAAGCTGCACGGCCACTTCTTTAAAAAAAGAAAGACCTACCTTTTACCCGCTGCAGTAAAAGGGGGCCTTGGCAAGTGTCACAAACGCACGCCAATGCCAGCGCAGGCCACATTTTGCCGCAGCTTGGTAAAATTCTACAGTATTTTGAAACAAACCAATAGGGGCATCAGTTTATAGGGAAGCATGTGCAGTTCTGAGATCTTTCTCTCCCAGCTTTGTTGGAGGTAGATTTCTATGCAGCGAAGGGCGACTAAAATGATAACGGGGATGGGACGACTTCCCTATGAAGAAAGACTAAGGAGGCTAGGGCTTTTCAGCTTGGAGAAGAGACGGCTGAGGGGAGACATGATAGAGGTATATAAAATAATGAGTGGAGTGGAACAGGTGGATGTGAAGCGTCTGTTCACTCTTTCCAAAAATACTAGGACTAGGGGGCATGCGATGAAACTACAGTGTAGTAAATTTAAAACAAATCGGAGAAAATGTTTCTTCACCCAACGTGTAATTAAACTCTGGAATTCGTTGCCGGAGAACATGGTGAAGGCGGTTAGCTTGGCAGAGTTTAAAAAGGGGTTGACGGTTTCCTAAAGGACAAGTCCATAAACCACTACTAAATGGACTTGGGAAAAATCGCTTGCCAGGTGCCCTTGGCCTGGATTGGCCGCTGTCATGGACAGGATGCTGGGCTCAATGGACCCTTGGTCTTTTCCCAGTGTGGCATCACTTATGTATTTATGTACTTATAGGCACATAGTAAAAATACAACAGATGTTAATTTTTAGTGATCATAAGTTTGAAAACAATTCAGTAACAGAACAATTTTTAATGCTATTTTCATTGGTATAACAATGGTTAACTGCACAATTGAAAGAGACAGAGGCTGAGTTTGCAGGCAGTGCATTAACCTGCTTGGGGAAAGGGGAGGACCGCCCAGTGATTTACCTCTGTTGGGCAGGTACTGCTTCTCCTTATTGTCCAGAAATGGGAATGATGCTGGGACAGCTGCAGAGTTCAGTTCCAGGAGACTTTTTGGCTAGTTTTGGTTTTAAACTTGCATTCCAAAGCAGTGTGGGATTTGTAGTCCCGATCTTACCCATTGAATTTAAATGCTCAAGTCCCATAATACATCAGAATGAAATCCAAGTCTGGCCTAAAATCTATCCCCTGGAATTAGGTAATTTGGAAGCTATGCTACTGTGGCAAACTCCCACCTTTCCCATGACAATTTAGGGTTTTGATGGTTGTGAGGCATGCTGGGAGTGGCATGACGTTGTGGCCAGCTGCCCAAGGAGGGGTTATGGACTGATGACATCCTCCTGTGACTCAATTGGGCCATTTTAAATTAATATGGGGTCCCTGGAGAAGGGGTAGGGGATACTGTGTCAGGACGACAATCAAGTGCTGCTGAACATTTGGGCAGGACCCAGTCAGCATGAGTTAACTGGGTTGAAACCGTTCCTGTATGGTTAAAAAGATAAAGGAGCCCTTTTACTAAGCCGCATAAGCGTTTACAGGCGCCCAACACACGCCAAAATGGAGTTACTGCCCAGCTACCACGTGGCTCTTGTGGTGATTTCATTTTTGGCAAGTGTCCGATACGCGCGTCCAAAAACAATTTTTATTTTCGGTTGTGCATATTGTGCGCACTCCAAGTGCTATTTGATGTGTGCTGGTCATTACCGCTAGGTCAATGGCTGGTGGTAAGGTCTCAGACCTAAAATGGATGCACTGCAATTTTCATTTTGACGCATGTCCATTTTTGGCAAAAATTTTAAAAAGGCATTTTTTTACAGGTGCGCTAAAAAGTGATTCTGTATGCACCCAAAACATGCGTTTACAGTACTGCAGGACATTTTTGGCAGAATATTAGCTGGGTGATTTTCCATAACCTTTCCCCAATATCGACCACATGTTTTCTGTCCTGTACAAATTTAGGATCAAAATAAGTACCTGAATATATGTAAACCACTTTGAATGTAGTTGCAAAAACCTCAGAAAGGTGGTATATCAAGTCCCATTTCCCTTTCCCCTTCCCTAATGATACAAGTCTATTGTCAGAGGGGGAGGGGCACTGCACTCTTTTGACAGTCTTACATTTAATATAAGATCTCTGACAAAATGTTTGACATCAGACACTTCAAGCACTCTTTAATGGTCTGTAATAATCATTATTATGCTTTTACATTTTTCTGGCTTGCTTTTATGCACTATTAAAATTGTTGAACAGTTTAATTGTTGCAACTACTACAGCCTGGAAGCTTCATGATTTATCTACATACCCTAGAGGAAAGGAGAAAATGAGGTGATATGATAGAAATATGGGCAGGGACATTTTCAGAAGCCATTTACCCATGTAAACAGCTACTTACATTGGTAAAAGGGCTGTTTGAGACTTGCCCACCCTGTGTGCAGGTCAAAGTATGTGTGTTTTTCCATGTGCATGCCTTATGGCTGCTATAAAGTAGTAGCACAGTTTAGGGGTATGGAAGTTCCCATGGAACCTGCAGGACCCTGAGTTTTTTTCAAGGAAATTCTGTTGTGAGTTTCACTTTGAAAAATCACTTGCACACTCATGGGCCAGAAAGCAATAGGGAGATTTAAAAAATGTCCCTTTATGAAGGTGGTTTCCTAAATGATCTGAGGGGTTAATGAAGAAAGCTACTGCAAGACTAACAGTGCAGTTATCACAGGGGATACATGCACTCTGTAATAGCAAGAGGTACTGACTCATTGTGTTTTGACTGCGTGGCAGCCAGTTTATTATATGTGAAGCAATAGTGGTTTCAGCGCATCTGTTTCATCTTCCAAGTATTTGTACCACTTGTGGTGGAAACTGTGAGCCCTCCCAAACTCACCAGAAACCTATTGTACCCACATATAGGTGCCCCTTCACCCATAAAGGATATTATAGTGGTGTACAGATGGAGGCAGTAGGTATTTGGTGGGTTTTTGGATGGCTCAGCAGGCAAGATAAGGGAGAAATGGTGAGCTGTGCACCTGGGAACATTTATATGAAGTCCACTGCAGTCGCCTAGGGTTCTCCATTGCTCTCCTGGGATGTCTGGGGGGATAGTCTACTAAAAGTTTTGGCCCCTCCTACATCTCAGTGGCTTGATTTTCTACATTTTTCATTTGGATGTTTCTTTTTCCCAAAAATGGACCAAAAAGATAAACATTTTGAGAAGAAAACATCTAGAAAATAGCTATTTTTGAAAAAAGAGATGTTTTTCTGTTTCAAAAATGGCTATATTCCCTACTTGAATTTTGGACGTTTTGAGCAAAAAGTCTAAAGTTGGACTTAGATGTCATATCGAAAATACCCCTCCATGTGTCCAGTTCCAATAACTTTTTATATGCAAGGGATTCATATCTCTCTATATAAAACGCACCTCCAACGTTCGAATGAAGCCTCTGTTAGCCAAAAGTGAAGGGGGTGAGATCGCATTGTGTCTGCCCCGCCCACGCGTCAAACGTGATGACGTCGAGGGCGGAGCAATGACATCCAATCGCAACGCTCGGCAGCGAAGCGTCAGAGAAGGAGGCGGCGCTCTCAACGTCTAGCCTTCCCTTCGCTGTGTTCCGCCTTCTTCTGACGTCAAGGATGACGTCAAAAGAAGGCGGAACACAGCTAAGGGAAACCTAGACGTCGGGAGCACCGCCTCCTTCCCTGACGCTTCGCTGCCGGAACCACGGAGGTACATTTAAAAACAAGAAAAAAAAATAAAAACCATGTTGGGGGGAGCGAAGAGGGTGGCCACAAAAGAAAAACAATGGGAGCGGGAGGGCAGGGGAGAAACGACACCATGGATGCAAAGGGGGGGGGGGGGGGAAAGAAGAGGGCGGCCCAGGCTGGGACATGGGAGAGAGAGGAGCATGGATGCAAGGGGGGGTCATGGAAGGGAGACAGGGGACTTGCTGGAAAGGGATGAATGGAGGGGGCAGGGGACAGAGGAGCATGGATGGGCATGGATTGGGAGGGCAGGACTCAGGGAGAGAGGGAAATTGCTGGATAGGGATGAATAGAGGGGACAGATGGGCATGGATGGATATGGATTGCAGGGCAGGCCTCAGGGAGACAGGGCAATTGCTGGATAGGGAAAAATGGAGGGGCCAGGTGACAGATGAGCATGGATGGGCATGGATTGGAAGGGCAGGACTCAGGGAGACGGGAATTGCTGAATAGGGATGAATGGAGGGGACAGATGGCCATGGATGGATATGGATTGCAGGGCAGGCCTCAGGCAGAGAGGGGAATTGCTGGATAGGGATGAATGGAGGGGCCAGGTGAAAGAGGAGCATGGATTGGAAGGGCAGGACTCAGGGAGAGGGGAATTGCTGGATAGGGATGAATGGAGGGCACAGATGGGCAAGGATGCATATGGATTGCAGGGCAGGCCTCAGGCAGAGAGGGGAATTGCTGGATAGGGATGAATGGAGGGGCCAGGTGAAAGAGGAGCATGGATTGGAAGGGCAGGACTCAGGGAGAGGGGAATTGCTGGATAGGGATGAATGGAGGGGACAGATGGCCATGGATGGATATGGATTGCAGGGCAGGCCTCAGGCAGAGAGGGGAAATGCTGGATAGGGAAAAATGGAGGGGCCAGGTGACAAAGGAGCATGGATTGGAAGGGCAGGACTCATGGAGAGGGGAATTGCTGGATAGGGATAAATGGAAGGGACAGATGGCCATGGATGCATATGGATTGCAGGGCAGGCCTCAGGGAGACAGCGGAATTGCTGGATAGGGATGAATGGAGGGGCCAGGTGACAGAGGAGCATGGATTGGACTCACACTTTCACTCTGACTCTCAAACACTCACTCTCACATACACTCTCCCAAACACACACACTCCGAGGAAAACCTTGCTAGCGCCCGTTTCATTTGTGTCAGAAACGGGCCTTTTTTACTAGTTTATATATAAGACACACTGAAGCCCACCACATATGAACATTCAGGGGGTCTTTTTCTATGGAGCATTAGCATTTTTAGCATGCGCTAAAAATAGGCACTTGCTAAACACTAGAGACACCAATGTATTCCTACGGGTGTCTCCAGCGTTTAGTGCATGTCTATTTTTAGCATGCTAAAAACGCTAGCGTGCCTTAGTAAATGACCCCCTCAATGATTTCCAATTTCTTAAGATATCTTGGATAGCAACTGCAATCAAAATACAAAATAAACGTTCTCCATACTCTAAAGAAGCAGAGAGTGAAGGTGACCAAAGAAAGATGTTGTCATATGTTAAGGGTTCTCTGATGCACACTTGTTTGATTTTTTCCTATACTAGAGTCCAAAGGTTATGAGTGTGGGTACAAAAAAACAACAAGAGATGCTCCAGAGATACTGGAGAGGTTTGTTGACAAGACCAACAGAGATTTGATGACATTAATTTGAGTCAAAATAATTTGACAGGAGTCCAAATGACACGATGCATTACAAAAAATAAGCATTGTGTAATAGAAGCTGAACAAGAGCATCTGACCAAAATAGACCAAGTTTGATTCCATTGTGAAGGAGAAATAGATGCTTGGGTTTCATAAATCCAAATGGAAGACAATGCATGGGAGTTATCTGAATGAGCACAATGATGTACTTGTTTGTAAATCCCAGAGGCGGAAAGAATTTGTGAGGAAAAAGAAATACAACAATCCAATGTAAGGGAGAATAAAGCAAGGTTATTAACATTCAGCTTTCCCGCCTTTATGATATGTGTAAAATGAAGCCACTTGAAACATTGGGAGAAAGGAAGACAAACAGGTGAATTTTCGAAAGAGAAGGACGCCCATCTTCCGACACAAATCGGGAGATGGGCGTCCTTCTCTCAGGGTCGCCCAAATCGGCATAATCAAAAGCCGATTTTGAGCGTCCTCAACTGCTTTCCGCTGCGGGGATGACCAAAATTCATGGGGCATGTTGGCACCATACCGAAGGCGGGACTGGGGCATGATTTAGAGATGGGCATCCTCGGCTGATAATGGAAAAAAGAAGGGCGTCCCTGATGAGCATTTGACCGACTTTACTTGGTCCATTTTATTTCACGACCAAGCCTCGAAAAGGTGCCCAAACTGACCAGATGACCACTGGAGGGAATCGGGGATCTCCTCCCCTTACTCCCCCAGTGGTCACCAACCCCCTCGCACCGACAAAAAAATCTTTAAAAACATTTTTTCCAGCCTCTATGCCAGCCTCAAATGTCATACCCAGCTCCATCACAGCAGTATGCAGGTGCTTGGAGCAGTTTTTAGTGGGTGCAGTGCACTTCAGGCAGATGGACCCAGGCCCATCCCCCCCTACCTGTTACACTTGTGGTGGTAAATGTTGAGCCCTCCAACCCCCCCCCCCAAAACCCACTGTACCCACATTTAGGTGCCCCCCTTCATCCCTTGGGGCTATGGTAGTGGTGTACAGTTGTGGGGAGTGGGTTTTGGGGGGGGGGGGTTTGGAGGGCTCAGCACCGAAGGTAAGGGAGATATGCAGCTGGGAGCAATTTGTGAAGTCCACTGCAGTGCCCCCTAGGGTGCCCGGTTGGTGTCCTGGCATGTTAGGGGGACCAGTGCACTATGAATGGTGGCTCCTCCCACGCCCAAATAGCTTGAATTTGGTTGTTTTTGAGATGGGCATCCTCGGTTTCCATTATCGCTGAAAACCGGGGACGACCATCTCAAAAATGACCTAAGGACGACCATCTCTAAGGTTAACCTAAATTTCATGATTTGGGAGTCCCCAACCGTATTATCAAAATGAAAGATGGACGCCTATCTTGTTTTGATAATACGGGTTGCCCCGCCCCTTTACGGGGCCATCCTTAATATGGGTTGCCCCACCCCTTATGGGGCCATCGTGCTAGGACGCCCTCATGACAACTTCAATTATGCCCCTCAAAATCTTTTCCTGAGTTCAGTAAAAGAGAGCAAACATTTTTGCTCTAATACCTGATCCAAAGTCCAGATACCTTTATCTCTCAAACATTGGCAGGAATCATGATGTGTTTCAACCTTGAAGAGAGGATTCCACCAGAACAAGAATATGAACCATGGACAGAATTCTCATTTGAAACGAATTGTCCAAAGACTGCCATGCTAAGAGAGTTGATGCCAGAATAACATAATAAGTCATGGAGGCCAAGCTGCTCCCAGCATATATTGTAGTCTCATAGGCGGTACCAAGTCCTTCTGAAGGTGGAGCCAAGAGGGCAATAAGCAAGAGGTAGTGTTGTGCAACCAAAGAACTCCCTTCATGAGAATAAAAGCCAAATAATACTTTTAAAAATGGGGAAAATTAACACCTCCCTTGTTTTTATATAATTGGAGAGTACGCAAAGCAACACGGGGTCTCTTACTTCTACAAAGAAAAAGAGTTTTATCAATTGCTTTATAGAAATGGGATGGGAAATAAATCAAAATCATGGACACATGGTACATAATAATGGGTGCTATAGAAATTTTTATAGTTTTCAGCCTTCCCCACCAGCTGAGACGTGGAGACCAATTGTCACGTAACCTGGAAATTTTAGACAAAATTTGAGATTCATTATGTTTCAAAACATAATCAATATCAGGAAATAATAAAATACCTAGAAATTTAACTCCTTTAGTTGACCATAAAAATGGAAATTGTGCAAACAGGTCTCTAGTAGCAAATATAGTCGTAGGCGTAAGTTCAGATGGAAGCGAAGTAAGGGAGTCTATAAGATACAGTAGAACATGGTCCACATATGCAGAAAATTTATATTCGTTCCCCCCCATAAGGAACATCCTTTATATCTGGTGATTGTCTGATAGCACATAAGAGGGGCTCGATCAAAAAGGAGAGGGGAAACGGGACAACCCTGCCTGGTTCCTCTATGTAGGTGGTAAGGTTTAGATATCATATTGTTAATATACAATCTAGCCAAAGGATTTGAATATAAAATATGAATCAGAGAGATAAAGGTGGGTTCAAAGACATACCATTTGGGGATTGAAAACATGTAAGGCCATTCTACCCTGTCAAAAGCCTTCTCTGCGTCAAGTGCTACAGAGAAGGCAGAACAAGGCAGAGACTTGGCAACTTGTAAGAGCTGAAGGCATAACCTAGAATTATTAGGGGAATGATGGTTAGGAATAAATCCTGATTGGTCTGTAGATATCAGTTGTCTCATTAAAACCGAAAGTCTAGCAGCTAATACCTTACCATATATTTTAGCGTCTACATTTATTAGTGAAATAGGTCTGTAGTTGGTAACTTCAAAAGGGTGTCATTCTGGTTTAGGTAAAACAACCGTGAGAGATTCAGTAATTGAACCTTTCATTTCTCCCTGTCTCATAAATGTTTGAAATAACTCAAGCAGATGAGAATTAGGTCCACTTGAAAAGTTTTGAAAAATTCAACGGTGAAACCATCCATGCTAGGTGTTTTATTATTTTTGAAAGATTTTAAGGCCTCCTGTACTTCCTCACCAGTAATAGGAGATTCTAATTTGTCTCTGTCTACATCAGAAAGCACAAGTCTCCGTAGACTAGAAAGGAAGGATTCAATACCTTCAACAGATCCCTGTGCCTCAGACGTATATAGAGAGGTGTAATACTCATAGAAATGCTTTATTATGAGAGGTAATTACCGAGCCATTGTGGTCTTTAATGGTGGGGATCATTGATCTTTGCTTCCTTCCTTTCAGATAGGATGCTAGTAATTTACCTGCCTACAACATATCTGTTAGAACCCTGAAGAAAAAATTCGCCCCTGGCTCACTCACTTAGAATTTTATTATATTCAAATTTGACTTGCATTAGTTTTTGTAGAAGCAGCTTATCCCAACAATGAAATAATTTAGGGGTCCTTTTACTAAGCTGCGGGAAAAGAGCCCTGTGGTAGCGGCATGGGCCATTTTTTCCCGCATACCAGGGCCCTTTTTACCGCAGTGGGTAAAATGCCCCCCCAAAATGGCCACGTGGCAAGATAAGCTTACCACATGGCCATGTGGTGGAGAGCCCTTACCGCCACCCATGGAGGTGGCAGTAAGGGCTCTCGTGCTAACCCGGCAGTAACTGGGCAGTGTGCAGCAATGCCCGATTACCTCTGGGTTAGTGCCGTGCTACAGAAAAAAAATTTGGTGTGCGGTCCAGCCAGAATTACCGCTGGCAGCCATGTTGAGTCAGTGATCCAATGAAAAAATAGAAGTATTAAAGAATACTGATCCAAAGTTTGATGAGATTATAATAGATGTTAATAAAAGGATGGACAGCTTTAATTGTTTCTTATTAAGTTGTCCTAATGGTTTAAATATGTTTAAAAATGCCATTTTGAGTCTTTTATGGTTTGATATGTTCAAAATGTCATTTGGAGTTTTTATTTTTATTTGTGTGTTTTAATTACTTTCTATTATATTTGTGTTTTTATGTACATTATTTTATAGACCCCTGACGCAGGCCTCACGGCCGAAACACGTCACGTGTCGGGTCATTTGTGCCATTGTGAATAAAGACCTTGTTCAGGAAGACACTCATTGTGAGAGGACCTTTTGTTGGATCCACTGTTTGTTTTTCCTTACGAGTCAGTGGTAGTTACAGATTAATGAGAGGAAGCCTGTGTTGGGCTTATAAAAGACCCCCTTAGTCTCTAATTGAGCAATGTCATGTTCAAGGGCAGCTAGAGAACTCTTTCTCACTTTATTTAACTGAGCAGTAACGTTACTAATCATGCCCCTAAGGGTAGCTTTCATAGTATCCCATTTTACATGTTGAGGGACGGGTGCTGCTTCAGTAAAATTAAAATATTTTTTTAATGGAGACACTTAGTAATTCTATAAATTTAGGATTCTGAAGGAGTGCATTATTGAACCTCCATATTGGGGGCTTACTGTTAGGAAGTAAATCTTGGAAAAATCAGCAAAATTTTAACATGATCTGAAATAACTGTATTACCAATTCATGCTGCTTTGACATCTACAACTAAAGATTTGGAAACTAAAGCATGGTCAATCTGTGAACAAGTTTGATGTATTTCAGAAATAAAAGTATAATCCTTAGATGAAAAGGATCTAGCATCCGCTACACTTGTAGGCAGGGCTACCGAGATACTGAGCCAGGCCCGGAGCAGGGCCACCGCTGCTGGGCCTCCCTCAGGATTGCTGCTACCCCCCCCCCCCAGGATCACCACTGCCCCCCCTAGGATTGCCACTGCTGCCCCATGCCGCAACTCCACAAACCTTGGCAGCGGGGGGTCCCCTAGCCCCGCCAGCAGAAACCTTCCTCCAGCGCTGTCCTTCACTCCATCCAGTGGTGTACCAAGGGTGGGGGCAGGGAGCAGTCCGCCCCGGGTGCACGCCGCTGGGGGGGTGCCGTGCGCCTGTTGGCCGAGTCCGCTCGTTCCCTCCCTGCTGTTCCCTCTGTGTGGAACAGGTTACTTCCTGTTCCGGGACAGAGGGAGCAGCAGGGAACGAGTGGACTCGGAGCCGACAGGCACGCTGCACCCCCCAAGCAGGTAAAAATGCACCCGGGGGGGGGGGGGCGCGCTGCACCCGGGGGGGGGGGGCGCATTGGCGATCCGCCCCGGGTGTCAGCCAGCCTAGGAACGCCACTGACTCCATCACATTGCCTGCCCTGCCCCTGCGGCTGCTTTGCCCCTCACGTTGCCCATTCTTAATTTAATCAAAACTGAATATGTGCGACGTGAGACGAAAAGCAGCAGTAGGGCAGACAATGCAGCCGAGTGAAGAACAATGCTGGACTGGAGGAAGACTTCTTCTGCTGGCGGGGCCTTGGGACCCCCAGCAGCCAACCAGAGGCCCTAAAGCCCTGTGTCTGCTCCTTCCCAGCCTCCAAGGGGGGCCTGGCACCGGAGTTTTCTCTCTCCTGCTCCTGTCAGGACGCGATCAGCCGGGTTCTGTCAGGAGCAGGCGAGAGAAAGAGAGAGACCCCGGCGTTGTGCCCCTCTTGGAGGCCAGGCCCGGGGGAATCTTGCCCCCCCCCGTCCCCCCCTCAGTGACCCTGTTTGTAAAAGCTCTAGATATCCAAGTGGCATCAAGAAAACGATCTAGGACATGATTATAATCTCCTATTACAACAAGCTCACAAGGAGACAATGCAGCCAATATAGTGGTAAATTCTGCAAAGAATTGGGATACAGGACCAGTAGGCGCATATATATCGACCAAGACAAGCTATCTACAGCCCATTTTTATTTTTAGTAATACCAATATACCATTTTTATCAAATTGATAATCTATTATATCTCAGTTAGTAGACTTACTAATCAGAGTAACAACTCCACATTTTCGTCCTACAGCAAGAGCGGAATAATATTCTTTTACCCACCTGCCCCACAATTTGCAGGCTTCTGCAATAGATACATGGGTTTCTTGACAACATTTTTAGCCCTCCCATACTACATCGAAGAAAAAAAAGATTGAAAAGCCCTATAAAGATAAATGACACTACTATAGTACACTTTAATGAAAACAAAATTGCATCCTCAGAACAGTATAAGAATATATAATCAAAAATTTCCAACACATTCTTGCCTCTGCACCACCCGCTAGTGATACAATCATTCACACATCCGAGTCTCCTTATAACCTCAAACATTATTATTATTATTATTAGCATTTGTATAGCGCTACCAGACGCACACAGCGCTGAACACCTGACACAAAGAGACAGTCCCTGCTCAAAAGAGCTCACAATCTAAATAATACTCACAATCTAAATAATACAGACAGACAAGACAGTTATGGGTGAGGGAAGTACTGGGTGAGAAGGAAGGAAGGAGCAAGGGGAGGGCAAATGAGTAGAGGCTAGGAGCCAAAAACAGCAGTGAAAAGGTGGGTTTTCAGCATGGATTTGAAAACAGGTAGAGATGGAGCTAGACGTATAGGTCCAGGAAGACGATTCCAGGCATAAGGTGCCGCGAGAGAAAAGGAACGAAGCCTGGAGTTAGCAGTGGAGGAGGAGGGGGACGACAAGAGAGACTTGTCAGTGAGCGGAGTTCACGGGGAGGAATGTAGGGAGAGATGAGAGTGGAGAGGTAATGGGGGGCTGCAGAGTGGATGCAGAGTGGATGCATTTAAAAGGTCAGTAAGAGAAGTTTAAATTGTATGCAGAAGCGGACAGGGAGCCAGTGAAGTGACTTGAGGAGTGGGCTAGTGTGGGTATAACGATTCTGGTGGAAAATAAGTCGTGCCGCAGAATTTTGGACAGATTGGAGAGGAGAGAGATGGCTGAGCGGAAGACCAATGAGAAGTAAATTGCAATAGTCCAAGCGAGAGGTGACAAGGGAGTGGATAAGGGTTCTGGTAGCGTAATCAGAAAGGAAGGGGTGAATTTTGCTAATATTGTAGATAAAGAAACAACAGGTTTTGGCGATCTGTTGAATGTGTGCAGAGAAGGAGAGAGAGGAATCAAAGATGATTCCAAAGTTGCGAGCCGAGGAGACAGGGAGGATGTGAGAGCCATTAACAGAGATATAGAAAGGGGGAAGAGGGGACCACTCGTTTCTATGCAGTTTAAGAAGAATATTCAGGTAAAACAACAGTTAGGCAAGATATATAATCCATGTCAAATTAGAATCATACTTATCTCATCCAAAGAAACTCTGTGGATCAAAAGAAATTAAGTAAAGCATCTTTGCTGAATATATTTACAATTAATAATAAAAGAAACTTGAAGAGTCCATAGCATCTGCTTAACAGATCTCACATAGTCCAGCAGTGATTGCCTACTAATTTAAAAACCACCTAATTCATGGAGCAGCTTGTCCTTGTTCATGAAGAAATTTCCATAGAGCTTCAGGGTGCTCTAAGTTGTGAGTACAATTTTCAAGGGTAACCCAGAGTCTAGCCGGGTAAAATATCCCACATTGAGCTCCAAAGGCTCTAAGCTATAGTCAAAGTGACAAGAGATCCTTTTGCTTCTTCGTGGTCAAAGGAGGCAGATCAGGTAGAATAATTAATTTCGCCCCATTCCAAGCAACATTCCTGGTTAACTTTGCCGTAGACAGTATCACAAGGGTTTGCGGTTATCTCAGTATTTTTAACACGAAGGGCCTCGGCCCCTGCATGGACGCCGGACGTCGAGCAGGTACCCTATGTGCCCTCTTGAACTCAAACGGCTGTTGAAAAGTGAGGGCAAGCAAGCAGGGTGGAAAGGATTTTTTTCAATAAAACCTACCAGGTCTTGACTTTCTGATCCCTCTGTTAATCCTAATATACAAACATTGTTTCGATGGCTACGATTATTAGCCTTCTCAAGGAGAAACAGGGGTGATATGATACAGACGTTCAAATATTTGAAAGGTATTAATCCGCAAACGAACCTTTTCCGGAGATGGGAAGGTTCTACGAGAGGACATGAAATGAGATTGAAGGGGGGCAGACTCAAGAAAAATGTCAGGAAGTATTTTTTCACGGAGAGAGTAGTGGATGCTTGGAATGCCCTCCCGCGGGAGGTGGTGGAAATGAAAACGGTAACGGAATTCAAACATGCGTGGGATAAGCATAAAGGAATCCTGTGCCGAAGGAATGGATCCTCAGGAGCTTAGTCAAGATCGGGAGGCGGGGCTGGTGTTTGGGAGGCGGGGATAGTGCCAGACAGACTTGTATGGTCTGTGCCAGAGCCGGTGGTTGGGAGGTGAGGATAGTGCTGGGCAGACTTATACGGTCTGTGCCAGAGCCGGTGGTTGGGAGGAGGGGCTGGTGGTTGGGAGGCAGGGATAGTGCTGGGCATACGGTCTGTGCCCTGAAGAGCACAGGTACAAATCAAAGTAGGGTATACACAAAAAGCAGCAAATATGAGTTATCTTGTTGGGCAGACTGGATGGACCGTGCAGGTCTTTTTCTGCCATCATCTACTATGTTACTATGTTACTATGTTCAATTGAATCCTCTCCAGTGTTTTTCGCTGATGTAAATTTTTAACTGTAAGTTCATTTTGTACCACATGACCATCACGAAACGCTTGTTGTTCACACACCAAATTTAACTTTAATGTTATTAACATCTTCCTTTAAATCTGTAATTGCTAACTTACTATCCTGAATCATATTTGTTATTTGTGTGAGTTCTGCATTTACCTCTTGCAATTTTTATGGATGTCGGAAGATCTTGTTTGGGATGTTTACTGCTGGAGGAAAAACAGACTCGATTTTATTCTGCTTCACATCGAACAACTTTTTAGTTAAGACGCTATTATTTAAAGCCTAAAAAAAACATGGTATGAAAGAAATGCAGGATAATTACACTCTCGGCAAGTACAGAGCAAATACCCTAGGCAGCCATTTTGGTTGCGTGCTAAACCGAAAGTCTAAATAACATTACAAATTAGTACATTGAAAACAAATATTTTTTAAATAGCTAACGCATTGTTATGCTCTAGAACTGTTTGTAGTTGATATGGTAATAACAATTAGCATAGGTGGGTTTAAAAAAAGTTTGGATAAATTATTGAAGGAAAATTATTAAGGTAGGCTTGGGGGTTAGTAGCATTGAAACTACCAACCTTTGGGATCCAGCCAGGTACTCTTTTTTTGTTGCTGTATTTGTAGCCTGTGCTTTCCCACTCATGGCAGGCTCAATGGGGCTTACATGGGGCAATGGAGGGTTAAGTGACTTGCCCAGAGTCACAAGGAGCTGCCTGTGCCTGAGGTGGGAATTGAACTCAGTTCCTCAGGACCAAAGTCCACCACCCTAACCACTAGGCTACTCCTCCACTGCTGTATTGGGAAAACACCAAAGGTCCATTGAGCCCAGAACCCTGTCTCCAACAGCAGCCAATCCAGGTCAAGGGCACCTGGCAAGCTACCCAAACGTACAAACATTTTATACAAGTTATTCCCGGAATTGTGGATTTTTCCCAAGTCCATTTAGTAGCGGTCTATGGACTTCTCCTTTAGAAAACCGTCCAACCCCTTTTTAAACTCTGCCAAGCTAACCGCCTTCACTTCGTTCTCCGGCAACGAATTCCAGAGTTTAATTATGTGTTGAGTGAAGAAAACTTTTCTCCGATTTGTTTTAAATTTACTACACTGTAGTTTCATCGCATGCCTCCTAGTCCTAGTATTTTTGGAAAGCGTGAACAGACGCTTCACATCCACCTGTTCCACGCCACTCATTATTTTATATACCTCTATCATGTCTCCCCTCAGCCGTCTCTTCTCCAAGCTGTATAGCCCTAGCCTCCTTAGTCTTTCCTCATAGGGAAGTCGTCCCATCCCCACTATCATTTTTATCGCCCTTTTGTGACCTGGATTTGCCACTGTTGGAAACAGGATACTAAAAATGATGGACCTTTGTTCTGGCCCAGTAGGACAAAATGTATGTTCTTTACTATTTTCCCAAATGTGCTTACATGTAGGTTATGTAAAAGTATGTGCTTTCTTGCCACCATGCACATTTTTATATGCATAACCCATGAAGTAATTTTAGAACAGGCTGTTTACATACAAAAAAATCATTTATAAAATTACTCCCCTAAAGTTTTACACTGTAGAGAGCGATAATGACCCAAAAAGAGTGGTGTTGCATTCCATTTTAGTCAGCAGTTAATAGATCTTGAACTTCTCTTGGCCTAGGCTCATGCAGTACAAACTTCATTTTATACAGCAGACTTGACCCTCTATCAGAGTAAGGCATTTCCCCCACTATAGACACTATAGAAACCTTATGCTGCTAGTACCTTGAAAAATATGTTGGTGAAAATCCAAACCCAATCTTAGTTTGGCATTAAATAAACTGACTTCATCACTGGCAAAGAACTCTCAACAGTTCCTTAACAATATCCAGTTTTCTTTTGGCAGAGTAGGTGGCAATGATGTTATATGTACAATCATCTGTTTCGTAAAGGGAATGTGGATTTTGCAGAGGAGGATAATAAGGGTGAATGTTGAAAAAAAACTAGTTCTCGTTATTCAGTGGAAACTTCAATGAGCTACATTTACCATTTCTAAAAGTTTTAACTTAAATTTTGACATTCACCATATAATATTTTTCCCATTCTCAATATTAGTTTTCATGGCAGCACAAACCACAAACTTTCTAATGGAGGAAGGGAGATGCAGTACTACTACTACTACTACTTAGCATTTCTATAGCGCTGCCAAGGTTACGCAGCGCTGTACAAGTTTAACATGGGGAAGGACCGTCCCTGCTCAAAAGAGCTTACAATCTAAAGGTTACAAACTATGTAGTCAGTGTAGGTATCATGAGTGGGGAAGGTGGTTATGCGCCAAAAGCAAGGGAGAAGAGATGGGCTTTGAGTAAGGACTTGAAGATGGGCAGGGAGGGCGCATGACGTATGGGCTCGGGAAGGCTGTTCCAGGCATATGGTGATGCGGTAGAGTTTCTGAACAATTTCATTTTGGAGGAGGACAAAGCACGCCAGAAATGACTACTTTACTGGCTTCAACAGTAGAAGTCAACCCAGATCACAAATATTGTACCTGGTAAATTCCCAAAAGTAGTTGGATGCTGCTTTGGTTAGGCCATGAACCTTTTGTGAACAAAACCAACATGGATTCTAGATGACTTCCTGGAAGCACTGTGCTAGCTGACATCATCCAAGCACATGCTGTTTACCTGCACTTGCCCTTCAGTCTATCTTGTGTGAAGCTGTGGAGGAGAGAGTTTCACAGAAACTTGGGAATGAGGTAATCCTCGTTATCTACCTCGTTAGCATAGCATCCTGTTCCATTCCTGATAAGGTGACCATCTGGAAGCCCAACAGCCCCTCATTATTTTAGACTGTATATCACCTACTGGATAGATGGATATGATTCCTGATTGGTCCGTCGCAGTGGCGTAGCCACAGGTGGGCTTGGGTGGGCCAGGGCCCACCCATTTATGGCTCAGGCCCACCCAACAGTAGCACATTAGTGGTAACTGGTGGGAATCCCAAGCTCCACCAGCTGAAGATTTCCCCCTGATGGTAACAAAAACGCTACTCTCCACGACACTGTGCATGCTCAGTTTTCAGTGCATTCCTGCTGCCAAGGTGGAAAGAAGCGTTTTCCCACCAGCTGAGATTTTTTTTTTTGGAGGGGGGGAGAACACTTGGTGCCCACCCAATTCTTGCCTAGGCCCATCCAAAATCAGTTGTCTGGCTACGCCCCTGGGTCCGTGATCATCACCTGTGAACTTTGGGCTTGGGGAGACTTTTGGTTTCTCATGGCATGAACATCTCTCTGAGGAGAGGAACTGTATTGTCAGTATGGCCTATGGACTCTATCTTTCTGTGCTAAGTTCATCACAAACAAGGATTCAGTAGCTGATTATTTTATAGCTTCTGCCAGACTGAGAATATAACTGCCATTGTAGGGTAAAAACTTGTCAGGCTAAGACATGATTACAGGGGGGGCTCGCTGGGAAACAGCTAGAGCTCTGAAGAGGAACCAGTTCACCCATCTGAAGCTGACACTGCGGACCTCTAAGGGTGACAGAAAGGGGTTTCTCTATAGTTCAGGCTTAGTCAGTTGCTTGTCTTTTGCTGGCTAAGGATTGGTTATTTCTCAGAGGCACATGGTCTGTAGCCTTATGTAGCTGCTAACTTGTTATCCTTTCTCAGTAGTTGTGTAATCACATATACACATATATATATTCATATATCTATTTGTGTAATCCTCAGTACATTTGCAACTTGCTTGCTATATTTGCTAATTATTATTATCTATATTAAATAATATAGATCCACATTGGCATTATTCCTTCACTGGAGACAGCACAGCTTGGACCTTAGGGTCATATTAGGTGTAGTCATACTTCTTGCAAACGAGTCCATTTTCTGTCATTGTAAGTGCAACTACATACTTATGCCTAGAGATAAGCAATGGCTCTCCGAGTCTACCTACCTGTTAAAAAAATGATTAAAGGTAATTTCCTCTAGAAACTTATCTAAACCTTTTTTTAAAATCTAGCTATGTTCTGCTTTTACCATATAATCTGACAAGAGATTCCACTATTTATCTTTCTCCATCAGGGGTGGACTGAGAGTATTCTAGGCCCCCGGGCACTAAGAGTACTCTGGGATGCCCTCCGCTGCCGCCGCCCCTAGCTCCCCACACGCTACCGCCACCTCCTACACTCTACCGCTGCCCCCTCAGCCCTTACTTTTGTCCATGTCCAGCATGTCCTCCAACCTCCCCTACCCTCCTCAGGCCCAGCATGTCTCTCCGACTCACCTTTCCCACCCTTTTCCATGCTGCTGCTGTTGTCCACGGTGGCTCCACAGTTTAAAATGGCATCTGTAACCTCTCACGGTAGTTCACAGCCACCATTTTAAACCGCGGAGCTGGCAAAGGACACAGGCAGTGGCAGGGAGAATTGTCACTTCACCAGGGCAGCTACAGTGTGCAGCAGCGGGCAAAGGCAACTGGGCAGAGCCTCTGGGCCCCCTGGAGCCTCTGGGCCCTCGAGCACTGCCCGGTTGCCTGAATGGTCAGTCTGCTCCTGTTCTCCATTAAGAAAACTGATTGCTTAGTCCTACTCTGTTTCTTATATTTTCACCAGTTCCCTATCCACAATAGGAAATTGTCATCTTTCCCATGACTTTTTAATTTTCTCAGAAGTCTTTCATGAAAGACTTTGTCAGATGCCTTGCAAAGTCCAGAAGCACTATGGGGTCCTTTCATTAAGCTGTGATAAAAAGTGGCCTTAGCACGCCCTACTGCTGTTTTTTTTTCCATGCACTAAGGCCGTTTTTACCGCAGCCAGAATTTGGCTGAGTTTTCATGCAAACCATGCCAATTTGGCTGACCTGATGGGATGAATGTGAATTTAGATCAATCATTTCCAGGTTTTTTTGGAAGGTGAAGTCTCCAAGAATAGGGATGGCCAAGTTGATACTGGACAAGTCACAGGGAGGGCTCAGTGTCACAGTGACAGAACATGCCAGGCTCTATGACAGCTTCAGATATGATGGCCATTCCTATTAGAGCAGCAAGCAGGTGTCAGGAGTAGCATTCTTCTATCGTTTCATGATTTGTGCCATCACTGTAGAAGCTACACAGCTGGTGACTGTGAAAACGCGTACATTGCTTTTTTACCATTCCACCACCTGCATGTCTATAAATGTTATATATATTGTGACAGACACTGGGCTCTGGGCTCCTCATGCATTCCAGGCTGCTGTAAATACTCTCAGCTTAGCAATTCCCTTAAATTCAGATCAAGGCCACAAAGTGATCCTGTCCAGGTTTTCTTCCTTTATTCATGCCCATAGACACATCGCCAGTTACAGCAAACAAATGGTTAATACCACAATGACTCCAGTAAATAGAAGTCCATAACTAGGGTCCTTTCACCTTGACCCTTCCTCCAAAGTGTATAGAGCTCAGGTTTCATAATGTGGGCAGTCTTTGCTCAGCAGACTGCCCCACTACTGAGGCACTGGTGGCTCACCTGTCATTGTACAGCCTTACTCCCTTCTGAGAAGCCTCCCACGACTGCCTTTCCAGTACCTGGAGGTTATCCCTTAGCCAGCTTCCCATTCTATCTCTCCTTCTCCTCTAACAGGGCTGGGTGCTCCTTCTTCCACATAGTCCATAACCTCAGGCTCTGGGAGGAGCTCCCCCTCCTCCCCTTTGGTCTTCTCCCTGGGTCTCTACCTAGTTGCTCAGCTCAGCCTGCTTTCAGCTGGGCTGGGAATGGCCCGACCCCACCAGTTGCCTCCTTGAGGAGGCATCACGTATTACTTCCTTAATCAGAGAACTTTGGCTTCGTCGCTTGGATTTCCTCTGGCTGCAAATAGGGTCACTTTGCCTCTATTCTAGAGGGAATAATTGTAAAGGGTATGAAAAAAATTTCAAATTAAATGTGGCACCTTTCCGGGGCTTACCTGGGCTCTGGGGTGGTCCCTGTGGTCTTTGGGCAATGTTGGGGATCCTCCGGGGTGTGATTGTCTCTTTTGGGTCTCTTCAGGGTGTGCCCCATCATTTTTGTGATGCTTTTTGGTGTTTCTTCGGGCCGTTTGTAGCCTATTTGTTTTTTTTTTTCATTGGCGGCTAGTGTTTTGCAGCTGGCCCTGGCCTACTTTGTGTTTTTTGTGTCCTATTTTGGGACCGGAGCATAGCGTTACCATATGGCTCCAGAAAAAGGACAGATTGAGCCAGTCTGGGTTTTACTTCCATTGCTTTCAATGGAAGCAAAACCCAGACTGGATCAATGTGTCCTCCTTTTTCTGTAGCCATATGGTAACCCTACTGGAGCAAGTCCTGAGGCTGGTGGGCCAGAGAACTGCTGAAATTGTGGCAGGCGAGAGTGGCGTGCTGCAACAATTGAGAGAAAGCAGAGCCAGAAAGAAAGGCCGCATTTGAAGCCGGGACCTCGATTTTTGAGGCTCCCCAGAGGAGTTCCGTGGCCTATTGTGTTGGGATACCGCTGGCGCCGGGGGTCTACTGGGACCTCAAAGAAGGTGATGGACCACCAGGTAGATGTCTGGGGACCAAGGTAAGAGGCCTTTGGGCTTGGATTAATTTAATTTAGTCTTATTTTATTGATTTTTGGAACTTTATTTTTTGGGCCTTCTGTGTTGGTTTTAAAATTTTTATTTTCGTGCTTGGGGGGTCTGGAAGGTCCCTTAAGGTGGGCTGGGTCATTGAAAAATTTTAATATTCATTTTTAATGGCTATTCTGGGTAATTTTGGTGTGGAGCATCTTATGCCACTCTGGATGCAAATTTTTGAGATCCATCGGTGGTGTGTGAGTGTATATTTAATGAAACTTGTGTGGAAAATGTGGTAATGTTTCGGTGAATTTTTGTGGTGATTTTAGGGTAAAGTTATGTAGATTGGTGACCATAAATGGATTTTAAAATTTAAAATGGGGACTGGATTTTGCTTGGAGTGACCTGGTTAGTGATATGGTTTTTATTTAAATGCTTTGTAATTTAGACCATATTTTATGTAAAAATCCATTTTTCCCCATTAAAACTAATGGAAAAAATAGATTTCAAAATGGAGACTGGCATCACATTGCAAACAGTAAAAAAAAAAAAAAAAAATTAACATTCTCAAAGGATGTGCCAGATTGGTGGTAGCAAGTTAGTGACCCAAGCCAAAGCTTCATTGTTTGAGTATTGCTACAGTTGGCAGAAGAGCCCTGGACAGCAGCATGGCTGGTTGTGTGCTGGAGTGTCTGAGACACATGAGAGAAAAGAAATGACAAATTTGTTTGAAAATTTGGTGAAGAAGTGTTTGAAATATTCTGAATGTGAAAGGGGAGCAGTAAAGCAGAAAAGCTTTTATGATATTTTATAGAGGTGTGGTAGCCGTGTTAGTCCACTTTTAAAGATAATCAATAGAAATAAAACAAAATAAAACATGGAAAAGAAAATAAGATGATACCTTTTTTATTGGACTTAAGCCATTTCTTGATTTATGCATTTATGCCAGGTATTATTTGATTTTACCCGGACACCTATTTAAATTAGGTTATCTCATAACTAATGGTGGCAGTTTTAAATGTCATGAAAATAAATGACAGTCTAATTTTAATTCAGTTCACAATTTATAAAGTTTGACTAGATTGAAAGGACGCTGAAAGAAAAATTGTGTGTGAGTGTGAGGAACTGCTGAGAAATAGTATGAGGAAGTGATGAAAATTGCTATCTTTCCGATCTGACGAAGAAGGGCAACCTTCGAAAGCTAATCAAGAAATGTATTAAGTTATGTCCAATAAAAAAGGTATCATCATATTTTCTTTTCCATGTTTTATTTTGTTTTATTTCTATTGATTATCTTAAAACAGAAATAAAGCCTAGTTCCATAACTGAAGAGCTGGGATTATTAAATAAGTCTGTGCTATGGCTGAGTGGAATAGTGAAGTGAGAGTGGGCGGAGATATCACAACAGCCTGGCTCTCATAGAATAGTGCGACAGTGAAAGAAAAGGGACTGCCCAAGGAAAAAAAATAATTTTATTTTTTGTTAGCTAAATGGTCACAGTAATACTCTGTCCCAGATTTAAGACAAAAACCGTGCAAGAGTGTGAGGGAGATAAGGTATCTCTCCTTTTGAGTTCATATTATTATTATTTTTTTTTATAAAACATTTTTTATTTATCATTTTACTTAATTACATTCACATTTATCACATAAATGTAAGGAAAAGCAGAAATTAATATAAAGAAAAAAGAAAACATTTTCTCTCATCAATATATATTATATAATTGTCCACAATTGGGAGATCCAAGATCAGGAAAACAATCTCAAAGAAAATAAGAAAAACTCAAAATGGTTAATCTTACAATTCACATTTTCTGAGGGAGGAAGGTTAATCGGTTATTGCAGCCCGTACAGTGGTAACTAAAGGAAGTTGCTGCAGAGGGTTCTTCATCTGTTCTTTCAACTCCACAAACTCTTGTAATTTCTTAGGTTCAACAAATAATAAGGAAATAAAACACTTACAAGGGAATCACACTAGAAAGGTCCCACCTAGGGCAATGATTCCTGGCTTAAAAGCCAAGAATTCACGCCTCCTAGTCTGCGATTCCCTTGATATGTCAGGAAATATATTCATCTTTGAACCCAAAAAACTATCAGCCATGTGTTGGAAATACAATTTCAAAACATTGTTCCTATCTAAATCAAAGGCGAAAGTCACTAATAATATAACTCTATCTGTAATTTCTGAATTTTACAAAATGTCAGTTAAGTTCACATCTCTTTTCTCTGATAAAGAAAAATTTAAGGGAAATATAAATCACTTTAGACACCAGAGTGTGGCGATCAGAAGGTATTTGCAAAATATCAGAGAAATATTTCTTCAACAGTTCAGTAGCTGATATATAGGATGTTATAGGAAAATTTATCATTCTCAAGTTATTTTTCCTTAATT
Source organism: Microcaecilia unicolor (assembly GCF_901765095.1). Lineage (NCBI taxonomy): Eukaryota > Metazoa > Chordata > Amphibia > Gymnophiona > Siphonopidae > Microcaecilia > Microcaecilia unicolor. The sequence continues at coordinate 336,550,655 of NC_044034.1, forward strand.
GGTTCTCCAGAAATTCCAATTTTTACAAGAAACATGGCTGTCCTTCATCTTTTGAGTTCATATTAGAGACAGTTGACAAGCGACAGGAGAGGTACGCCCTGAAGGCTCCGTCCTGAAGACTCCCTTCGCAAGCAAGGTTTTACAAAGCTGCTACAGATCATAAACTACACACTTAAAGAGAGTTGAATAGAACTGGAAAAAAACATAAGCTTACCTAAGAGGGTTAAAAAAATAGTCCTGGTGATTGACAACCTGAAAAATACAAATTAAACACAAAGGATCAATTCTTAGGGAAGGGAAAATTGAAAAAAATTAAAATATGAAAAGTTAAATTAAAGGGTTAAATATAAGGAAAAGTAAATATTTATCTAATTTTTGTTTTATCTTTGATCCTGAATAAGTGGTGTGGAAGAAAACAAGTCCTGAGTAAGGAATTGCTTGGTTCTGTTAAGCAAAAACTTGTATTATTGAAAATTGAATGAAATTTAATTTTGCACTTAAAATTTAAAACTTTAAGGGCCCTGTTTACTAAGGTGTATTAGCGTTTTTAACGTGCCTACAATTAGCGCATGCACTAACAATGTAGGCGCCTGTAGGGATATTTTAGGCACGTACACAGTTAACGTGCGCACATGGTTAATGCACGTTAAAGACGTTAACATGTCCATAACATGGCTTAGTAACCAGGGCACCAAGTTTGGTGTGCACTTTAACAACAGCACTTTAAACAAACTTTTAAATTTCAATATATTTATATTTTAATCACAAACATTTTAAAATATATATATTGAATTCTCCTGTGCAATAAAATTTATTTATTGTGACTCTGTGTATCATTTGCTGATTTGAAGCTGTGAAAGATTCAAGGAAATGTTCAATTCACTACACTGAGAGGGTCTTTTACTAAGGCACGCTCACGTTTTTAGCAAACGCTAAAATTGTGGGCGTGCTAAACTTTAGAGATGCCAATGCATTCCTATGCACAGAGAGAGCAGCAGATATGTTTCCAGCTTTGGTTGAGGAGATGAACCTTGATACAGCATTTAATGCGAAACATGATTTCATGTTGGACCAGAAGTCTCTGAGATGATTAACGTTTTAAACAGAAAAAATAGAAAAGGAAGAAGAAAAAATAGAGCGATATCTCATTTAAGCTAAGTGCAATTTTGACCAATATATTGAGTCAAGCTAATGAATGAAGGTTTAAGAATATTAAATGATGGATCAATGAGGAGTACATGCCCACCATAAAAAGTGCCTGGCTCATGTTATAGCCTGAATGGTGGTGACATGGTTATGTGATAGATCCTATATCTAAACATCCCGTTAAGATTGTAGAAACAAAGTGATAAGATATATTGGGAGTTGGGTAATAATAAAAAATTGTATATGAGGAACCCCCTCCATTAAATAGAATTTTGATACCGTATAAATTGGATAATGCATTCCTATGGGCATCTCTAACATTTAGCGTGCGCTAAAAATGTGAGCGCACCTTAGTAAAAGACGCCCTTTCTTTTTTGTGTGACCCTTCAGTGGTTGTGAAAAAGAGGAAACCCAACCGTGACTAGAAAATAATTTTAGCAGTAATTACATCCTGCTACCACTGAGGGGCGCTACATAAACCTGACCTCCCTTCCTGAGGGCATCCAGTACTTCCTTCTCTACCCTTAGTTCCAAAGTTGGGAGTCTTGTTCCTAGGGGCTGTTCCACTGGGTCTCTGCCCTCTATAGGGATTTTGGGAACTGCCTCATCCCATATTTCATTCCCTCCTCAAAGGGCAGCTGCAAACCCCTTCCAATCAGGAGACACTGCCCCAGGTTTTCCTTAATCCCCTATTCTGAGCTGGTGATCCCAATGCCTTCTGGGACTTGTAGTTGGCCTTTCCACACTACAGTGACAAGCCCTGCTCAGAATATGATAATGCTCATGTTCATCCAATGTGATATACTGGCCAAACTTCACGAATATTTAAAACATATATGATAGAACACCATCATTTTGTCAATCAGGAAAAGACAGTAAAAACTTTGATTTATCATTGTGTTCAATGTAAACACGGCTTTTCAGATTTAAAATGTACTGTAATAGATCGGGTTTGATCTTTATCTAGAGGGGGAAGATATCCGGAGATATTTCTCCATATTGACATAATATTTGTTTGGGCAATTGTACCCAATGGCTGAAAAATTTTCTTGGAGTGCTCACTTGTTTGTACAATAATGTGAGCCAGAGGGTTCTGAGGACTCTGCTCTTTTGTTAAAATTAGATTTATAATTCATAGTTTGGTTTGTTGGTTGGGTCTTCTATCTCATTTAGGGGCCTTTTTACAAAGGCACTTAAGGGCCTAGGCACGTGCAGCTTGCGTCTAGCACATGCACCTAGCGGTAATTCCAAGTTTGGTGCATGCTGAAAACACGTGGTAGAAAATAATTTTCTATTTTATACTGCAGGGGTGTTCCCGACGGTAATTGGCAGTTGGCATGCGCTAGATGGTTACCATGTGGGTAACGCTTGAGCCCTAACTGCTAAGTCAATGGGTGGCATCAGTGGCGTAGCTACGTGGGGCCACGTGCAGGATGTCAGGACGTCAGACTCAGAAACAGAACGAAGCCTTGCGCCGGAAGAAGAGGACCTTGGCTGGCAGGGGTTGGGGTCCCCTGCTAGCAAAGGTAGCCCACGGCGGCAGCAGGGGAGGGTTGGCGGTGGGATGGGGGTCAAGAGGGTCATCGTCAGGGGGGCTCAAAGTTGTTGTTGGTGGTGGCGGCGTGGGGGGTCGGCAATGGCGGGGGGGGGGGGGTGCCGGCGCCGGGGGAGGGTCTAAAATGTGCCCCCTCACCTCAGGCTCTGGACCCCCTCCCGCCGGTCTGGCTACGCCCCTGGGTGGCATTAAGGGCTGAGGCCGGAAATAGACTACGATGGGTTTTATTTTTTGCGCACGTCCATTTCCCAGCCCAAAGCCCCCTTTAATGATCCAGTGCATGTCCAATGCACACGCTCACACTACTGCAGGCCACTTTTTACACACCTTTGTAAAAGGGCCCCTTAATCCTTTATGTGTATTTTTGTTTTCTGGTAGCTGAAATTTCCTATTATTATTTTGTTACAGTTTACTGTTTATTAACATTAGCTATGTGTTTCCCCATCTCTATATAATAATTGGTCAATCTGCCTCCCTGGATGGCTGGCTGGGTTCGTAACCATATGCTAATGAGCTTACCTCAGCTCGCCTCCAGTGTTCCCTTCCCTCTCAGTGTCCCGCCCTCGTGGAAAGACAAAATGATGTCAGAGGAGGGCGGGACACTGAGAGGGAAGGCAAGGGAAGGCTGGAGGTGACGTGAACCGAGCCTGCCGCCACTGCGACCTGAGATATGGAGGGGAGAGGAGAATCGCCGGACATGGTTGGGAGGTGAGGGGAGAATCACTTGACATGGATGGGATGGGATGGGAGGGGAGGGGAGGGGAGAATCGCTGGACATGGAGGGGAGGGCAGGGGAGAGAGATGAGAAAACGCTTAGACAATAGCCTTCCTAGGGACCATTTCATTTTTTTGCAAAATGGGCGTTTTTGCTTATTACATATGAAATTCTATCCATAAAGACTCCATATTGCATTTTGTTTTCTGCAATGCTTTTGTTCTGCTTTACTCAGTGCCACCTTTGACATGTAATGCCACCCCTCCACCAATTTGATCCATCTTATCATTGCAGTATAATTTGTACCTTGGTATCACTGTGTTCTATTGGTTACTCTTCTTCCACCAGGTCTTTGAAATGCCAGTTATATCTGCCTCTTTGTATTCAGTACCTTACATTCTAGCTCTCCCATTATAATTTTTAGACTTTTGGCATTTGCACACAGACATTTCAAAGTATGTCGTTTATTAGTATTTACAACTTTCTTAGCAGCTGACAGGAATAATTTGTAATCTTTCAGCTCCATCTGCTCTTTACATAACAGCATATGGGCTTTTGCCTTTATTGCATCCTCTCTATCAGGATTCTTTAACTTCCCTGTTTTGTTAGTATCCTTTGAAGACTCCAAGCCATGCGCTGCTGAGCAGCTAAACTACATGTGTAGTGTTGAAAAAGGTACTGGTTAATTATTTACATATTACCATCCTTTCATCTATTGACGTGGCTTGTTTCAATTATTTAGCATGGAGTCCAGATGAACTCAAAGATTCTTCTTCATAGGGGGGAAGCACATGTTGTGAGACCTTACTAGTGAGGACCACTGCAGTTAGATCTCTTCTCTTCAAATAAAGACAACATATAAACCTGCTGTTCTCAAGGACTTTGTGTGTAATTTCCAAATTAAAACAGAAAACAAAGCAACGTCAAAAAATAATAGTCTTTGTGTACTCTACCTATAAGGAAAAATAGATAATCTTCAATACAAGTCTCACACCTAGAAGGCTATGAAAACTCAAAGCAAAGGCAGGGGAGTTTTGGCTGTCATTTTCTCTTCTTTCCACCTTTGTAAATACGTGGAATGCATCTGGTCTGGGCTTCCAAGATGGTATTTTTAAACAACATCCATGCCTGATGTCCTAACCTTTGCAACTGATCCTTTTAGCTTCCTTTTAACCATTTTCCTCATTTTATCGTAGTCACCCTTTTGAAAATTTATTTATTTATTTATTGCATTTGTATCCCACATTATCCCACCTATTTGCAGGCTCAATGTGGCTTACATAGTTTTTTATGACATTGTCATTCCAGAATATCAGATACAATTAGTAGTGTGCAGAGATTGAGTAAGGGAAGAAAGAGGAAGTGATTAGGCGGTTCATTGTAGAGGTGGATTTTCATAGCTGGGTGGGTTGGTAAAGTGGATCAGTGAAGCTATTGGTTCTCTTTGTAGGCCTTGTTGAAGAAGTATGTCTTCAGAGATTTGCGAAAGCTATTTCTTTCGACAATTTATTTCAGGTCTGTGGGTAATGCTGCTATAGTAGAGTTCCTTTGTGGCTTCATTCCAGATAGTAGCTCAAAGTTGAACATGTCATGATCACTGTTTCTCAGTGGACCCAACACCGTTACCTCTCGTACTATGCCCTGCACTCTACCAAGGACTAGATCTAAAATGGCTCCCCCTCTTTTCGGTTCCTGGACCAGTTGCTCCAAGAAGCAGTTGTTTATTACATCTATGAATTTTATGTCCTCGGCACTTCCTGATGTAACTTTTATCCAGTCAATATTAGGGTAATTGAAATCACCCATTACTATACTGTTGCCCAATTTGCCAGCTTTCCTAATTTCTGAAAACATTTCTTCATCTGTTTGTTTTGTCCTGGTGGACAGCAGTGCAGCCTTACAAGAACACTCCTTCCTTTCACACATGGAATGTCTATCCATAATGATTCCACACTGCTATCTGTTTCATGTAGAATGTTTGACTCAATTCCCTCTTTAACATATATTTTATTTATTTAGATTTTGCTCACACCTTGTTCAGTAGTAGCTCAAGGTGAGTTACATTCAAGTACACTGGATATTTCTCTGTCCAAGGAGGGCTCACAATCTAAGTTTGTACCTGAGGCAATGGAGGGTTAAGGGTTAAGTGACTTGCCCAAGATCACAAGGAGCAGTAGTGGGATTTGAACCGGCCACCTCTGGATTACAAGAGTGGTGCTCTAACCACTAGGCCACTCCTCCACTCCAATTTGGTCCCTACTATCATTGTGATATAATTTGTACCCTGTTAACACAGTGTCCCATTGATTGTCCAGAAGGGAGAACCTCAGAACCTTTCAAGGTGTGGTCATCATACCTGCAAGTCCCACTGGAAGTCCAATTGAAAATAATTACCTGTACCTCAAAGTTCTAACAAGTTACTACTAATCAAGCTCCCCTGAAATTTCCTTAAGTGTTTTGTTTTCACAAATGATCATTGATTTATCTAAATTATTTTCTTCAGTTTTCCTTTCAACCAATGTCATTTGAGTCTGACTAATTTGCTCCTCCCCCATTAGTGTGTTAATCTACATAATAAGATTGAAAGCTACACTGGGTAGGAGAGGAGAGACCTTCACCTCAGAGCTGATAATATTTCAGACTAACAGTCTTCTCCTTTGAACTTTAAACATTTAAATGAGAAAAACAACAAGAAGAACAAAAGAGTCTTTTACCTGGTAAAAATCCCTTCAATAAACCAAGCAACAAAAATAATCTGGAAAACTACCAAAAATGAATGTAAAAAAAATATCAGGCATAAGACTGAATCAAAAGCCATAAAAATTCCTCAGCTTGTGTTGAGCCCCTTCGGTTTCTTTATTTTATTCAGCACTCAGACTCTGAGTCTGTGGTATGCTAATAAATTGTGTTCTGTGAGCTAATCCAGGAGCCCATGTTATAAGCGGCACTATTTTTCACCATTTTGGTTTACTCAGGATTTTCCTGCACTAATATTACTACCTAATGTAGTAAGAGTTTTAGCACAGGAAACTTTGCAGCAAATCCACTCTGCTAATGGATAGCATGGTTGGCATGCAAAGTAAAGAATAAAACTGCTCCCAATATAAATAACTAGCAGTTGAGCCCGTAAAAACGGGCTGGTATTGGGGTTTTCCTTCCTTCCCCCCCCCCCCCGCGAGGTCGCCACCGCTACCGCCCCCCCCCCCGGAGTCGCCGCCATCCCTCCACCCGGCCCGGGCCCTCTCTCTCTAGTCCGCTACTAAACTTACACATCCATTCGCCGGAACGCAGCATGCACATCAGCTAAGCTGCCGTCGGCCCTTCCTTCTCTGCCTGTGTCCCGCCCTCCTGTGACGTAACGTCAGCGAGGGAGGGACACAGGCAGGGAAGGAAGGCCGATGGCAGCTCAGCTGATGTGCATGCTGCGTTCCGGCGAATGGATGTGTAAGTTTAGTAGCGGAGAGAGGGCCCGGGCCGGGTGTGTGTGTGTGTGTGTGTGTGGGGGGGGGGGGGGGGGGGGGAGGTAACGGTAGCGGTGACCTCGGGTGGGCGGGTGCGGTATCAACCTCAGCGGCGCAGTTTCCCTCTCTGTCCCGCCCTCGTCATCATGTATTGACGCGGGGGCGGGACAGAGAGGGAAGTCTCTACTGCGCATTTGCGAGTGAGTCGGTCACTCACCGTTTATATGTTTGATATTATGTTATGCTATACATATCATGTTTTCTATTCAGCCACTTCCTTTACAGTTCAGGGTGGATTCTATTAGTAGAAAACAATCTAGACTCATATGTCCGGGAATCCCAGCAATAGATAATCAATGATAACAAACTATTATACCCTAAGAAATTATAGCAGAAAAATATAAACAACAATTAGTTTGAATCAGAGTTCAAAAGACCAAATTTATGAAAAATGAATGCTTTCAGATTTTTCCTAAAACACAAGTAACGTCTACAAGATCTTTTTTTTGTGTGTGTGTGTCTTCATGCATAAATCAGGGAAACACCACAAAACTCAATGGCCTGATTACGAAAGAGATATTATAGAGGTCTATAAAATAATGAGTGGAGTGGAACAGGTAGACTTGAAGCGTCTGTTTTCGCTTGAAGTTACAAAGTAATACATTTAAAACGAATCGGAGAAAATGTTTCTTCACTCAACATGTAATTCAACTCTGGAATTCGTTGCCAGAAAATGTGGTAAAGGCGGTTAGCTTAGCGGAGTTTAAAAAAGGTTTGGCTGGCCTTCCTAAAGGAAATGTCCATACACCATTATTAAATTGGACTTGGGAAAAATTCACTCTTTCTGGGATAAACAGCATAAAATGTTTTGTACTTTTTTGGGGGGCTCTTGCCAGGTATTTGTGACCTGGATTGGCCACTGTTGGAAACAAGTTGCTGGGCTTGATGGACCTTTGGTCTGTCCCAGTGTGACAATACTTATGTACTTATGTAATCAAATTTGTATCAGTTTCAAGTACCAAAGTAACCAATAGGGTAGCCCTGTCTGTCAGCTGATCCATTGATTTTTCCAAAATAGATGACACATCAAGGGGCCCAATTTTCCTTGGTTCCAAACCACTTTCAAGTTGTTGTTCTGTACTATAGTCCTTCTTTTTATAGGGAAGGTAGTATCAGTTGTAATAAGGTGGAAGCACTTCTGAAATTTTCAAGTTTTCTTTTACATATCTCCTAAATAATTCTCTAAGAAGTCCAAAAATTTGTGAATGAGGAAAGTTGACAAATCTTAAAATTCATGTGCCTCAATCTATTTTCTATAACTCCAACCTCCTTTGCACATTCCCACTGTCCTGTACTACAAAAGCTTGGACTTTTTGAATATCAGTTTTCTTTTCTAGCGAATTTGTCTAATACTTTGTACTATTTTCTCCTCCAAAGAGTAAACTTAGACTTCCACAGATACAACTGATTTCTTGAGCTCTCCCAGTCTGTTACTCACCGAACCTTGGAGGTCCATCACCTGTGAGGAGGTCCCCGTCCATGGTGCCGCTTGCTGTACCGGAGTCGGTTACCACCCGGGTTCACTCCCCCTCGATGTCAGCAGAGGAAGCTTCGCCGGAGTCCAGGCAGGGGTCGACTTCTCGGCATCCCCGACAAGGTTGTCGATCCTCGAGGTCAAGACAGGCTCGGGTTTGGGCTGCTCTTAGGGAGCTTTTGTCCGATACCGAAGAGGAACGCTCATGGGGTGAAGAGGAAGACCCCAGGTATTTTTCGGAGGAAGAGTCCTGTGGGCTTCCCTCTGATCCTACTCAACTGATTGAAGTAAGACAGTCTCCGCCTGAGAGTCTTACTTTCTCATCCTTTGTACTGGAAATGTCTCAGGACATTCCATTCCCTATGGAGGTTGTGGATGAGCCCAGGGCTGAGATGCTCAAGATCCTGGATTATCTTTCTCCACCTGCAGAGGGTGCAACGGCCCCCTGCACAATACACTCAGGGAAGTGCTGATGCGGAATTGGTCTTGCCCTCTTTCTAATCCAGTGGTCCACAACAAACCCGAGTCCCAGTACAGAGTCCATGGAGAGCCTGTAATGGTGAAGGCTGCACCTCACGCCTGGAATAGACTTCAAGAGCCTGTATGTCTAGCCCTGTCTTTGGCCGTTTTCAAGTCCAGGCTAAAAGCCCACCTCTTTGACACTGCTTTTGACTCCTAGCCACTACTCACTTGCCCTGTACCCCACCTCTTTAATTCCCTTACCTCTTAATTGTTCTGCCTGTTTACCTGTCTTATTTAGATTGCAAGCTCTTTGAGCAGGGACTGTCTTTTCGTGTATGGTGTACAGCGCTGCATATGCCTTGTAGCGCTATAGAAGTGATAATTAGTAGTAGTAGTAGTTTACAATAGCCTGCCTGATAGAATCCAAGGTGACTACTTCTGGCTTCTCCAACTTCTGAAATCTATATGGTCTAGGACTTGCCTCCTTCAGTACTCCAGACTGTCGGTTCAGTGTCTCCATGTTCTGCTTTTACCTGAAGCAGAACAATTGTTGCTTTTTCTAGCAACAATTTGTCCACACTTCTGGGTTGTTGAGGACTCAGTCCCATACCCTTGCTTGATATTGGCATTTCCAGGTTAAGGCTTCCCCTCGAACCATCACGTTTACTGCATCATCACTGAGAACTGATATTATAGCCTCTCCTGGGGAATTCAGACAAGGGCTCCCAGGCAAGGAACGGTCATTTGGGCAAAAAACACCTCTTCTGGGTAGGGCGAGCTTCCCATCCTCCAGTCTGCTAGAGAGGATCAGTGGTGTAGCAGGGGGGGGCTGCCACCCGGGGCGGGGCGGTTCGCCGTTGCACCCCCCCCCGGGTGCAGCACGATGACCCCCCCCCCCCGACGACCAGCTCCCGCACCCTACCTTTAAAAAGAATACCAGGAGTCGCGCCTGCCCTGCACGTACAAGAAATGTGGACCGTCGGCTCTTCTCTCGCTCTGTCCCGCCCTTGCGGAAATAGGAAGTTGCGTCAGCGGAGGGCGGGACAGAGCGAGGGAAGAGCCGACGGTCCACATTTCTTGTACGTGCGGGGCAAGCGCGACACACGATATTCTTTTTAAAGGTGGGGGGGTGTCGATTCGCCGAGGGGGGGGAGCTGGCAGGGAGCACCCCCTCCCGAGCTGACACCCTGGGCGAACCGCCCCTCCCGCCCCCCCTTGCTATGCCACTGGAGAGGATGCCTTTCGCAGAACAGGACATTCCCGAAGAGACCGCATATTGCAGAATTGAAGTCTGTACCGGTGAAGAGGTAATCGGGTTAACCACCCAAACTTTCCCCTTATGCTTGCCCATCAGAAATTGCAAAAGGGAAAAAATGTTTGCAGTCTTGAGAGCCACCCAATCATGCAGCTAGCTCAGAAGCCATATTGGGGCCTCTCAGATGCCATCTCTTCATAAATTCTCCCTCTCCTTCAACCATGGAACATGCAGGACGTCAAGACTCACAGAAACAGAATCCAGATCAGCAATGCGCTGGAGACCGGCGCTGAAGAGGACTTCGGCTGGCGGGGGTTGGGGACCCCCGCCAGCAAAGGTACCTGACGGCGGCAGTGGGGGAGGGTTGGCGGCGGTGGGAGGGGGGGTCGAATGTGGTGGGGAGGGTCCGTGGTTGGGGGGGGTGAAAGCAGGGGGGCCAGGACTAAATCTGCAGGGGCCCATGCCCCTGTGGCCACACCTAGCTACGCCCCTGCCTTCAACACGGGGATCTGAATCTAGCAATGGCCATAATACACTCCCTCTTAGGAACTGTGAATTCCCAGCTCAGCTCACCCAAACCTGAACTGAGGATTTAATTGGGAATCATTTGCATGGCAGTACATACCCTTTATCACCTGAGTCACCAGGCTGGCCTTGCTATGTAGATCTGATCTTGTTTTTGTTACTGTGTGCAGTGCTGCCAGATTGCTCATAGTGTCAACAAGTTTTGTTCAAGATAATTGTTGTTGAGATTTCCATTTTGTCTGCTATCAAAATAACAACTTAGCTATGATTAAGTTACTAGATGATAATGCTTGCTAATTATAGAAAATGAAACTGTAAGTTAATTAAAGATTTTACTGTAATGTTTAAAGCTTGTATCATTCTCATCTCTTATAATTAGTTCACTACATTGTCGCTTGCAAAATGTACTGCTTTAAAAGCTGTGTTTTGGAAAAAAAATACATATTTAGGAAGTGGGCAAGATTATGTGCTTGTATTTAAACGTTGTTTTTTGAAGTTTTAATAGAGCTTGGAGTGGAATAGTACACAGTCACAATATGCAATGATACTTTTCTCATTGTTAAGGAGGAGAAAGAAGAGCGAATGTGATTGAGGAGAGCACAGTGTGGTGCTATAGAGAACCTGTCCCCCCCCCCCCCCCCCGCAAATATTGACCAGGAGTATAGGGGATACAGGGAAAAAGAGAAGATTCAGAAAGAGGGATGGGGAAGATAAATAGAAAAGAGAAGGGATGGGAAAGAGAAGAACCTGAAACAAGGACAAAGAGAAGAACCAGAAAGGAGAAGGAGAGAACCTGAAGGGGAAAGAGAATACCAGAAAAAGAAGAGGGACAGAATCTAAGGCTGATGTGAAAAGTACAAGGAGAGGAAATGAAAGGGGAAATATTGAGGGGAAACGAGAGGAACTTGAAGGGAGTAAATTGAGAGGAGTCTGAAAGAATACAGAGGAAATAAGGAACAGACCCAGGGGGGGTGGGGGGGGTGAGGGTGAAGTGGAATAAGGTAACGAGAGGACCTTAAAAGGAAGGAGAGCAGGGGAAAAGAATCTGAAGGTGCTAAGGGGAAGGAAGGAAGGAAACGAAAAGGGGAACATGGAGAAATGGAAGGAACCTGAAGGAGCAGACATGCAGCAAGAGAAGAAGGGGTATAATTGGGAGAGAGAGAGAGAGAGAGAGAGGAAGGTAGAGTGAGGGAGAGGTAACTGATAAGGGAGATGTAGAGAGAGGAAAATAAGAGGTTGAAAGGAAGTAGGGATATGGGGAAAGAAACTGAACAGATAGTGGAGAGAATAGAAGAAGAGAGAAAGATGGATCAAGATGTAGGCAGAGCACCAGAAGGGTGACAGAGGGAGCAAGGATGTAGCCATGATAGGGCCTGATTAGGCTGCAGCACCACCATTTTGGGGCCACCTCCCAGTCTGAGGAATTGGCTTGGGTCAATGAGAAAAAAACCGGAGGTGCTATCAACATTCACACTGCCTAGTGACCAACTATATTAACCTTAGGCTCCACTTATCCTGGCTATGCCACTGAGAGGGAGAGGAGGGAAACAGAGAGATTTGAGGGCCAGAACATAGAAAAAGTATTGCTACTTTTTTCCACATCAAACTCTGTATACATAATCCAGGTAATTCAAATAGAGCATTTTAGAAGAGAGAAAAGCCTAGATTTTGTAGCAGCATTGCCAAAAATGAAAATAAATCACAGTGCAGATGGGTGATACCCAGTGCAGTTTTTCTAGCGAAAAAGGTGCCAGTACTCAAATGCCAGGCCACCCTTCAGGGGTGGGGTGATCATTGAGGGACCCACCCCACCATAGCCAGGCCTCCTGCAACCAGTCATAGAATCTATGACAAGGCAGAATTGATGTGTAGAGCCTGAGCTCTTTCGTTAAAACTTGGGGACCATGGGTCAATTTTAGCAGACAATGGAAAAGGTGCTGGTACTCAATACCCCCAAGTACCCCCTCAAGAAAAGCCCTGGTGATACCTATAAATCTTTGCCTTCTGCAAGTTCATATTTAGGTTCTTAGATAACCTATGATTTAGTGGCTCTTTTATACTTTGAATAAGTACCAGGAGCTTTGCATAAAGATATGGTCTACCTACCACAATGAGATGTATACCATAGTTACTTTTCTGCTACCTGGATTTAATTGGAATTTCTATTAGCATATATATATTATTTATCAGTTAAAAAAAAGTAATCTGGAATGAGCTTAATCAGTTCAATTTTATGCAGCCTCTGCTGTAAAGACAAATATTAATTATGAATTTAATTCTGTTTTTGTATCCCTCTGGTTGCATATATATCAGTTGATCCTTATACACAGACTAATGTGGCAAACCAAATTGAGTGGAGGAGTGGCCTAGTGGTTAGGGTGGTGAACTTTGGTCCTGGGGAACTGAGGAACTGAGTTCGATTCCCACTTCAGGCACAGGCAGCTCCTTGTGACTCTGGGCAAGTCACTTAACCCTCCATTGCCGCATTGAGCCTGCCATGAGTGGGGAAAGTGCGGGGTACAAATGTAACAAAAATAAAATAGATACTATTGGAGATTCTACATGGAATGTTGCTATTATTGGAGATTCTACATGGAATGTTGCTATTCCACTAGCCTGAAACCACTGATATCTCCAATACCAAAAATCTTTGGAAACTGCAATCACGCGCTACACTAATCCAAAGATAAGAACTAAGTGTGTGCAAACAGCAAGTGAATCAATACCACTAATGATTATTTTTTGTGTGTATTATATATATTGGGAGCCCTCGGACGATACCACTTAAAAGCAATTTCATTAGTTTTGCCTAGTGGCTAGGCCTCTCTTCATCGGGCAATCCCTTTTATTAAACCATAAATAAATGCTGTTGCAAACACACTCCACTGGTGCCCAAAAGTATACGTGCTCAAAATACAAAATTCACAAGAACAAATTTTTCAAGAAAAAATAGAGCAAACTTATCTTAAACATTACTGCATGTCTCTCTGTTGAAGTCCGCTTTGGCTTCCCCTAAATTGCGCCCGACGCCGCGGGTTTCAATACTTTCATCAGGGACTCGGGTTAAACTTGCCCGCCTTGAATCCTCAACAGTCTATGCACGCAGACTCTCGCAGTGCACTGGATTGTTCTTCCTTGGCGCTATTTAATGGCTGTGAAGTACTGACGCTTCACTAAGACGTCACTGTGGGAACAAAATCTGAAGTTGGTAAAAAACCCCCTTTGATGTTTGTTACAAAGAACCTCAAATATGTATAGTTTTCTCTTAATCCATTTAATACTTGCAATATATACACTTCTATTGAATTGAATTAAATCAAACCCGATTTAGAAAAAATATATATATATATTTAGAACAAATTTTTTGAAAAAAATATATATATTTAGTGAAATGACATATTGAAAAATTCAATTAAATCATGGAATTCCATTCAACAGATTCATTCAATCCGTGAGGGCTAACTGTATGTAGCCTATGTATCCACCATTGTTCTCTTCGTGTCAATACTATAGCCCGGTCCCGTCCCGCAATGGTCTCTGGGACCTGCTCTATGATAAACCATCTTAGGTCCGCAAAAGTATGATGGTACTGTAAACAATGTGGTACCAGAGGAGCTGACAACGTTTTCGTTTTTAATTTACTTTTGTGTTCTATGAGTCTTACTCTCATGGTCCTAATAGTGCGACCCACATACTGTAAAAAGCACGGACATTGTATGATGTATACCACGTAAGATGATAAACAGGTAGTTTGTTGTTCCATTTTATATATGCGTCCGGTGTTAACATGAGTCCACTGAGACATAATGTTCGTTTGGGCACAAAATTGGCACTGGCCACATGGCTGATGGCATCCTGATGTTACTATAGAAGGTTCTGAAAGGAAATGAGTATGTACTAGTTGATCTTTAAGATTTCTGCCCCTCGTATAGGCTATACATGGATATTCCTGAAATACTGGATGCAATGTAAGAACCTGCCAATGTTTAAAAATTAAATGGGCAACCGTAGGGGCCAAAGTGGAAAACCCCAATACGCATACCATCTTGTCCATCTGTTCCTTGTCTCTTTCTCTTTCTTTGTTCAACAGCAATAAAGAGCGCTGAGCATACCAAGCTCTATTGTATGCCTGTTGTATGCACTTTTGATTGTACCCTCTGGCTTGCAACTTTAACATAAGCATGCGGGCTTGATCCTTAAATGTTTCATCTGTAGAGCAGATCCTACGTAACCGTAAAAACTGACCTATCGGGAGAGACCACTTCAATTTGTGTGGATGGTGGCTATGCCATGACAGAAGAGTATTACGATCAGTGGATTTATGATGTACTGTAACTTGTAATTTATCAGACGTTTTGTAAATCCAGGCATCCAAAAATGAAATATGAATGGTACTACTATTTGACGTGAATTTTAAATTACTGTCTAGATGATTTAACCATCGTAAAAACTGTTCCAATTGTTCATGAGTCCCTCTCCATAAGAAGAATACGTCATCGATGAAACGTAGCCAGTTGGTGATGTAATCCTTGTACCAAAAAGATTGGTATAAGTTGTCTTCCTCGAATTGACTGACATATAAATTGGCAATACTTGGGGCGGCTGCAGTGCCCATTGCTACTCCTTTCTTTTGTAAATAAAATGTGTGATCAAATTCAAAATAATTATTTTTAAGTATCAGTGTAGCAAACGATACTAATAACTCAGTAGAGATTCGTTCATCGGGTTTTCGGTCACTCAAAGTCTTTTGAACTATGTTTAAAGCAGCCTCTTGTGGTATGTTAGAATATAAAGCCTCTATGTCTAAAGTGACCAAAAAAACCGTAGGGGATATCTGCCCTATAGTCTCAATATGACGTAAAAAATGAGCTGTATCTTGTGTATATGATTTTGCCAATTTAACGTACGGTTGAAGAAAATGATCCAACATCTTAGACAATGGTTCTAAGATGGTGCCCGTGAGGGACACTATCGGACGTCCCGGAGGTTTTGTCAAATTTTTATGTACTTTGGGTACCGTATAAAACACTGGAGTCCGTGGTTTTGATATTTGTAAAAATCGTGACTCAGCCTTTGTTAGTATGGCCTGTTGGACTGCTTTTTCAACTAACTCGGAAATAACAACTTGTAAAGTTTCTTTTGGATCTTCTGTTAACACTTGATAAAACTCCGAATCTTGAAGTTGTCGGTTTGCTTCCTGAATATATGATTGTTTATTTTGAATCACGATTGAGCCACCCTTGTCTGCCGGGCGTATGACAATGTTGGGATCTGTTGATAATTCCTGTAAAGCTAATTGTTCCTTTCGAGATATATTAACGTACTGCTTCTTCCTAGGGTTCTTCTCTACCTGATTGATTTCTAAATGATGTAGATCCCGTAATACCAAAGCTTTGAACATAGCTATATGGGGATCCATCGGCCCAGGTGGGACCCATCGTGACTTAGGACGAAAAATAGAAACATCCCTGTTAACACCCGTACCCTGAGCAAAAAATAATTTAACTTGTAAATTGCGAAAAATACGGGCCAAGTCAATACGGGTGTTGAAGGGATTATATGACACAGTGGGTACAAACGATAAACCTCGTTCCAATACTTGAGATTGTTCCCCTGTCAGTTGTTTGTCAGATATATTGATTACATTTGATTGCGCAATTGGCCAGACCTTGTCACTGGGCCTGTTCCCCCTAAAAAAGATTGTGTGGGGGGTAAAGGAGCCCCTGCTACGCTACCCAACGATGTGCTAGACCTAGTTGATGAAAATGACACCTGAGGCTGAGCAGTGGAAGGGAGAGGTAGAGAAAAGGATGAAGAACTTGGGGGCAAAATAGGAGGAAATGTTCCCGCCCCTTGGGGCTGTAAATTGCCCAAGCCCATATATGGAGGTACCTGTTGACCATAACTTGTATTTGTAACTGGTGCCCATGTAGATGGATAATGGCTTGATTGCTGGTGGTATTGTTGCATATATTGCTGGCTGTCCCAATTGCCTCTTCTTCGATTACCCCTTCTGCGCGATCGACCTCCTCTGCCCCTTCGTCGGGTCTGCACGCTAAGACCACCATCTGAGTATTCCTCAGAGCTACTCAGAGCTTCCGGGATATTTTTCATGGAGCTCTGTGGTGGAACCTGGCTTTCTCGATTGAGCCAATCATAAATAGGACCTAACGCATAGTCTTGTTGATCCCGTTGGAATTTCTTCAATTTGTTTTGTCTCAATGAAAAATGATATTGATCTACGGTCGCCACCTCACCGCTCAAAAATTCCTCTGGTCGAGACACGCTATCAGAGACATTTAATTGTGTGAGAACTTCATCCAATTCCATTTGTAACACTTTAATGTCTTCTTGAGCTGTTTCAATTACCAGTACCATAAGGTCCCTAGAACACCGATTAAGTATAGCTGCCCAGTGTTCTAAAAATACAGACTTCTCCAGAAAGATCTTTGGAGCTTTATTGAGACGCAAACCTCTCGGGATCAACTGGTGTTTAATGTATTCAATTAACAATTGTTCATGTAATTGTAAACGAATAATATTTCGTCTTAGTTGAACATAACGATTCTTTAAAGTATATAAATTCATATCGCCCTCCTGTTGGCCTACTTGTCCAAGGAGGGAGGATCTTTGTAACATAGACGTCAAAGGGTTTTTTTTTACCAACTTCAGATTTTGTTCCCACAGTGACGTCTTAGTGAAGCGTCAGTACTTCACAGCCATTAAATAGCGCCAAGGAAGAACAATCCAGTGCACTGCGAGAGTCTGCGTGCATAGACTGTTGAGGATTCAAGGCGGGTAAGTTTAACCCGAGTCCCTGATGAAAGTATTGAAACCCGCGGCGTCGGGCGCAATTTAGGGGAAGCCAAAGCGGACTTCAACAGAGAGACATGCAGTAATGTTTAAGATAAGTTTGCTCTATTTTTTCTTGAAAAATTTGTTCTTGTGAATTTTGTATTTTGAGCACGTATACTTTTGGGCACCAGTGGAGTGTGTTTGCAACAGCATTTATTTATGGTTTAATAAAAGGGATTGCCCGATGAAGAGAGGCCTAGCCACTAGGCAAAACTAATGAAATTGCTTTTAAGTGGTATCGTCCGAGGGCTCCCAATATATATAATACACACAAAAAATAATCATTAGTGGTATTGATTCACTTGCTGTTTGCACACACTTAGTTCTTATCTTTGGATTAGTGTAGCGCGTGATTGCAGTTTCCAAAGATTTTTGGTATTGGAGATATCAGTGGTTTCAGGTTTTTGGAAGTACAGTATCTATCTCCATGGCAGCTAAATGGCAATCCATGTTCGGCTATTCAGATGAACATGTGACGTCTATGTTACAAAGATCCTCCCTCCTTGGACAAGTAGGCCAACAGGAGGGCGATATGAATTTATATACTTTAAAGAATCGTTATGTTCAACTAAGACGAAATATTATTCGTTTACAATTACATGAACAATTGTTAATTGAATACATTAAACACCAGTTGATCCCGAGAGGTTTGCGTCTCAATAAAGCTCCAAAGATCTTTCTGGAGAAGTCTGTATTTTTAGAACACTGGGCAGCTATACTTAATCGGTGTTCTAGGGACCTTATGGTACTGGTAATTGAAACAGCTCAAGAAGACATTAAAGTGTTACAAATGGAATTGGATGAAGTTCTCACACAATTAAATGTCTCTGATAGCGTGTCTCGACCAGAGGAATTTTTGAGCGGTGAGGTGGCGACCGTAGATCAATATCATTTTTCATTGAGACAAAACAAATTGAAGAAATTCCAACGGGATCAACAAGACTATGCGTTAGGTCCTATTTATGATTGGCTCAATCGAGAAAGCCAGGTTCCACCACAGAGCTCCATGAAAAATATCCCAGAAGCTCTGAGTAGCTCTGAGGAATACTCAGATGGTGGTCTTAGCGTGCAGACCCGACGAAGGGGCAGAGGAGGTCGATCGCGCAGAAGGGGTAATCGAAGAAGAGGCAATTGGGACAGCCAGCAATATATGCAACAATACCACCAGCAATCAAGCCATTATCCATCTACATGGGCACCAGTTACAAATACAAGTTATGGTCAACAGGTACCTCCATATATGGGCTTGGGCAATTTACAGCCCCAAGGGGCGGGAACATTTCCTCCTATTTTGCCCCCAAGTTCTTCATCCTTTTCTCTACCTCTCCCTTCCACTGCTCAGCCTCAGGTGTCATTTTCATCAACTAGGTCTAGCATATCGTTGGGTAGCGTAGCAGGGGCTCCTTTACCCCCCACACAATCTTTTTTAGGGGGAACAGGCCCAGTGACAAGATCTGGCCAATTGCGCAATCAAATGTAATCAATATATCTGACAAACAACTGACAGGGGAACAATCTCAAGTATTGGAACGAGGTTTATCGTTTGTACCCACTGTGTCATATAATCCCTTCAACACCCGTATTGACTTGGCCCGTATTTTTCGCAATTTACAAGTTAAATTATTTTTTGCTCAGGGTACGGGTGTTAACAGGGATGTTTCTATTTTTCGTCCTAAGTCACGATGGGTCCCACCTGGGCCGATGGATCCCCATATAGCTATGTTCAAAGCTTTGGTATTACGGGATCTACATCATTTAGAAATCAATCAGGTAGAGAAGAACCCTAGGAAGAAGCAGTACGTTAATATATCTCGAAAGGAACAATTAGCTTTACAGGAATTATCAACAGATCCCAACATTGTCATACGCCCGGCAGACAAGGGTGGCTCAATCGTGATTCAAAATAAACAATCATATATTCAGGAAGCAAACCGACAACTTCAAGATTCGGAGTTTTATCAAGTGTTAACAGAAGATCCAAAAGAAACTTTACAAGTTGTTATTTCCGAGTTAGTTGAAAAAGCAGTCCAACAGGCCATACTAACAAAGGCTGAGTCACGATTTTTACAAATATCAAAACCACGGACTCCAGTGTTTTATACGGTACCCAAAGTACATAAAAATTTGACAAAACCTCCGGGACGTCCGATAGTGTCCCTCACGGGCACCATCTTAGAACCATTGTCTAAGATGTTGGATCATTTTCTTCAACCGTACGTTAAATTGGCAAAATCATATACACAAGATACAGCTCATTTTTTACGTCATATTGAGACTATAGGGCAGATATCCCCTACGGTTTTTTTGGTCACTTTAGACATAGAGGCTTTATATTCTAACATACCACAAGAGGCTGCTTTAAACATAGTTCAAAAGACTTTGAGTGACCGAAAACCCGATGAACGAATCTCTACTGAGTTATTAGTATCGTTTGCTACACTGATACTTAAAAATAATTATTTTGAATTTGATCACACATTTTATTTACAAAGAAAGGAGTAGCAATGGGCACTGCAGCCGCCCCAAGTATTGCCAATTTATATGTCAGTCAATTCGAGGAAGACAACTTATACCAATCTTTTTGGTACAAGGATTACATCACCAACTGGCTACGTTTCATCGATGACGTATTCTTCTTATGGAGAGGGACTCATGAACAATTGGAACAGTTTTTACGATGGTTAAATCATCTAGACAGTAATTTAAAATTCACGTCAAATAGTAGTACCATTCATATTTCATTTTTGGATGCCTGGATTTACAAAACGTCTGATAAATTACAAGTTACAGTACATCATAAATCCACTGATCGTAATACTCTTCTGTCATGGCATAGCCACCATCCACACAAATTGAAGTGGTCTCTCCCGATAGGTCAGTTTTTACGGTTACGTAGGATCTGCTCTACAGATGAAACATTTAAGGATCAAGCCCGCATGCTTATGTTAAAGTTGCAAGCCAGAGGGTACAATCAAAAGTGCATACAACAGGCATACAATAGAGCTTGGTATGCTCAGCGCTCTTTATTGCTGTTGAACAAAGAAAGAGAAAGAGACAAGGAACAGATAGACAAGATGGTATGCGTATTGGGGTTTTCCACTTTGGCCCCTACGGTTGCCCATTTAATTTTTAAACATTGGCAGGTTCTTACATTGCATCCAGTATTTCAGGAATATCCATGTATAGCCTATACGAGGGGCAGAAATCTTAAAGATCAACTAGTACATACTCATTTCCTTTCAGAACCTTCTATAGTAACATCAGGATGCCATCAGCCATGTGGCCAGTGCCAATTTTGTGCCCAAACGAACATTATGTCTCAGTGGACTCATGTTAACACCGGACGCATATATAAAATGGAACAACAAACTACCTGTTTATCATCTTACGTGGTATACATCATACAATGTCCGTGCTTTTTACAGTATGTGGGTCGCACTATTAGGACCATGAGAGTAAGACTCATAGAACACAAAAGTAAATTAAAAACGAAAACGTTGTCAGCTCCTCTGGTACCACATTGTTTACAGTACCATCATACTTTTGCGGACCTAAGATGGTTTATCATAGAGCAGGTCCCAGAGACCATTGCGGGACGGGACCGGGCTATAGTATTGACACGAAGAGAACAATGGTGGATACATAGGCTACATACAGTTAGCCCTCACGGATTGAATGAATCTGTTGAATGGAATTCCATGATTTAATTGAATTTTTCAATATGTCATTTCACTAAATATATATATTTTTTTCAAAAAATTTGTTCTAAATATATATATATATTTTTTCTAAATCGGGTTTGATTTAATTCAATTCAATAGAAGTGTATATATTGCAAGTATTAAATGGATTAAGAGAAAACTATACATATTTGAGGTTCTTTGTAACAAACATCAAAGGGGGTTTTTTACCAACTTCAGATTTTGTTCCCACAGTGACGTCTTAGTGAAGCGTCAGTACTTCACAGCCATTAAATAGCGCCAAGGAAGAACAATCCAGTGCACTGCGAGAGTCTGCGTGCATAGACTGTTGAGGATTCAAGGCGGGCAAGTTTAACCCGAGTCCCTGATAAAAGTATTGAAACCCGCGGCGTCGGGCGCAATTTAGGGGAAGCCAAAGCGGACTTCAACAGAGAGACATGCAGTAATGTTTAAGATAAGTTTGCTCTATTTTTTCTTGAAAAATTTGTTCTTGTGAATTTTGTATTTTGAACACGTATACTTTTGGGCACCAGTGGAGTGTGTTTGCAACAGCATTTATTTATGGTTTAATAAAAGGGATTGCCCGATGAAGAGAGGCCTAGCCACTAGGCAAAACTAATGAAATTGCTTTTAAGTGGTATCGTCCGAGGGCTCCCAATATATATAATACACACAAAAAATAATCATTAGTGGTATTGATTCACTTGCTGTTTGCACACACTTAGTTCTTATCTTTGGATTAGTGTAGCGCTATTCCACTAGCAACATTCCATGTAGAAGGCTGCGTCAGACTCACAGAAGCAGAAGCCTGCATGGCCACATTGGTGATCTGCAAGGGCTGACTTCTACATGGAATGTTGCTAGTGGAATAGCAACATTCCATGTAGAATCTCCAATAGTAGCAACATGAGTGGGAAAGCGCGGGGTACAAATGTAACAAAAACAGTGGAGGAGTGGCCTAGTGGCTAGGGTGGTGGACTTTGGTCCTGGGGAACTGAGTTCAATTCCCACTTCAGGCACAGGCAGCTCCTTGTGACTCTGGGCAAGTCACTTAACCCTCCATTGCCCCATGTAAGCCACATTGAGCCTGCCATGAGTGGGAAAGCGCGGGGTTACAAATGAAACAAAACAAATTGATTTGACCTGTCAACAATGCTAACTGTCTACATGTCTATTCCTTTGGGAGGGTTCAATATGCTGCTAGTCCCAGGTTTTCACTGATTCTGGAAGATCTGTGATTTAGTTTAGAGTCTCAGCCAAACCAGCTGTAACTGGAAAACATGGGGGAGCAGTACATAAATGCTTTAATCACATGGAGGGTGTCTAGTGGTAAACCATAAGAACAAAGCTGAAGTGGTTGATGAAAGTCACCAGAACCCTGTTATAGCATTATAAACATATGTATTTTGTTGGACATGTGTTTTCTATAATGTGAAAGGATTTAATGTCACTTCTTTAATTCTGTCTTGTTACCCTTTTATCTCCTTGCTTTACTATTTTCCCGTCTTGGTGTACTCCCTCCTGCTCTTTTTCTTTTTTTCTGGGAAATATGTCGAGATGTAAGGGCATACTTTCAATAAGCTGCTTTTGATAGACATATTGGATGCCAGTGATAATGAAAGCATGTGGGGACCAACTTAAGATCTCATTATGTATGGTCTGGAAGAAAGTGGCGGAGAGATAGAGATCTTTAAGTATCTCCATGGCACAAATGCACAGGAGGTGGCCTCTTTCAACTGAAAGGAAGCTCTGGAACAAGGAATCACAGGATTAAAGTGAAAGGTGATGGACTCGAGAGAAATCTACGGAAATATTTCCTTACAGACAGGGTGGTTGACAGTGGATTGGTCTCCTAGCAAAGACGGTGGAGAAAAGGGCTGTATCTGGATTCAAATAACTAGCTAAAGCTAGAATTGGACTCAACGCAACTCCTCCTCACTATGATTCCCAAATATGTCTTGAACACAAGTATCAGGGTCCAAGAAAGCACAAAGGCAGACAGTCTGCAAACTCCAAGATGGAAAACAAAAAGAGCAGATCGTTTGAAGGTAAAACGTAATTTATTTTTAACAGTATAGCAATACTTATATAAATACAAACAGCCCGACACAGGCCGTGTTTCGCCCAACTGGGCTGCTTCAGGGGCTATAAAAAAACATATAAATTGTCTGTTATAATATCAAGCTGCATATATAGATAACATATCTCTCTATATAAAACGCACCTCCAACGTTCTAATGAAGCCTCTGTTAGCCAACATTCTAAGTGAAGGGGGTGAGATCCCATTGTGTCTGCCCCGCCCACGCGTCAAACGTGATGACGTCGAGGGCGGAGCAATGACACTCAACCAATCGCATCGCTCGGCAGCGAAGCGTCAGGGAAGGAGGCGGCGCTCTCGACGTCTAGCCTTCCCTTCGCTGTGTTCCGCCTTCTTCTGACGTCAAGGATGACGTCAAAAGAAGGCGGAACACAGCGAAGGGACGGCACGGCTACACGTCGGGAGCGCCGCCTACTTCCCTGACGCTTCGCTGCCGGAACCGCCACGGAGGTACATTTTAAAAGAAGAAAAACAAAAAAAACGGATGCGAAGGGGGGGGGGCCATGGATGCGAAGGGGGGGGGAACATGGATGCGAAGGGGGGGGCCATGGATGCGAAGAGGGGGGGAACATGGATGCGAAGGGGGGGCATGGATGCGAGGGGGGGCATGGAAGGGAGAGAGGGGACTTGCTGGAAAAGGATGAATGGAGGCGGCAGGGGACACAGGAGCATGGATGGCCATGGATTGGGAGGGCAGGGCTCAGGGAGAGAGGGAAATTGCTGGAAAGGATGAATGGAGGGGGCAGGGGACAGAGGAGCATGGATGGCCATGGATTGGAAGGGCAGGGCTCAGGGAGAGAGGGGAATTGCTGCAAAGGGATGAATGGAGGGGGCAGGGGACAGAGGAGCATGGATGGCCATGGATTGGGAGGGCAGGACTCAGGGACACAGGGAAATTGCTGGATAGGGATGAATACAGGGCACAGATGGGCATGGATGGATATGGATTGCAGGACAGGCCTCAGGCAGAGAGGGGAAATGCTGGATAGGGAAAAAAGGAGGAGCCAGGTGACAGAGGACCATGGATGGGCATGGATTGGAAGGGCAGGACTCAGGGAGAGGGGAATTGCTGGATAGGGATGAATGGAGGGGACAGATGGGCATGGATGGATATGGATTGCAGGGCAGGCCTCAGGCAGAGAGGGGAAATGCTGGATAGGGAAAAATGGAGGGGCCAGGTGACAGAGGAGCATGGATGGGCATGGATTGGAAGGGCAGGACTCAGGGACAGGGGAATTGCTGGATAGGGATGAATGGAGGGGACAGATGGGCATGGATGGATATGGATTGCAGGGCAGGCCTCAGGCACAGAGGGGAAATGTTGGATAGGGAAAAATGGAGGGGCCAGGTGACAGAGGAGCATGGATGGCCATGGATTGGAAGGGCAGGACTCAGGGACAGGGGAATTGCTGGATAGGGATGAATGGAGGGGACAGATGGGCATGGATGGATATGGATTGCAGGGCAGGCCTCAGGCACAGAGGGGAAATGCTGGATAGGGATGAATGGAGGGGGCAGGTTACAGAGTAACATGGATGGCCATGGATTGGGAGGGCACGGGTCACACTCTCTCTCTCATATACAATGTCTTTCTGACTCTCTCTCGCCCACACACACACACTCTCACTCACACTGTCTCTCACATACACACTTGCACACACTCTCATTCTCACACACACACTCTCTCACAAACACACTGACACCCAGACTCACTCTCTCATACAAGCACACTTTCACTCTGACTCTCAAACAGTCACTCTCACATACACTCTCCCAAACATACACACTCCGAGGAAAACCTTGCTAGCGCCCGTTTCATTTGTGTCAGAAACGGGCCTTTTTTACTAGTATAATATAAAATGTACATACATAAATCTAAAATGATACATACCAAAATATGCTCTATATAAAACACTTGTTATTTGGGAGATACATATATAGAAAACACCATCTAAAATTATTAACAAAACAAAAACAAAAACAAAAACAAAAAGAACAGCTACATCCTATAATTATAATAGTTCATATGCACATGTAGTAACAGGTATTTGAACTATAAGCAAACATAGGCTAAGGCACCCACCTATACAAGTATCTACTGTACCATAATACCACGTTGTATTTGTTCTTTACCGGCTGGCGTACGCCTACAGTATTATGTAAGCCACATTGAGCCTGCAAATAGGTGGGAAAATGTGGGATACAAATGTAACAAATAAAATAAATAAATCAGAACAATTTTGCTCTGTTTCAAAAAATGTTGAAAATGGGGTTATTTCGTAGATTTATCTAATGGTTCTAGGCTTTATCATTGATGTTAGCTCTGAATTTTCATATTGTATTGCTCTAATCTAGTGTCTGGTAACAGCGGCATATAAGTGGTGATTGTAGTTGTAACATAATGCTATAAAAAACTATTGGAATTTAGACAAGGTGTCTTCACCAAAGATTGGTTTAACTGAATGATTAGCAGTGTATAGGTGCTGTGAGATCATTGACAGGCATCATCTGGTTAAGAGCTACTGAATATCCCCACTTAGTACTGGAGAAGCAATTTAAATGGCAAGGAGCCTCTCGTGGCCATTTAAATCGCTTTGAATATCTACCCCAAAATGTGTATTTAGTTTTTTTCACAGGAGACAAATTAAGGATTTTTTGTTTCCGAAGCAGCGGCTAGCAACACCTGTACTTAATCCCCTCAGCCCCCAAGTACATTGTAAATGAAATCCATGAAGTCATGAGAGCAGGGATCCAGAGAAGATTTGGCACAAAGAAAATGAGAATCAGATGTCTAGACAAGCCTGCTGATACCTCACAGCACACCATTTCCAAAATTTGCAGAGTATTCCTGGCTTGTAGCTTACTGCACAGTTCTGCGTGTAGGCCGTGATTAATGAATCTGTTGGAAAAGAGAACTTAATCACCTTAGCTGAAGAGATTTTGTAGCTATGTCAGGGCTGCAGTTTTGAAATGTAGTATATTAAACATTTTCCTGCTTTATCAGAAGAGCAATAGCTTACAACAAATGTGGTCGTTATAGTTGAGGTGCACAGTCATCCATTTCCATTATGTAGCAAAGCATAGGTTTGGCAAAATATACTTTGCAACTGCAAAGTGATGCATGTGGGAAAGAGGAACCCGAATTATAGCTATGTCATGCAAGGTTTCACGTTAGGAGTCTCGGACCAAGAAAGGGATCTAGGTGTCGTCGTCGATACGTTGAAACCTTCTGCTCAGTGTGCTGCTGCGGCTAAGAAAGCAAATAGAATGTTAGGTATTATTAGGAAAGGACTGGAAAACAAAAATGAGGATGTTATAATGCCTTTGTATCGCTCCATGGTGCGACCGCACCTCGAATATTGTGTTCAATTCTGGTCACCGCATCTCAAAAAAGATATAGTGGAATTAGAAAAGGTGCAGAGAAGGGTGATGAAAATGATAAAGGGGATGGGACGACTTCCCTATGAGGAAAGGCTAAAGCGGCTAGGGTTCTTCCACTTGGAGAAAAGGCGGCTGAGGGGAGATATGATAGAGGTCTATAAAATAATGAGTGGAGTTGTACGGGTAGACTTGAAGCGTCTGTTTTCGCTTTCCAAAAATACTAGGACTAGGGGGCATGCGATGAAGCTACAATGTAGTAAATTTAAAACGAATCGGAGAAAATGTTTCTTCACTCAACGTGTAATTAAACTCTGGAATTCGTTGGCAGAGAATGTGGTAAAGGCGGTTAGCTTAGCGGAGTTTAAAAAAGGTTTGGACGGCTTCCTAAAGGAAAAGTCCATAGACCATTAGTAAATGGGGAAAATCCACTATTTCTGGGGTAAGCAGTATAAAATGTTTTGTACTTTTTTGGGATCTTGCCAGGTATTTGTGATTTGGATTGGCCACTGTTTGAAACAGGATGCTGGGCTTGATGGACCTTTGGTCTTTCCCAGTATGGCAATACTTATGCACTTATGTTCTCTAAGAGGGGCTCACCATTTCACTATACAATGTAAGCTTCCTCAGGGGGCCAAGATTGAAAAAGCTAAGTAACATTATCATTTGTTTCAGCAACTATTTAGCATCACGATTCAGATCATTGCTTACAGGGTATAGTTAACCCCATACAGTATGTAGCCCTTATTCACACACAAGTGGAGTTTTTTGACCAGTGATAAAAACGGAGTCAAAACAATGCTGGCATTTGAGTGCATTCAGTACACTGCTGCCATGTGGTGACTACTGAGGTCCTTTTCTCCACTTTAAACAGAAAAAAGAAAGACATTACTGCTTGTCCATTACCAAAAATTAGTGAGCTGTTACAAGTACCTATTTTATAGGCAGTAAGGGCTCACACACTAATCCTGCACTAATGAGTTAGCAGTGTTGTGTAGTAACTAAGTAAATGTAACTAGTTACTGTACTTAAGTAAAAGTTTGTTACCTTTACTTGTAAAGATGTGCAGGATATCATTTGTTACTTTTACTAAAGTAATCATTTTGCCAATTTTTACTACTTTTACTCAGTTACATCTGATGCTTGTAGTTAAAAGTAAAAACAGAAGGGAGATGTAAGTGCCAATTGCTCAGTAAACCAAATGAAACAGCAAAACTAGGAACAGGATTTTGCTATTGCAAACCTTGTCATGCAAACAGTGGATCATCTCATCTTAAATTCTGCTGTTCAGTGAATATAACCTATAAGAACAGTGGAGTTGCCTGTGTTTGTTGAACTGGTTAGTGGCCTCCAGCCAAACAGAACAGTGATGGGTTGGGTCATTTTAAAGGAGGGCCTGACAAGACCCCACTCCACCCCTCAACCCTTGTAGCCCCCTCCTCCCCCCCCGGGCCTACCTTTCCTTTCCCTGGTGGTCTAGGAGTCCATAGGGCAGAATCAATGCCCACTCGCGCCTGACCATTGTGCTTCTGGCTACCAAATAGCCACTGCAACCTGTAATAACACAGTACTAAACTAGTTAAATTCTTTTGAATAACAAGCCCAACATTTCACTAAACTCCTAAATGTAGGAGTTAGCATATTCCGCATTAGCTTAATTAATTAGGTTTATAAATCTAGACAAATGCATGGCAGGCCTAAATTTATAAGCATAACTTTTAAGGTCCTAAAGTAAGATGAATTTTTAGCTGAAAACATATGCTCGTAAATTTAACTGAAAATAGGTCACACATTTTGGAGCCTAGGAGCTCTGCTTTTTTTTTTTTGTTGCATATGAAGCCTATTGTATTTATTGATTCTACAAAATCAAAACTTGATGTTATGTGAGCTAGAGGGCTTGTTAAAAAGGTAGAGGTCAATAAGGCCTAGAGACAGTGGTATGGCCAGAAGGCCAATTTTGGGTGGGCCTGAATGTTCTCTCCACCCTTATCTTCCACTTCTCATCCTGCTGGTGATCTAGCAACCCCCCCCCCCCCCCCCCGTGTATCTTTTTAAAGTTCTCTTCATTTCTGGAGGTTGCTAGCCGTGAGCAGTGATCCACACAAACTGCTCATACTTGCCCCAGAGCCTTCCTTTTGATGTAATTTCCTGTTTCTGCATAGGTAGGACTGTGTTAGAGGGAAGATTCTGGGGCCATTTTGAACAGCTTGTGTGAATTGCTGCTTGCTGCCGGTGATGTATAGTAATGAAGAGAAGTTTTAAAAGGTACATGTTTGGGGGGGAGGGGATTAAGAGACTGAGATGCTGGATCATTGCCGGTGGGTAAGGTATGGGGGAGAGAGAGATGCCTGGAATCTTCAGCTGGTGGGGCTTGGGGATCCCCTCCAGTCACAGAAAGGTGCGCTGCTGCTGGGTGAGCCTGATCCCAAAGAGGATGGACCTTTGTCGCAGTGGCATAGCTAGGTGGGGCCATGGGGGCCTGGCCCCCCAATTTAATCTGGGCCTCTGGTTTTGCTGGCAGGGGTCCCTAACCCCTGCCATCTGAAGCCATGCCCAGCGCCGGTCTGGGGCACTGCCGCGTTCTTTGCCCTGCTCTCTCTTCCTCCTGACGTCCTGCACGCTCCTTTAAGTGAAACTGCTCAAAGACTTCAGCTGGTGGGGGTTGGGGACCCCTGTCAGCCAAGGTATTTGCTGCTGTGGGGTGTGGCAGGGGGAGTGGCGAGGAGGTGGGGGGTGGCAGCGGGGCGTCAGACTAAAATGTGCCCCCACCGCAGGATCTGGCCCCCTCCCACTGTGAGGTCTGGCTACGCCCCTGCTTTGTCCACCTGGGCCCACCCATGGCTACTCCACTACCTACAGCAGATATTCAGGGCATTTAACCAAAGAGTGCCGCTGAATATCTGCTCTGACTGCCACAGAAGTCGCTGGGGGTGAAATTGGGGCATACCCAGAAATTATCCAGCCGATGCCAGTATTCAAATCCAGTGCCTGGATAACTGGCTGCTGGGCAAGTAGGACTGCAACAAAAAGAATTAGCTGTCCTATCTTACTTGGATAATTATCCGAGGACTGATGCTGAATATCGACTGGCACCAGGATAACTTCTGGCGGCTAGGCAAGACCTGGATATTTATTTATTTATTTATGTATTTATTTATTTATTGCATTTGTATCCCACATTTTCCTACCTCTTTGCAGCCTCAATGTGGCTTACAATACATCATGAATGGTGGAAATACATTAGAAAACAGACATGTGGAGGGGCATAATCGAATGCAAATGCCCATGTGTAAGAACGTCCATCTCTGAGAATGGGTCGTGAAGGGGTGGGCCAAATCGTATTTTCAAAAAAGATGGACGTTTATCTTTAGTCTCGAAAATACGGTTTGTGCCAGGCAAATGCATTGGATGTGGGCGTTTTTGAGATTTGGTCGTTTGTTTGAGCTGGGCGTTTTCGTTGTTCAGCGATAATCGAAACCGAAGCGTCCCAGCTAAAAAATGACCAAATCCAAGGCTTTGGGTCATGGGAGGGGCCAGGATTCGTAGTGGCACCAACCGGGCACCCTAGGGGGCACTTTTAAAAAATAGGAAAAAACATTAAATTACCTCCCAGGTGCATAGCTCCTTTACCTTGGGTGCTGAGACCCCCAAATCCCCCCCACTCCCCACAACTCAACACCATTACCATAGCACTTAATGGTGAAGGGGGGCACCTACATGTGGGTACAGTCGGTTTTGGGGGGGGGGGTTAGAGGGCTCCCATTTACCACCACAAGTGGTACAGGTAGGGGGGATGGGCCTGGATCCGCCTGCCTGAAGTGCACTGCATTACCCACTAAAACTGCTCCAGGGACAGGACTTGTTGCTGCTGTATAACCTTGGCACAGCAGTTCACACCGTAAGACTAATCTCGCTGAAAACGTCCTTTATTTCAATAACCACGTTTACTCACAGTTAACTACAGATCAGAGGTTGTGCCCCACTGGCAACGAGTCTCCCTGGTACTAAGATTAGCAGTAGGTCAGAGCTGGCAGAATGGTGTACAATGCCCTCTTTCAGCAACATTCAAGATAAGAACTAAGTTCTGTAACGTGGCTAACACACGAAAGGGATCTAAAACGGACTTACAAAAATGGCCACTACCTCGTGGACTACCGGAAACAAAACAGGGCACACTCTGACCCAGTAAGCAGAGGGAAAAGCACCATGGGAGAAGAGCCTACCAACTACCAACATCGTGAGACTGTAACACAAGCTAGTGAAATCACGGAGCCCAATACCCTACACCCACCATAATGCAATGCTGATGTGACCCTGCAGTGCACCCGAGAGCCACATCTGACCCAGGGAAAGGCTGTGAGAGGATCGAACACATTCTGCTGTCATGGAGGTGGGTATGGAATTTGAGGGTGGCATAGAGGCTGGGAAATAAGGTTTTTGCAAGTGGGTCTTTTTTTGGTGGGAGGGGGTTAGTGACCACTGGGGGAGTAAGGGGAGGTGATTCCCGATTCCCTCCAGTGGTCATCTGGTCATTTAGGGCACTTTTTAGGGACCTGTTTGTGAGAAAAAAGGGTCCAAAAAAAGTGTCCTAAATTCTCGCTAAAAACTCCTTTCTTTTTTCCATTATCGGCCAAGCACGCCCATCTCTGCTCGGCCAATAACCACGCCCCAGTCCCGCCTTCACCACGCCTCCGACACGCCACGACATGCCCCCGTCAACTTTATTCATTCCTGCGACGGAGTGCAGTTGAAGACGACCAAAATCGGCTTTCGATTATACCGATTTGGCCGCCTACGGGAAACGGACGCCCATCTCCCGAACATGGGCATTTTTCTCCTTTTGAAAATAAGCAGGTTAGTGTTACAGAAGGATCTTGGGCAACATGATAATGAAAAACATGATAATATTCTGAACCAGTGCCCAGATTAGGCCTGGCATTAAGTATTCTGTCCTCTGACAGCCTTGCACTAGTTTATAATGTGATTCTAAAATGTGTGTAATGCTTTTACTGTTATTCTCATTTCTAAGGACTTTCACTGCTGCAGTTTCCTCTGCAAAGATATGTGAGCAAGGCATTGTGTGTAATGTAGTTCACAGGCAATGCAACCACACTTGTATGTCTGTATAAGAACGGTTACCATTGGTTGTAAGGCTGCTCAGTCCTCTTTTCTCTCTCAGCCAAGCTTGGCTCCTGTGTCTACTTGCTATCATTTCCTGTTCAGTCTTACTATCTCTGTCCTGAGAGGTCAGCCAGGTATGACCTTTCCCTCCAACTGAGAGCCATCCTCTAGGACCACCCCTTGCTACCTGATGGCAGGCTCTGTCCCCATTGGTCTCTATCAGCTCCTCCCTGAGCCTATGTGAGTCTTCAGCACCTCTTTGTCCCTTCAGCCATGAGGCATTCACCATCTTGCCCCAGACAGCTCTGTCCTGCTGAAACTCCCTGTATCAAACTTGGTTTTTTACCTTGAAATTATCTCCTCCCTAATGAGATATTGCACATTCCAGTCACCCAGCTCTGAGATACTTCTATCTGCTCAACTATTTCTCACCTCCAACCATTGAAACAGCTCTCAGAATTACAGAGTCTCTGTGCCCTGGGGCAGCACTTCTGAACATCTGACTGTGAGTAAATTATCTGTGATTTATTCAAATAAAAGAGACTTCAGAAAAATAATAGAGACTTCAGGTGTGATTGGAGTGCCAAGGTTATACTCTCAAGATATCATAGACTTTATGGTAACAAGTCTATGAGAGGCTTGAACATTAAATATCAGGTCAAATTCAGCTTGTGGCTGTTAGCACTTTAGAAGTCATTGATCTTTGCCAACTGAATATTAACCTGCAAATTATGGGGTTGATATTTGAAGCGATTGAACTGGCCAGAGATGTTCCGTGAAATTGCTTGTTCGCTGAATATCACACTTAACTGCATAAGAGATAGCTGGCCACATAAATTCAGATATGACCCTGCATGAATATTTAGGAATAACGCTGCCTGTGTCTACCTCTCACCGCCACTGGCTGATATCTACCCCTATAAATTTTAGTCATTCTGACTAAAATTTCTCCTTGTTCTGGGTATGACGGGGCAATATATTCCCGTATTATTTATTTATTTATTTATTTTCCAAATTTCTATACTGCTTAAACCTAAGCGGTTTACAAAATAGAAACAAATTATAAAACAAATACAAATTACAAACAGACACAACAAAATTTAAAACATTGGGTCCTTTTACTAAGCCATGGCAAAAAGAGGCCTGCGGTAAAATTGAAACCAGTGCTCCCCTATTTATGGCCTGAACCCTTAACGCCACCCATTGATCTAGCGGTAAGGGCTCACGTGCTACAAGCGTGTTGACCAGTCGGCCAGCACCAACTGTTGATTAATGCCGGAAACTCAGTGCACGGTAGGAAATAAAACAAACTGTCCTGGTGGTATAGGCATGTGCCAAATTCAAAATTACCACCAGGGGGCACGTGTAGAGCCTACCACGCCTTTGTAAATGGGCCCCATTGTCTGCTAATAACATAACATGCTGTTATAACTTCATTTATCTCAGTTCCAATCCAACAGTTACAGAAATGCCTCAATAAATAAAGTGGTTTTCAGAAATTGTTTAAACTGTGAAGCCTCTGCACACAAACGTAGCTGCCCCTTTAAAGAATTCCAGAAGAAAATTCCAGCTATAGAAAAAGCTGAAGACTTGTATCATAGAAACATAGAAACATGACGGCAGATAAAGGCCATACGACCCATCCAGTCTGCCCATCCTCTGTAACCCCTAATTCTTCCTGTTCCTAAGTGATCCTACATGCTTATCCCATGCCTTTTTAAATTCTGGAACAGTCCTCGACTCCACCACCTCCACCGGGAGGCCATTCCACGCCTCCACCACCCTTTCTGTGAAATAATACTTCCTTAGGTTACTCATGATATCTCACATCAGTTTGCTGTACTGTTTTATATGGAAGGGGCCTCTGAAATGTCAAGGGTAGCCCATCCTAAAAAGTGAAAATTACTGTTCAAATGAGTGAGATCAAAGGCCAATGATGAGGTTTCTCTCATGGTACATTCGGGATATATGTTTGGAAAGATCTGCATGTTGTATTGAATTGCATGTGAAAGGAGTGCCACAAAATTATATTTAGCTTTCTTTGGTTTTAATTAACTTTCTGAGGTTTTATTTAATAGCACTCACATGAGCATATTACTTTAATGCATCTGAGTACAAATTTCATTCACAATGGGAAAGGGAAAAACACACTTGCTCCACAGGCTGCTAACAGAATTCCAGTAGAGTGAATACAAGGCATAATCATAACTACTGTTTTACCGGTGTGACCCATTCAAAATTTCCTTGTATTTAAGAGTTTCTGCTCAATTTCTTTTCCTTTCCACTTGACTTCTAAATGTTGTCCCGCTTACCCACCCCCAATCATCACTCCTTCAATGCCAATCTCCACATTTGGCTCTCCACATGTTCATCAACTCTTCCTCTGCCCTGTAATTTCTCCAGGACTGGTGTGGGAAGAAATTGGCACTGGTTCCATTCCACCACTTCTCTAGCTGGGCTATGGGGGGGGGGGGGGGGGGGTGACTGGGAGAGAAAAAAAGCACTAGTTCCAGCTACTAAGCTGGGCTGGAGGTGGAGGAAGCTGGAGAGAAAGACACGGAGCTGCGTGGCCTTGCTTCGAGCCCAAGCTGCAGAAGGAGTGTTTTTCTCTCAGTTTAGCTGGGAGTCCCAATTGCAAGCAGCAGGCCATAGCTTATGGGCATTAGGTAGAACAAACTGCAGTAAAATTAGACGCTTGTTTTCATCCCCCAGTCACTGTGTACTTCTGTGTGATTTTATTTTATTCTATTAAAAAAAAAATTCACCTCTATTTCTGTGGATAACACTCTCATCCTTCCTGTCTCATCAGCTTGTAACCTTGGGATCATCTTCGACACCTCTCTCTCCTTCTCTGCACATATTCAGCAGACTGCTAAAACCTGTCATTTCTTTCTCTATAATATCACCAAAATTTGCCCTTTCCTTTCTGAACCCTTACCAGAACCCTTATCCACACTCTTATCACCTCTCGCTTAGACTATTGCAACTTGCTTCTCACAGGTCTCCCACTTAGCCATCTCTCTGCTCTTCAATCTGTTAAAACTTCTGCTGGATGACTTATATTCCGCCAGTGTTGCTATGCTCATATTAGCCCTCTCCTCAAGTCCCTTCACTGGCTCCCTATCCGTTTCCGCATACAGTTCAAACTCCTCTTATTTACCTATAAGTGCATTCACTCTGCAGCTCCTCAGTACCTCTCCACTTTCATCTCTCCCTACATTCCTCCCCGGGAACTCCATTCACTGGGTAAATCTCTCTTATCTGCACCCTTCTCCTCCACCGCTAACTCCAGACTCCGTTCCTTTTATCTTGCTGCACCGTATGCCTGGAATAGTCTTCCTGAGCCAGTACGTCAAGCTCCATCTCTGACCGTCCTCAAATCTAGGCTAAAAGCCCACCTTTTTGATGCTGCTTTTAACTCCTAACCCTTACTCACTCGTTCAGTACGCTTATTTTATCATCCCCACCTTAGTAATTCCCTTATCTCTTATTTGTCCTGTTTGTAAATCCTAATTAGATTGTAAGCTCTGTCGAGCAGGGACTGTCTCTTCATGTTCAAGTGTACAGCGCTGCGTACGTCTAGTAGCACTATAGAAATGATAAGTAGTAGTAGTAGTAGGAGGATAATTGCTATGTTCATCGCTACTTTGGTGCTGTACTTAGAGCAGGGCATAATGACTCATTAATTTATACTTCTAATTGCTGAAAGCCTGCATAAGATTTAAAACTTCCACTGTGGTCCTTAACTGGTCCGTTTCTCATTATCATTCTCACTATGCCATTTGATATCAGACAGACAATGCATATTTAGTTTAAATGAACACAGAACAACACAGAGAGGGTTCAAAGCACAGAACACAATCCAAAACACAAAAAAGTACCAAGAGCCTTCAAGAATGGGACGTCCTTTTATTCAACAGCGTAGCTCAATCTTGTACATCAAAGACCCAACACAGGCTGTGTTTCGGCACACGGCGCCTGTGTCAGGGGTCGTTTGATTTCAAAAAGTCCAATGTGAACTTGCCCAGCATCCAAGCTGAAGGCGAGAAATAGGAACCTTGTCCCAACACTGCTCAGAATATCCCAGTTTTCACTTTGGTTATTTGCACAATTTCGGCACCATTGCTGCCCTTTCTTAATCCTTTCACATTTAACCAGTGACAGCAGGGTAGAAACCTATTGCATATCTATCACTTGGCATGTTTTTAAATGCACAAATTAGCTCATTCATTCATTGTCAATGTGATGACAAAAATGTCAGTGTGACTTCCAAAAGCTTCCAAGTTTGAAGGATGCCTTGCAAGTTATTTGAGTTTTTTTTTTATCAGCAGATTTTAGTTCAAATTTAGATATCATACATACTGTATGCTGCCAGAATGAAACATCTTGCATATCTGCATTTTTCTGGTTGCCTAAAATCATCTGTAGGCCAATTGAGATCAATATTAGATTGTAAGCTCCTTGAGCAGGGACTGTCCTTCTATGTTAAACTGTACAGCGCTGCGTAACCCTATTAGCACTTTAGAAATGTTAAGTAGTAGTAGTAGTAGTAGTAGTATTGTGATAATTAGATTATGTGGCCTTTGCCCTTTATTTTTTACTACATATCTATCGGTCTATAGGTACAGATGTTATCTTGCACCTATTGTTCAGGTTGATCAATTAAATAGGACTGTCACAAGGTTAACCCCCTGTTTACAAAGCCGTGCTAGTGGCTGCCATTGTGCTAATGCCAAACTTACCGCATGGCCATTTCTTTTTTTTGGCATTTTTACCTGCTGAGGTAAAGGGGGCCCTAGAACATGGCAAAAACACAGGGCACCCTTTACCGCAGCTTAGTAAAGGGGCCCCTTATATTTGAACATGTGCGGACATTGAATTTCATTATCTATGGTTTCTTCCATTAACAGCTTTTATGTTATATTTTTAATGGTGTGTAACTTTACAGTTTATATATGGTTGGTTTATAATATAAACTACATTTGAAATATGTGTTTGTATTAGACATCATCTTCTAAGGTTCTTGCTGTGAACATTTTATTTCACTTTGTACATTTTTTATACTATATTTTTGAAGTTATACTATTTTATAGCTTGTTTACATTGTTTTAACATTTTATTTTATGTCTAAGTGATCACTTATTTTATATATGTATTATGTATGTATAATATTGGATTTGATTTCATATGCTACAATGTTTTATATGTCTTCTCGGTTATGTATAGCACTATATCCAGTGGTATGCTGGCAAATGTTTAACAACAGGCTCTCTCGCCTTTTACAACCAAACAGACTTGAAGACGATATAAATATATACCACAGAACTGGAAAATGTTGGTACATTTAGACTGACTCTGGACTTCTGCATGAAGGTAACTCTGCCCTCATTATTCAACCTCTCTCTTTTAAATAGTAGTAATAAACTATATTAAGTGCTTTTCTATAATAATATACCACTGCATTCCCACAGTACAAAAGAAGCAAGTTCCCACAAACCATCTTTCTCTTTTGATCTAGACACAGGAAAAAAACAAATTTTAAATGCTCTCAGGTTTCAACCTAATTCATGTTTAATGTAGGATATACAGTGGGGGAAATAAGTATTTGATCCCTTGCTGATTTTGTAAGTTTGCCCACTGACAAAGACATGAGCAGCCCATAATTGAAGGGTAGGTTATTGGTAACAGTGAGAGATAGCACATCACAAATTAAATCCGGAAAATCACATTGTGGAAACTATATGAATTTATTTGCATTCTGCAGAGGGAAATAAGTATTTGATCCCTCTGGCAAACAAGACCTAATACTTGGTGGCAAAACCCTTGTTGGCAAGCACAGCGGTCAGACGTCTTCTGTAGTTGATGATGAGGTTTGCACACATGTCAGGAGGAATTTTGGTCCACTCCTCTTTGCAGATCATCTCTAAATCATTAAGAGTTCTGGGCTGTCGCTTGGCAACTCGCAGCTTCAGCTCCCTCCATAAGTTTTCAATGGGATTAAGGTCTGGTGACTGGCTAGGCCACTCCATGACCCTAATGTGCTTCTTCCTGAGCCACTCCTTTGTTGCCTTGGCTGTATGTTTTGGGTCATTGTCGTGCTGGAAGACCCAGCCACGACCCATTTTTAAGGCCCTGGCGGAGGGAAGGAGGTTGTCACTCAGAATTGTACGGTACATGGCCCCATCCATTCTCCCATTGATGCGGTGAAGTAGTCCTGTGCCCTTAGCAGAGAAACACCCCCAAAACATAACATTTCCACCTCCATGCTTGACAGTGGGGACGGTGTTCTTTGGGTCATAGGCAGCATTTCTCTTCCTCCAAACACGGCGAGTTGAGTTCATGCCAAAGAGCTCAATTTTTGTCTCATCTGACCACAGCACCTTCTCCCAATCACTCTCGGCATCATCCAGGTGTTCACTGGCAAACTTCAGACGGGCCGTCACATGTGCCTTCCGGAGCAGGGGGACCTTGCGGGCACTGCAGGATTGCAATCCATTATGTCGTAATGTGTTACCAATGGTTTTCGTGGTGACAGTGGTCCCAGCTGCCTTGAGATCATTGACAAGTTCCCCCCTTGTAGTTGTAGGCTGATTTCTAACCTTCCTCATGATCAAGGATACCCCACGAGGTGAGATTTTGCGTGGAGCCCCAGATCTTTGTTGATTGACAGTCATTTTGTACTTCTTCCATTTTCTTACTATGGCACCAACAGTTGTCTCCTTCTCGCCCAGCGTCTTACTGATGGTTTTGTAGCCCATTCCAGCCTTGTGCAGGTGTATGATCTTGTCCCTGACATCCTTAGACAGCTCCTTGCTCTTGGCCATTTTGTAGAGGTTAGAGTCTGACTGATTCACTGAGTCTGTGGACAGGTGTCTTTCATACAGGTGACCATTGCCGACAGCTGTCTGTCATGCAGGTAACGAGTTGATTTGGAGCATCTACCTGGTCTGTAGGGGCCAGATCTCTTACTGGTTGGTGGGGGATCAAATACTTATTTCCCTCTGCAGAATGCAAATAAATTCATATACTTTCCACAATGTGATTTTCCGGATTTAATTTGTGATGTGCTATCTCTCACTGTTACCAATAACCTACCCTTCAATTATGGGCTGCTCATGTCTTTGTCAGTGGGCAAACTTACAAAATCAGCAAGGGATCAAATACTTATTTCCCCCACTGTAAATGTCATAAATAAGAAACTAAATAAATATAGATAGATAGAAACTCTGAATGTTGAGCACCTAATTCTTATAACATGATATCTATTTTAGTGGCCCTTTACCAGGAGAAAAACATCTCTGTATGAATATAACACATGCTAGAGTGTCCCTATAACCAGCCTCTC
Organism: Microcaecilia unicolor; assembly: GCF_901765095.1. Lineage (NCBI taxonomy): Eukaryota > Metazoa > Chordata > Amphibia > Gymnophiona > Siphonopidae > Microcaecilia > Microcaecilia unicolor. The sequence continues at coordinate 336,589,806 of NC_044034.1, forward strand.
CAAATGACACACTGAGTACGATTTATAACAAATTACTACTTTATATATGAAAAGTTATTCCATTATTATACTTCCTCTGACCTCTGTATACATCTGTTTGCTGCACAATCTGGCATGTTTGAAAATATAAGTGAGATTAAATTAAAATGCTACCAACAATAAAGCAAGACAATGTGGATGCAGTAGCTCATAGGTTTGCTTGCTTTTGTTTTGAGTTTACAGCAAAGACAACTGCGTGGGAAGGGGAAACAAACTAACCTAATTAGCTTCAACTTTTTTTGACTTCATGCTGTCTCCTGTTCTCAACCAAACACAGTATCAACTCCTGCTCCCCTGTGAGTCTATACCTCTCTCAGCTTCCCAGATGATCCATTCCCTTACCGGCCATCCTTCAAACCTTACTCTTCCACAGCTCTAGCGGTAACACGCTGCCTGGCTGACCTGGAGCCTTTTCTTTGCTGTGTTCTGCCCTAATGATGCAACTTCCTGCTTACATGTGGGTGGGATCAGACAGAGAAAAAGACTCCAGGTTGGTCAGGCAGCGTGTTACCACTAGTGCTGCTGGAAGACTAATGTTTGAGAAACGGCGGTGAGGGGGGATGGACCTGAGGGAGGATATGATGAGGTAGGAAGCTGAGGTATGCTGGATTTGTGGTGGGTGGGGGCTGGGGGAGAAAAGAGAGACGAGGAGAAAACACCCCCCAGATGTTTGTGTGTTGGCTGCCTGGCTCCATCAACAACTGGCTCGCAAAATTCAGCAAACTTTAACAACCAGCTTGTGCGAGCTGCTGCAAGCCGGTTCCAGCACACCACTGAATTCGTGATTTTTTGTTTTGACATTTTCATGTACATTGCGCGACTCCTGATGCAGATGCTGAGGTGCCAGGAAACATGGGTCCATGTTGAGTGAACCCCGAGTCCAAACATAGTTGATGCTACCAATAAAAGCTTTAATATCCATCTTAAAGTTGTCCTCTAGATGTTTGTTGGGAGCCCATCTGTCCATCCCTACATTTTTTTTGTGGTCTTTATTTTACACATAGGGTTGTTTTTGCCCTCCTTTTTTTGGAGCTTGGAGTGAGCTTCATGTGCCATGTGCATGCTAATGATCCCCTCTTGCAAGAGTGGTCCTGTAGCATGTAGAATGCTGAACTTTAAGGCTATAGGCTTTCATGCTGGTAGCATAAAAGGAAGGATGCCAAATGGGAGGATGATTGATAAAAGAAAGCAGTGTGGCTCATGAGAGGAGGCAGCCTTGGCTTCTGGGCACATGAGGTTGGCCAAATGTGTGTATCACATGCTTAATGCATAAGACTTGCAATCTCTGTTGTATTAGAGTTGAGCAGAAAACCCTTTGTAAGAGTGAAAACTGGTTCTTTCCTTTCTCTCCTTCCTTGAGAGTGCCAGGGCTCCAGTAGAATGCCTGACCTCTACAGAGAGGGGTCCTGAGACCTGGAAGACCTTAGATTATGAAAAGGAGTTCCACTGTTGTTTGGTATTGGTGTGTCATCTGCCTTCTGCAAGTTCTGGAGAAGTGCTGAAGGAACCAGAAGGCTAAGAACTTTGAGAAACCAAGGAGACATGTATTGAGAAGTATGAGGCAAGTAGCTGGAAGCTGGCCACTAGCCCAGAAAGACACAAGGACCCAAGAGGACAAAATGCCTCTCTGCTCCATGTCTGATGAAGATTTAAGTATTCAGAAAAATCTAAGGATCAGACAATAGTTTTGTGTCTATCCCGGGGGCGTAGCTAGGTGGGGCCACGGGGGCATGGGCCCCTCACAGATTTAGCCCTGGCCCCTCTACTTTCACCCCCCCGCCACCACCGACCCTCCCCCGCCGCCGCCAGGTACCTTTGCTGGCGGTGGTGAGGGTCGAAAGTGGCGAGGGAGGGTCGGCGGTGGCTGGGGGGGGTCTGAAAGTGGTGGGGGAGGGGGTCAGCGGCTGGGAGAGGTGGGCTAAAATGTGCCCCCCCCTACCTTGGGATCTGGACCCCCCTCCTGCCGAGGTCTGGCTACGCCCCTGGCCTATCCTGTGCTTTACTTGAATTTTGTGAGCAATCCTTTTCTCTTTTGAGAGAGACTAGTTGACTGAGAGTATATTTGATAGATTGAAAGAGAGTAGAGAAACCCAAAGAGCTGGAGGCAGGGCATTCAACTTTCCACTTGCCTAACACTTCTGAGGGGGAGGGGGGATGTGTGGAATATTAGCTCCTACCCACGCTGTATTCTTCCCAGAAAGTACCCCAGGGCTTTTTAAGAATACAATATGCTGCAGCCTATTTTGCTTTGATTAGTCATATGTTTTAACATCACATACATGCTTGATTAATTTATTTGCATGCTCATTCTTGATTGATTCTATTAAAAAATTAAAGCAGTCTGGACCTCCAGGATTGGCATGTGCTTTCTTGACTGTTCTGTATGCTTATGATATTTCCCTTAATATAAACTGCATTGCAGTGAAGTCTGTTAAACTTGAATTAAAATCAGAGCACCTGTTTTAAGCTATAGCCACATATGGCGACATGACCGTTATTGAAACTGTCCATGCAAATCACTACAACAACATTTATAATTGGCTCTGATTCCGTAGCAAAATTGATATCATAAAACCAAACATTTTAAACTGATGTACTAAGCTGCTTTGCATTTCATGAAACTGTCACTGCATGAAAAAACACCAACTAACTTGTGAAATGTTATTTGAAAATTGATATGCAAAGATCCTGCCAAAACACAGTAGGTAAAGAGCTGCATGTTTGTGCAAAGTATCACATTTCCTAAAGGATCCTATTATTAAGCTGTGGCAAAAACTGGCCTTACGGCGTCCTTACATGGATCTTTCCTGTGCACTTTTACTACAGCCATAAAATGGTTAATTTTCTATTTTGTTGTATTAATGGCCATGTGCTATTGCTGCCATTAATATAAAAATAAAATAAATAAATAAAAAAAGTAGTAGACTGGCCTGGCCATAGGAGCCAAGTTTTCAAAATGATTGGGGGTGCTGAATTTTTTTTTTTTTTTTTTTTTTACAAGCAGTGCGTTTCCCCCCCCCCCCCCCCCAATACCTTAAAATTCTGTCTACTGCAGTCTTCATCTGGGCAGTGGCAGCACCGCTCATAGGCTGCCTGCAACCTGCACCAGGACTTCTTCCCTGAACAGTCCCACCCCTCAGTCCCACTATACTGTGCAAATATAAAGAGATGCAAATTTCAAAAACTGACATATTTCAATCACTATACTATAGGTTAACAAATACAAATACAACAAAAAAATGGAAAATATATAATTTTAGTGGACTAAATACATTTTTCAATTAGCTTTCAAAGGCCAAAACCTCTTTCCTCAGGTCAGGACAGTTAGAGGGGTGGAGGATACAGGGCCGTGCAAAAGTCTTCACACCCTTGTAAATATTTTACTGTTGTCTAAAAAAAACATATTTAATTCAAAATGCATTAAACTATCAGCTTGTTTTAACTGATTTATGTGACATCAAAATATTAAATCAAAAAGCCTTGACTAGTTAAAACTAATTTTACCCGAGTGAAAGGCAGTGAAACAAGAAGAGTACAGCTGGCTCCGTCTTCAGCTTCTCCTTCCCTCTCAGCTCAGCTGTGGTCCCGCCCTCATTTCCTGTTTATGCAAGGGCGGGATGCTGAGAGGGAAGGAGAAGCTGAAGACAGAGCCAGCTGTACTCTTCTTGTTTCACTGCAGTGCCGTTCACTCAGGTAAAATTAGTTTTAAGAGCTGGCTGGGCAGCAGGACGGCAACGAGGGCAGGTTTCAAAATATTGGGGGTGCTCAAGCACCCACAGCACCCACGGAGTCGGCGCCTATGGGCCTGGCTGACCTTTCTAGGAAACCAGTAAGGTTGAAGCGGTCCATAGAAAGCTGACCTGAATCAGCAAGGGCAGGTCCTACCACAGAGTGACTAGTTTTTTGGCCTTGCTCTTTAACCCATCTTTAAGCCCCTACTAACTTATGCAAATGAGGTCCTGCAATGAGTCTTTGCATGTGCCCCAGATCCCTTCAAATCCCTCATGTGTCACCCTGGAATCAGCTTCCTGAGCTGTATTAGCCCCCCACTACTTTCTCCATGAATGGTAAATAATAGATATTATTTACTATTCAGGAACAGCCTCTATACTTTGATCACATTCTTCCTGAACATATCTCTAGCTCCTTGGTCTTCACCCACCGTCCTCAATGGCCGCCAACCAGTGGTGTAACTATGGGTGGAACTTTCCACCCAAAATTGTGGCACTCTTGCTGTGCCAAGTGGGGTTCACCAAGCCCTGACAGTTGAAAACCTCCTCCCCCTTTGGCAGCCAAGAAGTAGCTGGCAACTTGTCTCCATGCTAACACTGTCCCAGTGATGTAGCCAGGAGGCAATTTTGGGGTGGGCCAACAGGTTGGATGGATGGGCACCTGATATGCCCTGCCCACGCCCCTACTCCTACCGCACACCTACCCCACTCCCAATAACTTACAAATCCGTGAGTGAATAACTAATTCAAATAGGCACAGTTTTCAGGCTCTCTTAAAAGTAGCTAAAGCCCCAGGAGAGAAAAAAGAAAATACCCACACACACACAACACACGATAAGCCAAAATAAGTCACCATACTAAAATACAATGCTGTCTCATTATTCTCCAGTAACAAGTCACTTTTCCTTTGCAGCTGTTTTCATGATTTAGAGTGTTGTACATAAATTCCAAAAGCAAAAACATAAAGGTAACCATACTGGGTCAGAGTTGCCATCCTGGATGCTGAAAGTATAAAACAAATAAAACACAAACCCCCACCACCAGCAAAACTAAAACAAACCAACTTTTACTTGTAGAAAGGTTTGCTGCTTTCGGTCCTCGGCAGCACTGTGATTCACACAGGCACTCCGCTCCCATTTGCTGCATCCATCTGGCCCTCTCTGATGCACTTCCTGTTTACGTAGGGCCAGATGTAGGGTTACCATATGGCTCCAGAAAAGGAGGACGGATTGAGCCAGCCGGGCTTTACTTCCATTGCTTTAAGCAATGGAAGTAAAACCCGGCTGGCTCAATTACTTCCATTGAAAGCAATGGAAGTAAAACCCGGCTGGCTCAATCCGTCCTCCTTTTTCTGGAGCCATATGGTAACCCTAGCCAGATGGATGCGGCGGGGGGGGGGGGTGGGGGAGCGGAGCTGCCTGTGTGAATGGCAGCAGTCAGAGCTGCCGGCGACAGGCGAAAAGAAGAAATCTGCAGCAGTGACGTACCTAGTGTATTTGACACCCGGGGGCCGATCATTTTTTAACACCCCCCTCCTCTATATGAAAAAAATATTTTTAATAATAATCCACGACTCACACAACAAGGGTGTACCTAGGAAAACAACCAAAATACAGAAGAACACCTAGGAAAAGGCAGCATCTTAAACACTGCAGTGAGCACTAGAACATCAATACACCAATTGTAAAACTACACAAGACATTAGTAAAAATGATCCTGCCAACACAAAACCATGTCTTTTTCACATATAACACAGACACATCTTCACCAAGTATAGAATAAGTAACCACAAACTAAAAACAGAAATATGTAGACAAAAGTTAAACTGAACCCCCAATAAGTCAGGTTCTGCATACAATGCAACACCACAGAAACAGTGATGCATGTCCCCTAGTACTGTGCAATATAAAGATAGCACATGTAAATGTGAAAAAACTGACAAATACCAATCACCACTTTACAAATTAACAAACAGAAATAAAACAAAACATGGAAAATAAGATGACACTATGTTATTGGACTAATACATTTTTCAATTAGCTTTCAGAGGCCAAAACCTCCTTCCTCAGGTCAGTACAGTATACTGCTGTTATGTTATCCTGTCCTGATCTGAGGATGGGTTTTTGGTCTCTGAAAGTTAGTCAATAATGTATTAAAGTAGTCTAATAGAAAGATCACCTTATTTTCATTTTCTATTTATCACCACAACTATAATACTACTTTATCCTAAAGCAAAAAATAAAATATAATAATAATAAATCTTTTTTCTATCTTTGTTGTCTCTGGTTTCTGCTTTCCTCATCTTGTCTTCACTCTCTTCCTTCCATCCAGAATCTGCTCCCTCCCTCTCTCTCTCTCCCCCTTCTATCCAGCATTTGACCACTTTCTCTGCCCCTTCCACCCAGCGTCTGCCCTCTTTCTCTCTCCCTTCCACCCAGCGTCTGCCCTCTTTCTTTCTCCCTTCCATCCAGCATTTGCCTGCTTTCTCTCTGTCCCTTCCACCACTGTTGCCCTCTTTTCTATCCTGTGTCTGCCATCTCCCCCTTTCCACATGGTCTCTGCCTGCTTTCTCTGCCCCTTCCATCCACTGCCTGCCCTTTCTTTCTCTTCCATCCAGCCTGTGCCCCCTCTCTCCTTTTTACATGATGCACTCCAGCATCTCCCCCTCTATCCATCTTTATCTCTCCTCTTCCCATCCCCATCCATCTTCTGCTTTCCAGTATCTTACTTTACTTTATTTTACTTTTCTCCTTCCCCTATGGTCTGGTGTCACTTTCCCTCCTCTTTCCACTCTTCTTTCCCCTTCCCCTGAGGTTTGGGATTGCTCTCTGCCTCTCCACCCCCTCTTCCCCTTTGGTCCGGCATTGCTTTTCCTTCTCTCTCCACCCTCCTTTTCCCTTCCCCTAAGGTCTGGCATTGCTCTCCCTCTTCTCTCCACCCCTTCTTCCCCTTTGAACTGACATCGCCAGGTGATCTTCCTCCTCTCTCCATCCCCCCTTATACTTTCCCTGCAGTCAGGTTGACATCGCTCTTCCACCTTGGCTCTCTCCACCCCTACCCCGCTCTGCAGACCTCCAAGCTTTCCAGGCCCACCAGCAGCATCAGCAATGTAAAAACTGCCTTTAGCCTGCCCCGGAAGCTTTCTCTGTACAGCTTCCCGTGTAGGTGGGACATTGTACAGAGAAGGCTGGCCAAAGGCAGCACTCGTATCGCTGATGCACGCTTCCGGAGGTCTGGAAGTTAAAAGGCGTGCAGAGCGGGGGGGGGGGGGGGGGGGGGGGGAGAGGTGGAGCAAGGAGGGAGAGCGCACTAGTTGGAGGGAGGGGACGCTGGAACGGAACCTTCATTGCAGCAGCAGCGAGGGATGTTGGGTGGGCGGGCCTGGAGGGAAAGTGGCTGGGCCCGGCTACGCCCCTGCACTGTCCCCCTCCCATGCATGGTCACACATGCACAAACACTGAGCATACATGGCCTACCGGCAGTAGTAGTAGCCTGAGGATATTGCTGTGGACTGTTGCTTGGAAGAAGTCTGGCTGCCAAAGGGAGAGGAGGTCTTCAGCTGGCAGGGCTTGGGGATCTCCACCAGCTCAGGTATTTATATTTTGAGGGGTAGAGGGTGGGTGTGGGGGGGATAGAGAGACTTGTATGCTCACCCACCTTAGGCTCAGGTCTACCCCAAACTGGGGATTTGATATACCACCTTTCTGTGGTTACAATTAAAGTGGTTTACATATTACATACAGGTACTTATTTTGTACCTGGGCCAATGTAGGTTAAGTAACTTGTCCCAAATCACAAAGAGCTGCAGTGGGAATGAAACCCTGTTTCCCTAGTTCTTAGGCCTCTGCTCTAACCATTAGGCTACGCCTCCACTCTGTCTTGCAGTGTCTCTTCATATTTCATAGAATCTGAAGTCAATGATCAAAAAAAGATCATTTCTTGCCCTGTTTTGATTATTATTCTGTGAAAAGCAACTACACAGATCTGCACTGCTTTTTTTGGTTGGATACTTTTTAAAGATGGGTGCAGTTTTGATTGTTCCAAACTGCACATGTGTTTGCCTTCCCCAACCTATCCCCCCCACTCCAACCGAGAATGTTTCCAAAACACTATAGATGAAAGCAGATGTATTGTTGAAATAGAGGCCTACTTCTATCTGTGTGTAGGGTGAACAATAATTTTTTTAAAACTTTCTGCAGGTAAAACAGCATTGTATATACAGAAAGGGCTTTCATTATTGCCCACTGAGTATGCTGTATAGAAGACATTAAGAAAGAATTCTGTGAAACACAGATCTTTTTTTTTTTTTAGTTCAAACATCTTTATTTGATTACATACGACAAACAAGCAAACCAACGACAACCAAATGATAAGTTGCAAATACATTTTCTAACATTGCACTGTGCCTGCAATATAATTATCCATCGATGCTCATCTGTTTGTTCTGCAGTCCATATAGTAACATAGTAGATGACGGCAGAAAAAGACCTGCACGGTCCATCCAGTCTGCCCATGTGCCACTTTTTGTGTATACCTTACCTTGATTTGTACCTGTCTTTTTCAGGGCACAGACCGTATAAGTCTGCCCAGCACTATCCCCGCCCCCAACCACCAGCCCCGCCTCCCACCACCGGCTCTGGCACAGACCGTATAAGTCTGCCCAGCACTATCCCTGCCTCCCACTACCAGTCCCGCCTCCCACCACCAGCTCTGGCACAGACCGTATAAGTCTGCCCAGCACTCATAGGCGTAGACTGGGGGGGGGGGGCGAGGGGGGGGCAATGCCCCCCAAAACGACGATGAGGCGCCGCGCGCCATTAGTTAAAAAAAAAAAACACATGCACGCACGCGCTCCTCTCCATCCGCTTGGCTTTCCTGCTCTCTCTGTCTGCGTCCCGCCTTCCTCTGACGTCAGAGGAAGGCGGGACGCAGACAGAGAGGGCAGGGAAGCCAAGCGGAGTAGTGGACGGAGAGGAGCGTGTCCGTCTACCCTCTCTCTTCCTCCCTCCCTCCGCCGCAGGCAGCAGTCTTTTCCAGCATTCCTGGCAGCGGTAGTGTTGTACACGCTGCCTTTGGCTCTGCCCCGAAGCCTTCTCTTCAAGTTCCTGTTCCCGCATAGGTGGGAACAGGAACTTGAAGAGAAGGCTTCCGGGGCAGACCGAAGGCAGCGTGTACAACGCTACCGCTGCCAGGAACGCTGGAAAAGGAAGACTGTTGCCTGCGGCGGAGGGAGGGAGGGAGGAAGAGAGGGGGTAAACGGAGTCACCATCTTGGACCTCGCGGGGGGGGGGGGGGGAGCAGAGGGAAGATGGATGGGACTGGGTGGGGTGGGAAGCAGAGGGAAGGAGCAGGAGATGGATGGGACTGGGTGGGGTGGGAAGCAGAGGGAAGGAGCAAGAGATGGATGGGACTGCGAGGGGTGGGAAGCAGAGGGAAGGAGCAGGAGATGGATGGGACTGGGAGGGGTGGGAAGGAGCAGGAGATGG